>NW_011494861.1:10677077-10685121 GCF_000754665.1 Bison bison bison
CAGCCCTCCCAGGCCAGCGGCCAGGTGACACAGCTGCACCAGGGGACCTGACCCCCACCCCACCCAGCAATGCCTCCTCACTGCCACACACCCTGCCGAGCCCCCTCCCCTCGCTGCATGAAGCCAAAGAACCCATGGGGAAGGAGGGGTGTGCCTGAAGCCTGGGTGGGGAGCAAGGACAGGGCCTTCTGGCGCCTTCTCCTGGGTTTGTGTGTAGGGGGAGGAGGAAGGACCTGCAGTCCTTTGCAGGCCCGATCTGGCCCTTAAGGGCGGAGGGCTGGAGCCACCTTTAGAGCTGGTGAGTTGCCCCTCACCTGGCTCCAGGCCTGGTCTGCTCACTGAGGCAGAGAGACGGGAGCCCATGGCCCACCCCCCAACCCAACCTGTCTCTGACCCTCACTGACCTGAGACCTGAGTTCACATTATCTAATTAGGAAGACTGGGGTCTCCTGAGTTTCCAACCGCCATACTGCGGCCTGTGTTCACTGCTGTCTTCAGGCGGGTTCATCTTCACCAAAGGTGCACCATGTGCTGTCAGGGAACACAGTCTCCTGTCTGCAGGCCAGGGCTGTTCTGGGGCTCAGACACACATGGGCACAGCAGCCAGGCTCCCGCTGCCACATTGGGACACCAGCCCTGCCTCGGTGATGGTGATCTGGGGGCCTCCTGGAGAAGGGACATCCGCCCACACAGGAGCGGGCTCCACCCTGGCCGCTAATGTGTCTCTTCAACAGCAAGGCCATGGGAGCATCACCACTGAATCAACCTCCCCCGAAACAGGAAAAGGAGATACAGCTCCTAGGAGGATAGGAGGAGCCCACTATCCTCTGGCCTCAGCCCTCCTGGCAAGGCGTCCCATGTGTGCAGGGTGAGGGTGGCCTCAGCAAGGCGACAGGGAACGCAGGGAAGACAGCTCTCCGCACCTGCGCCCCTCTCCCAGCCTCTGCATTTGCAGCTGGAGCGGCCCTTGGAAGGAAGGAGGCATTTCCTGTGTCCCCCTCCAATCTCCATGCCAAGCCCCAAGGACAGGAGGCGCCAAGGATGGGAAGGGGCTTGGAAGTGGGGGATAGGAGGACTCGGCTCCAAGAAGGCTGACGAGGTGGGAGGGGCTCTGTGTTGGGGTCTTCCCACCTGGGGCATCCGCCAGGCCCACAGCACCCACTGACAGGAGGCCAGGACTAGAGGCAGTTGAATGGGGGTCCTGGTCCACAGCACCAGGGTTGTGGGAGACCCTCAGGAACACAGAGATGCCAGGGGGCCAGGAGGTGGGTGACTGTCCAGTCAGCAGGGCTCTGCCACCAGACCCAGCATCTTGGCCACCCCAGCTAGACTGGGAAGTTGCCCCGGGGCAGCTCTGTGCTGCTCATGGGGGCAGCCCAGGGCCTCTGGACACCAGGTCTGTGACAACTGCTCCAGGAACACCTGTGCTGCGTGAAGGGCCCAGAATGACTGGAGCCCTGGGGGACGGTTGGCCACTCCTCCCACGGGCTGTGATGACCAACACCCCCAACCCCTGCAGGCCAGGCAGGCTTGGATATCCAAGTCTAACTGTGTAGTCAAGGGCAGGACGAGATTCCTACCCAGCTCATGGAGAGAGGAGCCAAGCTGGGGCTGCAATGCCCCTGGGAGGTCCTAAGAACCTTGCTGGGCCACCCTGGGGTCCACACAGGACACCAGTCCCAGGGATCCATGGACACGTCCATCTGTCCCATGCAGCCAGGCTACAGCCGTCTCAAGCGCCTAGGTGTCCTGGGGACACAAGACTGTCTGAGCTTCCTGGTGGTCGAGGTTGATGGCTGTGAAAAACCCCAGGCCACAGCCCCGTCTCCAGGCTGGCCCTATGGCAGGCGCTGGAGCCAGAATGAGGCCGGATGGTCTCTTCCTTTGGCAGGAAGCCCAGCTGAGATCGGCTTAGATGATCAGGGTCCCCACCCAAGGCCGGGCTGATCTCTACAGCCATCCTGGGGATCATCAGGGCTTCCACCCACCGCCCAGGGCAGCAGGCAGAGAAAAGGCCAAAGCCCCGTAGGCCAGCATGGAACCGCCACTGTTCACCTGTCAAAAACCAAAACTTCACAGTGGCCACCTAAGGCCGTGTCTCCGTTGACCGTGAATGGCTCTGACTAGCACCCTATTTTTATTCAGCCTCAGAGCACCTCCGTCTCCCCCTAACCCGCCAGGATCCATGGAAAGGCCTCTGTCTTTAGAACAGGAAGGTCAGGCCCCTGCTCTGAGAAGGGCGGGGTGAAAGAAGAACATGTGAGGACAGCGTGATTCTGCTTGGGAAGTGACCAGGTGGAGAGTGACCACGTGGGGACCTCACTGGGAATCATCTTCAAAGCAAGTTTAGGAATCTGCAGGTTGTGAGAATGGCTCCATAAAAGCCACTAGTCTGGCCCTGGGGCCCATCTTAGCTGCCACCCTGCAAGGCCTCCCGGCAAGGACAGAGAAGGCCAGACAGGGGTAGCATGGCTGGACTTGCAGCCAGCACACCCTGCTCAGCTGAAAGGACTCCCCGCAAGGACCCAAGGCCAGAGGACTCCATCCTGCCCTGGGTGACAGCCTCTCCTGTGCCTGGGTGGGAAGGGTGGCCGGAACAGCCTCTTTGGGCCAAGAGGTGGCAAGCACGCATGCCATTGGTGAGGACAGGGGTTCCTGCCTCTGGGCTGCACTCGCCAGAGGGGTATGCACACTGTGTGTGCTCTGCACGCGCTGAGGGATTTCAGTTTGAAAGGTCTCAGTTTTTTAAGTGTGGAAGGTTTTAAAAAGCTCTTCGTTTTAAACAGAATTGTTTTCTCCATGGTCAGCCAGAAACCCTTCCCCCAGCGCAGGACTTGGTGGTCGTGGGTACCCACCTCCTCACCTCTGGGGGAGCCTAGCTGCATCCATGGCCCACGCCCATCCTTGCTGGGGGAGCAGTCAGAGGCCAAGCACACACGTGACGCCCACTGCAAATGCACGTGTGGACATGATGGCCCGAGAACCTCCCAAATCTCAGAACAAGAGAGAAACACCTCAAGGCTAGGGACCCTGAGGCTCCTGGGAGGCTCTCCACCTTTTCCATGGATAATCCACAGAGCTGACAAGAGCACCAGTCCTCCAAAAGACCAGACAAGGTCGCAGCATCCAGGGCTGGGACCAGGAGGACCTCGGGAGTGCAGGCCCTGCCGGCGGGCCCTTTCTACCAGGGAGCAGCAGAGCCAGGGTCCAACCTCCCCAAAGGCCCAGCCACCCACACCTCTCTTTTCACCTTGGGGCCTCGTCCTTTTGGAGTGAAATACTAGGCACCACGAATGCCATTCCTGAGAGTAGACAATGACCTGAGAGCACAGAGAAGGGGATCGGTGCCCCTGGGGTGTGCCCAGCCCACTGCCTCCTGGGGGACGAGTGCCAGGATGGACCACTCCCTCCAGCACGCTGGCAGTGTGGGCTGAAACTCAAAACCAGGCTGTGGGCACGGCGGGCGAAAGAGGATTGAGCCACAGCTAAGCTGAAGCCAGCTCCAAGCAACCACCCCCTGGCCCAAGGGCAAAGGCCGGAGAGCAAAGGTGAGCCCATCTCCAAGGCGTGCTCAGGACTCTCCCACAGAGCCAGGGCCCCTCAAGCCCTGCCACAGCTTCCAGCAAATGTTTAAGGACAGATGCAGTAGGGTGTGCAAGAAAGAACCAAAGACCTGGCAGGTGTGGGTCCCTGGGTGAGAGGAACCCTGAAAGACCAGAAAGCAAAGGGCAGTGAAGGTCGGACAGGACCATGCGCCATGTCCCCAAAACAGCCTAGAGGCCGCGGACGCCGCCCTGCAACGGTCAGAGAGTAATGAAGGATGGATGCGGAGAGGGGACAAGACTGAAACCCCTGTCGTTACCGTATCCTCCTGGAACCAGCCCAGTGTGCTCACCTTGCCGTCCCTCACACCCTGGGTCCCAACTGGACTTCCACCTCTAGAAACATGGAGCATGTGGCCAGGATGTGGATGCGGACCCCCGCGTGGACGTGAAAGGTGCGAGAGCAGGGAGGGTGTGCAGGTTTCACTGCACAAATGCCAGGAAAGCCACAGGAGAGACCAGAACAGATGCGAGAGGGAGGCCTCCCCAAACACATGAGCCTTTCCAGCCTGGAACCACCTCCCTGCCCCCCAGTGACAGGGAGAATGAAGGACAGAGCTGGGGACTGGGTAGGGCAGGAGGGGAGGGCCCCATCCACCCTGCCCTCCCAGGACCCTCAGTACCTCATCCCACGAAGGCCACCTACCGCGCCCATCTCCAAGGCCACTTGCCCTGATGCCCAGGCCTGGCGCACTCTCAGCCATGTAACCCAAGTCCCTCTCAGAGGAGAAGCCAGCGGGCACTCCCCAGACCTGAGACCCAGGCCCCTGCCACCTTGGCTGCGAGCAGACTGATGACTTGGTTCAGAAAGGAACCAGGGTCATCCTGGGAGCAGAACTCCTCACCGCTCCAGGGAGGTGAGGGTCCCACACTGCGAAGACACATGTGGACAGAAGCCAGAGAAGCAGGGAGTCCGGGCTTGGCACAACACAGAGCTACGTCAAGGGCGACACCAACAGGACACAGCGGCGGAGAGGCCACCACGCAGAAACACCAGGTCACCCACTCGCCCTGGTTTCGGGCACGTCCGAGAGGCCTTCCTCAAGCCGGGCCCTCACACCCTGCACGTCTGGACGAGCTCCTGGTGCGGCCTTCCCACTTGGCCTTCCCGCCTCATTCTACTTTAGCAGGTGGTGTCGTCCCGAGCCATCCTGGCTTCTCTTTGTTCTAAACGGAGACGTGTGTGTGTGTTTTCTCAGTTTTAACCCCATTTTGCAGCTACTGAAACGTTTTACTTAGGGAGCTACAATCCAGGCCTTTCAGCCCCTAAAAAGCTGTCTGTGCAGAGGGCGAGGGGTCGTGAGAACACACGACATGGCGTAAGAATCAGGGCAGTGACCTTTCGACCTGGCCTCTCCACAGGGCTGGGCTGCTAGAGAGCGCTGGGGGGTGGGGCACCTCTCCCCAGAAGGGCTGGCTAGCCCTGCACCTGCCCATGGGGGCCTGTGCCCCTGGGAAGACACAAGCCCAGGGGGCTGGCACACCCACGCCACAGCACCTTGTCCCCGGGACGCTGACTGTGTGGGGGACCAGGTCCCCTTTCCCAGAAGACACTTCTGTAAGCTGGGGAGGCCTTCTCCCGACATCGTCCTCTCAGGCCATCTGCACAAAGGTCATCAGCGCCTCCTGGCCCTTCAGCAATGGCCCGGACAGAAGGAGGGGCACCCCAGGGTCCCCCAAGACCCCATGGTCCAGGCAGCCAGCAGGAGGCTCGAGGACAAGGGCTGAATCTCAGCCCAGAGGTCGTGTGGGTACAGGGGACCAGGCGCTGGCGGGCCCAGAGGAACAAAGGTTCTCGTGGGCAGGACGCACTCCGCACAGAGGAGCATCTAGGTCGGAGCCGGCAGCCCCAGGCCCCTGTGCCGAGGGTCCCGTGGCTCCAAGTGCCCAGAGCAGCCCCTCATTCCCAGAGAACTGGGAGACAGAACACAGGATAGGGGCCTCCTAAAACCCCTACAGGGCATGGGTGTGTTCCACCCAGAGTCACAGGCGCAGCCAGAGGGCCTGACCACACAGGAAGGCACGTCTCTGGTGCCCAAGCTCCTGCCACCTACTCTGGACCTGGCTGGTCCTGGGGGGCGGGGAGGGGGGGGTGTTGTTGGACAGCAGGAGGGACACATCTGTGGATCCTGAAACTACTCCGCCCGCGAGGAGTCCAGGGCTCAGGAGAGCAGGAGTGGCGCTGCCCCACCCTCATCCCTAGAGCTGATGGCCTGAACTTTTCACCCTCAGCACAGACACCAGAGAGCAGGGCTCAGAGGTGTCTGCCCGCAGCGGGTGGGGAGAGGAGGGGCGACACCGCCATCCCTGCTCCAGAACCTCGGAGGGCCCGTTTTACAACCGCCAGATGGCGGGGCCGCAGGCCTCCTCAGTCGCTGTGACTGCCTGACCTCAGCCAGGACCTGCGGCTACACCCCCACCCGGGAGAGGCCAGCGAAGGTCACCAGGGCTCCGTCCAGCCCTGGCCTCGGGGTGATGAGCCAGTGTCTCCCAGACCTGCTGTGTGAGAACCGAAAAGAAGCCAGCCCGCCAGCGGGAATGGGGCAGGAAGAGGTACAGGCCCTGCTGCTCAGAGCCTGCCCAACGGCACCTCCATGGCCAGGCCACCTCTCCTGGCATGGCCATGGGAGTGGACATGGAGGAACACCCAGGGCTCCGTGTGCAGACTGACCCCCACCCCCACCACGACACAGTGGCTCCCTCGGCCCAGTGCATATGGCATAACCACAGGCCAGGCCAGGAGAAAGCCAGGCACCATCGGCCCAGTGACCCCTTCTCCTGGGGGTTGAGGACAAGCAACACATCGTCATCCCAGAGACCAGATACCCCTGGAGCCTGGTCCTTTCCCGGGGACAAGGTTGGGAGCCCGAGCACTCACTGCTGCTCCTCCTCCAGTTCATCGTCTACCCCTGTGAGATCTGGCGTCATCCTAAACAGCCCTGTGGCCTGCGGAGGACTTGCAGGCAATGGCTCTTGGGGACCTGCTGTCCAGAAGGACATGCCGGACATCACAGCAGGTCCCAAATGGACCACGCTTATCCAGAATCCCCAACAGCACAGCCACACTGAGGGCCCAGCATGAAGGGACCCCTGAGCCAGAACCGAGTGAGTCCCAAGTGGGTGAGTACAGCTTCCCAGGCCTCCCCTCCAGGTGTTCACCCACCACCGCTCGACCCTTCTGCTCTGCAGCCTCCATGAGCAAATTAAATTAGGTACGATGCCCCAGGACCAGGGGCAGGATCAGGGTCTAAAACTGGGCAGGGAACCTCACTCCCACCCCTGGTTCAGTTCAGTTCAGTTCCTCAGTCATGTCCGACTCTGCAACCCCATGGACTTCAGCACACCAGGCATCCCTGTCCATCACCAACTCCCATAGAGTTTACTCAAACTCATGTCCATCGAGTCAGTGATGCCATCCAACCATCTCATCCTCTGTCGTCCCCTTCTCTTCCCGCCTTCAATCTTTCCCAGCATCAGGGTCCTTTCAAATAAGTCAGTTCTTTGCATCAGGTGGCCAAAGTATTGGAGTTTCAGCTGCAACATCAGTCCTTCCAATGAATATTCAGGACTGATTTCTTTTAGGATGGACTGGTTGGATCTCCTTGCAGTCCAAGGGACTCTTCAAGAGTCTTCTCCAACACCACAGTTCAAAAGCATCAATTCTTCAGCACTCAAATTTTCTTTTCCACCCATAGAAACCATGTTAAATACGGCTCAGGATGACCCTCCAGTCACTCGGGGGCCTGCGGCAGCTACAGGAGGTGTGTGCAGGGCTGGGGTCTCAGTTGGCCCTGCCTCCTTCCCTCCTTCCTTGTCACCACCAGCATTCACAGCCTCCCATTCCACAACTGCCCTGTGGGTCAGCTCAGCACATTGGGCCCTGTGCCCTGGACACAACTTTCCAGGCAGTCATGTGCCCTACAGGGGCCTTCCTGACTCAGGAAGCAAAACGCCCCTGGCAACCAAGCTGTGGCAGCACCTCCCCCCACCTCCACCCCTCAGAGGCCCTCCACTCATCAGGTGCCCCAGGGCCTCAGCCTACCTTGACCCCAGCAGGGCTGAGGTCCTGCTGTGCAAAACACTGAGCTGGAGCCCTTGGCCAGAGCCAGGCACCAGAGGATGGGCTCCAGGGTGAGTGACACCTGCCAGGGGCTCGCCACCTGGCGCCCAGGCCACCACAGCACCCCGGACCCCTTGACCCCAGAGCTCAAGCTGCCTGGTGAAGCCTCTTCAATGCACCTCTGGGCAGACACAGGGTAGGGGGCACTGGATGCAGGAGGCCCATGACCCTCTCCCACTGTACCTGGATGCCTGGGGCCCACCGGGGGCACAGAGGTGCTGTCCCTCTCCAGGCGAGACCACAGCGCAGTGCTGACCTGCTGGCCTGAGCCCCTCCCCCACAGCGTCTCAGGAGAACACGGCTCCCCTGTGGCCTGGCTGGA
>NW_011494861.1:10685221-10700041 GCF_000754665.1 Bison bison bison
GTGCCCCTAGACCTAAAGGAAGCATTCTAGGGTGAGGACACGAGGGCACAGAGGCACTGTCCACGGCCCTGCTCCATCCAGATGATCACCAGCGCACACCTCCTCCTCTGAAAGGGACCACATCGCCTGGGAGTGTCTGAAATTCAGAACGTTCAACTCTGCCTCTGCTCAAGCTTAAGTGAGTGGCAGCTGGTAACCCCATTCCCCAACAGCCAGGGCCTCAACTATGAGTGCTGCCCCTTCTGGGGGGTGGGGTGGGGGCTGCCAGGGGGGCTTGCGGACACAAGCCCCTTCTGGCAGGAGCCATAAAAAGCACACGGACACGAGCCCGTTTGCGCAGCCGCCAGGGGAGCGCGGGTCAGGAGCCCTGCCCCGCCTTCTCATAGGCACTACAGGAGCACGTGGACACGAGCCCCTTCTGGTAGGCGCCATGAGAACGCGTGGACACGAGCCCATTCGCACAGCCACCAGGGGAGCGCACAGACACCACCCCCTTCTCGTTGGCGCTACGGGAGCATGTGGACATGAGCCCATTCGCGCAGCCACCAGGGGAGTGTGTGGACACAAGTCTGTCACTAGGCTGGTTAAGCGCTGGCTCCACACAGCTGCTACTCTGAATAGTCAAAATTACGGCACTTTGTTCATAATCAATTCTGACTAAAATTGAAAAGGCAGTAATGAAGATGTTAACAAAAACGAATCTAATGTAGCCAAAATTACTGCAGAAAGGAAAACATATCTGGTCACAATGGACATGCCAGTCAGCACAATTCAGAGAGCTTTCAAAACCTTCTACCTCAGAGCTGGACATGCTCCCCTCCTTCCTGCAGTCGAGACCACTCGAGGCTCTGCTACTCCAGTCTCCAGTCATTTTTGCTTCTCGTGGGTTCTGGGGGCACTGGGCTGTCCCCCACCAGGGCTCCCTGGGGCAGGCAAGCCTCCCGGGTGCAGATGCCTGCATCAGGTGAGATGATGGCAATTTTAAGCTTTTGATTGATCTCATTTTTCCAATGCTGTTTATGAAAAGAGAGCCTGATTAGACAAGCTGGAAGCCAACTTGGGAGCAGTAACCACACCACAGGGAGAGGACGTGCCTGTGGCCCAAATGGCGTCAAAGGGACTAATCGCCCCCTCCAACATCCAGCTAAAACCCAGACAAGATCCAGGAGACAATCACCCTCAAGGCACTGAACATCCCACCACCGAGGACAATGACCCCAGATGCAGAGGCTCTCGTGGGGAGCTCCCGGCCACCCAGCCCACTGACCTGAGCCCCCAGGCAGCAGTGCAGGGAGGGGATCCAGGTGGGGCCCAAGGCCCCGGAATCAAAGAGACAGAGCTGATGGTCCAGGGGGACCTGAAGGAGCCCCAGAGGGCAGGCTCGGTAGCAGAGCACAGGTCGGCACAAGTGTGTGAGGACTGCCTGAGGCTGGGAAACACCCACCAGAAGTACTCGAGGGGCAGGGCGGAGCAACCCACCAAAACATAGCAGCAAAACCTGTAAGGATTAAACTGTCTCAGAGTAAGTGACCCAGGACAAAGCCCGAGGAGATTCACAGGAATTCAGGACACTTTGCATCAGCACGTCTACAGCCAAGGAAGCGGGAAAACATGAGCCACCACAAGGAGACTCATGAATCCTCCAAGGCAGACCAGAACTGACACAGATGCCAGAATCCACAGAGATGAGAACCACTACTGAGGCTGAACTCCACACATTCAAGGAGTTAATCAGAGATGCAGAAGGTCTGTGAAGTCAAGCGTCCACGAGATGAAGACAACACTGGATGGTCTGGCAGAGCGGACGTGCTGAGGGGACACAGGTGAGACTGAGGGGCTGGTGACAAACTGCTCAGAACAGGACAGACAGCAAGGACACGGGAGGGGCAGAGCACCCCTGGGCTGGGCTACTTCAAACAGTGACTCAACGGGTGCCTGGAGTTCCCAAAGGAGGCAGGGAAGCAGAAAAAGGCTCCAGAAACACTGGTCAGAAATCCTCCAAACTTCAAAACTATGAGCCCCAAAAGCTCAATAAACCCCAAACACATGCAATCTAAAGAAAACTACAGCGAAGTGCATCAAAATCAAGATGCTCAAAAGCAGTACATGTGTGCGTGCGTCCTAAGTTGCTTCCGTCAAGTTTGACTCTGCGACCCTATGGACTACAGCCTGCCAGGCTCCTCTGTCCATGGCATTCTCCAGGCAAGAATACTGGAACAGGCTGCCATGCCCTCCTCCAGGGGATCTTCCCAACCCAGGGATCGAACTCACATCTCTTACATCTACCTGCACTGGCAGGTGAGTTCTTTATCACTAGCACTACCTGGGAAGTGGCTAATAAAAATGAAAATCATAAAGATATTCCAGAAAGAGGAATGAAGAACCACAGCCGATCAGTATTTTCAAAGCTGTTGTTCAGTCGCTCAGCCGTGTATGATTCTTTGCGACCCCATGGACTGCAGCACGCCAGGCTTCCCTGTCCTTCACCACCTCCCAGAGCTTGCTCAAATTCACATCCATTGAGTCGGTGATGCCATCCACCCATCTTGTCTTCTACTGCACCCTCAATACCTTCCTTCAATCTTTCTCAACAACAGTCTTTTCTAATGAGTCGGCTCTTCGAATCAGGTGGCCAAAGTATTGGCGCTTCAGCATCGGTCCTTTCAATGAACATTCAGGACTGATTTCCTTTAGGATTGACTGGTTTGATCTCCTCGCTGTCCAAGGGGCTCTCAAGAGTCTTCTCCAACACCACAGTTCAAAGTATCAGTTCTTCAGTGCTCAGCCTTCTTTATAAGTCTGTCACTGTTTCCGCATCTATTTGCCATGAAGTGATGGGACCAGATGCCCTGATCTTTGTTTTTTGAATGTTGAGTTTTAAGCCAGCTTTTTCACTCTCCTCTTTCATCAAGAGGCTCTTTGGTTCCTCTTCGCTTTCTGCCATATAGATGGTATCATCTGCATATCTGAGGTTATTGATATTTCTCCCGGCAATCTTGATTCCAGCTTATGCTTCATCCAGCCTGGCATTTTGCATGATGTACTCTGCATAGAAGTTATATAAGCAAGGGTGAAAATATACAGCCTAGACATACTTCTTTCCCAATTTGGAACCAGTCTGTTGTTCCATGTCCAGTTCTAACTGTTGCTTCTTGACTTGCATACAGATTTTGCAGGAGGCAGGTCAGGTGGTCTGGTATTCCCATCTCTTGAATAAGTTTCCACAACTTGTTGTGATCCAGAGTCAAAGGCTTTAGCGTAGTCAATGAAGCAGAAGTAGATGTTTTTCTGGAACTCTCTTGCTTTCTCTATGATCCAGCAGATGTTGGCAATTTGATCTCTGGTTCCTCTGCCTTTTCTAAATCCACCTTAAAAGTCTGGAAGTTCTCAGTTCACAAACTGTTGAAGCCTCGCTTGGAGAATTTTGAGCATTACTTTGCTAGCATGTGAGATAAGTGCAAATTGTGCAGCAGTTTTAACATTCTTTAGCACTGCCTTTCTTTGGGATTGGAATGAAAACTGACCTTTTCCAGTCCTGGAGCCACTGCTGAGTTTTCCAAATTTGCTGGCATATTGAGTACAGCACTTTCACAGCATCATCTTTTAGGATTTGAAATAGCTCAGCTGGAATTCCCTCACCTCCACTAACTTTGTTTGTAGTGATGCTTCCTAAGGCCCACTTGACTTTGCACTCCAGGATGTCTGGCTCTAGGTGAGTGATCACATCATGATTATCTGGGTCATTAAGATCCTTTTTGTACAGTTCTTCTGTGTATTCTTGCTACCTCTTCTTGGAAAAAACTATCAACCTAGAATTCTACACCCACTGCAAGTATCTTTCAAACAAGAGGCGGAAGTAAATATGCTTTATACATACAGAAACTCATCACCAGCTGTCCTATACCAACAGAGAACATGGAAGGACATCCTTCTGACAGAAGAACACCACCCCCGGATGGAAACCTGCATCTACACAAAGGAAGAGCAGAGCAAGAAACGATGACTACATACATAAATACATTGAGTCCTCTCATTATTTAGATGACTTCGGAAAGTCATTAGAAGAGCTTTAAACTCTTAAATGAAAATGAAAACAACGCATCAGAATATGTGCAATTCCCTTAAAACAGGACTCAGGAGAAAACCAAACATTTAGATCACAAGAAAAGAGAAAAGGTCACAAACAAATGGCTCCACATCCAACACGTGAAACTAAAAAAAGGACAAACTCAACACAAAGCAAGTCAAAGGAAGGGAAATGTAAAGACGGAAACATAAATCAACACAAATAGCAGAAAAATAACAGAAGAAACAGTAAACCCACACTGGTTCTTTGAGAAGACCAGGAACACTGATAAACCTCTACGCAGATTGATCAGGAAAATAAAAAAAGAAAATTGATCAGCATCAGGAATACGAGAGGTGCCATCGCCCTGAATTCTACAGCCATGAAAGGGTAACAGGAAAACACTGTCAACAGCCCATGCCAATAAATTTGACAACTCAAATGAACTGGGCAATTACTCATTAAAAAACAAACAAACAAAAAACCTCTCAAACAAGAATAAATAATCTGAATAGTTAAAAAACTTCCCACAAAAAAAACACCTCCAAATCCAAACAGGCTTCAAAAATACGTGCTACCAAGTATTTCTAAAAGAATTACTGGTTCTTTCAGCAAGTTTATGGAGGGAGTACTTTCCAAATAATCATGTGAATCCAACATTACTCTGATACAAAAACCAGACTATTACAAACAGAAAAAAAAACAAAACGACAGCCCAATGTTCATAATGAATACAATTGGAAAAACTATGAATGAAATTTTATCAAGTCAAACTCAACAACATTTTAAAAGTATGAGACACCACAACCAGGGAGATTTATCCTGGGAACAAAAGGTTCATTGGATTCAAGAATTAGCCAGTGCAACTTGCCATGTTAATAAACTAAAAAAAAATATTCACCATCTTAATAATATCAGTAAATGAAAAAAAAAAAAAAATACACACACACACACACACACTGGACAAAACCCAGCACCCATTCCTGGCCAAAGTAAAGGACAGAACTGCATGAAGTTTTCCAGTCTCCTGAAGAGCGTCTACAAAACCCAGCAACCTATTAACAGCGTGTCTGACAGTGAGATGCTGCACCTCCCCCCAGGCCAGCAGCAGGGCTGTCTGCTCTCAGGACACTGGAGGCTCCAGCCAGTGCAATCAGGCAAGACAAAGAAAAGGCGTCCAAGTCAGAGAGGAAGCAACACTGTCTTTACTCACAGATGGAAACCCGGAGGGATCTATAAAAAGGCTACTAGAAGGAGTCGCAAGATGCAAAATCAATATACAAAAATCAATTGTACGAGCAACTTATAATCAGGAAATGATTTTTTTTTAAAAAAACAAGGTACATGTACACACTGCTCTATTTAAAATGGGTAACTAACAAGAACCTACTGTACAGCACTGAGAACTCTGCTCCATGTTATGTGGCAGCCTGGATGGGAGGGGAGTTTGGGGGACAATGGGTACATGCACATGTACCGCTGAGTCCCTCTGCTGAGCACCTGAAACTCACAACATTGTTAATCAGCCATACGCCAACACAAAATAAAAAGGCTTTTTAAAAAAAGGATGATTTTAACATTTCAGTATTAATTATGGCAACTGTTTGCTATAGGCATTTGGTAAACCCCCTTTATTAGGAAACAAAATTCTAGTTCTAATTTGACAAGAGTTTTCACCATTAATTTGATGGTACGTGTGTGCTAGGTCGCTTCAGTCATGTCTGACTCTTTGCGACCCTATGGACTGTAGCCCACCAGGCTCCTCTGTCCATGAGATTTTCCAACCAAGAATACTGGAGAGGGTTGCCATGCCCCACTCCAGGGGATCTTCCCAACCTAGGGATCAAACTAGTGTCTCCTATGCCTCCTGCACTGGCAGATGGGTTCTTTACCACTAGCACCACTGGGAAGCCCAATTTGATGAACAGTTTTATCACATACTCTTGGATCAACTGAGATGATCATATGATATTTCTCCTTTAATAAGGTCAAGTAGGTTGATTTCAAAACACCAATAATAATCACAGTAACACCGAAAAAGAAAAAGAAAAAGCTTAGAGATAGGTCAGGGAATCTGACCAAAGAGATCAAAGACCTATGCCCTGCAAACTACAAAATACCACTGAGAGAAACGAAGAACAACTTAAATAAATGCAGCAGTATAACCTGACCAGGAGATGGAAACGCAAGTGTTAAAATGCCAGTTCTTCCCAAGTTATCTGTAACTCAATTCAATCCCAATCAAAATTTCAGCAAGATGTTTTTCATAGAAATTGACAAACTGATTCTAAAATTCACATAGAAATTCAGAGGACCTAAAATAGCCACAACAACTCTGAAAAGGAACAGAGCTGGAGAGCTAATGTCACTTGATTTCAAGAACTATAAAGCTATAATAAGCAAAAACAGTACAGCATTGATACAGACACATCGACTACAAATGAACATAATACAGTCCAGAAATAAACTCACACAGACAACTGATTTTTGACAAAAGTGCGAAGATAACAGTAAGGAAAGTATAGTCTCCATGACAAACAGGACTGGAACAATCAGTCATCCACATGCAAAAATGTGGATGCGGACCTTGCATCAAATGCAAATCTTAAAGCCACAAAATATCTAGAAGAAAACAGAAGAGAAACACCTTTGTGACCTTGCATCAGAGAAGATTTCTCATCTAGAACATCAAAACTCCAATCTAAAAGAATCAATCGATACACTGGAGTTGATGAAAACATTAAAATTTTACTCTTCAAAAGAGAAAAAAAAGAAAGCCACAGACAGGGAGAAAGCTTTGCGAAGCATAAATGTGAAAAGGGACTTGCACTCGGAATACATATAGAATTCTCAAAATTCACCAGTAACAACTCCACTCAAATAACAGACAAAAACTTCCAAGAGACACTTCACCACAGAACATACATAGACGACGGCAAATATGCCCACGAAAAGATGTCCAAAGCCATTAGTCATTAGGGAAATGCAACTTAAAACCACAAAGAGAGCTATCCCTCCACACGTGTTAGAATGACTGAACCCAAAGACAGCAAGAGTGCTGGTGAGGACGCAGGAGCTGGTGGGGATGCCTAGGCCAGCTCAGCATTTCCAGAAAGGCCAACCTGCACGCACAGGACCCAGCCATTCACACCGAGGTGTCTACGAAGGGAGTGAGATGTGTGTGTCCCAACAAAACTCACAAGGAGCGTTCACAGCAGCTTTGTGAGTAACAGCCAAGAACCGGGAAGGATCCCATCGGTCCACAGGTGAATGAAGAAAGAAACCATGGCAATTCCTACAGTGAGGCAAAAACAAGACAAACCACGCACTGACACAACCACACAGAAGAATCTCGAGATAACTGTGCTGAGTGGAAGAAATGAGACCAAAAAAAACACAGAGATTTCCTTCCCATAAAGCTCTAGATAAGGAAACCCATCTAGAGTGAAGGAAGCTGGCTTGGCAGCTGTTTGGGGTGGGGGTGGGGAGGGACCGAAGGGCACGGGACACCCTGCGGGTGAGGGACAGCTCCTCCTCCTTGACTGCAGCAATGGCTTCACGTGTGTACACATTCGTCAACGTTATCAAACTGTATGTTTTAAATGTGCACAGCTTATTATGTTAATTATACCTTTAAAAAGCTGCCTTTAAAATAACTATACAGCAATTATCCCAACCGGAGCCTTTATCTTCCAGGACTCGTTTGTTCCACAGTTTGAAACAACCCCCACAGGTCAGTGACATGTGTACACGAGCAGCACAGGCCACCATTTCTTCTGAGGTCGATCCCAAACACATCCTTTTCCGTCCCAAAAAGATTCACAAAAATGCCGTCGCCATGCATTCAAGTCATTTCTTTGTCCAGATCAGAACCAGCATGTACTCCCTGCAAAGGACAAACTGTCTTTTTGGCTTTTTTTTTTAGGCTTTTCAGGGTGTGCATTCTTACTCCAGCTGCTCCAGGCTCCCACAAAAGCAGCCACAGGCCAAGTGGACACCAGGGGCGAGGCGCGAGCTGATACAGCTTTATCTACACAGACGGTGGGGGCTGGTCTCGGCCCAGGGCTGCTTCCGGCGGGGGCCCAGAGGCAGCCTCACCTGGGAACTTGTTAGAAATGCAAAATCTCAGCACCCATCCCAGACCCAGGAATCTGAAACTCCGGGGTGGAACCCACAGGCTCATCATTGAAGAATTCTGAAGCTCAAGCTTTAGAACCTCTGCCCTAGAAAACCAGCAAGACTGAGGGACTGATCCAGAGCCAAGAATGAGCACGTTACAGCTGCATACCACGGTCCACAGAGGAGAGCCGAGGTCTGGGGCAGTCTGTGATAAAACACGTGTGCTGACTTAGAATAACCATGGGAGAAAATTTCAAAAAAAAAGAAAAGAAAACGAGATTCGTCCTGACAAACCTCTATTACTAAACAGCTCCTGCTGGTTCTTTTCGCTTCTTGACAAAGAGTTTTCAACCCATTTTTTAAAAGCAGTTCTAAAATTGTCCTGGTTCACATTCTCCCTTTACTGCACTCTGCTCTGCAGGATCTGGAACTTAGTCATCCTTCAGGGATGATTAAGTCTTAGAATAAGGGGTCTGAGTCATTTGTCCAAACATCAGTCAAGACCACACTCAGCCAGAGGCGCTGAGTGTGAGACCTTCAATGGCAGTGAACCCTGTGTGGACACGCGTGCACACACGTGCACACACATGCACACACACACTAGCAAGAAATAAAACACTTTGAGAAAATAAATCTTGGTTATTTGAAGGTTACTTCTGGTTAAGATCACAAATAACTGGCAACAACGCATCCTCCTTTTTAAAGCAGCTCTTTATGCCCTTCCTTCCTGAATGCTTAAAATGCCAAAACCTTCTACAAATTCAGAGAAACACATCAAGATAGAATAATTAAAATGCTAACGAAAGAAAATCCGTTTCAAGATGGAAGAACAAAGATACTTCAACCCTGCTTTTCTCTCAGAAACTGCCAAAGCCCCCGCTCTCCAGCAAAGGCGCACATGTGGGGGCGGGAGGGGGCTGGGCAGGCAGCAGAGAGAAGGACCAGGGACCGCGTGGACAGGCACGGGATGCAGGGGCCAGCGACCACAGGAGGACGTTTCTCAAAAACATCATCAGGGGCTCATCTGCAAGCATGCCTGAGAAACAGTTCAGTGGACTCCAAGTGCCCCACCCTGCTGCCCACTAAGCTTCCCCATGATAAAACCATATGGTCAAGAACCACCATCGAGGGAAAAGCAGGCCCTGAAAGCTGACTTCAGAGGAAACCACAGCCAATACCCCTGGGTCTAGGAGACAAGCCATGGAACAGAACAGGTGAGCACTTTTACAGAAGAAACAATGACAACAAAAGAAGTATTACACATGAACACCACAGGACTTCCCTGGTAGTCCAGTGGTTAAGAATCTGCCTGCCAATGCAGGGGACACGGGTTCGATCCCTAATCAGAGGATATCCCACATGTTATGAAGCAACTAGTAAGCCATGAGCCACAACGAACCTGGACTCTGCGATGAGAACTCTCACCATGAGAAGCCCTCGCAGAGCAACTAAAGAGTAGCCACTACTTACCGCAACTAGAAAGCCCCTGCACGGCAATGAAAACCCAGCACAGCCAAAAATAAAACATAAAACTTAAAGAAAAATGAACATGACAATAAACTGGAGGAAATTTCCAGAAAGTGACACCAAGAGACAGAGAGGCCGACGTCCAGCCAGAAGGCTCTCCAGGTCACCGGAGAGCAGTGGGCCAACAGCTGGGACATGCCACCAGGCACCCCAAAAGGGGCAGGCCTGCACAGCCACCTGTCGGGTGCTGGGCTCAGAAGGAAGAGGCAGGGCACACGCCAGGTCCAGCACCTCGGCCTCCGAGAGGGGACAGGACCACACAGGGGAGCAGGAAACAGTGACTGACCAACCCAAGACACACGACAGACAGACAGACAGGAAGTGATGTCAGGATCTGGAAAAAAACAGAGCAGACAGGAAGTGACGTCAGAACGCAGGACCTAGAGCAGATAGGTCAGAACCAAGGGACCTACCAGGATGGAGGACGCACAGCAGACAAGAAGGGAGGTCAGAACACGGGACCTAGAGCAGACAGGAAGTGAGGTCAGAACGTGGGACCTATCAGCATGCAGGACCTAGAGCAGACAGGAAGTGAGGTCAGAACGTGGGACCTGTCAGCATGCAGGACCTAGAGCAGACAGGAAGTGAGGTCAGAACGTGGGACCTGTCAGCATGCAGGACCTAGAGCAGACAGGAAGTGAGGTCAGAACGTGGGACCTGTCAGCATGCAGGACCTAGAGCAGACAGGAAGTGAGGTCAGAACGTGGGACCTGTCAGCATGCAGGACCTAGAGCAGACAGGAAGTGAGGTCAGAACGTGGGACCTGTCAGCATGCAGGACCTAGAGCAGACAGGAAGTGAGGTCAGAACGTGGGACCTGTCAGCATGCAGGACCTAGAGCAGACAGAAGTGAGGTCAGAACTTGTCCACCAGTTCAGGATAAACAGTCCCCCAGTCACAGTGGTCAGCATGAAGGGTCGATTTATCCAGACCTGAGACACACAGGCTTGGGCGGGCCTGGAGGTGACTGAGAAACATGGAGTCAACAGAGGATAAGCTGTGAACCACAGGAAGCCCCTGCCCAATGCCAAGTAGGGAAGACAGGACGCGGACGCTGAGTTTGGGCCTTGTGCCCTTTAGCTGTAAGAGGACACCTGTGTAATGATAAAAACAAACATCATACCCTCAAACCCCAGACAGATGAAGAAATGATGTCTGTGTGCCTGGGGAGTGAGGGTACAAGCCTACACCTCCTACCACTTGACAAAGCAGGCCTTACCGGGCAGCATGGGGCTAAAGGTCCCACCTGTGCCCCACAGGAGGACAGGGCATCTGGAGGAAGAAGAGCCGCCATGGCCGTGCCTACCCAGGACATCACGATCCCACCTGCAAAGGCTGAGTCACAGCCAGAGTCGGCTGGCCTAGACCCTGAGGACATCAGAAGCAAACAGAAGGTCCTAACTCTGCTCCCGCCCAGAGGCCACGGTGACGAGCAGGAGCGCACACAAGGGCTATCTGACAGCCAGAGGGTGCACGTCAACATGTCCAGACTGAGCACCAAGTAAACCAAAATGGACAGCAGCCGACAAGGATCCTGACCTTGCAGTCCGGCCATTCCTGGGAGGACGCAGCTCCACTGTAGGGTGACTCAAGGGACAGAGCAACGGGACAGACAGCAGTGGTCCCTGCAAGGGGTTCTTGCACCCTGGGATTTCCCTGATGGGCAGGAGAGCCTGGGTCAGCCCTTCCATCGGTGCCAAAACTGGAAACAAGTCAATCACGGCTGGATGGTGCTTCTTCTAAGGGTAGAGGGGTCGGCAAGAGGCTGGCTAGCACTCTAAGCAGATGCACCTCGCAGAATGACAGCCCAGTCAACATGGCGGGCCTTCCCAACTCTACAGAATCAGCATCTAGAGATGGACGAGAAGCTCCCACGTGTCTCAGAAAGTCTCGGAGGCACAGGGAAGTTCCCCTGGACCGACCAACGAACATGCCTGGGGCGCCTGAAACACCGCAGCACAGTTCAGGACAGCTCCTGGCCACAGACGCTCAGACCTGCAGCCCAGAGGCTGCTCACACAGCCCTCAACACCCCCTGCCACTGTCATATTCCCCCAGGGCCCAGGGAGGTCTGGTACCTCCAGCCCTTCTCTTGACTGCAGGGGTGGGGGGGAGAGGGGATCCAGTGAGCACAGTCCACAGCCCCCTCCCGTGGCAAGGGCTAGGTGGCACCGCCAAGGTGGCAGGCATGCTGGGTGTGCGTGGGGCCTGGGATGGCTCCCCATCAGAGCAGGCCTCGCAGGGGATGAGTAGGGCAGGTGTGAGGCATCCAGAAGGCAATGCCGCCCTGCAGCAGCCCCCGGGGTCCACATCAGCCCGCGACAGACAGGGGCCATCAGTGCCAGGCCTGGCCAAGGCCTTGGCTGACATCACCCCCTCCTCTCTGTACCCCTCATGCCACCGGGCAGCTGTGAGGCTTCTTCCCACTCATGCTGGGCTTCCCAGGGCTACATATCCTCCAGCTTCTGAATGAAGGCCCCTCAGTTCCACATGAGCCACACAAAACCTGTCGCCCAGGCAAGGTGGGGGCAAGGCCCTCAACTAATGGCTCTGGGGCCTCAGGCGACAGAAAGCGCCACAGGGAGGCCCTGCTCTGCCCGCTGCTCACACACGCCGCCCCCCAACCCCCTTGGGCCCTGCAAGCTGCAGGGAGGCCAGGCCTGCACATGGCACCCAGCTGGAAGCACAGCCAAGGCCAGCTCCTCCTCATCCCCAAGGGGCCTGTCTCAGCCTCCGCCTCACTCCCAGGCACTGACTAACAAATGCACGATCCCATGGACAGAGGAGCCTGGTGGGCTACAGCCCATGGGGTCACAGAGAGTAACATAGGGTCACAACTGAGCGACTAAGCACGCACACACGCACACTGGGAACAAATCCTCGGGAATAAGAGCAAGGCCCCTGGTGGTGGCGGCAGCCTTGGTTACCAGGCATGTGTGCAGGAAGGTTTGAGAGAATTCAGCTTCACGTGCTGTCTCCTCGAAGGGCCCATCTAAAGACAGACCCACACACACAATGTCCCTCTCCCCTCCCTAGAGACCTGGACACAGGGATACACACACGGTACATCGAAAACAAGCACACGTGCTGCTTTGGGAGCCTCGTCGGGGAGGACCTGAGGCCCCCAGCCCCACGATGCCCATGCTCACTGATCGTGGCGGGGGCGGTGCTGGCGGGGTGCTTGGCTGCAGATCGGGATGGATGAGGCTGTGACCCATGGTGCATAGTACCCCACAGATTAGCCAAAGCAACTTTAATCAAATCAGATCCTAAATATTCATTCCAATCAGGCCATCCTTATGTTCCTGTGAGGCTCAGTATTTAGAACCTTCTGCCAATAGCTAGACCCACAGGTACTCCTGGCAGAGCCTGCACTGGCCCAACACTGGCCTCACCAAGGAACTAGCCTCAAGCTGGGAGGGGCTCTGGGGACACAGGCTTGATCCTCTCCGGAGGGCCATGGACTATATGGGAAGACTGGAGGGCAAGGTGGCTGTGGCCCAGCGTGTCTTTAAGGTCTGTCTTCTCCTAGGTGCCCGTCCTTGCATTCAGGCTCTCACATCACTCTGTGGTCAGCAGCTGACAGAGGCAAAAGCTCTCAGCAGGTACAGTGCACTGGAGCCGTCAAGGACTCCGCCCACGCTCCCTGGGAGGCTGTGTCCCCAGCACAGGGCACAGAACTTGGGGTCACCTTCCCAGCCACAGAGGCCTTGGGCCACCTGTTGGGATCGTGACCCCCAACACCCCCCCCCACCATGACCCAGAGGACCTTCAGACCATCAGGTCACACCAAGGGCAGGACCCCAGCCTGGAACAGTGACTACTGCTCTCAAAACACTCACATTCAAAGCTCTGGTTTTCCCAGTAGTCATGTATGGATGTGAGAGCTGGACCATAAAGAAGGCTAAGCGCCATGAATTGATGCTTTCAAATTGTGGTGCTGGGAAGACTGAGCACCAAGCACGGGCAGCAAGGAGATCAAACCAGTCAATCCTAAAGGAAATCAATCCTGAGTATTCATTGGAAAGACTCATGTTGAAGCTCCAATACTTTGGTCACTTGATGTGAAGAGCTGACTCACTGAAAAAGAGCCTGATGTTGGGAAAGACTGAAGGCAGAAGGAGAAGGGGTGACAGAGGATGAGATGGTTGGATGGCATCACTTACTCAATGGACACAAGTCTGAGCAAACTCCGGGAGACGGTGAAAGGCAAGGAAGCCTGGCGTGCTGCAGTCCTTGGAGTCACAAAGAGTCGGACACAACTTAGTGACTGAACGACATCTTTCTTATTAGGGCAGCTAAAATGAATCAACACTTGTTATTATTTTTTTTAACTTTACAGAGCTTTCAGAGATTTGAAGTAGAATAAAGATTCGTTTTTAAAATGGGGAAAAAAGGATGGCTTTCAATCTTCTCCATTCCACCTCAAACTGAAGTAACAGGCACCTGGAGGGCGTGCAGCCCACCAGGCGCCCTCCCCTCCTGACCCCACGTGTCACATGGGAACCTGGAAGCATCCCAGGCGGAAAAGCGTGAGTGACCCCAGGGCAGGGCACATCCAAGGCGGAGTGAACAGAGGCACAGACATAGCCTCTGGGCTCAGAGTGAAATGGCAACAGATGCAGCCCTGTGGGAGGCCCAGGACAGAAATCAGGGGGAAGTGGCTCGGGTCTCATCCATGACCCACAAGACGAGGAAAATGGCCCAACTTTCACAGGCAGCGAGACCCTCTACTGTCAGCAGCCACCGACTGCTGCCCCACCGTGACACAACCCTGAGGCTGGAACCCACCCACCCCTGGGGGCTCCTGCTGGGGGGCAGGTGTGACCACTCAAGGGGCTGCATCTGTGTCTAAACCCCCAGTGACCAGCTGCCTTACAGTCAGGAGGGGATGGGCCACAAGCTGCAGGGACGTGTGGGGGCGTCGGGCAGGGGTCGGGGGTCAGAGAAAAGCCATAGGGAGAGACTGAGTCCTTAGCAGGTGGCCCAAAGAGGATGACTGAGGCATCAAATAATGGCAGGAATGACCACAACACTGTCTGGGGCTAATCTGGTGACACCAATCAGCCGGAGGAGGAGGGAGGGGAAGAGGAAGGAGGGTGGGGGGAGG
>NW_011494861.1:10700141-10713800 GCF_000754665.1 Bison bison bison
AGAGGAGCAGCAGGTCAGGCAGCATCCTGGAGGGACAGCCAACCCACCAGGAGCAAGTTCACGGGAAGCGTACACTGCCAGGGTCTAAAGTCTGCCCACAGATTATTTATTAACCACAGAGGGAAGAAGCAGACTCACCACGAGTGTGAGCGAAGCTGCCATCCCCGAGGGGAGGGGGGCTCCAAGCCTGCCACTGACACCAGCCAGGAGACACACCCAGCACGTGCCCACAGGACAGCTCCTCACCCTTCAGATGCTGCATCAGGCAGGACCGCAGGTGGGGAGATCTCAGCGGACAGGCTCAGGCAGAGATGCCAGATCGCAGGGCCCATCCTAGTGGGTCCTGGGCAGAAGCAAACTGCTGCGCGAGGGCTGAGTGGACGAGGAGCATGACGGCACTGCAGCCGGGGCCCCACGGTCACACACCAAGGACCACAGCGTTAGACACTCTCCCTCCAATGCAGCAGGACAATGGCAGTGAACCCTGGGGAATCTGCCTCAAAGCTTCACTGCAGAAAAGCTTCACTTGAAAACTACTTATAATAAAAAAGCCCCAGGGACTTCCCTGGTGATCCAGTGGGTAACACTCTGTGCTCCCAGTGCAGGGGACCCAGGTTCAATCCCTCATCAAGGATAGATCCCACACACCACAGCTAAAAGATCTTGCGTGCCCCAACAAAGAACCGGTGCAGCCAAGTACACAACAAATAAAAAATAAAAAGCCCTGAACCAAGGAGAGGCAGCAGATTCACCAACAGGTGGCTGGCTGCTCCTCTGTCCACAGGGGCGTGGAAGCCATCCGCAGGGGCGTGGAAGCCACCCCCTGGTGTAAGGACACAAGAACATGTGCCAAGGGACAGCAGTGCTCTGGGGACACCCAGCTTGGGCAGGGCAATGACATCTTGCAACATGTAAGCCACACTGAGTGGTTTTTCTAAATCGGACCCAAAAGCATCAGAAATGGAACAAGAGCAGCATGAAAAACCTCTCAAAATTCCAAATTTCCTGAACAGTAACAAACCCTAGTTTGAAAAACAGATCTCTGATTCTGTTCGACTCTCTGCAAGGGTGATGCATAATCCAGCATGTGAGGACCTGTAGCGAGAAGGAGCAGGTGGATGGGATCCCCACCCCTTGCCAACCCCTGGACCCTGGCTGCTGCCCCTGGGCTCCTCCCTCCTGAGGCTCTGCCCCAAGAGCAGGACGGGAACGAGCGAGCCTCCCTAAGAGGGTTCTTGACACACTGCCTTGTTTCTGCTTTCCGGAAATCCTCATCTTTCTGGGTAAGAACGGCTCTGGGATCAGTGCTGCTCCACTGAGACTGAGGCTGCCGATGAGGCGCTGACCACTGCTGGCCGTTTACCCAAGTCCCCATGTGAAGAGTTACCCCCAGTCTTCCCATCTTCCCATCTGAAAACCCGAACCACCTGCCCTGCTCAAACAGGATGCGGGTCCTCCGTCTGTCCAGGGGTCCACCTGGGGGCTGCACCTGACAGAGAAGGGACTCCCTCAGCCTGTCACCAAGCACCACACCGCAGTGGACACCTGGGTCCGCACACACACGCCTGGCTGCATACAGAGCCCAGGGGACCCAGGACAGGCGGCTCCCAGCATTCTAGCAGGACCCCACACCGGTTAAACGCACCAGCACCCGCCTCACCTGGGACCCAGCGTGGAAGTCAGCTGAGACTCTGCAAGCCCATCAGGGCAGCCAACATGGGCACACTGACCACACACTGCACAGGCCCCAGGCTGCCCAGAGCTGCTGTTGGCACAGGGAGCCTGGCCGCCCGGTACACTGTGTGCTCCGCTCAGAGCACCTGCTGGCGCCCGTCCGCTGGCCCGCTTGGCTGCAAGGAGGCCACTGTGCCAGCCTGCGTATGCCCACACGTGGGCCCGGCCGGGCTCCTGGGATGCTCCTGTCAAATGCCCCGGCTTAGGAAGACAGAGAGAGGGCCGGGCGCAGTGCTGGGCCTTTGTAATGACCAATGAGAGGAGGCACCCCACTCCCCCACCCACTTTACAGACGGGGACACCAGGGCCCCGGGAACTGCCAAAGCCTCTAATACAAGTGGCAAGTTGCCCGAGCCAGGATCCGGCCCCAGGAACCAAGTGGGTATATCTGGTTTCTTTAGGGAAAAAAAAAGCCAATGTTTTTGTTTTTGCCACACTACGTGTCTTGAAGCATCTTAGTTCACCTGACCAGGGATCAAACCCATGCCCTCGGCAGTGAAAAGGCTACATCCTATCCACTGGACCGCCAGGGAATTCCCAGCAATCAAGTTTAAGGATCCCTGCCCCTAACCATTAAGCAATGCTGCCTCTCTAGACTTCTAGGAACTTGGACTTCACCAGAAATACAAAAAATTATACTTGCTAACATCTGCACAGAGAAAATGGGGTAAGAAAGAGGTTAAAATTAGATCCAAAGACAGTGCTTTCTGCTCACTGTGGGCAGCAGGTGGGGCAGAGGGGGGCCCTCCCACCCCAAGCGGTTTCCAACTTCTCTTTCTTTCTTCAACCAGAGCACAAAGAGCCACCCTCACGAGGTCCCTGCAGGCCCTGCCCCGGTTCCCACCACCGGGCCTTCCTTTTGAATCCAACCAGTGGTGTCACCCCCACCCAGCAGGCAGACCTGGCAGTATTTGCAAAACAAAAATCGAGGACCCTCCTTTCAAGAGCTAAGCGGCAGGGCGCCCTCACACCCCAGACTCTCATCAATATTCAACAGCTAAGACAAAGTGGACAAAGAAGCAGAGGGCCACTTCTCCGGTCCCTAGCCTTCGGGTCCACTCCCACTCCCGCTCCCGCAAGAGGCCAAGATGGGGGCGTCTGGAAACCAAACATCTGGGTTGGTTCAGAGGCCACTCAACGGCTCAGGCAATGCAGCCCCGGGGCTGGGATATGGGCAGTGCGGGCACAGCCCACCCTGGCCAGGGCCACCAGTCAGGGCCCGGAGCAGCCTGGTCTGCCTGGTCAACCAGTGTCTCCCGGACCACCTGTCACTGTGGCCTCCTGAAACCAACGGAGACAAACGAGTGGAAATCATGGTTGGAAGCTGGGCTGGACCCAAAGCCTAGGAGAGGGGCACATGCACCAGTCATTCGGGAAACTGTGTCCAAGGCAGAGGGAGAACGCCAAGTGGCCGGTGGTCCTGGGCGTGGGCTCCTGGCTGTCCCGGAGCCAGAGGGAAAGTCCACATCCAGCCGGCAGGCTCTCCTGCCCAGAGCTGCCCTCAAGCTAACCAGAACACAGGTGGGTGTCCCCCTGCTCTGGGCCCAACACACAACCCCCGTGTGGTGACAAGATTAAAAGGCAGAGACTCCGGCCTCTGTGTGGGGAAAAGCATGAGACCACCGCTTCCTCTCTTAAGAACTTTCTCAAGAAACTGGGGCAGGACATAGACTCCAGAGAGGACAGTCTCATGTCAAGCTCACCAGCTAAACCTCAGAGGCCAATGTACTCACACAACCAACAAGCCCATGACAAGATGCTCAACACACAAATCAACAGCACAGCGAGACAGCCTCACGCCCCTCAGGACCAATACTGTCAAAACCCAGAAACCAGTGCTGGC
The DNA here is from genome assembly GCF_000754665.1 of Bison bison bison. Classification (NCBI taxonomy): domain Eukaryota; kingdom Metazoa; phylum Chordata; class Mammalia; order Artiodactyla; family Bovidae; genus Bison; species Bison bison. Next base: position 10,703,719 of record NW_011494861.1, read on the forward strand.
GAGGACACAGGGAACCCGGGACACGGGGCACCACTGCTGAGGAAGCCAGTACAGGGTCTGCTCAAGGAGCAGACGCAGAGCCACCGTGTGACCCAGCAATTCCACCTGTGAGGACGTGCCCAGCAGAACTGAGAGCGGGGACCTGCCCCACGCACAGCAACCGAAACACAGAAGCAACCCAGGTGCCCGTCGTCAGATGACGGACAGACAGAATGTGGTCCATCCATACGAGAGAACAGGATCCAGCCCTGAACAGGGAGAAGGTCCCGACACTGGCACCTGCTCCAACGTGGACAGACCTCAGGACACGATGCGGAGAGAAACAAACCGGACGTAAGAGGAGACACCCTACATGATTCCACGTCTCTGAGGTCCCTGGAGGAGTCAGAGTCACAGAGACACAAAGCAGGAGGGTGGGGGCCAGGGGAGGGCGTGGCGGGGAAGAGGATAAAGTCCTGGAGATGATGGTGGGCACGGCTGCCCGACAGTGATAATGTGCCCGATGCCACTGAGCTGTGCACTTAGAAAAAGGAGGAGGATGGTTTTTATTGTAAGTGTCATTTTACCACAATAAACAACACACACACAAGGAAAATTATAGGAAAAAGAATACTAAAAATAATAAAATAGCCAACTCCTTTAGGAAAAAATGAACCAATGAGATACTCCCTTCAACAAGACTATTCTGAACAACAGTGACTAAGGCTGTGAGGATGGAGGAAGGTAGGCAGGTACCTGATGCTGTTAAAAGGGAGAATCTTGGCAACAAAATCAAGAATCCATGAAGACGACCTGCCTCTCTGGGTCAGAGTCTCCCAAGGGAATACCCAGAGAAGTACAGGCACCCTGTGTGTGAGCAACCAAATGGGACAAACGGAAGCGCGACCAACAAGGCTGGGAGCTCGCTCTGAGCCGCCAAGTCTTCTATGAGAGCCTCAGCTCAAGTCCCAGGCATCAGAGGAGATGTGCCTGCAGCGACCACTGACCTGAGGCCCCTCAGGACACAGGCCCCACCCTCCCTGCAGAAAACAATTGAGCGTGACCTCTGACCCAGACACACATGCACATGCCTGCAGCAAGGACGCACCACAGTCCCATCCATGGGTGCCCGCACTGGAGGCCCGACGCCCATCACACAAGAGCAGGGACCAGCCCCAGCTACGAGGTGGGGGTGAGGGCCACAGCCGCGCTGGACGCAGGTCAACACAGGGCGCTCAGGATGCTGGAGTAGGGGGGCTGGAAGCTGGCAGCAGGTGTACACGGCCTTCCACATGGCTGCACTGAGGCTCCTGGGAGGAGTCCACATTAAGACACTCTCTGAAGCCTCTTGCATAATAACAAAAACACAGCCTGGCCCTGGATGTGAAAGACATACCAGGACCCTCAACACCACAGACTGCTCACCAAAGTGCTCCATGGCTGCCCACAGGCACAGCCGTGCACAAGACACACGTGTGCACAGGGGCATGGATGAGGGAGGCCGGCAGAGCCACGTCTGAGATGCGGGATCTGAACACAGGCTGGGGACCCGCAGGCATTCCGACACTGTTGTCAACTTTGCCAGGCACGCTAACAGCCCCAAGGTAATGATTTTCCACGATTCCGTATCTGTGAGACGGATACTGAAACACTCACGTGTGAAATGATGCCTGGGGTCTGCTTTAGCGAGAAGATTGGGGGAGATGAGTGAGATGAAAGCAGTGTAACACCAAGAATGTGTCTGTGAGCCCCTTCCCCACTCGCGGGCGCCTGAATCTGCCCTCACACCACCACCCGCTGTAAGTCCACACACATGCTGGCCCAGTGGGTGGTGGGTGCTCACCGCTGGGCAGGAACCTGCCCTGGGATCACCGTTTGGGCTCACTCTGCTCACCCCTCAAAACTTAACCAAGCAAAGGCAGAGGCCCAGGTGGCTCTCCCTCGAGCCCCTCAAAAGGCTTGCACCCCATCCCTCCCCCACTCACAGCCGCCTGCTCTGCAGGGTCCCGGCCAGAGCCTCTGTCACATGGACTCCTGAGAGAAATCGCAAGGCGGTTCAAGAGAACATTTAAATCCTAACTGCGTATGTGAAACACCCGGAGCTCAGATAATAAAACCTGGAAGGGACACTAAAAACCACAGAAGACCTGGATGACTTGAGACCACCTCAACGACAGCAACAGGAAAATTAAAGCAGATCCTCCCCAGAGGGGAGAAGAGTCCAACACGAATCCGAATCCAACAAACAGAGCACATGTCTCCTCTCCCGCAGTAGAAACTGGACACCAGGCTGGGTGGGCCGCATCGTCAGAACTGGGTTGGGGGGCGGGGGGATGTGCACGGCAGCAGGAGGGGGGCCTCCTTCCTGGAAGTGGGGAAGGAGCAAGATTGGGAATTTAGGAATTCCGGGTCTGCTGGGCAAGGGCTGTAGCCTTGGTCCTCTGCGCTCCTGCCTGTCGGTACACTGCCGGGCTCCAGCTCCACTGCAGGCAGCCAGACCCCAGCTGGGAGGAGGGTCCCCGGGTCCACTACCCAGGAGCCCAGGACCCTTCGGCCACCCACACCCGGGCCACTCAGAACCCAGTTTAACTATTGGAGCCGCATGGAGCCAGCCCAGGGCCTACCCTGTTTTCACAGTTTAAGGAGCTTTGTAAATGCAGACAAGACCCACTAGGGTCAGGCAAGCTGGGCGACACTTATTACATACAAGGATGTTAAAAAAAAATCACAGTTTTGATAGTTCTGCAAAAAAAAACTTAGCAAATTTACAACAAAACTGTCAAGTAATTAAGGCTAGGCACTTCACACATGAACTTAAACTGCTAATTAAAATCCCCTCGCTTAATTGACTACATTTGCATATCATTCAACATGGGAGTATAATTTTTTTAATGGTTTGGGCAACGTGGTTCTAACACCAGGAAGTGGGAGGCGGCAGGTGGGGGGAGCCAGCAGCCTCTGCACGGCCAGCCCTCCCTGGACGTGCAGAGGCTGCACCCCAGGGACTACGCCAGGCCTGGGGTCCCCACCCCATGTGGAGGTAGAGGCAAGGCCAGCAGAGACTCCCCGCTGCCTTGACCTGGAGGTGGGGCTGGGCAGGAGCTTCCAGAACCACCTGTGGACACATGCACCTGCCCTCCTCCCAGGGCGGCACCGCGGCCCCCGCCCCACGCCCCACCTCCTCCAGGGACTCAGAGAACACCTGAGACACACTGGCCCCACTGGGGGCGACAGTCAGACCCAGACAACCACGGCAGCTGGGCTGGGAGGCACAGGAGAGGCCAGCCAGGCCCCACGGCTCTCTGTGAAGACTCTGCAGCTCTCTGTCCATGGCCGGACCCGTGGGTCCCTGCAAGAGAAGCCCCAGCCCCACGCAAGGCAAGGGGGTCCCCAGGACCAAGGGCCCCTCTTGTTCCAGCAGTTGAAAGGCAGCAAGAGGAGACCATCAGGCCAACAGGACGCATCCACAGGGGCGGGTGGGCGGAACCATGACAGCCATGAGAGAACCACCAGCACCACTGGAGACCACAGTGACCCCAGTCAGCGAGCAGGTCAGGCTCTGAAGGCAGCTCACGCAGACCGGAGGACTGCAGCATAGCGTGTGGATGCCGCACCCACCCACCAGGCCTGAACCACAAACCAGAACCATGGGGTCACGAGAGAGCCAAGGTGACAGACGTGCACAGAGAAAGCTGGCCACACACAGGCCCAGTCACAGCCCCCACCCCCCTCCAGCCCAGCAGGGCCGCCAGGCTCCCCAGGGCTCAGGGCCCTCTTGGCTGTCACTGGCAAGCGCCACGGATAGAGGGGCTCTGGTACTGGGGGTTGCGTACTGCACACAAACCTGGACCCTCAGCCCTCCTGGAACGCTATGTGGCCCAGGAGATACATGAGGTGAGAGTGGGGTGCAGAGAAGGCCCAGGTTCCAGCCAGGTCCTCAGACACCAATCACACCGCTGGGCTCCTGTGAGGACGTGGCCAACAGCTCCTGGGGCAGAGGGAGGTGGGTGCAGGTACATGGGGCCACCAGTGGGTGACCCCCAACATGCAGGTGACCCCCACCTGCAGTCCCGAAGCCCAGCCCTGTTCCTCACTGCCGGCCCTGTCCCAGGGGTTCAGACCCTCCCCATCACATGATGGTCACCTCCACTCAGCAACACCCCTCACAGGCGCTCAGGGGTTGAGTGAGGTCTCACGGGTGCCTGGGGCCCTCAGACCCCCTCCGCTCCAACCACCCACAGTCCTGCCAGCCCTCAGGCCCAGTGGCTCCAGCTTCCTTCCCCCACAGCCAAAGCCCCCTCACCACCCGTCACCACATCTTCTGTGACAGGCAGCATGGTAGCCCCTGAGAAGCCTGTTTTCAACAAGAGACATTCCTTTCAGAGTAACCAACCAACATCCAAGCGGAAGCCACGTCAGGGCCTGTCCAGGTGGAGCCGTCTCTGAACCCCAAGCAGCCCTGAGCTGGGGCCCCACAGGACGGCTCCATGCACTCCAGGGAAAGCGCCAGCTCCTTCCTTTTCTAGCCAGCAAGCGCCAAGCTGCCAATAAACCTTGACATTAGTGATTTCATGTCTCCATGAGTCATTCGACAAGTATTTATTCCGGGCCCGGAACTGGGGGCCCACACGAAGCCAACAACACAACCACAAACACACAAGCCCCAGGTCGGCCGCAAAAAGGTCTCCCCGGAGAGCCCAGACCGCGGGGCAGGCCCGACCGCTGCGGGCTGCGCGGCCACAGAGCCACGCCGAGACTTCCTGAATTATTATCTGTAGCTGCAAAATCAAGAAGTCGCAGCGTTCTTCGAGTCTTTCTAAGTGAAAAACGTAAAATCAGAGGAGACTCAAACGCTGTAAACCCTATAGCACCCCGGCTGCTCCCGGGCCACCAGAGAAGCCGGCCCTGCATGCACAGAGCTGGGTCACAGCACGGGCTCCTCCGGCCGTCCTGGGACCCTGCAGGGCCCAAGCCACACCAGTCAACTGTGGACACACAGCCTGAGTCCCCACCCGCCCCACTCCACTCACATGAACACAGAGACCAGTCACAGCTCTAATCCGACACCAACAGGAACCCGCCTCAAACCCCACGGTGACAGCTTCACACTCCCAGAAGTGACTTCTCATCCCTTCTTGGGGCTCTGACAGGCCCCTGTTAATCCACGGACACGTGTGGCCAGGAGCTCCCACCTGTGACCTCGGGGCCCAACCTCCCCCAAACATGCCCCATCCCCATGTGATGGGCATCCAGAGGGAAGGAAAGAAGGAAGCAAGCAGGGCCCTGGGAAGAGTGGAGGCTTCTCCCTCTCCCGCAGCTCTCACAGATCTTAAGGAAATAATTCAGCCTCTGTATTTTGACTCAAAACAAAGAAACTTTTTAAAAACATTTCAGTTGAAACTTGCATAATTCTTCCAGTGGAGAAATCCTCCCCAACTTTCGCAATCCTTAGAAAGAGACACATTATTGCTGCTTGTGTAACAGTCTCTGGGCCACAGAGAGTCCGGCCGGCGGCCACCGACACCTCCCGCCAGACGGCCAGGGTGCAGGGCCCGGAAGCACCGCCTCCCCCAGGCCCTCCCGGCGCCCGGCGGTCACCTCCCCAGACTTCCTCGTGGGCCTCGCTTGGCATCTCAGACAGACAGTACTCAGACGGGCTGTGAGCAAGGTTGGGAGCCAACGGCTCTACTCTCAAAGCCCTGCATTGGTCGAGGGTCCCCAGACGGGCAGCAGGGACAGAAGCAAGGGCCACTCAGGGACCTTGCTGCCCCCGGCAAGCCGACAGCCCCGCCCAGTTCCAAAGAGAAGTGCTGGAAACCAGCAGGATGGCTGAAGACGGGCTGATGGGCAGACGGCCCCGACCTGGAGGACCACTTCAACACAGCCCTGCTCACCACACGCAGACAAGGGCACTCGGCCGGCCCCCCACACCCTCCCTCTCTCACACTCGGCTGCCCAGAGGCTGCTGTTTCCCGTTTGATGAGTCCCGGGCCTTGCTTTGGGGCCTTCACCAAGGACCAGCCCAACTTGCTGATTCCATCCTCCTACATGCGGGGCTGGGCCCATCCAGGAGCCTGGCTGCAGAGCATCACCCAACAGCACCCCACCTTCTCGGCAAAGCGTCAGGAGCCAGGAAATCACAATGGTGCCCACAAAAACCTCGAGCAAAGCCAGTGGACGAAGGGACACCCAAGCCTCTACACCTGTGCCCAGACTAAGGGCATCTGTAAGCCTAGCCCCACGATAAAGAGGAGGTGCTAAGAGAGGCAGGCTGGCCAGAGTCCCTTCCAGCCCGATGGACGTTCTTGACACCATCTCTCCCACGGCCACTTGAGCTTGACCATACAACACGTGCCCACTTAGTGGAATCCCTATGGCCTATCTCCCTCACCAAAGCCTCAGCTGCTGCCCAGCAGGGACTGTCAGAGTCCACGCTCCTCCACACTGATGGCCTGGCCATCCCCAGGTGATGGGGGAAACTGCTCCACTGCTGGGAGTTCACACAGACTCCACTCTGGACACTCACACAGCACGGGGACCCTCAGTCCATGAGCCCCTGCCAGGCAGGCAATTCTGTGGAAACACTCCTGCAGGGACTCAGCACTGAAGGAAGAAGCCCCATGAGCAAACAGCATCCCTGGTCTCCAGCCTGGGAAGCAGGACCTTCGGAAGGCAAGCAGTTCCCAACGGCCTGTTTCTCGATCATGCAGGGGCCCGCCCAGTTCCAGCCCCAAGGGGGGCAGTGCAACCCCGCCACCCACCTGGCCCACGAGCAGCCATCCCTCAAAACGAGGGACACATACCAACGCCCCCTCCGTGACTGACAGATCTAGCTTAGTCCAAGGGCCATCAGATGAGGGATGGAGTCGATCAAACAGAAGACAAGGGAGGGGGCATGGGGAGGCTGAGACTCCCACCTCACTGCTACACGGTCCGGCAGCGAAAAGACATATCCTTGCCCACCTACAACATTCGTCACCCAAACACACCCCCAAGACACCGCCAACAACTGCTATGCATACTGTCCCCGTCTCAACACGCAGAAACTGAGGTGCATGCTTGCTCAGTCAGGCAGCCAGGGAGGGACAGAGCCAGGACACAGGAGCAGCCCCGAGGAGCTCACAGTCAGACCCGCCCAGCGCAGGGCACCAGGGTCCCGCAGCCCTGACAGTGGCTAGATGGCCGGAGGCACGTCCTGAGGCCCCCATGGTGTGAGGGGCATCACTGAGGAGCACCCCCCGGGCCAGCATGCGCAGACACACCACCTTCAAGGGTTTCCAGGCTCAGGCTGGAGCCCCATCCCCATGCTGGAGTGACCACAGGAACCGCCACCCTGCTGTGCTCAGGCTGTAGGCACAGCAGGGCAGGTGAAGGCAACTGGGCCCCAGGACCCCAGGAGGCCCCCGTGCGGCCCCCTCAGTGCTGGCGGCAAGAGAGCCAGGTGACCCCCGCAGCCCTCAGTGCCTAGGACAAACATCAGCTCACTTCATCTCACAGGAACCTGAGGCCCCCACAGAGAGCAGTTCCAGCCCGTTCTCTGTTGCTTTTTGTCCTAGGCCTCAGGAGATCAAAAATATTAAAATGAACTACAGAAAGAAGTGGAGAAATCAAAATGTATCCCATGAATAATCTGTCAGGAGTGGGTGGAGCAAATAGAGGCCCACAGCCTGGGGAGGGGGTCTTCCCTGCAGCTTTTTCCCCTGAACTCCCCATGAGCTCCCCACCCTGAGGCCGAAATCCCCTTCCCACTCTTGGGGTTGGGTGTCCCTGGCGCACAGACAGGCTGTGCTGGGGAGACCTGTAAAGGACCACACAGCTCAGGACTCCCGAGTGCACGGTCACAGAGCCAAAGCCATGGGCAGAGGCCAGAGAACAGGACAACTGAGCTGGGGGTGACAGGAGAGCACAGGAACCAGCACGGACAGTGGCACAGCCGAGGCCTGGATGGGGGCACATGGGATCACCGGCCCAGACTCCACTGTGACAACACGTGGTACTGACACACAGCCTGGAAACCCCAACCTCTCAGGATGATCACATCACCATCAGCATCCCTGAACCAACGAGAGCTCTAAGCACCACTGGCAGGGCACAAGAGGAAAGGGTGGCGCCGACCGTCTGGGGAATCACCAAACACCAAAGCTCGCTCTGGCCCCTTTTCTGAGGCCGCGGCTCAGGGGGCCGTCTTGCCCACTTGCCTGGCAGTGCCTGGGCCCATAAGCTGAGGCCAGGCCTTCCCTGAGCCTACGGACACTCATGTTCAGAACAGCAGGGCCTTCTGCAAGGGAGCCAAGGCCCCGGCCTGCAGCTGCCACAGCCGACCCCAGGAAGACAACCACAAACACACATGACCCAGATTCGGACACAAACACAGACACACCCTGCAGACAAGACCGTCTCCTCTCCACCCTGCATTAAGTGACCTGCCACAGCCTTTCAACCACAGGCTTATCCAGGCGGCCAGAACCCACCACAATCCTGCACACAGGGTGCCCTTGGGCCACGATGGCTGTCGAGGGGGTAGGCACCCCAAACAGAGAAGCCCCCAGTTCACTGAGAACACCCCTCATGCCACACACGGCCAGCTCCCAGTCTGAAACGAGAGGCCCGATCAGCCTGCTGGGACCTGCCACCAGCACCCTCCCCCACCCACAATGCCCACTCAGACCGTCCCTCCTGCCCAATCCCAGCCCTGGTCTGCAGACAGCTGCCACCTGGGCGCCAGAGGAGCCGAAGGCAGGAACACCAGCACATCCACAAGCACACACGGGCCTCCCGAGCGCAGGCGACAGGCCTGGCTTCCCCTCCCCTCCTCCGCTCCCGGAGACTCTGACACTCCGCTGGAGGGGCGCCCAGAGAAAACCGGGCGGGAACATCTATTCACAGATTCGGAAAAAAAAGTTTGATGCAATAGCTGAATTAATTAGGCCTCCCAAGAATAGCAGAGCCAATGCAGCATTCTGTGTGTGCAATTTAATAAGCCTGGATACTCAAAAGAAAAGTTACAAATACTTGGGGAGGGGGGAGGTGCCATGCAAAGCTGGTGTGGACCCCAGTGAGAGGCCAGGAGCTGCCAGGCTGGATCACACGGATCCACCGTCTGGCGAACAAACAGACCCCAGGCCAAAGGCCTTCCCCACCGCCCTTTGCCTCTCAGAGGAAAGGACAGAAGAAAACGTGCACATCCAAAACAAACCGCAGGCCAGCGGCTCCCCTGACACTCAGAGCCTCAGGCGTCCGCTGACCAGTTCCCGATCCCGGTGCCAAGCGGCCCTCGCCCCCACACAGGGGACTCTGAGACTCACTCTCTGGCAGGCCAGGCACACACACAAAGCTGGAGTCGCCGAGTCTCGGCCCCCGGCCACCACGGCCCAGACACCTGGCTTCGCTTTGGAGTCTGTCTCCCAAGACTTCAAGGCACAAACAGGCCCTGCCCAGCCAAGTTCCGCCTGCTGGGGACACGGGCAGGCTCCCCTCTGTGTGCCAGCCCGGGAGTGGGAAGGCCAGGGCGGTTCCCTGCCCCCCACTCAGCCTGGACACCCCCCTGGTCCCCAGGAAGGCCTGGGCTGAAGGCTCCAGAGTGGATCCGGTCAGGATCAAACTTCCTGGGACTAAGGGCAAAAGAGGCCTGCCCCTCCCGACCCAGCTGGGCAACAGCTTGGGCCTCAGGAGGGCTTCACCCCCCAAGCTTGCCCCCCAGGCTCCCAACCAGGCAAGGAGCTAGTCCTAGAAGTCAGACCAAAGGACCTTCCTCCTGATACGGAGCAGTCTATGGGGACGCCAACACCACCCCCAAGTTTCCACAAAACAAAACCTAGCCCTGAAACGTGTGGGAGAGGCTGAGCCCCCGACCCAGGAGGGCACCCCGCCCTCTCCAGGCCCCGCTCCCATTCCCCAGGCACGGCTGCCACGGGACACTCACCCGGGGCACCCGCCGCTTGTACTTGTTGCCATAGTCAAACTTCTCCTTGACGTCGTCCAGACAGCGGCCGAGACGCGCCTGCTCCTCCTTGCCCGTGTAGTCCTGACTGAGCAGGATGTAGGCCCGCCAGTTGGCCGAGTCGAAGCCCCAGTGGCAGGTCCGGTTTTCCAGGGCCTTGTGC
>NW_011494861.1:10713969-10714628 GCF_000754665.1 Bison bison bison
TAGAGCTCGGGCCCCAGCAGCCCCTTGCACTTGCCGAAGCACTCGTGGTACACACGCACACTGCGCTCGCTGAGCTCCAGGCCCAGCGCCAGGCTGGCCGCCAGCTCCTTCTTGCAGGGCGGCGGGTAGGCGCCGCCGTACAGCAGCGCGTTGCACAGGCGCTCGGCGTCCGTCTTGGTGATGAGCCCGCACGAGGGCGCCGAGAAGGGCAGGATGCCCATGACTTTGAGGATCTCCAGCTGGTCGGCCGTGCAGCGCGAGCAGTAGATGTGAAGCTCGTCGCACACCGAGTTGATCTGTTGCAGCGAGAAGTCGCGCAGCACGGAGTTGAGGATCTGCGGCAGACACAGCCGCTTCTCGCCGCCCACCACGAAGCACGAAATGGTCTCGCCCTCCAGCACGGTCTCGCAGCGCTCCGTGGAGCGGTCGGACGGCATGAAGAAGGGCCCGGGTAGCACGGGCGGCGGCGGGCTGGATGGCGGGCAGGTGCAGCACCGGCGGGGGTTCGGCGGTTGCGGGCACCGGCGCCGGCACCGCGGCCGCGCCTGCCTCCTTGGCGCTCTCCTTCTTGTAGGCCTCCTGCGCCCAGCGCGCCGAGAAGGCGGCCGGGCCGCCCAGCGAGCTCATGGAGCTGAGATGGAACTGCTCCAGCGTCTTCT
>NW_011494861.1:10715843-10726569 GCF_000754665.1 Bison bison bison
TCCTGCGCGGCAGCGAAGGCGCCCGTCCAGCCGCCGTGTCGCCGCCAGAGCCCAGAAACCCACACAGGGCCCCCCACCACAACCGCAAACCAGCTGAGGGGCGGGCGGATGGGGCCGCCGCACCCTCTACCGCACGCCTCCCAGCCCAGCCCCCGGGGTCCCCACGCACGTGACGGGGCAATATGACCCAAGTCCCACGCAGGACTGGGACACCGAGCCAGGCGACGTGGGTTACTACAGGATGGCAACACCCCAGAGACCCCACACGGGAGACAGACACCGTGCCGACTGTTCTGGGAGTCCCCCCGAGCAATGCAGGCGCGACACAGCAACCCCCAAAGGATGACTGGCCGCAGGGCCGACCACCCCACGACCCCTCACGATGGTCCCCCACACAGCCAGTTTGTGCGCCCACCACCAGTTCCAGGGCAGGGCTTGCGTCCAGCTTACCGTGAGGCCCAGGCTCCTCAGGAACCTGGCTCCTGCCTGCGTGCCCCGAGCACGCTGGCCCGACCCTTACCCGACAGTCCCCAGGCTCAAAGAGCCATTTTACATCTGCAGGGCACCCAGGGCAGGGCCAGTGTGAGACCACACTGTCCATCCTTCTGCACCCTGGCTCTATCACAAGGGACAGACAGAAAAGCGTTGGGTGGGACAAGACAAGGGCCTGAGGTTGGACAGGCTGACTGGGTGGCCCCCAGAGGAAACAGTATCTAGCAGAGTCCTGGGGGCTGGAGACTTGAGATCTAGAAGACAATTTTGGTTGTGCTTAACTCAAGGGCAGAGGGACAGTCCTGCCCAGCTAGGCAGTGGCATCTTTTCTTCCACAGGACCAGGGCACCCAAGCTGGCCCAGACACTGGAGGACACATGGGGGGCCCACAGTGTTGGGCAGAGGTGAGAGGGCCCACCCACTTCAGCCTGTGTGACCTTCAGCTTGGACCTTATTGTTCCTGACTCCCCATTGGAGGCTGAAACTGGCCCAAACCAGCATTCCTGCCCCGGGGAGCTGACTGGGTGTCTCTGCAGGCATGGACAGGTGTCCAGAGAGGCAGCGAGAATGGGCAGAGACCCCACACCTGTATGGTTGCAAAATCTCATGGGGGAGACCTTGTGGTTCAGGGTGCATTGCTCCACATCTGAAGAACTGACAGCTCCCTCCCATGGGCGTGAACCTTCTCCTACCCACATGTCCACTCAACACCAGGTTTTCCTATGGCTGCCAACACAGGAAAACTAGGAAAGGGGTCCATACAAAACAAGAAAAGAGATGTCTTTGCTTTCGCAGACTCCATGGTGCTGGAGAAGATTCTTGAGTGTCCCTTGGACTGCAAGGAAATCAAACCAGTCAATCCTAAAGGAAATCAACCCTGAATATTCATCGGAAGGGCTGAAGTTGAAGCTGAAGATCCAATACTTTGGCCACCTGATGAGAAGAACTGACTCATTGGAAAAGACCCTGATGCTGGGAAAGATTGACAGCAGGAGGAGAAGGGAGCAACAGAGGATGAGACAGTTGGATGTCAGCACCGACTCAATGGACATGAGTTTGAGCAAACTCTGGGAGATGGTGAAGGAGGACAGGGAAGCCTGGCGTGCTGCTGTCCATGGGGTCGCAAAGAGTCAGACATGACTTCGCAAGTAAACAATATCTGGACCAAAAATTTTCTATTGTACCTGAGTCTGTTCCTTCTACATGGCTTTGACTCCCATACAGGTAATTGAAAGAAGGTGGTTGGAGGGCTGGACAGGAAGGGTTTTCAGCCAAACGCTCGATTCCTCCTGCTCCTTCAGCCAAGCCAGCATTCTCAGGAGGGCCCAAAGCCTGAGGGCCCCTGGATGGGCAGTGCCTGACTCCAGGGGGCCCCCTCCCCTCTGCCCTCTGGCTTTGCAGGGCTCCAGGAAGGGGTCTTAAGAGGGGACCAGGTGGAGGAGACAATACTCCCAGAGCTTGAGAACCCAGGTTGAAGCCAAAGTGACTGTGCATAGGTGAGGGGGGCAGGTGAGGAGTGAAGGGCCCTGAGATTCAGGGAAGGGCCTGGACTGGTTTGTAAAACTTCACTGCTTCAGTGAACTTTGAGGTTTCTTTCCCCGAAAGATGTTGGAGTTTCTGGAGCAGCCGACCCCACCCCAACCACCATGGGCCAGGGCTGCTGTGCCTAGAGAGTCAGCCTGGTCCTGTCTTCTCCACAAGCCCAGCTGGGGCCCCACCTGCTGACCTTCCTCCCATCAACTCATCACCACAGCTGTCCTGGCCAGTGGCCTACTCCTCCCACTGACCACTGCCACAGGCCACTCACCCCGCTGGCAGGTGGAGGGGCCAGGCCACAGGCACAGCCATGTCACGGGGCAGAGGAAGAACCCAGTGCACCAGGCCACCTAGCTCACTCCCCAGCCTTTGCTGCACTGATAGGTATGGGTCATGCACATGTTCGCTTAAGATATAAGCATGCACTTAGGGAATGCGTACCCTGATGGGCACGAGCCAAGTTCTGGGACCAGTGGGGAAGGAGACCAAATCCTGCCCTCTGTGGCATCCGTCTCCTGCAGCCAAGGAGGCCAAGGATCGACATCCCTGCTTGTAAGGAAGCAAGGTCATTCAGGCCCCTCAGAGGCCTCCAGCAGTTGGGTGCTGGCTTTGGAACTGGCAGCGCCCCAGGACCCAGGAGATGCACATGTTGGCAGTGATGTGGTATCCATTGCCATGGGGAACAGCTCAGAGGCCCAGCTAGGGAAATGGACCAGGAAACTCAGGTCAGCAAGTCCTTACATAGACGCCCACAGACAGCTTCCCTGGAGGACCAGCCTTGCCCTCCTTGGTCCCACCTGCTCCCGACTCCCTGCTCCCTGGGAAGAAAACACCTGGCCTCAAACAAGCACAGACTGCCATTATCAGGAAAGGGCTAAGATCCTGTTTATTTTTATTTTGTTTAGCGGTTTGTTTGATTTTGGGCTGTGCTGGGTCTTTGTTGCTTAGCCGCAAGCAGGAGCTACCTTTGATTGCAGTGCTTGGCTTCTCCTTGCAGTGGCTTCTTTTGCTGAAAGCTCTAGGGCGTGGCCCAGTGGTTTGTGGCACACAGGCTTTGTTGCTCTGTGGCATGTGGAATCTTCCCGGGCCAGGGACTGAACCTATGTCCCCTGCTTTGGCAGGCAGATTCTTATCCACTACTCCACTGGGGAAGTCCCTAAGATACTGTTTTAAAACTTTAAATTTGAAAAAAAAAATCATTTAAGTAACACAAGTTTGATAAAAACTTAAACCTTTTACCTTAGTTTGAGTTCCACTGAAGCAGATCCTGAGACAAAGATTTGGGTCCACACAGTGTGTCTGGGAGATGTTTCCAGGTGGGAGGAAGGTGGGCGGAGGGAAGGCATGTGTGTCACCAGCCTGCCACTTCAAGCTCCTGGAACTGGACTGTGGGGCCCAGAGCAATGCCATGGGGCTGTCCTGATTGAGGTCAGAGCCCGAGGAGGAAAAAGACATCTGCTGGCCAGGCAGCTTGATTACTTATGCGATTGAGCCAATAAGGAAATGAATTATTGGTGACAAGTCAGATGGGAATTTAAGAATGGAAAGGAATAAATAAGTGCATGGCATTGGATTGGACTTATCCATGTGGACCCATGAAACTGTAAAAGTGGATGCATATTTGTACAGGCATCCATATAACCCCGAGCTCTCCCCAGGGAGAGGCCCTGAGAAGAGAGACACCCCCAACAGCAGCAAGCACCCTGAGAAGCTGTGTCTTGGCTTCTAAGTGCCATCCTCCACTAAAAGGAAGCAGGGTCCTTTGGAGAAACATTTGGTCATAGGGCTTGGGCAGAGAGAGGGTAGAAAGAGTCTGAAACATCTTACCATGTCTGGAAGTAGGGAGGTCCAAAGGATAACAGGGACTGGTCAAGAGAGACTGTGTAGCCGCTTCAAGAGGACGGGCACCCACTGGCAAGTCAGAGATGCTCACAATGGTAGGGAATCATAACCACAAAACAAAATAGAAAACCAGAGGGCTGTGCATAGCCAGCGTATTTAAATATGTATTAAAATAATAATATTTGTAACTTGAAAGTTTGGTGAGAAATGGTCTATTTGCCTTGTTTTACAGTTCTTCCCCACAAGGCTCCCATCAACTGCAAAGGGAAGATGAGTGAGTTCCTGGCGGGGGACACTAGCAGGCACCACCCAAACCCAGTCATCCCAGTGGACGCCAGCAATCATCATATTAATTGTGACCCTGCACCACCTGAGTGCAGGGGCAGTGGGGGGCAGAGAGTCACTTCCCTCTATCCTGCCAAAGAGGCATAGCCTGCATCTGACCATGCCGAACCTCTAGCACCCACACAGAAGGACTTTGTACAGAAAGGCGGGCCTGGAACCTTCAAAGGCATCAGGGTCCTGACAGAGAAAGTCCGAAGAATATTCCGGACCGATGCAGATGAAAGTTATAAAGGCTCAGAGCAATGTGTGGTCCCTGGCTGGACATGGTTACTGCCAACGATGTTATCAGAGCAGCTTGGAATGAGTCTGGGGAGCAGAGGGCAGCAGCCCTGCCCAGGACGTGGCACTGCAGGGTGTGATGGAGTCCCATGCCAGCAGTTCACTCTCACAAGGCACATGGGGTGTGGGGAGGGTGGGTTCCTGTACTATTCTTGCAACTGCTAACTTCTCTGTTAACCTGAGATTGTTAGAAAACACCCAGTTTATTTCTAAGAATGTCACAGGGAGGAGGCATGGGTTCTCTGTTGGGTCCTATGAGCCTGAGCTGCCCAGTGGAGTGGGCACCAACCTAGGGCCACTGAAAACCCTCCAGTCAAGCAAGGCAGGTGAGACTCCACGAGTGTCTGCTGCAACTCCAGCTGAGATGGCAGACGAGCTGGACCGCTTCCTGGCCCAGTATGAACGCGTGCCGGGGAACATAGGTCTGCTCTTTAAATGTTCTGTGAAAAGGCAGAAAGAAAGCGCTCTGCAGGCCTGGAGGCAAGGACAGAAGGCAAGCCCCATGGTGGAGCAGGGTGGAGACTGAGCAGCCTACCTGGGGCTTGGAGCTGGCGTCACGCCCCCAAGGACAGGGGCTTAAGCACACCATCAGATGCAGTTGAGGCCACAGGCCACTTCTCAAATAGGAGCTGGAACCAAGCTTCCAGCATGACCACACAGGCTCAGAAGAGGCTGTCTGGTCCCTGAATGGGATGTAGAGATTCTTCCCAGCAGCCCAGAGAAGGAGCCCAGAGAGCAACCAGCCCAGAGCAGGACAAGAGAGCAGAGGGTGCCAGGATGTGATGGACTATAGAACGCATTTGACAAGCTCCAAACTGTATGGAGGGCTTTCCAGGTGGCACCAGTGGTAAAGAACCTGCCTGCCAATGCAGGAGGTGTAAGAGACACAGGTCGGGAAGATGCCCTAGAGAAGGGCATGGCAACCCACTTCAGTACTCTTACCTGGAGAATCCCATGGACAGAGGAGCCTGGTGGGCTACCGTCCGTGAGGTTGCACAAAGAGTTGGACATGACTAAAGTGACTCAGCAAGCAAGCAAGCAACTGTATGGAGGGCCTCCTGGCTGAGGTGGAAGATATTAGCTCTAGGCACTAGCTCAGCAGTTGAAAAAGAAAGCAAGGCAAATATTAACTCCAGGAAAAACAAAGGGAAAATCTAAGTAGAGTTCACCAGTTGGCTTAAGCAGTGAATGTATTGACATAGTTATAGTAGTGTAAACAACAACTTAGCACATTTGAGGGGAGAAAGGAAGAGAAAGTCAGGCAGGGGCAGGGGGTGTTGGATCAGAGCTGCTCCAGTGACCTGTCACAGAGTCCAAAACTTGAAGAAAGGAACAGCAGGAGCACATAATTCATAAAAATGGAGAAAAATCAGAGAAGGAACAGCTGAAAGAATTGAGAGAGGCTGAGCCCAGGCCACTGGACCCAGGGTCAGGGGGAGGTGGCTCAGTGACCACTACAGACTTGTCCACAGTGTCCTAACCTCTTGGGTTCTTTTTGTTCCTTTCATCTATGCGTCTTTCTTTGGTAAGAATCAAACAAACAGAGCGGAACTCTAAACTAAAAATAAGTAACAACGAAAAGACGCAGTCACATGTTGTTGCTGTTCAGATGCTCAGTCGTGTTCGACTCTTTGCAACCCCATGGACTGCAGCACAACAGGCTTCCCTGTCCTTCACCATCTCTTGGAGTTTGCTCAAATTCATGTCCATTGAGTCAGTCATGCCATCCAACCATCTCATCCTCACATTCCCTCCCTCAAAATGACACAGTTTGGGACATTAAAGAATACACTTTGAATAAGTCATCAATTTAAGAAGGAATCAAAATGGAAATCACAAGTTTTCAGCTGAAAGTCAATAGAACACTTTCAATCATGGGCTCAGACGCTTATGGTCCTCAGTTTCTGTGTCAGAAACAAGAAAGTAGGTTTTCCCAAGTGAGAGAACCACAGATATTTTAAATTCTTCTTCGTGATGACCTGCATTTTCTGGTCTTCCAAAGAAGCTGCTTCAGTCTTACTGACCTTCCCTCTCGTTTCTTTTGAATCATTCTGTCTGGGAAGGAGTCTCCCCTCCCCCCATGAAAACTTCTGTAGGGTCGGCCTCCTGGCCTGTGTAAGAACTACTACTCACCCAGGGGCTGAAGGTGTGTGTGCCTCCCCTGGGTACTCAGGGGCCAAGGCCTGGGCTGGGTCCCACATGGGTCTGGCACCCAGTACTCAGGCCAGACCTGCTTCATGGTGGTCAGCTGGAGTGGTGCTTGGAAAGCTGAGCTGAGCACCTGGCTACGGGGCATGGGAAACGCCAATGGCCATGAGGGTGAGCCCGGCACACCACCGCAGAGGCTGGCAGAGGGTGGGGGCTGCCTCCCCTGGAGCCCCAGGTCCTGCCCACCCCCACTGCAGACAGCAGCCCCAAACCCTGACCCCACCCAGGAGCTGTCACCATCTTCCTGGAATGGGGAGGGACGAGTGGGCCCCTTTCCCATACCAGATACAGCCATCCAAATGCCCACCCCATGGCCCTGAGGCCCTATCCAACCCCCTCACTGTAGCAGGCCTGGCCCCAGCCTCTGGGCACTTGGCCTCAGCCTGCAGGGAGCTCTGTGGGCACCTGCCCTGCGGCCTCACCCCCGCCCAACAAGACCCTGTCCCCTGAAGCGTCCTACACTGCTCCAAGCGGAACGTGCCCCTTGCTGGCCACGCCCCACCGATCACAGGGTGGCCGCCTATGGCTTGTAGCCCTGGGCCCCAGGATGAGGGGCCAGGGTGCTGAACTGCAAGGAGCAGGGAGCCAAGCCCTTCAAGGACCCCCTAATGTCCCCTTAAGCAGCAGAACTGCTGAGCAGTGCCAGGTGGGCACCAGGGACATGATAGGTGGAAAGGCAGCTCCTTGCCTGCAGGAAGTTTCCCACCAGACAGCTGCTGGTATCAACAGAAGAGTCCGGTGGTCAGGATGGCCTCTCCAGACCGGTTGCCAGGGCCGCTGTGATACATGAACCTACACACGCAGCTCTGAGGACATGATGTCACTTCCTGCATCACGGCAGGGCGCACATAGGCTCTGGAGGCCTGGGACCTGCCCAGGGCACTGTGTAGTGAGGACATGGGCACCCAGGTGAGGCCCAGCCACCCGCAGCAGGTGTTGGATGGGAGCTCTGATGAACAGTCCGGGCAGGGGGCTGCTCTGAGGGCCACTCGGAGACCCCAGTGACCCTAGTGAAGCATGGAGCAACAAGGACCCCCTACCTTTAGGACACACCCAGTTGACCTCCCAGCAGCCAGATAAAGCCTGAGATCCAGAGGGACCCCCGGCCTCTCCCATCTTCACCCCCACACCCCCAGCACTAGAATAGGCCCTACCTCCTGTCTCCTGGGCCCATGGCCCCTCCAGCTGCCTTCTTCTCATCATCCTTCCTAGCCACACTTCCTGGGAGCAGGGTCTGCCCACCCTGAGCTCCTAGCCCTCTCCGGTGTCCTCTGTGTACATCCCCCCCCCGCCCCCCGCACCAGGCCCTGGGGTTGTCTCTTCTAGTTTGTGACCTAGCCCTTTCCAGTGAGGAGCAAGCACTCTGGATACCTGTTAGTGGACATCTGATGGTGGTCTCATGGGTCAAGGGACCTTCCTCCAGTCCAAGCAACCAGGGGGTCAGAGGTCCACAGGCTGGGTGCTTTGGGAGCTGTTTCCTACTGGGGGTGGTGGTGGATTGCTCCGGGGCCCTGAGCATGCCCACTGCGGCTGTTCTGAGCCCCTCCCCTCTGGGCCTGAGGTTGCCTCTCCAGGAGAGAGGGCTGCTGGGCTGGCTCTGAGGTTTGGGCCTATCCCACATTGGGTGAGGGATGCTGCACACCCCAGAGGGGAGGGGACACCAAGGGGTGTCAGACCAGCCTCCAGCAGGGAAGAAAGAAGAGGGAGGCCACGTCCCCCTGGCTAAGCATCCTGGGAAGGGGCTGAAAGACAGAGGGCAGCTAGTGCCCACCCCCATCCAAGGCCCCCCACGCTGCTCCCAGAGAATCTTGGGCACTTAGAGGCCCCTGCTCTGACCACACTCCTACTGGTGCCCAGGTCGGAGGGTAGAGCAGGGTGGATCTTGGTCTAAGAACCCCAGGCCCATCCACAGCACCTGGGCCTGGTCCCTCCCTGGCCCCTCCAGCCCCAGGAGGACCTGTGCCCCGGCTCTGCACCCCAGGACAGCCAGCAGCCCCTGCCTGCCTCCAGGCCCTGGGCCCCTCTCTCCTCGTAAATCGGAGCCACACTCCGGCCTAAGCAGCCCCCCCGCCCTCCTGCCGTCATTCCTGGCAGACTCTGCAGTGAGCTCACCCTTACATAAGGCATCTGAGCTATTTCTTGGGGGAACGAGCTCCCCCTGCACGGGGCTCCATTCCCCCCTCGCTTCTGCAGCCATCGACCGCCACCGGCCAAGGGCATCTGGGCACCAGAGGCAAGACCCCTGCACTCCCAGGGTCCCATCCCATGTGGGGAGAGGGCTCCCCTAACCCTGCAGAACAAGGGTGGAAGAGAAGAGACTATAGGTTCTTCCAGATTTGTTGAGGGACTGTGGGCAGAGATGCAGCCCCACTGCCAGCCTAGGCAGGAAGGGGAGAAGAAAAGGATTTCCCCAGGGCACTGCGAATGGGATGGACTGCCTTCCCTCTGGGCCTGGGAGTGGCCCACTGCTGTGCTTTCAGCACCTTGCCTGGTGCTCTTGGCCCCTCTGAGAGCACTTGGTTCATCCACGGGCCCTGAGCCCAACATTTCAGCCAGGACTGTGTTCTTAGAAGGAGCAGCAATCAGAGTCCCCTTTGGTCAGGACAGAGGACCCCTCCCCGCGAAGTGCCACCAGAGCCTCCAGCAGGGCAGCTCTGTTTCCTGGAGGTGGGCACCAATCCAGGAGCCCCTCGAGGCTGCACAGTCCTCTCAGGACTCTGGGGAGAAGAACCCAGGGACCTCAGACCTCCTGCCTCATTTCTGTGTCCTGGGACCATGAGGACACAGCAGGCCCCAGAGGCTGCAGCTGAAGGGGCGTCCCGACAGCGTGTGCTGAGTGTTTTGGGAGTCATGCTGGCTCCTGGCCTGGAGAGGAGCAAGTCAAGTCCCCTCAGGGAAACTCAGAGAGGGGTGGCCATGGGACCGGAGGGACCAGGCCCACTGCTGCTTCTCCCCTGGGATGCCCTTCCCCCACTCCCCCGGGCCTGGGCAACTGAGCCTTGGGACTCCATGCAGACCGCCCATCCAGGCTGCTGGGCGTCCAGAGCTCCTGCCTCTCTGCCACAGGAGGAAGAGGGGAGGAAAGTGGCCCCAGCGCTGCCTCCAACGCCTGGAGAAAGCGGACTCCAGACACTCCCGCTGGAGCCTGGCTGCGCCACGCCCTGCTTGGGGACAAAGCTCTGGGATGGCAGGCGGCAGGGACCCCAGGACTGCGGGCTGCGGTGGGGCTGAGCCGGAAGCCCCAAGGCCCCTCCTGCAGCCTGCAGCCCTGGGTCTCTGTCCTCCTCAAGAAACAGGGAAGGAGACCGTGTTTTCCTTTCTTTTCAGACTCTAGTTCTTGGAACTTACACCCTCTTGGGTTTGCTATTTTTACCCACCCTGAGCCTTCCGGTCTCCATGGCGACGCCTCCAAACAGCAGATTCCAGGCGGCAATGACGTCACCTGTCCCTTTCCTGCCGCCCAGGCCTCCAGCCGCTGCCACGGGGCCGCCCCAGCCACTCCCCGCCTCCCTCCCGGCTAAGCCCCGGAGGTGTGGGCCTTGCCGCCTCCCCATGCCTGCTGCCCACCAGCCAGGCCCTTCCTCGGGGCCCTAGGCCTGGGCTCCCTGCCACGCCAGTGCCTGTGGGAGCTGCTGCAACCCTGGCAGCCCAGGAGGCAGGCCTCACTGGCTTTGCCCCTGCAGCCCTTCTGGTGACCATGCTGGGCCATCAGAATGGCAGGAGCATGGAGAGGCCCTGTGGCCTGGTCTGATACACACCAGCTGTCACATTGCCCCCCTGCTCCAGGGCTGCTGCCTCCCCCATCCCCAGTGCGTGGTCTGCGGGTCTCAGGCTCCACATCTTGGGCCTAGTCTGACTGCAGGACTGGGGGGCCATGGTCCCTCCTCCTGGCCGAGGTGTCCTGTAGTTGGTTACGAGGCTGCGTCTCTATCTGGGCCACACTTTACCCAACTGTCCCTTCAACACTCAGCCTGAGGGCTGCCCTCAGCCCAGACCGATGGTGGGGGGACAGTTGGGTAAAGTG
>NW_011494861.1:10726676-10742662 GCF_000754665.1 Bison bison bison
GGTGGGGGCACTCAGGACTGGAGGCCTACCCTACTCCTGGGTACTCAGACATTTGCCAAAAGGCCCGAGACATCTCAGCAGGGCCTTGCAGAACAGACAGGCAAGGCTTGGAGAGCCCGCATTCCCTATGTCCTTGCCACAGTCAGAAGGAGTTTCTCCTTCCACGGAGGAGCCTGAAGGCCCAGCCCTGGACCTGCAGAGGGTCTGCTCCTCCCCATCACCCCACAAGGCCCGGGGCCAAAGTAACCCAAACCCACCCCCACCAGCCTCACCCAGAAAGCAGATGCTGGGTCTGGGGCCGAAGGGAGGGCAGGCAGGCAGGGCTGCTCTGCAAGGGTCAGAGGCGCTGGCATGGGCCAGGCCGAGGGTCGCGGCCACATGCTGTCCTGCCAGCATCTGGAAGGGCAGAGAAGACACTGGGCTAGCCGTGAGCTGCCGTGTCTGCTCCCAGAAATGACAGACATGGCAGGAAGGTAGTTTGAATACTCACATTCCTGACCTCCCGCTGGATTTCAGGTGCGAAGTCCCAACTCGCCCCCGTCCACACCGGCAGGCACAGTACTCACAGGTCTGGGCAGGAGGCAGGCAGGTGGGCGGCCCTGTCTCCAGAGCCCCACACAGACTCGTGCACAAAGGTGTGCAGAGAACTTTCAGGAGGGCACAGGTGGGCCTTCCACAGCTCCCCCAGGGGCCTCCCTATCCTGAGGCTGTGTCCCTGGAAGGGCTCAGGCCTGGAGGAGGCCCCTCGAGAGTGGGCCTAGGCTGGTGCAGACCTAGGCACTGGGTTCTGGGTGCCTGGGTCCACTCTGCTCCCTGAGTGGAGGTGGCTCCAGCAAGAGGGACGTGTGGCCTTGTCCAGTTAAGCACCCACCCCTGCAAGCTCCACAGGAGACACAGGTCTGAGGGGCTTTGGACAGTGAGGGGTAGGGGGCAGGCTTCATGCTACAGGTGTGAAGATTAAGGATGAAAGGCCTGTGGCCCTGGAACGTATCAGGGGCAGCCCCATCACTACCATAGGTGACTGCGTGGACTCTGTTCTTCTACTCTCTTCCTTGGTTTTGTTTTTGTTTTAATATTTTATTTTATTTTATTTTATTGGCTACTCTGCATGGCTTTAGGGATCTCAGTTCCTTGGTCAGGGTTTCCAGGTAGTGAAGCCAGGAATCCTAACCATTAGGCCACCAGACAGCTCCCTCCTGTAGGGTTTTATGTGGTGGCTCAGACTTCTGGGACAGCCACAGCCCCGCGTCTCCTTTACACCCTGCGGGCCTCTCACAGGGGACCCTGTTCGGAATTCTTGGACCCTAGGCTGAGATTCAAGTGTGGGCCGGGGGCTCTGGCCCTGAGAGGCGATGTGTGACTGTGGGTGAGACCCCCATACTAGGCATGACTATGGAATCGGTCTCCTCCACCAGGTTTATCAAGGGCCAAACTGTGATACGCATGTAGACAGGCAGGAAAGAATTCCTGTTCTCAAGTGCTTCTGTTTTCATGGGAGACAATGAAAAATGAAACTTCCAGATGTTCTGTATTAGTCGGGGGTATATGCTTTTAAGAACAGACCGGGGCCGGGGAAGGTGGGTGAGGTACCAAGCGAGGGAGATAGTGCTCCTCAGGAGGTCCATTCCAGCAGTGCCCTGTGATGGGTAAGAGGTGAGTGCAGGGCACAGTAGGTGCAAAGGCCCTGAGGCTGGGTGCGGTCAGGTCCCGTTGGGGTCCACGTGGACAGTGGGGCAGGTGCTGGCGGGAGGTTGCCCCTGGTGAGTCCCCCAGCTCTGCTGCCCCAGAGGATGGCCGTCTGGGGGACCCTGCTCCAAGCCAGCCGGGAAGGACCTCAGAGCCACAGCCCGTCACTGACTGGTAGGTGGATGGAGAAGCTGCCAGGGGAAGCAGGTGGTTCTTCCCCAGAGGAGGAGGGGTCCAGCCACCAGACCCCAGTTCCTCTACTTTGCTGCTGGGAAAAACTGAGGGCCAGGAAAGAAGTTGATTTGAAAGAGACAGGCTATTCTTCCTAGCACTTTGTCCCCAGTCCCGCCCCAAGCCTGGCACAGGGCAGGAGCCACCGACCGGGAGGAAAGCCATTGCCAAGCCCAGTCCAAGCCCCTCTTGGTCCCTGGGTGGCCCCGCCATGCCCCACCCTGCCCAGGGACCCACTACCCGCTCTCCTGCCTGCTCTGGGCACAGTGCAGGGGTTAAGGAAACAGCCCCTTCAAAGGGCGAGCCCAAGGCTGGCAGGCTCCTGGCTGCCACCCCAGCCCCACCCCCAGCACCCACAGATGCCACAGGCCTGGCACTGGCCTCTGCCCAGCACCTTCCCCAGACCGGTCCACCTCCAGGCCAGCACTGCCCAGTGGGCTCGCATCTCGGTGAGTAATATTTAACTTGGACGAGCCGGTGGACAACTGCAGGGGAGACATTCACAACAAGTTTGGATTGCATCTGCTTGCCAGGAAGGAGTGGGGGAAGGGGAGTGAGGGCAAAGTTGAGAGGAAGAAAGGACTGCAGGAGTCGGCCTGAGACCAGCACTCTAGGGGGGCTCCCCAGAGGGGCCCAGGGCTGCCCAGCACGCCGGGCAGCCCCTCAGCCTCGGCCTCCCCCCCAGCAGGAAGCACCTCGTTCTGGGTGAGCCCTGGACTCAGCTCTGGGGCAGAGAACACAAGACGTGCGCATGCAGTCACCCACATATACCCCCACACACAGAGACCCATACACACAGACCCACACACACACAGATACAGACACACACACACACATACAGATCCACACACACATACACACACAGACACACAGATAAAACACACACACATAGACACAGAGAGCCATACACACATACAAACACACAGATCCACACACAGAACTTGTGGTTTTGAGCGGAATGGCCTGCCTGCAGCGCTGAGGCTTCAGCACAGGATGGAAAAACCCTCAGGCAGGAGCACAATCGAGGTCCAGCTGGCTGGGAGGGCAGGCAGGCCAGGGCCCTCCTGAGGTCTACGCACGCAGAATTGACCACCCAGTGCCCAGCTGGGCAGGGCTCCACTAGTGTGCCCTCCTTCCCCCTGGGAAACGCAGCCACTTCCTGGCAGCGGCTGCCCCAGAGAGTTTGGGAACACAGAAACTCTCCTGGCTCCAGGTGTCCACCCGTCCACACCTAAGAAGGCAGGGCCTGCTCCAGAGGACCAAGGGGAGAGGCCCTGGCTCCCTCGTCTAGGGGACAGGTCACCCTGGGTCTCCAAGCCACATGGGGCCCACTTGCCTCGACCAGGACCCAGCTCTGCCAGCAGTCCCCGAGTCTGGGGCCGCTCCATCGTGCCAGGTAAAAAGCTGCCTCCATTCTGGAATGTAGCAAATCGAAGTTCTCAGCTTCTTTTCCATAAGCATGTATTTCCCGGGGAGAAACACACTCCTCTCCACCCATGTAGTTTGTCCTGTCTACCCCTGGGGCACTGGGGGCCTATATCATAAAACCCTGTACCCCACCTTGAGGACGGGCCACCAGCGCTGGCTGGGAGGGCATCTGGCAGCTGGTGGAGGGGGGCGCCTTGCCAGGGGAGGGACCCTCACCAAGTCGCACCATCTGGTGGAAGCACTCAGAGCGCTGCTTTCCCACTTCTGGTATCTGCGCTTGGCTCTGCAACTTTTCTTTCACTAGTGAAACTGTTTCATTTTGAACTTCCTCTTGGGAGTCAGAGTCCAGCCCTGACAGCAGCGTCTCTGTCTGAGCATTTGGACTCATGGCCTGGCTGGCGGGCTTGGCAAGGAGCCTGGACAGCATGAGGATCTTCCCTGCAGAGCATGTGTTTGACGGTGCCGTGCGGGCCTGCAGGGGGACCCAGGTCTCCAGGATAGCAGACCTTGCTTCCCAGGAGGAAGCTGGGCCATCACCATCTGCAGCCAGGCCTGCAAGGGGATCCACAGGGGCGTCTGTTCCTCCCCTACCCCAGAGGGTGCCTGTGATGAAAGCACCTGGAACGTGGCTGCAGGGTGCCTAAGAGCCACGCAGATGCTGTGGCCTGAACGCTTGAGGCCCCCAAATTCCTGTGTTGAAACTTAACCCCAGTCAGGGAGGTAGGGCCCTGGGAAGTGTCTGGGTCTCGAGGGTGAGGCCCGCACTAGCAGAATTAGCGCCCTCACAGCTGTGCCCTACCCATGAGGAACAGGACCTGGATGTGGGCCCCACCAGAACCCAACCATGCTGGCACCCAACCTCAGACTGCCAGCCTCCAGGACCAAGAGAGAAATCTATGCTCTCTACAGCCACCGTCTGTGGTATCTTGTTACAATAGCCCGAACAGAGTAAGACACTGGGCATCTCTGTCCCTGCCAGTGGGCATCAGATCTCAGGCCAGGCTGAAAGGAAACAGGGAAACTGAGGCCTGTGGTCACTCATCTTCCCTGCCTGGAGCATGTTTCCAAGGCTCGGGGCCCAGGCCAGCCCACAGGTGAGGTACAGAGGCCGGGCCCAAGGTGGAGGATGGCAGGCCTTGAGGGGGCTCCTGATGCCCATCTCAGCGTTCTCCGGCACCCTGATGTGGTATCTGGGGGGCAGTCAGGAGAGTCTCAGACTTCCCAGGTGGCACTAGTGATAAGGAACTTGCCTGCCAATGCAGGAGATGTAAGAGATGCAGGTTCCATCCCTGGGTCAGGAAGATACCCTAGAAGTGAGCATGGCAATCTACTCTAGTATGTTTGCCTGGGGAATCCTATGGACAGAGGATCCTGGCAGGCTACAGTCCACAGGGTTGCAGAGAGTCAGACACAACTGAAGAGACAGTGCATCTGCACACAGGAGAGCCTCCTTGGAGCCTGCCGCCCTGACACGGCAGAAGGAGCCCTATCTCCACCACGGGCTCCAGTGGGCACGGGGCTCTTGTGTGCCCAGGCTCCTTCCCAGGAGGCAGCCATATATCAGCTGGGCTCCTGGAGTGGTACTCTGAATGCAAAGGCCCAGTGTAAAGAGAAGAATGTGTGAAAACATACTAATAATTTACATACGATTCCATGTTGAAAAGCAGTATTTTAGATACGTTGGGTTAAAATGAAATATATTTTTACGATTAATTTCACTCTTCTTTTCCCTTTTCAGGGATGGCTGCTCTAATTTTGAGTGACCCAAGAGGAGGAGCAGGCAGACGGACGAAGGCTGGGAGGGAGAGGGCAGGTTGGAGAAGGGCACAGGGGGGCAAGCTGGGGACAACTGACTGCAGCCCCGTGAAGCACTGGGGGCAGGAGCTGGGGACCTGGCGAGGGCCATGCCGTTTGGGTTGGTCCGTAGGGTCCTGTGGTGCAGGGTGCCCTGGGAAGCTTGGTGCAGGCCCATGGCCCACCACTGCCTGAAGTCCTGTGGGTGGCCCCAGGTCTCAACCGCATCCTCCCTGCCCATGTGGCCAGCAACTCTTATCACGTGGGGAGGAAAATTTGCTATTCCAGGGGGCCGACCTCCCCAGGGCACCTAGCCGGGAACGGCTCCCTCAAAGGAGGTGGTGGTCCAGGAGATTTGGGGCAGTCTTTATTAACCGAGGGGCAGGCCAGGTGTCCAGGCCTGGGGACACCAGAAGGACACTGGCCACACACACCAGCTGCAGGTCAGCAGACCCTGGCAGTTGGGGTGGCTGCATGTGGGCAGAGTCGGGTGGGTAATCCTCTCCCCAAGGGCCTCAGGGGGCCTCTCCCAGCTCAGGAACAGCCTGTGAGACAAACAGGCACCCAGGATGGAAGGAGTTGGCTTCACTGTCTGCCTGTTCCTGGCCTGGGTCTCCCAGAGAAGCTGCCCCTTGTCCCCCTGCAGTGCTTGGAGCACCTGTACCACCTTCACCCTCAAGGTGGCCACTCAGGGGCAACAAGTCAGCAAGGCCACCAGCCAGGCAGCAGCACAGGAGACATGGGCTCAAGTCCCTGCCCAGAGCTCAGGGCTCATCAGCACAGCTGATGATGGGGGCTGGCAGCCCCCCTGTCGGTGGGGCAGGCAGGGCACCTCCGACACAGGGTGGGTATGCCCAGAAGTGAGCTCTGAACTGGGCTGCCTGTGGGCCAGGTATTGGGGAAGCAGTTCGGGGAGGCCGCCCAGCTGCCAGTCCTGTCCAGTAGCTTCCACAGCTGTGGCCCTGATGCGGCCCCCAAGCCCTGCATCCCGGTGGTCCTGAGTCATCAGAGACCTGCCTCACCTCCCCTCCTGAGTGGGTGGACAGTCAAGGCCGGGCTGAGCCCAGAGGAGGACTGTGTGGGCTCAGCTGGCCCCAGAGAGGGGGACCCATGTGCACTGGGTCTACCAGGAAGGCTGGCCCAGCTGGGCCCAGCCCAAGTGGGGTGACCAGTGATGTGGTCGGGAGGGCTTGGCCACAGAGGGCCCCTGGTTGCTCCCGAGGGAGAGGAAGGATGTGGTGGGGGAGGAGGGGGCTGCACCCCTTCTCCAGAGCCTACTGAACCCCTGGTAGGCCCTCACCACCCCGACTGGGGGCCCAGTCATGTTTTACGGGGATACTGCTCTCTAGGCAGGTGGGCGCAGCAGCTCAGGGAGGTGGACAATGGCCCAACACAAGTGCCCTGCCCCTGCTTCCTGGCCCCCTCCCCCACCCTTCTTCTCAGCAGCCAGATGGGCCTGAAGGTGCCTTGGGGCTGAGCAGGGCCTGCTCTCCCCCTGGGCTTCTGCCCCAGCTGGGAACCCTCCCTCCCTCCTGCCAACATCCTACTCAGGCCCTGTGGAATGGCCGAGGGGGTGGAAGCCCCAGGAGGAGGAGGAGGAGAGGAGGGGAGATGGAGGCCCTAGGAGCAGAGGACAGGGTGGTCTCAGTGGCCAAGGAGGCTTAGGCAGGAGGGCGGCTGCCTGGGTGGTACCTACTGGCCACCTGGCTTGACTCCAGCCACGTCCTGCTTGGCCCCACCTTGGGCTTCAGGCCGGAGTGAAGCAGGTTCAGAGAAGTGACTCACAGGGCCGCAGCCACAGCTCTCACTGGCTGAACAGTCCCCTGCAGACTGCAAAGGGGACACTCAGGACTGGGGCTTCCCTCTGGCCTGGGGGGTTGCCAGGACCCTGGGGGCCATGTGGCAGCTGAGGCTGGAGCAGCCCAGTACCCAGGGCAATGGAAGGTGGGACCTGGGGTCCTGCTTCCTGCCTCCTGGATGGTGAGGCCAAGGAGTCTCAGGTCAGAAAGCTGGCTTCGCCCCCCTCCTGCCCCCCACCTCCAGAACAGACACAGGCAGCCATGCCCTGACCAGCTGCTGCCCCAAACCTGGCAGTGGAAAGAGGAGACACAGGTCCTCTGCCAGGGCCTAGCATCTCTTGCAGAGTCTCAGGCTGTGACTCATGACCTGTGGTTGCTGCTGGGATCTCTGGTGGCTGAAGGCTGGGATCCCTGTGAGACTCAGAAGCAGGTAAAATAACTCCAGGTGCACAGCTGCAGCCCCCAACACACCCCTACCCGTTGGCCTGCCAGGGAGGCCAAACAACCGTCTGCTGACCCCTGACCTAGCCTCTGAGTCAATACGGGGAGGGGCTAAAGCCTTTGTGCCCTTGTGAAAAGAGGAGGGGGGTTGGTGGGGGAGGGGAAGGGAGGAGGACGAGTAGCGGGAGGAGGAGGAGCAGGGAGAGGACGCAGCTGAGCCCAGCAGCACCTCTGGGGGGGACGCCCAGCCCTGACCAAGGACCGCCCTGCCCCTAGAGGCCCCCAGGGAGGGGCTCAAAGCTTTCGGTGTCAGGCCCCCTGCAGCGGGAGATCAGAGATGGCTCCACAGAAACGGGGGATGGGGGTGATGCAGTGGGGGCCTAGAAGGCCAGGCTCCGGCCAGCAGATCAGCTGTAAGCAGGTGAGAGGCCACTGCAGTGAGGAGCCGGTCCACCCCGGGGTCTCCATCTGGAGAGGCTGCCATCTCTGGGAGGCAGAGGGGGAGGGGAGAGGCAGGGGGAAGGAGAAGGAGGGGGAGAGGCAGGGCGGCGGAGAGGAGGGGAGGGTCCTGCCCCACCCTGGATCCGCTGGACCCGGCCTTCTCCCCAGGACACTTGCAGAGCTGGCTCTCCTCAGGCCACATTCTCGGCCACAGGACAGCAGCTTCCCCGTCCTGGGGATGCTGACGGGACCCTGGGTGAGAGAGGACACCCTGCTGCCCCCTCCTCCTCCGCACTCGGGGTCTTCAAGCCGCATGTGGTGCTGACAACTTGGAGAGTCCCTGTGTCCAAGTCCAGTGGCTGCTGCACAAATGACCAACTGGGGGCCTCAGCAACGGTGTCCACCCTCACACTCTGGAGGCCAGAACTCCACACTCAGGGCATTGCTGGGGCCCCAGCCCCCTAGAGGCACTGGAGAGGACCCTTCCTACCACCTCTGGCCTTCTGCAGCTCCGTGTTCCTGGATTTGTGGCTGCACGCCTCCGCCCACTGCCTCCACTGCTGCCTGGCTGGCCTCTGTGTGGCTGTGTCCAGCCATGCATCTTCATGCAAGGACACCAGTAGTGCTGGACTCAGGGCCCACCCTGACCCAGCACGGTGCCGTCTTAACCCTATTCCAGCTGCAAAGACCCCATTTCCAGCAAAGTCACACTTTCACGTTCCCAGGAACACTGCTCGGCTGCCCAGTAGCCTCAAAGCTTGGTCTCTGCTGGACCAACATTCTCCACAGGAGCCAAGGTGGTGCCCCCGCCAGCTCCCACGCCCCCTCCTCTGGGCCCAGCACTCCTGAAGCTCGGGGACACTGTGGGAAGGACATGGCACCCTCGCCCCATGAGTCCCACTGTGGGGCAGGAAAACCCAGCCAGGCGATGGGTTTCGGGAGGGTCAGGAGGGCTTCTCTGCAGGCAGGCCCCAGAAGAGAGCCTGGTGGTCAGGAGGGGTGGAGATGTGGGGACAGAGATGGGGCCGGGGAGCACAGGGCAGCAGCAGAGGAGGGTGTTGGGGTGGGAGGGAGGGGACCTCAGGGAGGACGAGGTTCGCTATGCATGCTGGGAGAGGGTGGCTGTCCAGGCGAGAGGTGGTAGCCAGGGTGGACTCCTGGTCACAGGCCACCATCTCTCCCTCCGCCACCTACGACTTTCAGGCTTTTGAAGTGGGGGCTGGAGGTCCAGCTGGTCCTTGGCTTTAGCCTGCTGTCAGTGGTGGCTCCTGGCTACGGACACCCACTCCTCTGCAGCCGTGACGAGGGGTCCTGAGGAAGCCGTGGTGCCCTCGCTTCCACAAGGGTGAGTGGGCCCTGAGCACCCGCTCTGCTGCCCAGTGGATCCTGCGATGTTTCCCTGGCAACTGTTTCAACCCAGCCTGTTTGCCTGGAGCTCCGCATGCCCATGAACGCCACCACATGGCTCCAGGCCTGCTTGCCCCCTTGGCACCCACAGGCCAGCAGGTGTGGCTGCCTGGGAAAGCTGGGCTCCAGCTCTCAAGGCCAAGCTGGGCAGCACACGCACCAACAGGGCACCCACATGGAGTACAGGAGCCCAGTCCCCAGTTCCACTTGGCAATCAGAGGCTGCGCTGCTCCACGGGGCTGGTTATGCCCACCAGCCTCAGGCCCTATTCTGCCTGCCTGCGCCGTCTTGACCCCACTTGCCGGGTGCCCTGATGGCAGAACTGGCCCTCAAGCAATCAAAGGAGGGTATGGGGAAGCCAAGTGGGGCTCGGACCTCACCAGCCAGCTGGGGTCCAGCCGACAGATCTTACCCTGCCGGCTTGCCTCAGAGTTGGAGGGCTCGGCGTGGGTCAGTCAGTGGCAAGACCCACTCCATGGAGAGGAGGGCAGAGCACAGTCACCAGGCTCCGAGGATACCAGGAGCCTGGACACCTGTGGCTCCTGGTTGTCGGAAGGTGCTGGAGAGGTCTGGGCCCTGACCAGCTGGCAGCAGACGGCACCCTGATTCTGGGAGGGAAGGAAAGGGGAGAGGGGACTTGGTTCGCCATCACAGACGAAGCCAGAGCACCAGAGGGTGGCAGTCTCTCAGCTGGGCCTTGCCTGCGGCTGCAGGGTGGGGTTGTCACCCCCTCACCCCCACCCACTGGAGCCCTTTCTGCTTCATTGGAGGGGTGCCTCCTTCAGAACGCTGAAACATTCTCTGTAAACATGAATTTGGCTTGTAAAAATCTCATTTCCGTAGTGCAGCGTCAGTCCCAATCAGAAATTATTTCCCAGTAAAGCCCATGGCCCCTCACTGCAGCAGATGGCTCAGAAAACGGGAGCCTTTTAATCAAGTTCAACTTTTAAACTTCCTCCAGCACCCCCTCCTGGCACTCCATCTTGCTTATAGCGCCGGGACAGCTGGGACAAGGTAGTCTCCTTCCACCTCCAGAAGGTCCCCGCGCGGGCTGGGCAGGCGGCGGGCAGCTGTTGGGAGAGTGCCGGCCGAGGGGCTAGGACTCCTGCTGGGGCCAGCACCTGCTGTGTGCTTGGCACAGGGGTCACCCCGGCTCCATTCTTGGTGGAAGTGTCCCAGGCTGGAGGTCCTGGTGATGATGGGGGAGTTAATCCCCAGCAGCCGGATGAAATCAGAGAGGAGAAGACCCCGGAGACAGCTTCGACTTGTCACTCTGGCTCTGCCATCCCCACATGCAGGCCCTGAGGGCCTCCGTTCTGCCCCCACCAGCAGCCCAGGGTAGAGGAGACCCCTGGGGTGGTTAAGGCCATAGGAGAGTAGGTGCCCGCTCACCTCATGCTGAAGGCTGGACCCGGGGTCAGCCAGCCCCTGGCAGCCCCCGGGACCTGCACCTCCTTGGGGCACCTGCCCTCAGGCCTCCCTATTGTCCTGGGTCCACCTGAGACCTTCCTGGCTCCTGCCTCAAGCTACCCTTCCTGGGTCTGGGAGCTGGCGGTGTGAGGTCCTTAGAGGAAGTGGCCGGGATGCTGAAGACCCCAGGGCTCCTTTTGCGGGGATCAGTAACTCACAAAATGTCCCCACACAGCTTCTCAGCATGCCCTGAGATCTGGGCACAGGCTGGCTGTTGGAGGCCTGGTAGGTCCTGCTTGCCTTGAGGAGGACTGGTGTTCCTCCTGAGAGTCTCCAGGCAGGCATGCAGATATGCAGTGACACTTCCAGGAACAGCTCTGAAGCAGTGGAGACTGAAGCCAGGGTGAGGGTAGGGGGACTGTGGCTGGGGACCACAGATGCGAGCCATTCGGGGTTCCTCAGTCAACCAGCCCCTGCAACATTCCAGGCCCGCCTGTGAGTCCTCTCACGTGGGCTTCTCTCACCTGGGAAAGTGGTAGGTCATCTCCTCTGGGGCCCTGAGACCACCCACTGTAGCAGCTCCCTTGTTTAGACATGCACAGGCTGTCTCCCAGGAACTGGCAGGCTCCAGGTGAGAGCTCTGTCTCATTCGCTCCCCCAAGCGTCTTCAGCCTCTAGACCAGTCCCTGGCCCAGGAGAGTCCACTCTGCTCTGGAGGTCTGTGTAGCAGCTGGATGGAGGTCACTTGGGTGGCCTCAACTTGGGGATTGGGGCGCCTGGGGGCTGGAGTGTGCCACATGGTGGGTGCCACAGACCCGAGTTGGAAGAGGCAGTCTGTGATGTGAAGAGGGGCAGAGGTGAGGAGGCTATGGGAGTTCCTGCAGAAGGGTGTGCAGAACAGAGTCCCCGAAGCTGTGGGGCTGGGGAGGAGCCAGGGAGAGCCCATGACCCCGGCGGCATCTGCCTGTGGCCTGGAGAGGAGCTGGCCGCCACCCAGTACCCCCGGCACCCCTCGGCCCTGGTGGGACCCCAGGGCACCGACTGCACCAGCAGAACGGACAAGGGTGGCTGGGCATCTGCTGCCACCAAGTGGCGGATTGCAAGGTCGCTGGCTCAGCGAGAGCGCCTGGGGCCCAGTGTGTCCAGGAAACTCCTCGCAGGACCTCCGAGCACCCGGGCCCTGGTCTTCTCACTTCGTCTCTTAATTAAGCAAACTAGGCTCCTCCCTCCTGTAAGGAAACGCGGACATCCTGAGAAGGATCTCCCAGGCTCAGGATTGTCCAGGCAGAGGAAGGGGGCAGAACCAGGACCAGCGGCGGGTGGGGACGTCAGGGCCCCCGGCCGCCTTCTCGCCCAGTTCCACCTCCTCGGAGGTCCCTGCAGACCCCAGGTCTGAGGGTTGAGGGCGGCACCTCCCAGCTCAGCTGGAAAATGGCTCCCTCAGGGCAAGGCAGCCTCGCGACCTCAGTCCTGCCTCCACGGGGGAGGGAGCAACTCTGGCCTCCGTCTCCCTCCCTCCGATACTGCCACAAGAGGGAGGTCATCCCACGGTCTGGGGGTCGAGTCCAGCGCCCAGATGGGAGTGCGATTTCGGGTCCACAGAGCTCTCCGCGCGGTGCTGGGGCATTGAGGAGGGGACCCTGGGCCCGCTCTTGTCTGGGCCGGGCTACCCAGGGCGGGCTCCTGGGGGTGTGTCTTGTTGTGGGCGGGGTCTGTGCCAGGGGCGGGGCCTGGCGCGCCGGCCGCTCATTTCCGCCGGACGTGGGGCGTCTGGGTGGATGGAGGCTACGCGGAGGTCGCGGCTGAGTCTGAGCCGCCGGAGGCCGCCCTTGGGGGTCCGGTGAGGTTGGGGGCTGGGGGTAGCGGGAAGCGGGGGGCGGGAAGCGTCCTGGGTGGGGCCTAGTGTCCCCGGCCCAGCGGTAGCCGGGTGTCACGCCCCCACGTGCTCCCTGGAACCCGCCTCGATCCCGCCCCGCCAGCCCTCCTTCCGCCCCACTCCCTCCCCACTGCAGAGCTGCCCCCCCAGTCTCTCCCCGTTGAGTCCTCCTTCCTGTTCCCCGAGGGCCCCGCTCCCCGCTTCCCCTGTGCTGTGATTATGCCCACCCTCGCCGCCCCAGGCCTCGGAGCAATACCGCCGGGTCCCTCCCGGACGGCGGCGAGTGCGCGAAGCTGTGGACTGAGTTGCTGCGCACCGCGAGCGCAGACCTGAACGTGGACGGCGAGCTGCCGCCGCTGCCCGCGTTCCCCGGCCAGGTGCGTGTGAAGTGGTCCCCGCGTGGCCCCGGGTCTCCAGCTGTGCCGGGGCGGGCAGGCGGGCGCGGTCCGACGACTCCTTTTTGCAGGAGCCCAGGCGCAGTCCTGAGCGTCCGCCCCCGGAAACATTCACCGTGGGAACCGAGACCTTCTTCTGGACGCCCTTCCCGGCGCCCCCGCCGGGGCGAGGCGGGAACTCGGGCGGCTCCGACCTTGTGCTCAGCGCGGTCCGGGGGCGCACGGGGTCCCCCCAACAATATGCAGCGCCCGAGCTCCGCGGAACCCCCAGCGCCGAGGAGCAGCCTTCGGAGGAGCAGCCCTCCCAGCGACAGTCGTCAGTGGACGGTGCGATGACCTTGCAGAGCTGTCCCATATGCCAAGTCGACTTCGCCCCCGGGTGAGTGGCCCCCTAGGCCTCCCTCTCCTCCACTGCCACCCCCGTGGCCCCTGCCCTGTTTGGAAACCACAGGCAGTTTCTGAAGGCTAGGGTACCTTAGCTCAACTCTGGCTTTTTAAAGTGAAATTTCATGCATAGAAAGTTGGCAAAGTGCAGAGGCGGTGCTGATCAGCCGGAGGGCACAGGGCTGGGGGTCTGAAAGTCCCCCTGCAGGTACACTGGCCTGAGACCCTGCTGACAGGCTGCAGCCTCCCAGACACACCCCCTGCAGTGTGAAGGCAGGGAGGCTCTGGCTTTATTGGGGTCCACACTGACACCCGCCGGTGAGACTGCCTCCAGGGCCAGTCTGGGCTGTGGGTCACAGAGCAGTTTTTTGTTATGGTCCCTCGGACAACCTTCCCCATGGGTGGACTGCCGGTTTTAAAAATGAAGACTCTGTTTCAGTGTCTAGAGATGCCTTTTTTTGTTTTAGAAATCTGACATATATGCATTTTTTAAAGTAAGGTAATGGAATTTGACTTTGCTAAGTCCCACCTGTCCAGCTTTTGAGCCATGTGTCACATAGCTAAGGACACAGGCGTGGGGGTCAGGACAGCAGGAAGGAGCTTGGTCGGATGTAGGGGATAGATGGCAGGTTTTGGTAGCTGGTCTTACTCTGTGTGGCCTGTGGCCTGGAGACTGTGTTGAATTACATGCCTCGTCCCTGGTTTTTTGGAAACAAAACCAGCCCTAGGGGTGAAGGAAATGGCAGCTGATGACAAAAAGTTATCACAACAGTTACCAAAATGTGCAGCACAGACTGCAGAAAGGAGAAGAAACATGATCTGCATTCAGATATCCAGGATCCTCCAATGGTGATGTTTCACAGGAACCAAGCCTTTGAGAGCTTGGACAGTTCACTGTGCAGGGAGCGAGGGCGAGGGGGTGGCTGTTCCCAGAAGGACCTGTGGTGAAGCCCCCCAGTAGGCACAGGTCTGCCGTGGCAGCAGGGCAGGTGTGGCGGCTCCGCTGAGATGCCTGTGCTCTGGAGAATTTGTAAAATGTCCTCAGACCCAGCGTTTCACTGAACACACCTCTTACCCCATATTGAGGCTCTTGGATGGTTGCGGGCTGAAGACACCAGCTCCCTTGCCAGTCCTGAGGAAGCCGTGAACACTTTTGGAAATACTAAGTCCTCTTGATTCGTACCAGTTTAGAGAAACCCAGGGACAGAAATATCATCGGAAGCCCTGGAGGGAAATTCATTTTCTTGGCAGAAGATGCCTTTGAAGCTTTCTGACACTGTCAGGGCACCCCAGCCCTGCCTCTCTGTTGTAGGAGCAGCTTTTGTTTTTGGATCGCTTGCTTTTCTAAACAGTCTAAGAAGGGAGTTCCTAAGACTTTGGAAGGATGTTGGAAAGAAAGTTCCAGTCTGAGCTCTTTGAGCAGTCAGCTAAGGCTTGGCAGAGTGCCTCAGCATAGGTGTTGGTGTGGACGGTCCAGGTCTCCATGCGCCTGGAGTGCTTCTTATACGTTCTTCCCTTTGATTAAGGAGAGTGTACCCTGGCCAGGCCCCACCCCAAGGCTGCAGTGACTTGGGGACCCCCCTCCCTGGGGACAGGCCAGGGCACGAGGGAGCAGAAATGAGTCTTGTGTCTAGAAACACGTTTGCTTTCAGGATTCTGGGTAATGTTTATGACCAGAGGGGGAAGCCCTGCCACCCTCTGAGCAGCGGAGGGATGGGGGCTGGGGGATGGGAGGTGGCTGCTGGTCTGCAGGAGGCACGGACAGCCTGGGTGCTTTGGGCAACCTAGTGCTTACAGGTCACTCAGAACCGGTGGTTCTCCGAGCTTCCTCTCTGACACCGAGGGCTGTCACAATGGTGGATTCCACAGACTGCATGCGAACACCCCTCCAGGTCCCTGTACCACAAGCTCTGGGGTAGTCAGGAAGACTGGCTCCCCCTGCCACTTGACAGGAAGATGAGTCCCTGCATTTGCACGAGACCCAGGTTGGCCCATGGGGTCTCACTGGCCCCTAGGCCCCTTGTACTGCTGGGTGTCCTGGAAGGTCTGGGCCATCAGTCCACACAGCAGGCTTTGGGCTCGAGTGGGATCTGCCTCAGAGCTCTCGTTGAGGGGGTTCTGAGGAAACCCCAGACAATGCTCCCCACTGAGGGACAGCACAGGCAGCGCCCAGACCCTCATGGGCCATCCCCTCCCCAGCAGGGCCAAGTCTGGCCCGAGGTGCATGCCCACCCTCATAGTGACTGCTCTCTATGGTGAGGTGCCACCCGTTACTCCCTGTGTTTTCCCAGTGGTTGTCAGAGGAGGGAAGGGTCGCCCGGGGCACATGTGATAAGAGCTTCTGCCTGAGAAGGGGTGGGGAAGACCCCGCCCTCCACCTCAGGGCCCGATTCTGCTGAGCCCACCTACACCCTTCACCCGCAGGTGGGTTCTCGGGGTTTTTCAGACACAGGGTCCCGGCCCTCAGATGCAGGCACTTGAGGAGTCTGGTGCCCTGGGGACTTTGGACACAGGAACAGGGTCTGGAAAGGCCCTTTCTCATTGGGGGACCCCTGCCCCCTGTTCTGCCAGCTGAGGGGACCATCCTGGGTTTTTCTGTTATCAGCTCCCAGGAGGGGTGTGAAAGTGAGAGACACATACTCTGGCTGGGCACCCTCCCCACCCATGACCCTTCCCTCTCCTCTGCTCACAGGG
>NW_011494861.1:10742762-10749349 GCF_000754665.1 Bison bison bison
GACGGCCACCTGGCCCAGTGCCTGGCAGACAGCACGGATGACATAGAGTGGTGAGCAGCCTGGCCAGTGCCTCCCCCGCCCTGGCTGGGCCACCTCCTCTCTGCTCTGTCCCCAAAAGCTGCATATTAAAGCATGTCGGCGTGAAGTGCTCGTGTCCTATCTCTTTGTGTTGATACCGACACACTGACTCCTTTTTCCTTTTCTGCTGATGCTGAGCGATGTGATGACTGAGGTGGACAGAGCCACCCAGCAGACGGACCAACCCCAGGTGGGTGACAGGGACAGTGTCACCAGCAGTGAGAGTATTTGAACTCAGGGTGGCTTGGGAATGGATGCTTTGCTGACTCCATGAACTTGACTCGGGCTTCACGACCATGTTTGAATTTGAATCCCCAGGTGAACCTGCTCCTGCAGCTGCAGGGAGGCAGAGCAGCCCCTGGAATTTGCAGAGAGGGATCAGGTCCGCCTGCTGACGTCCTGTGTGAGCTTTGTCTTGGAGGCCCTGTGCAGGGGGTCTTCTCTCCTGTGCCGTCAGTCCACAGGTTCTGGAAAAGCCTCATCTTCAGCTCAGCCATGGCTGCAAAAGTCTAAGGTTACCGTCCAGAAGTCAGTATTTTCAAGAAAGGCTTCAGGCAAGCCATGAAAAGACACGGAGGAAAACTCCGTGCACACGGTACAGTGAAAGGCTACAAGCTGAGCAATTCCAACTCTAGGCTGTTCTGGAAAAG
Source organism: Bison bison bison (assembly GCF_000754665.1). Taxonomy (NCBI): domain Eukaryota; kingdom Metazoa; phylum Chordata; class Mammalia; order Artiodactyla; family Bovidae; genus Bison; species Bison bison. The sequence continues at coordinate 10,743,491 of NW_011494861.1, forward strand.
GCAGAACGCATGGGGACAGCGAAAAGATCAGCGGTTATCAGGGATTAGTGGGGAGAGGGTATAAACAGGCAGAGCACAGAGGATTTTTAGGGCAGAAAAACACTTTATGACTTGACGTGTCAGTGCAGCCTCTCATTTGCAACAAGTGCACCCCCTGGGGATGTGAAGGCGGGGGCTGGGGAGAAGGGGTCTCTGTCTTCCTCCCCACCAGAAATGGAAGTGAGGGACCTAAAACTGCTCTGAAAAATAAAACTTGTTTTTAAAAAGCATCTTCAGAAGCCTTTGTTCCTGGAGACACCTACTTTTAATGAAAATGACGACAGCACGCGTTGTCATTAAAGTCTTTAATAACGTGCAAGACTTGAGCAGCTGTGGCCCTGGTGGGCATGCCCTCTGCAAAAGGAAGGCCAAGGCCACGGCCCACCACTCACTGTACAAAACCACAGAACGTGTCTCCTGCTTCACAGTCCTGAAGGCGCCCGTTTCCAAGAACCATATCAGAGGACATGCCGTGTTGTGACTGGAACCGCTGGACCCACCTGGGCACATCCTTTGCCTTCTAAATTTATAAAAGCATGGGACCATGCACAAAATCACCCTGGCTGGGAGCCCAGGTTACACATAGGTCTGTACACCAGCAACCACACTGGTGACTAGGAGGCTGTATCTGGCACCACCGCAGCGTTGACATCAATGCCGTAAGTATGAACAAATCTGCGGCCCCTGTACTGTCTGAGCAGAGGTGTCACTGTCCCTGAGGTGGCACGTGACCCCGTTTGTGGGCACACTGGGGTCTCCCCAGGTGACTGCATAGCCCTCCTATGATGTCACCACAGGGTCACCACACCCACCAGGCCCGGGCAGCCCTGACTCTGGCCCAGGGCCCTCACTTCCATTTTGGGGGGTGGGGGTGGGGAGGTGCAAGTCTCCATGTTCTAGAGGTGCTGGCCTGCCACTGGGGCCTGGCTGGGATGCCCAGGGAGTCTGGGGGCACCAGGGGAGGCTGGTGTGTCTGCGCAGGGTCAGGCCAAGCCAGCAGCTTCTTTATTTTCAACTGCTGTTATCTGCTCCAGGCCGCTGCCACACTGAGAGAAGCGAGGCCCAAGGGTGCATGGCGATGTGGGACCCACACCCACAAGGGACATCCAGGGACCAGTGTCCTGAGGGTGCACAAGGCCCTCCTCCCCACTCTGCCTGGCCTGAGCCACACTTGACAATATCAGGGACTTAAAAAACCCACATGATTTACCTCTTTCTAAAAAACCTTGGGTTCAGCCTTTCACCTAAGAAGGAGGGTGGCCTGGTGGCCCAGTGACCGTGCCCCCTGCAGGTCATGGGAAGGAGGAGGTGAGCCCTGCCGGGAGGTGCATCCTTCTAAATATTTTAAATCTTATTCCTTTAAGGCTAGGGCCCATCATACACATACCCTTTTAATAGGTCTAATTCTGAGCATTATTACTCCTGATAAAAATACTCTCCAAAAATCTGATACATAACACAAGACATAATGTAGGCACTGCTTAGTGTTTCCAGAAATATATTTTGTGCAGATTTCTTTTTCAACTTTGTGGGTTTTTTTTTTTTTTGGTTTGCGGGTGCTTTGGTGAGCCTTGTTTTAGAACCTCTATGACCCAATTTTCCTGGTCAGTCTAAGGCCCGGGTTGGGACCGATGGAGCCCACCTGGTGAAGGTGTAACCTGGGCGTCAGACCACAGGAACTGCTGACATGCTCGGTATGAAAATACTTGTTAAATATTAACAACAGGAACTTACCAGGATTTAGAAAATGTTCCGAATTTGTATAACCTCCACTGCGCAGGCACTTACACTCCGGCCATGCCTCCTCCGCGTGGGCCGCGCCTGCGACTCTGGGCGGGTGCCCCCCGCGGAAAAAAGGCATCAGAGGGAAGCGCCAGCATCAGAGGGACACTTTATTCCTCGGGACATTACAGGCCAACTCCAGGTGGAGCAGGTCAGTTCTGCTTCTGTGGAAAGTGTGCACCTTCGAAGTTGGGGGCAGTTTCTCCCTCGGACACGGTCACCGTGGCCCCTGCGGCGCAGGCGTGAGAAGCAAGTTCCTCTGGGCCTCAGGCCCATGGGCCGCACGGGGAGGCTGTTCTGCCCTGGGCACCGGCCCACGCCCGGCCCCGCATGCATGCGCAGGGGTCAGGGCCAGGGCCAGGGCCGTCCACGCGTCCACAACGAGAGCGCGGCGCCTCATACGGACTCCTCAGTGGACAGCAGCAGTGGGTTGATGTACTCGAACCCTTCAAACTCCGACTGGTCGATCCTCTTGATTACGTCCCTGTGGCGCAGGACAGAGGAGGCTTGGTGGGCGTGTTCAAGACCTGGCCCTGTCTCGCCCCGCAGCTAAGGACGCCCCACCCCTGCATGGGACTCCTCCCCAACAAAGTTCAGGACGCCCTGCCTCCACCTGGGATACTTCCTCCCCGCCCCTGCAGCTCGACACCCTGCCCCACTGTGGTGCAGGCCTTACTCGTCGTCAGGGGTCAGCTGCACCGGCTCACTGGTGAACTGCGTATCGAAGTTGTCCAGGCCATAGTCGTCTGTGATCTGCGGCTGGAAGGGCGGGAGGGCCTGCTTCTTCCCCAGCTGCAGGAAGATATACGGTCAGAGCCACCTGCGCCGTCTCGGCGCTTTGCAAACTCAAACCACAGAATCAAACAGAAGAAAGGGTGCTTAAGTATATATGGCTCGTTTGATGGCCAATTGTTTTTCTCTAAAGTGTAGCAGAAATTTCTGCCAAAGTCAGAAAAACTCTACTTGAGCTGAAAAGTGCCGGCAGCACAGACCATGAGAGACATACCCCATGCCATCGAGGGCCTGCAACCCCACTCCTTAAACCAAAGGAGGCTGGTTTAGGGAGTTTTAATCTTGGAACCCCGGTGGTAAGAGAGCTGGGGCTTGGTAGGGATACCTATGTTCCACTGGGACCCCTCCTCCCGAGAAGCCTTAAACGGCCATTTCTAGTATTCTAGACTAGCATTCCTAATCCCAAAGGGATGCACGTCTCATCTTGGGGGTTGAGACATAGTGGTGTCTGGAGAGGGTAGAGTCACGTGGAGGAGGTAGAGCAACTCAAGAGTGGTTCCAATCACCGAGGGGGGCGGGCATGGGCCCCCAGGTTCATATACTCTTTACCTCTTCTCCCCTCCCTCCACCAAGTGTGTGCTGCACACAGGTGCCGGGCCAGGCCTGCTCCTCAGACCTCAGATAGAGCCACACTGAGGCATGGAGATCCCTGCCCGGAGGGACCGTCCCAGTCAGAAGGGAAGCTGGAGCCAGAGGACAGGCAGGAGCCAGTCCTCCAGTTGGACCACTGTACTCTCACAGCCAGGACAGCTTGATTCAGGGGGTGGATGACCCCGGCCTTTCAGGACTGGCTGCTGCCTTCCCTTGGAGGGTCCTGAGTGAGCCAGCCTGGAAACCCCTGCCTGGGTGGGGCCTCCACGTGACCAGGTTGGAGACATGGAACTGTCCCAAGGTCCCTGTAGGGAGAGAGCTCCAGCCAAGTCAGAAATAAGCCTCCAGTCCACTTCAGCTCACCCTGTCTTTGCATTGTGGGGCCAGGGCCCTTAGGAACACCACTTATGGCAACAAAAGCAAACTGGGCCTGGAAGGTTGAAACAGGTCCTGTAAGTTTGGGGGATTTGGGAAGCTGAACACACAAGTTCTGCTAATGAAGTTGGTGCAGGAAATGAGAATGTCACAGAGATGAATCCCCCAGTCCCGCCCGGTAGTGTCAGGGCTGAGGCCAGCACACCCAGGCCACCTGGAGAGGCACACCTATCTCTCTCACCCAGGGGATGCAGGAGAGGGGTGCGGAACAGAGGGGATGGGTGGACCCCACTGGCAGAAGGGGGCTACCAGTGTGTGTATGTGCATGCATGCAGGTGCCCACACACCCATGTGCACACTGCGATCCCAGGGCCCCGGGTGGCAGCACTGGGGGTGGGAGAAGGCCCAGACCCAGAGGGTTGAGTCCCCAGGACTGGGTGGGTCAAGGGCCACTGTAGGGGGAGGGGCCACAGTGCACCCGGGTGTCTAGTTGGGACTAGCTAGATGGTTAAGTGGAAGTATCTGTGAGCTGACTCAGGGCGTGGACATGGAGCTCAATCAGTGGATGTATGGCTGTGCTCATCCACCCAAACACACCCCCACAGGACACCCAGCACAGCATGAATTGGACACCCCAGCAAGGCTGCTCTCAGGACCTTCAGGAAGCACTGCCACCAGGGCCTTGTCACAGCCCGCCTCCTTGTTCTCAATCAGTGTTTCCCAATGCACCCCCATTTCCACCCATCCTGCCCCCTGGAGGCCCCTGCCCCCCAGGGAGGTGGGTATCAGGTTCCAACCACTTTACCAGGTCCCAGTCTATACTGCGGAAGAAGGCGTGAGACTTGATATCAGAAAATCCAGTCTGCGGCCGGCAGCCAAGCCTCTCCTTGGGGTCCTGGGGGGTCAGAGTTCAAATGAGGACAAGTCAGCACAGAGTAGGGCAGCCCTACTCAGTAGCGGGTGTTAAACAGCATCAGCAAACCATCCATGGCCGGCCCCCGACCCAGGTGAAACTGCTTCCTCCCAGCAGGTTAAGCTCCTTCAGGAAATGCCTCTTTGGCATAGTATCTCCTCATTATCTTTTGTCAAGTGTGAATAAGCAGCCATAGGACCACCAAGGAAGGAAGCAGAGTCACACCCACGTCCAGCACTGAACTAGCAGACCAGGTGGTAAAGCCTCAACCCCAGTAGCTGAGGAAGGGCTGCAGCCATGGCCGCTGGGGTGCCACAAGGGCGTACCTTGTTTAAAAATCCTTTCAACACGTGGGAGGCCTTGACGGACAGGAACCGGGGGATCCGGATGGGCTTCTCCAGGATGACTGCAGGACCGGAGGAGAGAGTTGTTCCTTCTGCTGCCCCTCCTCCAGCTCCCCCTCCCCACCCCCAGCCTGTCAGCTTTTCCCAGCAGCCTGCAGGGTACTGGGAACCTTTTCCGGGCGAGAGGGTCGCAGCAGTCATGGTGGCCTGGGCCTCTTCCTGCACCCCAGCAGGGTCTCCAAGCCTCAGAGGCCCTGGTGCCCATAATCAGGCATGCTCATGATCAGGGATGAACCAACGGCAGCTCAGCTGGTCCTGTCTTCCCACGTCCACAGGCGCAAGACAACACTGGGACACCTTCCCCATCCACAGGCACAAGAGGGCACTGTGGGACAGCCTCCCCACGTCCACAGGCACAAGAGGGCACTATGGGACAGCCTCCCCACATCCACAGGCGCAGGAGGGCACTGTGGGGACAGCCTCCCCACGTCCACAGGCGCAGGAGGGCACTGTGGGGACAGCCTCCCCACGTCCACAGGCGCAGGAGGGCACTGTGGGGACAGCCTCCCCACGTCCACAGGCGCAGGAGGGCACTGTGGGGACAGCCTCCCCACGTCCACAGGCGCAGGAGGGCACTGTGGGGACAGCCTCCCCACGTCCACAGGCGCAGGAGGGCACTGTGGGGACAGCCTCCCCACGTCCACAGGCGCAGGAGGGCACTGTGGGGACAGCCTCCCCACGTCCACAGGCGCAGGAGGGCACTGTGGGGACAGCCTGGGTCAACATCCTGGGGGCAGTCAGTTCTGCTCCAGGGGCCCAGATGGCAAGGAGCTGAGGCTGAGCACAGCCCCCGCTGGGACTCCGGTGCACACCGGAGGTGGGGAGAAGGGGGCCTGGACTAAATCAGGACAGATTCTTTCTCATGGATGTGAAAGAGCAGTATCCTCCTGCCCACCATGCTTTGCTCCCTGAGAGCCAGTAGTGGACAGGTGGCCCCACCTAGTCTATGGCAGGCACAGCCAC
>NW_011494861.1:10749449-10752467 GCF_000754665.1 Bison bison bison
GGCCCCCCCCTAGTCTATGGCAGCCACAGCAACCAGTCAGGAGACTCTTTCACCCCCACTTCTAAAAGGGGAAAACACACAGGGCATGGAGGGAATAGGACATATGGCCCACGCACCTTGGAAAAGGTAGTCTTCAGTGTTCATGTCGGGGTTGTCAGTGATGATGTCGAAGGGGGAGCGGCCTGCCATCATCTCGAACATCAGCACGCCCAGCGCCCACCAGTCCACGCTGAACCCTGAGGGAGAGCCAGGCTGGTCAGGCCAGGATTCTCTATTTGTGCTATCCAGTCAAAGGGCAACAGCTGTGACCTGGGCCTGGACCACAGCTGAGGCTGGGTGTCCCCAGCATCTCCAGGTGTCCTGGCCTCCACTCTGTCCACCGTCTTGGCGGTTGTAAAGCCGTGTTCATGTGAAGGAAGCCCAGGGACAGCCAGCCGCCCCCGATGTCCAAAGGTGTGAAGCTCTGTCACACAGAGGACCCCCATCCTGGGAGGGCTATAGACTCTGCTCTGGACCATGGCTGCTGTCCATCCTCCTTGTTTGGTTATTAAGTGACTTCAATTGTACTGGCCTCCCGGGTGCCCAGGGATCTGAGGGGGAAGAGAACCTGCCCACCCTGCTACCCCCCAATTTCAATGGCAAAGAAAATATGTGGAACTATTTGAAAGAGTACTTGTGATGGGAAAACAGCAGAACCCCAAAATGCAGGGGGTGTGCACACACAGACACGTATGTACATATGTTCTAATCTCATTTTCATTTCACACCCAGAGGAGGGTGTGGATGCACTCCAGTGTCACAGGGGCTGTGGGTGGTTCTGGTAGGTTTGGGGAACCCACACTCGTGGGCGGCACCAGTGGCTTGGGACCCCTGCTTGGGGCCTGTCTTTGCATTGTCTTCTTCCCAAGCCTTTTGGGCTCCATGACCAGAGGGATCCTGTCCAGTGACCTCCCCAGGGGACACTCAGGTGGACACATGGGACAACAGCTGGGACTGAGGCCAGGTGATGACCTGGGGCTGGACAAAGTAAGGGTGTGTGTTTTAGTGGAATTTGGTCAGGAAACCCTCTTCCTGGCAGCTGGGCCCGCTCCCCAGAGACCCTGGTTAGGACCCCGCCAGGGTTAGCCCCACTAGGATTGCCTCCTTCCCTCTGTGCTCCATCACAGAGTCTCCGGCAGAGGCAGCTCCCAGGGCTCAGGGTGTCCTGGTCCACTTCCGACTCAGATCCAAGTCCCTGGGCAAAGGAGGGTCTCAGGGCTTGGGGTGTCTGGGTGTCCTGGTCCACTCCAGCCTCAGAGCTGAGTGCCTGTCCCACCCGTGCTCACCATACTCTTCTCCGCGCAGGATTTCAGGGGCGATGTAGTTCGGGGTTCCGCAGAAAGTGCTTGTTGTATCACCAGGGCCCAGGCCTTCCTGTGGGGACAAAGCCAATTACCAGGAGGGAGGGCACCCCCAGACACGCCCCCACTAGTGGGAGAATGCAGAGGACTGTGGTCATGTGGAGGTGCCGGAGACCAGGCATGGGTGAGATGGTGCGGACGCCAGGCTGGCCATGACCCTGGGAGGCGGGCGGGTAGGAGCAGTGGGCGGGATGCTCACCTTGCACATGCCATAGTCCGTCAGCTTGATGTGGCCATCGGCGTCAAGGAGGACATTGTCCAGCTTCAGGTCCCGGTAGATAATCCCTCTCTCGTGTAGGAAGTTGAGTGCGATACAAATTTCAGCAGCATAGAACCTGGGGAAGGGGCAACACCTGTCATCAGCAGAGATAACCCAACCAGGAACCTGGACAGGAGGATACAAGACCTTGGAATTCTCTACTGATGAGCTCATGGGCCAATAGGACTGGGCAAGACACACGTGGGCCCACAGGACCGGGAAAGACAGGCAGCATCCCTATGGTCAGGGAGACACAACCCAAACCTACCATGAGACACCACCTCACACCTACCAAGACAGCCACTATACAACAGGCCCCCCATCCCTTCGAACAGAAAATGACAAGTGCTGGCAAGGATGTGGAGAAACTGCAACCCTCATGCACTGCTGGTTGGGATGTAAAATGGTGCAGCTGCTGTGGAAAATAGCTTGGAAGGTCCTCAGAAAATTAAAAATAGAATTATCATGTGACCCAGCAATTCCACTTCTGTGAATAACTCGAAAGAATTGAAAACAGGGGCTCAAATGGGTATTTGTACCCCCTTGTTCACAGCAGTACTATTCACAGTAGCTAAATCATGGAAGCAACCCAAGTGTTCGTCAAAAGATGAGGATAAAATGTGGTCCATTCCTGTGATAGAATAGGATCCAGCCTTGGAAAGGGAGGAGGTGCTGACACTGACACCTGCTCCAATGTAGATGGACCTTAGGACATGACACGGAGTGAAACAAACCAGATGCAGGAGGATGCATCCTATGTGATTCCACTTCTCTGAGGTCCCTGGAGGAGTCAGAGTCACAGAGACAAAGTAGGAGTGTGTGGGTTGAGGGAGGGGATGTGGAACGAGTGTTTTATGGGGACAGAGCTTCGGTCCAGGAAGAGGAGAAAGTCCTGGCAATGAAAGTCCTGGAGACGAAAGTCCTGGAGATGGTGTTGGGCATGGCTGCACAGCAATATGAATGTGCCTGATGCCACTGGCTGTGCACTTAAAAATGGTTGAGGTGGGAATTTTATGTTATGCGTATTTTTCCACAATTAAAAAAGGAGAACATGAGCATGTGGGGTTCTTGATTTATTACTTGCCTCTCCCCAAAAAGGACCTATGGTGACTCACAGTGCCACATGGAATTATTTTTAAGTGAGGAAATGAGGAAAAGGGAAAAAAGTATGGGAAAACAGGAAAGAGATGTGTATGGGGTGGAAATAAATGCCCCACCCACCTGTGAGGTCGAGGCTGCAGGGGGGAGGGGGTGGCCAATGTGGTCAGTGTCCCTGAGAATCATTTAATAACAAAGATCATCCTGCTGAGGCCGGATGGCATCACTGCGTACACTGAGCGCCGAGGGTCAGGAACAAGG
>NW_011494861.1:10752594-10758392 GCF_000754665.1 Bison bison bison
GCTGCACCCACCTGGCGTGCTCCTCGGGCAGCTTCCTCTGCCTCTGCATGTGGAACATGAGGTCGCCCCCGTTGACGTACTCGATGACCAGGAACAACCTGCAGGATACACAGGCTAGGGTTACCCTTGTCCTGAGAGGCCCAGGCAGGCGGCGACCAGACCATCCAACTCTGGGGTCAGTGGCAGGAGCCCCTCAGCTCTGATCCTGATGAAATAAAACTTGGGAGAGAAACTCTTGTCGACCACTCATGTCATTCAACACAGTTATTTACTCTCCCAATGATGCCTTTAGAGGGCTTCCCTGGTGGCTTAGATGGTAAAGAATCCACCTGCAATGTGGGTGACCTGGGTTCGATCCCTGGGTTGGGAAGATCTCCTGGAGAAAAGAACTGTTTCCCACTCTAGTATTCTGACCTGGAGAATTCCACGGACAGGAGAGCCTGGCAAGCTACAGTCCACGGGGCTGCAAAGAGTCAGACATGACTGAGTGACTTTCACTTTTCACTTTCAATGATGCCTGGCCTGCCTTTGGGGTAAAAATGTAAAAATAAAGCAGGGCTGGTGGCCGGGGGCTCACTGGGGCTGGGAGGGCACTATGTGGCTGGTTGCTATGGAAGGCCTCCCCAGGGAGCAGAGGCCTGGATGGTGCGTAGGAAAAGGTGGAGGAGGGCAAAGCTGAGGGACCACCCTGCAAGGAGAGGGGCCCAGCTCAGCTGGAGAAGCCAGAAGGGCGGGTGCACCAGCTGGGGGACATCAGTGACCCTCTGGCCACTGTCTGGGTGGACCTGGGGCAGGGAGATGGGTAGGCTGAAGGAGACGAGGTGCTCAGCCTCCTGGTGTAGCTGGCCTGGAGGGCCTGAGGCAGAGCCCACAAAATGGCCAGTGGGGTAAGCAGTCAGGAGGGGAAGGGCTGGGTGGAACCATGGGAGGGTCCCATGCACCCCTCCTGTGGGACCCACCCCAAGATGCGGGTCCAGAGTAAGAGGGTCCAACACGCTGACTTGGCCACTGGGAATCTGCAATGCTACGGGCCTCCCAGAGGAGGGTGGGGCTGCTGGCTGGAGGGGCCTGTGATTGACAGGCCTCTAGGAGGGTGGGGCAGCAGGGTGGGTGGGGGTGCTGGTGGGAGGGCCCTGTGATTGACAGGCCTCTAGGAGGGTGGGGGTGCTGGTGGGAGAGGCCTGTGATTGATAGGCCCATTCTCTGGAGGCAGGCAGGGCTCTTCAGGTCCCTAAACAATTTACCTTGTGGTTTCTTTCCTTGATAGGATCCTCCTCACATTTAATAAGGTTCTATTTTCAAAATTAAATTCACACACGAATTCCCTGAAATGCCCTGCTGAGGCCAGCTTGTGGATTTTTAGGTAACAGTTCCTCTGGGTATGGAGAGGGGCGGCTTTCAGAGAGTCGAGAGCACAGAGGGAGCCCTTCTGAGCACTGGCAGCCCGTCTGCATCACCGGTGCGATGATGGCGATGCCCAACACGTGGAGCATGTGAACAAGCTACAGACCGCCTACCAAGCCTGTGATCACGTATTTACACAAGAAACAATTCCTAAACGCACACAGCAGACATGGAGACTGAGGACTGAGTACTGGGGGAGCAGCCAGAGCTTTCCATGTGGTCCTGCAGGGCGGGACGGCTCTCATGCTTGGAGAGGGCCCAGTGACCCTGACCCTGACACTGGGCGGTCTGCACTGTAGCTAAGTTTTACTCACACGTTTGCCTGTGGCTGCTTTCACGCTACAACAGAGGTGAGAGACGGAAAAGGCTTGCCGATGTGGCACAAACAGGACAAGGATGGCTGCACAGCCCCCACAGACCTTTGCGTGCTGTTCCAACATGTGTGCACGTTGAACCCTGGCAGCCACCCTGGGCGAAACGTGTAGGTGCTCAAGCCCTGGGGAGAGGCCCAAAGCCTCGCCACTAAAAAACAAGAGCGTTTATTCAGAACGCTGTGACTTCAAAGAACAGGACGAGATTTGCCACGGTGATCAGGGATGGCGCTGCCCCAGGAGACGTGTCCACCCTACGTGGATATTCCCCAGGGAATGGATGGTGGCCGCCCACATGGACAGAAAGAAGTGCCATCTTGGAGCTGGTGACAGACACCAACATGAGGCCTCGGGGAGCAGAAGAGATGTTTAAAACCCGAGAAAAGTAGCAGCAATGGTGGCTTCCTCTCTGGATCTGGAGGAAAGCCTATAACAGGGGTTTCACAGAAGCCATGTGACTGCAGTGGACACGGAGGCACACTTGGCTGGTCTGTGACTGCCACCTGGGGCCCCGGGGCTCAGGTAAGTCGCTGATCAAGGAATTCATTTAATCCGCAACACTGATCAGCTGTAACAACAGGGCAGAGTGGGTTTTTTGTTTTTCTTATTTTTTTGGCCATGCCATGTGGCACATGGGTCCCCAGTTCCCTAATATTTTTTTTCCTTTTACAGATAAACATTAACACTACTTTTGACATTTAAAAAAAAATGTATCCTGGAGTCTAGTTGACTTACGATGTCGTCTTAGTTTAGGTGTACTACCTTCAACATTTCTGTGGAGCAAACCCCTCAGGAGCCACCAGGGGCTGATTCACTCCGATGATGACGCTTCAAGTGACTCCGATAAGCTGGCTGCTGTGACAAACACCCCAATGTCCATGGCCAAGCACAGCCAAGGGCCCGTCTCCGGGCTCAACTGGCTCTGCCCGTGAGCCCCAGATTGCATGGCTTGGTTGGCACGTGTGTGATGCCAGGACAGGAAAGAAGCCTCCCCCAGGGCCGAGACAGCAGGTCACGTTTCCTTAGTACTTAACTAAATGTACAGAATATAGTAAAAACTCACAAAACAGGATTAATCAAGAGCTGGAGACAGAAAGGGGCGTAAACACCACAGTCCACTCCTGGGCCAGAGACCAGGGCAGGAGCCAGGCTGCAGAGTGGGGGCCAGAGATGCTACCCACCTGACCCCTCACCCAGGATAAACCTGGAATGCCGGCCCCTCTGAGGGCTGAGGTGCCAGGGGGCAGGAGGGGACCACCTGAGTGCTTTCCTCATCTCAGGGCCAAGTCAGCCCAGCCTCCCTCCCCTATGGGGTAGATTACCAGCCTCACTCAGAGGGGACCCAGATGACACGGGACAGTGCTGAGATCAAGAGTAATGCCACCAGCATCTGACCACACCCACTCCCCAACCCGTGTCTGTCGATAAGGCTTTACTGGAACACTGCCTGCGTCCGTCTGCACCCCAGTGAGTAGCTGTCATAGAGACCATGTGGCCCTCAAAGGTGATGCTACTATCTGGTCTTCTGAGAAAAAGTGCTGACCCCCGGTATAAAAAAATAGTAAGAACACAGTTCTCACAACTCTCACAAAATGTCAGGTGCTGTTCTAAGCACACCTGTGTATGAAACTTAACCCAAGAACTTCATGGTAGATTCTAGGAGTTTTCTTATTTTAGACAGGTACATTGAGATGCTGGGAGGTCAAGTAATTTTCCCAGGACTACAGGTACTGTCTATGAGATCCGATACTGGGTGGCTTGGAGGAATCCAGAACCCACACCTGGAGCCCCACTTCCAGGTATAAACCCCCCAACCACAGGGTGGCCACCCCCGTCCCCCTGAAGCTAGGGGACAGAAGAAAGGAACAGAGGAAGCAGACAAGGGCCTGGGCTTCTGATAATGAAGGACAGACAAAAAAGGAGGTCAAAAGCCAAAGGGGCATCTCAGGATGGACCAGGCTTGTTCCCAAAGAAAACACAGATCAGAAACGCTAGGCAACCCCTGGACCCACATGGTCAGAACCTGGTCCCTGACTCAGAAGGATGCTCACATGATCCTGCTTGCTCACTGTGAGCAAGCAGACCAGACAGAGACCACAGCTCAGGGACAGATACTGACAGGAAATTGATGACACCGGCCCAGAGAAACCTCCTTCTGGATGAGAGGACAAACAAGCCTCCAGCTCCCCGTAAAGGACGTGTGCCCACCACACCACCCAACACATGTCCGAGTTCCAGGGCGAGTGCGACTGGGCTGAGTCCAGCTCAAATGCAGGTGCCCTCACATGTGAAGGATGCCTGGAACATGAACCGCACGTTCACAGGAGACATGCCTGATGATGAAATCAGGCAAAGTAGGAGAGACCAAAACAGCGGAGCAGCTGCAGAAGGACACTGAGGATATCACTACCTAGAAAATGTGAAAAGTACAGCGAGCAAAACTGGGCAGCAGGGAAGCCACCTTCTGAAATGCCCTTCTCCCCACGTGCACCCTCATGCTGAGACTCTAGTCCATGGGGTCGGGGCTGCACGTGGACCATTTCAGGGGATCTGCATGGAGAACAGAGGCTGACGTGGCTCCGCCCACACCCGCTGTCACTCAGCACCCCGCTTTCTATTCTGAGTTTAAATTATGACAGGAACAAATGCTCTACCTTTTGAAAGTACTATGACTCATGCTCCTAGGGAGGGGGCACCTGGCCTCTCAAGGTCAAAGCTGATTCCTCTCGGGGTCACAGCCTCTTGTGCAGGTTCTTGCATCGCAGCCGCTGGTGTGTCCTGTGAGCGCTTCCGCCATCTCCAGGGCCCCCAGGAACCAGTTCTCCCCAACCCCCATCAGGAGTAGGTGATCAGGCTGGACCCTGTGTCTGCTCACTGCAAACCCACCTGCTCCTCTTCTGATAACTGCTCATAAGAAGCTGGGTCTTATTCGCCAGGTTTTTGCTGCTGGGAGCCCATGGGCACAGCTCTGCTTGAGCAGGTGTCCACCGTTTGGCAGCACTGCAAGGACTCAGTGGGCCCCTGGCTCCAGAGCAGGCGCTCGGGGGCAGACAACTCATGAGGAGCCTGGAGGAGGTGGTGCAGCAGCCAGCAGGTGCCCCGGCCACATCCCCACAGCCGTGCTGAATGCCGTAGGCCTTGCTGCCCCCTGCAGTGTCCACTCTGGTCTGTGTGGGGGTCCTGGTGGCTGCACTTGTCAGATGCTTTCCGACTCATGGGGGGTTCTATGTCAACAATGCCATCCACAGACTTGCAAAGGAGGTCTGCCCCGTGCAGACCCCTCCCGGCCCCCCAGCCAGCTCTGCACTGGGCATCTGTCCATCCCAAGGTCCCCGTCAGCCAACACGTGCAGGACCTGGAACTCCTGTGGGCACGTCATGACCTCTTACTATTTTCTCATTAATCAGACAGTCAAGCAAACTCTGACATACGCTCACTGTGCCTCTTTACCGAGAACATGGCTGCACTTAGAGAATCATCCTTTAACACTGTGACTGCCCATGAGGTGCCAGGATCAACCAACTGCTCAAAGCATGCCTGGCCCAGTTCTTAGGGAGTTCATACTGAGGGGCTGGGTCCAAGCAGGCACCGAGAAACAGCCTGGGAAAGACACCTGCCCCAACCATCCAGGTTTCAGGTGCTTCTAGAGGTTACTGCCGGGCTCTGTACCGTTGGGCTTCCCTGGTGGCTCAGAGGTCAAAGCGTCTGTCTGCAATGCGGGAGATCTGGGTTCGATCCCTGGGTCGGGAAAATCCCCTAGAGAAGGAAATGGCAACCCACTCCAGTATTCTTGCCTGGAGAATCCCATGGACAGTAGAGCCTGGCAGGCTACAGTCCACGGGGTCGTAAAGAGTCGGGCACAACTGAGCAACTTCACTTTCACTTTCTGTAATGTTAGAGGCAAGGAAACTAGATACAGACGATAACTGCTCCAGGGTGCCTCCCAGCTATGGTGCTGAAGGCTCTATATGAGTCTTCTCACGGCGGTCTGGAAAGGCAGTATCATGCGTGCCTGTATCGTGG
>NW_011494861.1:10758492-10760486 GCF_000754665.1 Bison bison bison
TGGGGATCACACAGGAGTGATCCTAACTTTAATGCACCTGGGAGCATGTGAACTGGAGGGTTGCCAGGGCGTGAGCTCAGAGGGTGCTGTGCTCCCAGCAACAAAGCTGTAAGTGAGGCTGAAATATCTGACCCCTGTCTGTCCACACTCTTCATGTTCCATGTAGTAAAGTTAACAGAACATCACAGTGAAACCCATTTTAGAATCCATTTAGGAAGAGTGAAGTCAGGAGCACTCCCTCTCTAGGGTCTGTCCCATATCCCAGAGACCGGTCAGGGCCAAACAGAGGCGTGGAGAGTACACCAGACACAAGTCCCAGGCTCTCCATGCACCCTGGGCTGGGGAAGAAGAGGTAAGGAAAGGGCTGCGCGGCAAAGATGGACAGACTGGGATGGAGCCTGGTCGCAGGGCCTCATCCACATGCCTAGGAGCCTGGATGTTTCCCAGAAGCAACTGGGAAAGTGGTCAGAAGTCTCACATCCGTGTTTTCAAACACGGCTCGGTTTCTGCATGGGGGAAGTGACAACCTGGTGCCCCAGGGACCGGATGCCCCGAGAGGCTGTGGCCAGGATTCAAGGGGAGGAAACAGAGGTGGCTGAGACCCTCTCAGGAGGCAGAATCACTGAGCTTGGGGACAGGGCTGGGGGACATCTGCAGACCCGGGGAAAGGCCAGTTCTGTGGGAACAGGGGGTTGGAGATGGGGGAGGTGAGGGGGCACACGGGGGTGGGGGTGACTCACTGCTCGTTACAGGGGACCTTGAGCAGAGACAGTGAGCACAGTGGGGCTGAGACCGCCCTGCTACACGCCGACTCCAGTGGAGTCACTGGCTCCCTGCGCTGATGCGAACCCTCCCCAAATGGTGAGCTTGCCTCACACGATCACGCTGCAGAAACACTGCATCTGCCCTGGACACCTGCTGCTTACTGGGAGCCTGGGATTTGGCATGTGTTAGGTAGAGGTGCCTACATGACTCACCCCAGGTTTCACGATTCCTTTCAGAGGAATTCAAGGAGTCCCGTAGGACCCCATGCGGGGGGACTCCAGCCAGTGCACGCTTGGGTTCCTCCCAACTTTACCTCGAGCATCTTTGCCTTTTGCCAATTTTGCTTTATACCCTTTCCTGGAAGTAAGTCTCAGTCTTGAATTCAACATTGTGTTAAGTCCTGTGAGTTCTCCTAAGTCACTGAACCTGTGGGTGGGCCCTGAGGACTCTGACCCAGAACACAGTACTTTTTCAAATAAAACAAATTGTGTAAGTTCAAGTCATCTGGCCAAGAAAATTCCAAATTGAGTATATGCTGAATGTCATAGACCAGTAGTTCCAACCATTTTAAAGCAGAAATCTAACACATACAAAGCTTTTAAGTGAAGCTCCTGGTGTTTATTACTTTACTGCACTATCAGTGAGACCCACAAGTACAGAGACAGACCTCCCACTCACAGGGCCATACCAGCATCCAATCCCACACTTGTATCCCATACAGTGGGATGTGCTCAATAAATATTTTGCAAATAGAATCAAAGAATTTAGCTTCATTTGTATGAAATTCAAGTCATATGACACCAGCTGAGAACAAAGTTAAGTGATGAACCAAAAAGCCTTGACACTTGCAAACAGGAGGGCCCCGCAGATAAGAGCGGAAACCTCACGCCAACTCAGCCTCTCCGCAGTTCAGACTAGAGAGCAGCAGAATCCCAGAAACACCCCTTATCTTACCGACTTGTTGTCTGGAAGCAGGAGTGTAAGCCGACCAAGAAAGGGTTGCTGGATGCCTGCTCAAACACGTGCTTCTCTGTCTGTACCCAGTCAATATCCTGAAATAGAAGCCAGGGAGTGTGAGTACTTCACAGACATCCTGGGGAAGGGGAGGCAACAGAGGAACTCTGCCAACTCTGCTTGAGGGGAGACAACGCAGAGAGGAAAGAAAACTCCCGCTGAGACATTCTCCATCCCCACCACTGTCCCCGTTACCATCTGCCACCTTCACTGTC
>NW_011494861.1:10760586-10761479 GCF_000754665.1 Bison bison bison
CTGTTGTAACAAAATGCCACAGAGTGCTGGGCTTTAACACTCCAGATTGCATCCTCTCGTTGCTTTGAGGCAGAAGCCTGAGCTCAGGTGTGGGCAGGGCCACGCTCTCTCCCAGGTGCCCACGGAGAGTCGTTCCTGCACCTCCAGGGGTCTCTGGCTCCTCTCTACCTCCCTCTTAACAGCTTCACTGTGTCTTTTCTTCTTTCTGTCTCAAATTTTCCCCTGCTTTTCTCTAAAAGGACACTTGTCCCTGGATTTAGGGCCCCTCCAGATAATCTAGAATGACCATCCCAGGATCCGTAATCACTTCTTGCCAAATAAGGTCCTGCTCACAGGTTCCAGGGATCAGATGCGGGCCACCCCTCAGTCCATCGACCAGGACCCAGGCCCGGGGCCACAGGATGGCAGAGTCTCACAAATGCACACAGCTGGCCCCTCTGCCAACTCCTAGTGTCTCATTCTCCTGAGACCACCTCAAAGTCCAGGCTCCAGCCCTGGCCCTGGCTATGTGATGATGCCAGGATCAACCACAGCAGTAACCCTCCCTGGAGACCTCTCCTCTCAGCATTCTAGAAAGTGCCCCACCCCCAAAGACACCATCAATCCTCCAGCCAGCTGTGCACTGGGCGGGGACTTGGAATCACCTTGCAGGGCTGTGACCAGCAGTAAAGACGCTGGGCCCCACACCTCCCAGAGGGTCCGCTTCCTCAGCTGAGAGGTAGGTTGCACCAGCTCAGTTGTGAGCTTAGCACCAGGGGCTGGCGGCCAGCTGGGCGGTGTGTGCACTGCACAAATGCACTTGCTGGGAGGGCAGGTGGGGACTTGGTGAAGCCCTGGCTCTGCCCTCTGAGCTGCAAGCCTGGGCAGCCCTGCCGTGGCCCCCACTCCATGTG
>NW_011494861.1:10761579-10762668 GCF_000754665.1 Bison bison bison
CTGTACCCAGTCAATATCCTGAAATAGAAGCCAGGGAGTGTGAGTACTTCACAGACATCCTGGGGAAGGGGAGGCAACAGAGGAACTCTGCCAACTCTGCTTGAGGGGAGACAACGCAGAGAGGAAAGAAAACTCCCGCTGAGACATTCTCCATCCCCACCACTGTCCCCGTTACCATCTGCCACCTTCACTGTCATCACCATCATCCTCACCACCACCACCACCATCACCATCATCCTCACCACCACCACCACCACCACCACTGCCCTGACCACCATCTCCATCCCCACCAGCATCACCACCACAATCACCAACTCTATTACCATCAGGATCATGACTCATCAGTTATCACCATTTCTACCAAAGCACCACTAAAGCCACCATCACCAGCTGTGAGCTGGCCTCATGTGTTGCCCATGGTGCCATGGAAGGTTCATATTATCATCTCCACTGAAGACGGGAGGAACAGAGAGTGGAGGATTCCCCACACCCCACACTCATCTCCCAAGCACCAGCTCCCACAATCGGACTGTCTCCCTCACAGTCCACGCTGAAACCTGGAGAAAAGTCAGCTTGACAGTCCCAGCTTTGGTTCCATTCCAACCGGAGAAAGAGCTGCATGAGGCCCAAGCCCCCAAATTCCCAAAGTTAAACCCCTTCTTTCAGGGAAAGTGAGAGGGAATGAGATGTGTTCAGAGTAGCCTGCCTTCCCCCAAGGAATTTGGGAAAAATTAGCAAACTCTCAGTGAGCACACATTTGGAGGGCCAAAGATCGTCTGGGTTCCTCATCCTAGGCTGGGTCCTGATCCCTCTGACCTCTATACCCCCCGAAGAGATGCTCTGGGAGGAATGGCTTCATCTAACCAGCCCTACCCAGCCCAGCTCTGCTTGCTCATGTGATGGCCACCTGGCATCTCCACTCAGAGTCTCAAATGCAGAGCCAGCCTTAAACACAGCCCTCAACTGTCCCTGTCTGTGCTCTAAGGCACCTGGCCACCCAGGTGCTCAGGAAGGAAA
The DNA here is from genome assembly GCF_000754665.1 of Bison bison bison. NCBI lineage: Eukaryota > Metazoa > Chordata > Mammalia > Artiodactyla > Bovidae > Bison > Bison bison. The sequence goes on from NW_011494861.1 coordinate 10,762,597, forward strand.
CCTCAGTGGGTGCACGATACCCCCTCCCCCACATGGAGGCCAAACCGCCCCCACCCCTGGTCTGCCTTCCTC
>NW_011494861.1:10762768-10765087 GCF_000754665.1 Bison bison bison
GCAAGAATGGGCAGAAGTGGGCCCTCGTGCATTGCTGGTGGGAATGTAAAACGACACAGGGGAAGACGGTTCAGTTGTTCCTCAGAGCGAAACACAAGATGACCCTACGACCTGACAGTCCCCTCCCAGGTAAACACCCAGAGGAGTAAAAACAGGGACTCAGCTGCACAGACGTTTACGGCAGCCGGAAATGGAGACAAGCCATGTGCTCATCAGGGACGGACACACGCCAAACGGGGCCTGTCCATAAAACACAACACAGCTGAGGCCTAGAAGAGACGGAGGTGTGCCGCGCCTCGATACACTTGGGTGGACCATGAGAATGAGATGCTCCGTCAGAGAAGCCAGACACAGAAGGTCCCACAGCACATGGTTCCATTTACATGTAGCGTCCAGAACAGGCAAATGCACAGAGACAGAAGTGGCCGGGCGGCTGTGGGGCTGGAAGAGACCGGGGAAAGACTGCTCACGGGGAGGAAACGTCGCGGGCTGGGCGGTAGCGATGGTTACCCAATACCGTGAATGCGCTAAAAGTCACTAAACTGCACACTGGAAAGCGGTAAAAGCGCACATTCTGTTCTGTGCGCGTACTTGCACGCAGAGGAGCAGACAGGGAGGCCTGGCGTGCTGCAGGCCGTGTGTCGCAGAGCTGGACACAACTTGGCAACTGAACAAGTGGGAACAGATGCAGTCTCACCTCGTCGTCATGGACCAGCTCCTTCTTTACCACCTTCATGGCGTAGACCTGGTCGTTCTTCTTCAGCCGCACCAGCAGGACCTTGGCGTAGCTCCCGCGCCCGATGACCCTGATCAGGTCGAAGTCCTGCAGCCCGAGCCCCTGAGATATCTTGATCCCGTCCATCCCGTCGATGACTGGCTTGAGGTCCTGATGGGGGTGGACAAGATGCGAGGAAGCGGGAAGGGACTCATCATCCCCCATGCCCTCCCCACCCAGGAGCAGGCCCCTAGAGCTTCTGATGGAAGGAGCAGAGATCCAGGAGCCATCACCAGTCACAGGTGGCCCCTCTGTGAGCCAGGAGGGATGCTCAGGGCCAGCCTGCCCTGACTGCTGAGGAAGTGACCATGGGCTCACACACCCCAGGGCCATTGGTGCTGGGATCAGCTCACCTGGCCCTCCCCAGGGGGCACAAAGCATAACCTGCTAATGCCTCGGGAGACCCGCCACAGCAAGCGTCACTAGAAGCGACCGTCGATGGCAGGCAAAGGCCACGTGCGCCCCTCCTGAGGACTCTCTGAAGAGGGTTCTGTACTGGAGGAAAGGTAACTGAGTGCTCCTGACTCATTCCAGACACAGACGACCAGGAGAAAGAGCTCAAGTCCAGAGGGGACAAGGACCTTGGGAAAGGTGTGGCCTCCCCAGGTGCTGCGAGGAGGTTCAGTGGATGGAAGCTCCAGCTGGAACCGCCCTCGCACGGGACCAAACTTCTCAGAGCCTCATTTATCACCCAGAGTCAAACTGTGCTGTTGTGGTTGGTAATAAAATAAAGTCCCTACTTGTTCAAGGGCCCCATTCCTGGCGCGGAGCTCCTAACCCCAGGGGGTTCCGGGTGCAGAGAGCCAGCAAAATGTCCCTTTGTCATGTTAACGAAGCGCCTCGAGGGAAGCCTCTAGGTCACCTGAGGGTATGGCTGGTTGCCAGGGGAACCAGTCCTGGGATTAGAGGGTCAGTCCCACCTCCTGTCCGGCAATTGCCTCTGTGCTAAATGTCTCTTAAGACTTCGCAGACCTGTGACCCTGACGCCTTGGTGTATGCAATCCCTGATGCCCACCAGGCCGCATCTCCCCGGACGCTCGTAGTTCACCTTTAAGTTCCCACAGTGGCCCCAGAAATGAGCTGACGGACCTCTATAACAGAGACAGACACCGACGAGCCACTTTCTACTCACCTCAGCATCATCTTTAATGTTGTCATGTTTCCGGGTTGAAGAAATATAAGCAACTGGTGAAGAGGAAGGAAAAAGGTGGGGGGGGGGGTCACCGGCATCATCAGGGATGTGGCCCAGGACCCAGGGACCCCATGGCCTCTGGCCCTCTGTGGACACGCAGTGCCGGGCCAGGCCAGGCCCCCTGCTGCTCAGGGGGCAGGCCTGGAGCAGCTGCTTCTGCCTCAACTAGAGACTCGGGAGAACAGTTTCCAGAGCCCACCCCCACCTGCCGACTCTCAGCTTCTGGGGCTGAGGCCTGGGAATCTGCATTTGTGACAACTTTCCCTCATGGTTCTTCTAGAAGTAAGCGGGCAGAAGGGTTTGATGTCGAGCCTTCCAGTCTCTGTTCTCAGTGTGTGCAGATGGGTGGGTA
>NW_011494861.1:10765187-10765395 GCF_000754665.1 Bison bison bison
GTGGGGGTGGGTGGTGGTTGGACGTGTGGGGGTGGATGGCAGGTGGAGTATGTGGATGGTGGGGGGGTGGACAGTGAGTAGACGTGTGCGGATGGTGGGGGCGGATGGTGGGTGGATGTGTGTGGATGGTGGGGGTAGGTGGAGAGTGAGTGGACGTGTGTGGATGGTGGGGGTGGATGGTGGGTGGATGTGTGTGGATGGTGGGGGT
>NW_011494861.1:10765762-10780171 GCF_000754665.1 Bison bison bison
GACGTGTGTGGATGTGGGTGGACAGGTGGGTGGTGCGTGGGAGTCTCCTTTACATAAGGTGCTGTACTGCTTTGTGCTCTGTGGCCTCACATCACCCCTGGGGAAGGAACAAGTGTTTATCGAGTGAGGCCTAGGCTCTCGTACACCCTTGTGACTATGCACAGAACTGCAGAAGCTCAGAGCAGGGCCATCGGTCAAAATGGAATCAAAATTGCTCTCTGAATGCTTCTTAGCATTAAAAAAAAAAAAAAATTCTGTACAACCAAAAAAAAACAAACCTACTGAAACCCAAGAACTATGCAATACTGGGCACGGCAGACCTTTCCAGAGACGAGTATCTGTGGTGGCCACTGCATTAGAGCCTCATAGAACTCCCGAGGTTGGAACAGAGGGAACCCCAGCCCCAACCCCGACTCCCATGGGCAGCAGCACAGAGATGTGGGCGCCCAGGGCAGGCCAGCCTGCCCACTCCTGCTCTGGAGAGGCCGCCCCAGCCCTGCAGCGAGCGGCCATGCTCACAGGCTCTGTGGGAGAGAGGAGGATCTAGAAAGGGTTCTGGGGGTGGGAGCAGCAGCCCTACTTCCATCGCTCTCCTCGGAGGGAAGGTCCACGTCGTCGCTCTTGTCGTCCACTGCAGGCTCCTGGGAAGGCATGACGGAATCCTGCAGAGACACAGGCCGAGTGACCAGGCAGCACCACACGGGGCTTCTGGAGACACTGCATGACCGGGACTCACCTGTCACATACACTGTGACGTCACAACACACGTCATTCACCTGTTACAGCATCGCCCTGAACATGGGAAGATGAGTACTGAAATTACCTGCGTTTTCCACAGGCGGAGGTGGCCGCTTAGCCCTCAGGCTCCACTCTTCTAGCAGGCGCTTATAAAATGTGTCTTTTCACATAGTAACACTTAGTCCTGTCAGCCCTGCCCTCATCACACGGCGGCCACAGTCAGGCCCTGGCTCCAGGTTCCATGGCTGACATCACAATTGAGGCAGCTCCCTATTGGTGGACCCTGGGGCCCCAGTAATGCTGGGGGACTCCTGGGGCTTGAGAACAGGCCCCGACCCAACTGCTGACCCAGGCCGTCACTCTGCAGCCCCTATGTCACCCCCTCTTCTCGTCTTGTGGGTAGCAGGGATGGGGTTAGCATCCCAGCTGGGCAGGGGGAGGCCGAGGGTCCCCAGGGGCAGGCCGAGGGTCCCCAGGGGCAGCAGTGTGGACTGCACCCCAGCCGGCCGAGGTGTCCACTCACCATATGCCTGCTGCAGGTCAGTGGGACGAGCACGTAGCAGCGCTTATGAACCAGCAGTTTGCAGTGGATGCACCTGTAGCCCTGCCTCGCGAGGCCCCATATCCTCTCGCTGCACTGGCCGCAGTACGCTCTCTGCGTGGACAAGAATAGGCACCGTCAGCCAGGCCCGGTGGCCCCGTGGTTCCCCCACACCAAGGGGACATGCTGCCCTGTAACAACACGCAGCCGGGCCTGTGCCCCCATGGTCCCTCCACACTGAGGGGACATGCAGCCAGGCCAGAAAGAGGCCTCTTCATACCTGGTACCAGGCCCCACCCAGGCCTAGTAGCCCTGACTCAGGTCTGTCCCAAGGTTGGGGGAACCAAGGCCCCGAGGGGCTGGGGCTATGCTCCCATAGGACCTTGTGGGCAGATAACGAGACCTCTCCGTGGGCAGGGCCTCCTTGCCTGCAGGACCTGCAGCGGGGTTGCAAATCCAGCCTGGCTGTGCTCAGAACAGCTGAGGGGCCCCGCCTGAGTGAAGTGACCCAGGTGAGAAGGTCATGGGGGAGCCTGACCACTGCATGACCCTCGTCCAAACCCACATGACCCCTGCATGACGAACACAGAGGCGACCATGCCTAGCAACTGAATGCATCTGGATTCTGAACCACTCTAGGGCTCCATGCGATTCAGTTCAGTTCAGTTGTTCAGTTGTGTCCAATTCTTTGTGACCCCATGGGCTGTAGCATCCCAGGCTTCCCTGTCCATCACCAACTCCTGGAGCTTGCTCAAATTCATGTCCATTGAATCAGTGATGCCATCCAACTATCTCATCCTCTGTCATCCCCTTCTTCTCCTGCCTTCAATCTTGCCCAGCATCAGGATCTTTTCCAATGAGTCAGTTCTTTGCATCAGGTGGCCAAGGTATTGGAGTATCAGCATCAGTCCTTCCAATGAATATTCAGGAAATCCTAAAGGATTTCCTTTAGGATTGACTGGTTGGATCTCCTTGCTGTCCAAGGGACTCTCAAGAGTCTTTACCACCACAGTGCCTTTGAGTGTGTGAGTGTCTCCTGCAGAGTACAGGTCAGCAGTGGCCTGCGGCAGGGGCAGGGACTCTGGGTGCCGCAGACCTGGGTGTGGTATAAGCCCTCTTGGAGGAGGTCGCCATTAACCCCGCCACAGCGCCGTCAGAACTTACATAGGACTGGGGAAACAGACTCTTGGAGGGCACAAACAAAACCTTGTGCACTCCAGGACCCAGGAGAAAGGAGCAGTGACCCCACAAGAGACTGACCCAGACTTGCCTGCGAGTGTCCCTTCTAGTACTACTCCACCCTTGTATTTTTCTCAGCATTTTAAAAAGACTTTAAATGGTCAATCTTTGTTCCTCTTGGTTATAAAGGCTTGAGATTCATGATCATGATTGGCTCGTTTGGTGAGAATTTTGTAACTTTTGGAAGTCATAAAACGCAAAGATGAGTGTGTCCAGTAGTGGGGTCACCCGCCTACCACTTGGAGCCCAAGTCGTCTCCTTGGTTACACGGTGTCCGTACATTGGCAGGCTCCCGCTTACTTCTGTTGCAGCCATATCCCATTTACATGTTTTAGCCTCTTTTGTTACATTTAACAAATTTCTTTCCTTCAAGAAAGTTTCAAATTACTCCTGGAGAACAGAAAGGATGCACTGTACCGGCGCTGACCAGAGCGAATCTTCCCCAAGAGTGGGCCAAGGGTGCAGGACCAGCTACTGGCAGCCAGTGGGCACAAGGAGCTCATTTCCCCCCAGGAAGGAGCCTCTCCCCCACACAGAGCACACACATCTCAGTCACAGCCACATGGCCAGCACCTGGGATGGTGCCCAGCACACAGTGGGAGCCCAGTAAAGCTCTGCTGAAGACAAGTCCATGCATGCACACACACACATGCACACACACCACTGCTCACAACTTCAGGAAAAGAAGCATGTACCCAAGTCCCCCACGCTGCTGGAGTTGTCCCGACCCAAGGAGGCAACCACAGGTGATGGGGCTCCCTCTGGGCATGGCCCAAGAGACAGTGATGGCTGCGAAGGCCAGATGCGAGGCCAGCCACAGGGTCACCCCTCCTGAGAGCTCTGACTCTGGCCAGTCCAGTTTAATACTGGCACCGGCGCCTCCACCCAGAAGGGTGACTGCTCATGAGCAAATCCAGGATTCAAGGAGGGAGTGTCAAGCCCGAGACTGCTCTCACCCCTGTTTCCAGCCCGTCAGCATTCATGGAACCATTAAAAAAAGTCACGTCTTTGGGACTTCCCTGGCAGTCTAAGAATCTATCTTGCAATGCAGCGGACGCAGGTTCAATCCCTGGTCAGGGAACCAAGATCCCGTAAGCTGTGTGGAATAGCCAAAAAGTAGTAATAATAAATAAAAATAAGTATAAAACATAAAAAAATAATTGACTAATTAAATCATAAAAATAATAACAAAAATGAAGCTTCATCTCTCAGAAAATCGGGTGAAAGTATTTTTCAGTCTGTCTCACGTGCTGCTCGGCTGGCCCCCTGCTCATGTTTTCAGTCATCAACCTCTGGGGCTGCTCTTACGTGGTCACATTGACTGCAGAGTTGTGCAGTTGCAACAGAGACTGCATGGCCCACAAAGCCTGAAACATTTACTCTCTGGCCCTTTGCAGGGGAGGTTTCCTCAGTTCGAAAAGCCCAGGAGAAATCCTCGACCAGCACAGCCAGCCCTGCTGGTGTCTTTACCCGGGTCTCCCCGCCCGCCTCTCACTCCATACTGTCCCTCCCCGCAGGACTCTCTCCTCATAATAAAAGCTGCAGTTCCTGAACCGTCTACCCAGCCAGTCCTGCAGCACAGGCGGCCCATGTGCCATTAGCAGACGCCCCTCCAGTTGTCCCAGGATGGGAAGAAGGCATCTACAGTGCCGAGGCTCAAACCCCTGCACTGGGGGGTTAAGGGCAGGGTTTCTCAGCACAGGGAGGGTGACAGTGATGTGGCCACTCCTCTAGGATGGACTCACTGCAGGGACAGCAGGACAGGGCACCTTAGAGCCACTGAGCTTTTCCCCAACTGCTTTCCAGAAAGCAGGGGTCTGGGTCTGCACCCCCAGAAGTACGAGGACTGTCACTGCGTAAACAGCAGCCCGGGGCACTGGCAGGTCTGAATGTCCTGCGTTTCTCTGGTCACCAACAAGGTCAGGGTGCCTGCATTCATGTGCAGTGACCACTCTTGTTCTAACTGACCACTCACACCCTTGCCCAACTTCTGACTTGGGCATTTAGCAAAAGGCCAGAACTCTTTGGTACTAAACACATTTACTGTCTTGATCTCTTATTCCAGGTTCCGCTACAAACATCTTCCCTGTGTGTGTTTCGTGTTCAACGTTTGCGGGCTGCAGATGCCTGGCAAGCGATTATGGCTGAATCTGAAGACCACTCCCCCCGTTCCCCCCTGCCAGGTTTCTCTTGAGACCTGCAGCGCTTCTAGGTTTTGATTCTATTTTTCTGTGTGTGTGTGGCACTGCCAGGCTTGTGGGATCTCAGTTCTGAACCAGGCCACGCCAGTGAACACCTTCCCTGATGATCTGCCCCGACTCACTCTGCTGTGAACCCAGCCCTGGACAGCCCCTCCCTGCTGACTCACACTCAACCAGTATCTCCCTGGGATGGACTGGATGACCCTCCACCCTTACAGGAGACACTCACGCTCTGGGTCCCAGGCTAGGTTCTGATCGCCAGTTCTGTCCCAGAGACTGGGGGTCCCCATTGGCCCCTCGTGCTCCCTGTTCTGGGGTGGACGCTGCACCCCCCTCTTCTCTCTGCAAGTCCCTGGCTGAGCCTCTCTCTCTGCTCGAGATCAGTTGTGTCCAGTGAAGGGAGCTCCGCCCTGGGAAGCTGACAGCCCTTGCTTTCGTCCTTAGGTCACCAGCAAAGATGGAGAGACGTGACCTCCTTCGTTGGCTCGTCCTTGTGAGCCCTGTTGACCCCACAGAGCCAGGTGTGCAGCTCCTGAGACATGTGGAGTGACTGCCCAGCGAACACAGGTGGATGGTATGGCCTCCAGATGTGGAGTCTGGGGACCCCAGGTGGGAAACCAGCCTGGGGATGAACAGCGACACGCCCACTTCCCCACCTGTGACGAGCCAGCTCCCGAAAGGCTGGGGGTATCAGGGTTGGCTCCCCCCTTGGCCTCCTGGTGTCTGTTAGAAGCTTGTCGGTGCTTGGGGGAGAGCAGGTGGGAGAGGACTAGAGTGGCCACCCTCACCCCAAATTCCTGCTCTTCCTTGGAGAGGAAAAGCCTTGCCCACAGTTTTGGGGAGGGGGTGTGGCAGGAGGAGTGCCAGGCTCTGCACCTGACGAATAGAGAAATGAGTTTTCCTCCTAGAACCTGTAGGCAGGAGAGGCCAGGCCCCTCTGAGCAGTCTTGCCAAGTGGGTGGGCTTCATCGTGGGCCAGTGAGCCACTTTGTCAAGAAGGGCGTGAGTGGTTCCCTGAGGTCCTTCAGGGCGGCCTGGCCCATCTGCCTGAGACCATCTATGGCCAGAACCTAACTGGTGCCCAAAGGCACAGGAGAGAAGCTGTCTGACCACAGGCTGGTCAGTCATCTGTTTCTTAACATGGGAGGGCAGGCAGTGGTACCTCGTGTCATCGGGGCTGGAAGTTTCGATTTCTCCAGGTTTCATCTTGTCTGTCTGGGTGCTTCACCGCAGTTTCACGTCCACACCCATCGGGTGGCCCGTCATCCCTGCAGCCCCCGCCCTCTGTCCACGCTCAGTGATGCCCAGCCTTCCCACGTTATCCGACACCCCAAGGACCTCGTGTCCTCTTGTCATTGTTGGAGGAACCAGGGCCCCCTCCTTCCCGACAGACACGCTTCATTCCTCGCTCACTCCTGACACAGCCCCGGGGCCCCTTGGCTGACTTCCCTCCAGTCGTTCATCACAGTGAACGGCACCCGCCACGCTGTGTGTGCCTACTCGTGCCAGGTGCAGGGGCCAGCCTCCAGGTCAGGGTGCCAGCACACGCGGGGCCCTAGGTCAGCAGGTGCTCGGCTGCTGTATGGGACTCAGTGGTGTCCCTCAAATTCATGTCCACCCATAAATGAGGTCAGATTGGGTCCTTGTCATGATGGGCATCCCGGAGGTGAGGAGTCGGGGGTGGGGGTGGGGTGCATAGACAGGAGGTGGCAGAGGCAGGAGGGCTGTGCTCCCAGCCCAGGGCCTCCGAGGATGCCAGTGACCCTAGAAGCTACACAGAGGCAGGAGGGACTCTCCCTGAGAGCAGCTGGGCCCTAAGAGCAGTCCTCGTTTTGGACTTCAAACACCAGACCAACCTGCTAAGCGCCTAGCCTGGGGCGCTCTGTGTGGGGAGCCCTGAGGCAGGCGGTCTTCAGCCACAGGGCCTCTGCAGGCACCTCCCTTTCCACGTGGCAACAGGACAATGACCACGTGAGCCCCGTGGTCTCTACAGGACACAGGGCAGCGTGAGGAGAAATACCATACGTGTAGCTATAAAGCCTTTGGAGTGAGCTGGGCAGTGGGGCCAGGGGCTGGAGGGCCGTTATCAGGCCTTGGGCTTCACAGGACACCCTTGAGACCAGCAGGGGACACTGTGTGGTAACACATGCATCCTGGTTACGGGACAAATCCAGGGTCCCTTCTGAATGTCCATGGAGTCCCAGTGCCAGGACTGGGGTCATGTGATGGGACACGGTACCTGGAAGGGGGTCATGTGACAGGGACACACAGGTCACATTTGTCAGAAAAGACCTGAGCTGGCGCCTTGCCGGCTCAGGGAGCTCATGAAGGGCTTGTGGCCATCCAGGGCTGAGTGTGGAGCACAGCCCAGCATCTCCCCCTGGGGGGGACTCACCCTGTTAAAGCGCTTGGCCTGGAAGAGGTGGCCGTTGGCGCGGTACAGCTTCCGCCATCTTCTGGCTCCACGGCGGTAGATGGATTCTGGAGAGAACATGAGAAGAGCGTAAAGAAATGGCCTTGGGGCTGCGAGCCCAGCTCTACCACAAGGTGGGTGGTGGGGACAGGCCGCCAGTCCAGGCGGCCCGGGGCGGTGGCCGAGGAGCTGAGACGCCAGCACCCTCGCAGCTGTTCCACACCGCCGGGTGGGGAGATGGTGCCCCGGACGACCCACAAGGACGGCCGTCTGCAGGGGCTCAGGCTGTGAGGCTACTGGGGCCTGTGTGCCCCCATGGGCTTCCTGTCCACTCCCTTCCCTCCGGGCGTGAAAACCAGGTCCCGTTCCACATGGGGACTGGCTCCATGGGAGCCAAGGGTTCTCCAGACCTTTACATTCAATTGTCCAGGGAGGGACCCTGGCCACTGGGAAGTCCACGGTCAGCCCAAGGCAGGCGTCCAGCCAGCACCGCCCCCCTCCCCCAGCTCCCCTTTAAGAACAAACCTAGGGGCAGAAACAAAGCAAAACCAACCGCACACTTATGCTGAGTTGAAAGTCACCAAAAACATCACATTCCCAACCTGCACCAGACTTGTGTGGAAGCAGCGGCTCATGAAACACGCTGAGGTACACGTATGACCAGGACGGGCGGTTTCATTCCTCCTCAAAAACATTTCCAACTTTGCTCCTTCCCAACGCTTTGAAAGTATGTGAAAACAAAATACTTGGGCTACAACGGGAAGCTTTGTGCTTTTACAGAGGTCTGTAGTGAAGGCGACTTTCATGAGAGTCAGGGAGCTGCCAGGAACATACAGAAGTGGAAACTGTAACGGAGTGTTTTTAAAACAAGCAAATGACCAGCTCTGGCTGGAACCTGTGAAACCTGGTCACAGTGACTGCAAAACCGGCTCCCCTCCCATCAACTGAGAGGTGAAGGGGGAAGCCAAGACGCCAACGCACAAACAGAACGGGGCTCCCCCGCCTATCTTGCCCTGGGCTCCAGGGGTTCCCGCTGATGCCCCAGGGTCCCTGCCTGATCACAGGGCATAGCCCTCCCAGCCAGATCCGGGGGAAGTCTGGCCCCCAGCAGGTCCCTGCCGACATCCACAGGGCTGACTGCCCTGTGTGTGGCGTTCACAACCCCCAGCCGTCCCTGCACGCGGCGGGGTGAGGCACCGAGTGACAGACCCCGAGACACAGAGGGAGCCGGGTTGTCAGGCAGGGACGCGGTGGCACAAGGCTCTGGCCCTTCCAGTGTTCAACACACACACAGCACGAAAGCCTGAAAATGCACCCACAGGACGCCCTTCACATTTCAGTAAAGCCACCCGAAATAAGGAACTCAAAGATGTCTAGCAGCCCCCAGCAGACCAGAAAGCTAGGCTAGGGGACAGAACAGAGCCCTTCGGGACTCCTATGTGTTGAGCAGGGCCGAGGGAACATGGGCGATGTCTTGTTGTCCACAGTGAGAGAAGCCGGGATCCCCGCTGTTGTGGAAGCTCTGACCACCCCCCTCAGCCCCTCTCCACTGCCCCATGTATGGCTGTATTCGGAGGCGGGGCCCCTGGGGAGGTCACTGAGTTCAGCGGTCATGCGTGGGGCCCCCTGATGGGGTCAGTACACTCATAAGAAGAGGAGGAGACACCTGACCTCTGTCTCCACTGCATGGGGACCCAGCCGGGGCAGTGTCTGTAAGCCACGAAGAGGGTGCTCATCAGACCCCGACCCTGCCGGCACCCGGAGCTCAGCCGTCCACCCCCAGACCCTGAGAAGTGAGGTCCTGTAGTCTCTGCTGCATACGGTGTATTGTGACAGTGACTCGAGCAGACCAGACGCCTGCCTCACTCCACACACAAATCATCCCCTCAGTATGTAGGGACTGAGGGACTTCCCTGGTGGTCCAGTGGCTAAGACTCTGTGCTCCCAATGCAAGGGCTCAAGTTCGATTCCTGGTCAGGGGACTAGATCCCACATGCCACAACCAAGACCTGGTGCCACCACACAAATACACTCATCTAAAAAGACAAGGACTGAAACTAAGGGGCAAAATGACAAGTCTTAGAAGGAAACCTGACGATCTTAATCGGAGGTGGAGAAAAACCCTGAAAACAAAAGGAGGAAAGGACACACGTTCACCCTAAGGCAACACGAGGCCAGACAAACCCCCGTCTCATTATCAGCTGTGCCACATGGGCTAATGATTCAGGATACAGGAGGCATGCCCACAAGTCAATGAGGGAAAACAGAAACGGAAACAGAAGATGAGTCTCCTGCAACGCCAAATACTGTCAAGGATCAGAGTAACCGAAGTCGCCTGTCCTTCTGGGGGAGCTCAACCACAGCCAGAATCAATGGTCGAGGGCATGTGTGCTTCCCCGGGACGCAGCAGTCACACTGCTCCTAGGTCAGCGCCTGACAGGCCTCACATGTGGGCTCACGGCCACCGGAGGATGTCTGCAGCCACCCAGGTCCAAGAGGACAGGTGACCTGGGGCATGGCTGTCTGGGAGGACCCTCAGTCAAAACCCAGCTTGAGCCACCCTCGGCCACACAAATGCATCTTCCAAAATCAAATCAAATCAAAAAATCAGTACAAAATCACAGGGGCTTCCCTAGCGGCTTAATGGTAAAGAATTTGCCTGCCAATGCAGGAGACATGGGTTTGATACCTGATCCAAGAAGATCCCATGTGCCGTGGAGCAGCTAAGCCTGTACACTACAACTACTGAGCCTTGCTCTAGAGCCCAGGAGCCACAGGTGAAGCCCGAGTGTCCCAGAGCCTGTGTGCCACAAGAGAAGCCACTGCAATGAGAAGCCTGTGCACCACGACTAGAGAGGAGACCCCGCTCACCACCATCAGAGAAAAGCCTGTGCAGCAACAAAGACCCAGCAAAGCCAAAGATAAACAAACAAATAAAAAAATTTTAAGTTATAAAATGGCAGACTGACGTATATGAAATGGGCTCTGTAAAATGACGCCTGTTATCAAACTAAAATGGCTTGCCCAGTGGCTCAGAGAGTAAAGAATCTGCACACAATGCAGGAGACCTGGTTTCAACCCCTGGATTGGGAAGATCCTATGGAGAAGGGAATGGCAACCCACTCCAGTATTCTTGCCTGGAGAATTCCATGGACAGAGGAGCCTGAAGGTCTACAGTCCACAGAGTCAAATTAAAAACCAAGAAAATGGACAGTGTGATGTTTCAGGATGCATGTTCATTAAGGGAAATCATCCTAGTAAGTAGACTGGGACAGTGCGTCAGTGCTGGGCAGGCTGGCTGCTGAGGGCGTGCATATCCACTCCACTGTATGTTTCATAACATGCGTGATTCCCATGTTCTTGGGGTGCCTCAAAGGCTGCAGTAAACAATATACAATAGGAACTGTAAAAACACAGCGAGGGGCCAGAGGTGGCAACAACAACATGGTCATAAATGAATCTCAGATCTTAGTAGAAACACTGAGCTCTGTCTCTGCACAGAGGCTCCAGCTGCTGCTGTGAGCCCACTGCAGGAACCATGTCCATGCCGCTGCTGCTTGTGCCCTGACCAGTGGGGAGCAGTGCCTGCAGACACACGCTCCATACCATGGGAGGACACTGGCTAGAGGGGTGGGCTCAGAGAGCCACAGGACAGATGCAACACGGCTCCCAGATGGCAGAGGTTATAGGTGTGTAAGTTCAGGGAGAAGCAGAGAGGAAGTGCTGAGCAGACAGGAGGGAAGTGGCGTCCTCCAAGCTCCAGAAGACAACCAGCCCTCCTGGGGGAGGGGTCAGTGTATGTCCAGCACGTTGCAGGACAGACACATGTCGGACAGAGGTGTGACCATGCTATTGTCTTTAGCGGGAGACTGAGTGTGGATTCAGGAGGCACCTCTTGGCAGTGGGGGGTGGGGATGTGGTGGTTCATTTCATGTGTCAGCTAGGTGGACCACAGTGCCCAGATCTGTGGTCAAAATATCTTGGATGTTTCTATGAGGGCGCTTCCAGATGAGATGAACATTTAAGTCAATGGCCTCAGAGTGGAGCAGATTTCCCCCCACGGGTGGGCTTCATGTGATCAGGTGATGGCTTTGTTCAGTCACTCAGCCATGTCTGACTCTTTGTGATCCCATGAACTGCAGCATGCCAGGCTTTCCTGTCCCTCACTATCTCTTGGCGTTTGCTCAGATTCATGTCTATTGAGTTGGTGATGCCATCCAACCGTCTCATCCTCTGTCATGGTGACACCCTGAACAGACCCAAAGGCCACCTTCCCCCAGCGAGAGGGATACTGTGGCAGACAGCTTTGGACCTGGACCATGGCAGCAGCTCCTCCCACATCTCCAACCTGCAGGCCTGACTTGCGGCCTCCATGACCCTGTGAGCAGGATCCTTACAATAACGACTCTCCACATGTTCTGTCAGTTCTGCTTCTCTGGAGAACCTGACTCACATGGGCTCTCAGGTGTACCATCCATCACCCCCGTCCCTGGCAGGGATGGGGAGATGTCAGAGCCCCAGCAGTGCAGACCCCGGCCCCAATCCCAGCAGAGGCACAGGAGCCCCTGGTTGTCCAACCCACACCCACGTTGCCACCTGGAAAGCAGTGCCCTGTGGACTTATAAGGAACCATGAAGGACTGCAGGGAATCCCATACCTTTTTTTTGGGGGGGGGTGGGGGGGACACTGCATGGCATGTGGGATCAAACCTGTGCCCCCTGCACTGGAAAGCAGTCTTAACCAATGGACTGCTAGGAAAGTCCCCACTTCACACTTACATTCTGGAGTGCGAAGTCAAGTGGGCCTTAAGAAGCAATGCTGTTAATAAAGCTAGTGGATGCGATGAAATTCCAGCAGAACTATTCAGATCCCTAAAGGATGATGCCATCAAGGTTTTGCATTCATTATGTCAGCAAATCTGGAAGACCCAGCAGTGGCCACAGGACTGGAAAAGGTCAATCCTCATCCCAATTCCCAAGAAGGGTAGTACTAAAGAATGTGTTAATCATCAGACAATTGCACTCATCTCCTGTGCTAGGAAGGTCATGCTTAAAATCTTGCATGCTAGGCTTCAGCATTATGCGAACCAAGAACTTCCAGATGTCCAGGCAGGGTTTCAAAAAGGAAGAGGACATAGAGATCAAATTGCCAACATTTGCTGGATTATAGAGAAAGCTAGGGAATTTGAGAAAAACATCTATCTGTTTCATCAACTATGCTAAAGCCTTTGACTGTGTGGATCACAACAAACTGTGGAAAGCTCTTAGAGAGACGGGAATACCAGACCATCTTACCTGTTTTCTGAGAAACCTGGATGTGG
This sequence comes from Bison bison bison, assembly GCF_000754665.1. Lineage (NCBI taxonomy): Eukaryota > Metazoa > Chordata > Mammalia > Artiodactyla > Bovidae > Bison > Bison bison. The sequence continues at coordinate 10,778,215 of NW_011494861.1, forward strand.
GTCAAGAAGCAACAGTTAGAACCCTGTATGGAACAACTGATTGGTTCAAGGTCAAGAAAGGAGTGTGACAGGGCTGTCTGCTGTCACCCTGTTTGTTTAACCTATACGCTGAGCACATGTGAGAAATGCCAGGCTGGGAGAAATATCAACAACCTCAGATATGCGGATGATACCACTCTAAGCTGAAGCTCCAATACTTTGGCCACTTGATGCAAAAAACTGACTCATCTGAAAAGGCCCTGATGCTGGGAAAGATTGAAGGAAGGAGGAGAAGGGGACAACAGAAGATGAGATGGTTGGATGGCATTACCGACTCGATGGACATGAGTTTGAGCAAGCTCTGAGAGTTGGTGATGGACAGGGAAGCCTGGCGTGCTGCAGTCCATGGGGTCGCAAAGAGTCGGACACGACTGAGTGACTGAACTGAACCAGTCTAATGGCAGAAAGCAAAGAACGGAAGCACATTCGGATCCCAACTCATCTCACACAACAGGCAACGGAGGCAGGCACACGCATGTGCAGAACACATGTCTGTGCAGATCCTGACTCACCCGACACAACAAGAAACGGAGAAGGGCACGTGTGCAGAGTGCTTCAAAGGGCCGGGCACACTGGGGATGACCTGCCCCTTCCCACCGCTCTGGCCGTGGGCCCTGCCTGTCCACCTTCCTGTGCAGCTGGTCTCAGTGGTAAGCAGTCCTGAAAACCAGCCAGGGGTGGGTGGGGGTAGCTGGCAAGACTTCCATAAGAAGAGGCACTGGTGGGTGACCCCAGCTGACCTCGCGGCTGCTCCACCCAGAGTCCTTGGGGATCAGGAGGCTCCACCTTAGTCACTGTGTCACGGCTGAGTTCAGAGTTGGAGCTGCTCAAAGCCACAGTCCACTTGGGAGCATCCAGTGGTCTCCGGGGTGCCTGCAATCTGAGTGCAGGGTGGGAACAACTGCAGTCCTCATGGTCCCTGGGCTCGGCCACTCTGGTATCTTCGCTCAGCCTCAGCGACACCCCCAGAGAAGCTCGCTGCTTGTCTTTGGAATTCTATAATTAGGGTGGCTGCAGGGAACTTTAATGAGCTCCGTTTCTATGGCAATCTAGCAACATGAGGGCTCTGACAAGGTGAAGAAACTACACTTTAAAAAGGGAGCTTAGAGCAACAGACCTCGAAACAAACCAGGCAGCCCCCAGATTGGGCGGGGCGGGGGGAGTGGTGCGTGAGGAGGTGCTGAATTTGCAGGGCAGGTCATGATGCTCTCGGAGGCTTCTCTGGCTTTTTGCTAGACATGGACCCACTGCCCAGGTGACTGGCCCAACCAGCACAGCCCCCAGTCCTGTAGCCTCAGAACTACAGCAGGAACGCACCTGCAGCAGGGCACCTGGGTCAGCAGAATGCGTCCCTGGCAGTTCTAGGTTGGTGACCAGCCCAAGGCAAGGCCAGGGAGCTGGGAGGTCCTCGCAGCCCTGGGGCTGGGCTGGGGGTGGGGTCCTTGGCAGAGCAGTGCTGTTTCCTCCAGGCCTGGCTTCCTGCAGGGGAGTCGTGTCGCCTGGGATCCAGGCCCCAGGAGGCAGGGCATTTACTCAGGTTGCCCTGTCCTCACCAACCACACGTTCCACCAAAACCCTCCTACTGCAGGCTGCACGTGACCATCTGAAAAAGAAGTCTGGGATTTAGGTGGGTTGCTGGCCTGAACTGGGGGACATGTCTGGAGCTGCTGTGGAACCTGGTGGCCGCATAGGCTGGGCATCCCTGAGGGACACAGTGAGACCGGACACAAGCCCCAGGAAGCCCATGGAGCCATACAGCTTGTGGGCCTTTCCCTAAGGGCTGGTATCACTTAACCGTGGCCACCCACTGCTAGGCACACCAAGTGACCTGTCTCAAGAGGGACCTGGCACTGCCCCTAGAGCCATACGACCCAGACCCATGTCCACCTGCAGCCCTGAAGGTCATGATGGGGGCAGG
>NW_011494861.1:10780271-10780454 GCF_000754665.1 Bison bison bison
ATGGGGGCAGGGCAGCAGTGAGCAGGACATGGCTGGGCTGACTAGGGGGGGCACCCCTCCAGGGTCCTCTCTCACATGGCTTCCTGCTTCTCACTCTGAACTGTGTCCTGCTGTCCTGAGAGGTGAGTGAAGGGGCCCAAGGCCAAAAACGCAGACTGGGAAGGGTTTCGGAGCTGCTATGGC
>NW_011494861.1:10780554-10795183 GCF_000754665.1 Bison bison bison
CCACATAGGGATGGTGGCAGTTTGGTCCCCTCAGCAGGCTGGCTCCCACGAAGCCTGTCCCTCCTCACGTGGTCCTGACGCGGTTCCTAAGCCTTGACATTGCTGGTGGGGAGGTGATCTCATCTGGGTCTACCACAACCCAAGAAGGACAACCCTGGGATGTGACTGGCCCAGGGCCATCACGTAACCAAAACCACCCAATCAGGCTGCAGGCTCCGCCCCCCTCCAAGGCTGGCCACCCGGGCTGGCCAGAGGAGCAGGGACACGGGGCCTGGCATGGCTGGCTGCATGGATAAGGCAGGTCAGTCCCACAACAGCCATGGGAAGATAGAGTGACTGGGGCTGGGCTCAGCTGGACCCACCTCACGCCACCACCTCTGGACACATGCTGTGGGGACAACCTCCATCAGCTGTGGGCCCAGAGGTCTGTGGAGCACCTGCCAGCAGCGGGGCCAGCAGCACTGGGGGGGTGCACAACGGAAATTCCCCCAGGGAGCCTGGGACCAGACTGTGTCCTGTCTCCTGGGGCCTCACGTGCAATAGAGAGAAGAGGTACGGGGGCCCCACCCAATGCCACACCCTGTGTGCAGAGCAATGGGGCAGAGACATGTCCCCAGAGTTCACCTGCCTGACACTCTTCCCACCCGGTGGCCAAGATGGACATCTGAGTTGTGCCTGTGAGGACACAACAGCTGAAGGTCTGGACAGCAGAGTGGCTGTGTGGACAGCAGAGTGGCTGTGGGAGCCACGGAGCAGCCAAGTGTGGGGAGGGGAGGAGGGCAAGTTGGCCCTCGAGGCAGGAAGCCTTCACGTCTCCGTTGAGGGAAGACAACAGCAGAGGCCCTGAAGAGTGGGTTCGCTCTCGAAAAGTGTTGAGGGACCAGCATAGGACAAGGGTTCTGATGTTTGTAAAGAGAAATGCTTCAGTGAAACAAAGCCTTCTGCTTCCTGAGGCCGGGACCTCCATGTGGAGCCAGGGCCCAGCCAGCACCGTACACCAGGGTTTGGGGAGCCCAGCTACCAAGACCTCAAGGCCTGTCCCCATCGGCTCAGTTGCTGTCACAGGACCAGATGCTCCATCAAAGAACAAGACCTTGATGAGGCTCAGGCGGTGGAGACCAGGGTCACAGCCTCGGGGTCCCAGGAGGTGCAGGCCACCTACCTGGGCTCCTCAATCTGTCCCTCTGCCCCATTAGTGACCGTTATGAAGCCCAACCCTGGACTTGCCTGGTGGCTCAGTGGTAAAGAATCTGTCTGCCAGTGCAGGGGACAGGGGTTTGAGCCCTGGTCCCGGAAGATCCCACATGCCATGGAGCAACCGAGCCCACCCTCCACAATGAGAGAAGCCACTGCAATGAGAAGCCCATGCGACGCAACTAGAGAGTAGCTCCCGCTCACCGCAACTGGAGAAAAGCCCGCACAGCAATGAAGACCCAGCACAAGCAAAAACAAGGAAGCCCAACCTAAAAGGCATTCTGGGGGGTGGGGGTGGGGTGGGGTATTGTAACAGTTCCACTTTCTAACAAGTTTCGTCACAAAGAGACAAATTGTCACGAAGTGAGTTCAGTTTTGATGAAATAGCGGACCAAGACCAGGGTTTTCTCAAAGAGTTTCTGGAAAAACACAGAGACTTGCAAGTCATCTACTGCCACTGAGCTCATGCTGAACCAACCCATCTCTATTTGGAGGCTTTCCTTTGCGGATTCACTTTTAAAAACAGCACAAGTCCTGGAGCTGCTCACAGCCCACCTGTGCTGTCGGGGCCGGTGTTACCTGCTGCGTCCACGGCTGGGAGCACAGGGCCAGGCTGACTGAGACACAGCTCTGGCCCGAGAACATGTGCCCCACGTGTCCCCGGGGAAATGACGGGCAGAGACTGGGGATGCCAGCCTCTGAAGGTCAGCCAGCAATGGCTGGGCCACAGTCAAAACGGCGCCTGCATCACAGCCAAATGTGCGGGTCAAAGCAGGAGACGAGGCTGGTTCCTGGGAGGCCAAGCAGAGAGGGAGGCCCGGAGCTCGTGGGAACCAACTGTAGATAAAGGCTGGGATTTATGAGGAACTACGTTCAATATACTATAATAAACCAAATAGAAAAAGAAAAATATATATATGTGTATAACCAAATCACTTTGCTGTACATGAGAAACTAACATAAAATTGTAAATTGACTATAGTAAAAATTAAAAAAAAATAAAAAACTGGGGTTCAGAGCAGCAAAGACAAGCCTCCTGAGGGGTCACCTCAGCCCTCCTAGACATGTGACAGACCCACAGGCTGTCTCCAGCAGGGTCTGGGGACTGAAGGTCTGGGTTCTGACAATGGCCTCTCCCCAGGGTCTCCTCTCACAGGGTATAAGCCCCCCAACCCCAACTATTTCCTCCCAAAGTCCTCATGGCCTCACACACATTTGGGGGTGGGGCTTCTGCACAGGACTTAGGGGTCACATTTGGTCCCAAACAATCTGTTCCTGGTTCCCCCAGATTCATGCTTCTCTTGCACACAAAACACTCCATCCAACAGCTCCAAGGCTCCTCTCCAGCAGCAACTCTGACATCCACAGTCTTATAAAAAATCATCTAAACTGCAGGAGTGACACTCAGCTGTAATTTGTCCTGAGGAAATCTACCCCACCCCTGCCCTCACCCAGCCCCAGCTCAGACCTGTTAGACCAGACAAGCTGTGTTTCGAAAATGTAATGCTGGGGGAACTTCCTTGTGGTCCAGTGGGTAGGACTCAGTGCTCCTCTTGCTGGGGCCCAGGTTCAATCCCTGGTCGGGAAACTAGGATTCCCACAAGCCATGCAGCGTGGCAAGAAAAAAAAAAAAATCAACATTGGACAGGAAGTGGATAGCCAGTCCCGCTCCAAATGGAGGAACGGAAAAGCAGGGAAAGCGACAGGTCCCCAGGGAGCCCACACTTGCCAAGGCAAGTCCACTGGCTCTATGAGGCTCAAGAATGACCCACCTGGTTTGATGCTGTCCCCTAGCCTCACCGGAGGATTGGGGTGACCCCCACTATGGGGCTCTCTCAAGGTCCCCGAGGAAACGCGGATGTGAAGAAATGAACCTCAAATCCAAGCTTCCCTTCGAGGGAAGGGAACTACAAGTCCTACGCTGTGAACTTCAGGGCAGAAGGTCACGAAACGAAGCTACACAGCTGTTAAATGGAAAACAAAAAAGCCCAATACGAGATTTTTGGCTGACTAATGGTGTCGGGGAGACAAAAGATGGAGACTGGGGTCCTAGTCACCCCCCAGACTTTTCCAGCTGCAATTACTACAAGACATTAAAGGAAAATGAGGAACAGACCAGCATCAGCGGAGTCCAGGTGACCCATCCACAGTCCATCTGCCGGGATGAGATCAAGTCCCTTCATGAGGAAATAACATCACTCAGAGCTCCTGCCACTTTGCAAACACAGGATCTGATATTCAGAAATCACCAGGCTGGCCAAAAAGCAGGAGCATTTGGGCCAACAGTCAATAGAAACGGACTCAGAGGAGATCCAGATATTCAACGTACATTGAAAAAGATGGCAAAAGGACAGAATTTTACCCAAGAACTGGATCTATTGAAAAAGGAGTCAAATTTTAAAGACCCTAGGATTTTAGAAATTCTCAAAGTGAAAATACAGCGTCTGAAATTAATAATTCAGGAGCCAGATTTAAGAATAGGCTAGGGCTTCCCTGGAGGCTCAGTGGTAAAGGATCTGCCTGACATTGCACGAGACACGGGTTCGATCCTTAGTCCAGGAAGATCCCACATGCTGAGGAGCAACTAAGCCTGGGAGCCAAAACTACTTGAGTCCATGTGCCACAACTACGGAAGCCTGCTCACCCTTAAGCCTGTGCTCCGCAACAAGAGAAGCCATCGCAGTGAGGAGCCAGGACCCTGCAACTAGATAGCAGCCCCTGCCCACCGCAAGTAGAGAAAAGCCCACGAGGCAAGGAAGACCAAGCACGGAAAAATAAAAATTAAAAAGAACAGGTTAGATAAAATAAGAGACAGAAGATCCAAAGCGTCCCTGGTAGCTCAGCTGGTAAAGAATCCGCCTGCAATGCAGGAGACTCCAGTTCAATTCCTGGTTTGGGATGATCCCCTGGGGAAGGGAAAGGCTACCCACTCCAGTATTCTGGCCTGGAGAATTCCACGGACTGTATAGTCCATGGGGTCACAAAGAGTTGGACGTGAATGAGCGACTTTCACTTTCAGATGAGAAGATTCAGACTGCAGCACAGAGAGGGGAAAGCAGGATAGAAGGAAGTGCAGAAGAGAGCAAAAGGGCCTGTGGGACCCGGTGAGAAGACAGGGATGCGGACGTGGAGTCTGAGGGGTAGCGGCAAGCGGGGAGGGGCCGGGCAGCACCTGAAAGGACCGGGCTGACACCTTACAGCGGAGATAAGAGACTCTGCCCAAGACGAGGCGCTCACAGTCTCAAAGTAAAGTCAATACTCCCCCTTTCTCAAGTCTGTTGAAACAGAAGAATGAAGGCTGTTCTTTTCATTGAAATCATTGATAATATTTATTAAGCATTTATGTAAAAGTATCCATCTAAGCTTTTTACTAGACTTCCCTGATGGTTCAGTCAGTCAAGAATCTGCCTGCAGCATAGGAAAGTCAGGTTCGATCCCTAGGTTGGGAAGATCCCCTGGAGAAGGGGATGGCTACCCACTCCAATATTCTTGCCTGGAGAATTCCATGGACAGAAGAGCCTGGAGGGCTACAGTCCATGGGATCACAGAGAGTCAGACAAGACTGAGTGATGTTCACTTTCAAGCTTTTTACAGAAATATCGCATTAAACATAACCCACACTTAGAATGAAATTTCAAATATCCTATAATCTTTCTAAAATGCACAGAAACTAAAGGATAAAGAGACTAAGTTGCTTGACCAAGGCACTCAAGCTATAAAAATACAGTCTGGCTTCCAAGATTTTGAAGCTCATGTGTGTAAGAAGGACAATTATGTAAAATAAATATCATGTCTGACAGATGAAACATGAGTTCACATACTCTGAAGATTAAGAACAGGTCATGAGATATGATTTTCTTGCATTTATAAATACAAGAAATTTAAATGCAATTTAGTAATTTTAATATAATTTGACAAATTTGCCCAAAGACCATTTTTCAGGCAGCCAGAGAAGAAAGAGAAGCACCCACTCCCAGAGAGTAACAGGGTGGTCAGGCGAGTCTCTAAGAGAGACAGCAACACAGCCGCAGCCAAGAGACCAAGCCCCAGGCATGCAGAGAGAGCATCCCTGCCCTCTGGGCAACACACCCAGAGAAAACAGCCTCAAAAATGAAGGCAGGCGAAAGACATCTGCACAGAACCAAAACCCAGCAATTCTGTTAGGAGAAATACTAAAAGGAGTACTTCAGGAAGGAAAATGGTCTTGGACGTAAGCACGGTCCTTCAGGAGGAAATGGGTGCATGAGGAGGGGAATCTGAATGAATGCCATTTAAAATAACATTAATAGTTGTTGTGGGGCTTAAAATATAAGTAGAGTTTACACATAAGACGACAACAGCATAAAAATTGATAAGAGGATAAATAAGACTAAAGCATTGTAAGGTTCTTGCATTACCTGGAAGAGTAAAAGGAATAACTTAAGGTACATTTCAAGAATGTTTTGTATAATTCCTAAGGTACCTGGAATATTTTTTAAAAAGTATTACTTAGCAAATATAATAAAAGGTGGGGGTGGGGGTGGAAAATAACACTTGATTAAACCAAAAGGAGGCAAGAAAGGAAGGCCAAAAGAAAGAACATATAGGCCAGTTACAAAATAAACAGTAAGATGATAGATTTAAATTGGAATTTACCAGAATAACATTAATTGTAAATAAACTAATGCTTCAGTTAAAAGATACAGATTTCATGCTAGGTCAAAAACAACAATTAACTTCTGTTTATAAGAGCCATTTCCAAAACATGATACAGAGAAGTTGAGAGTATAGGATGGAAAAAATATATCACATGAACACTATGTCTCCCCCACCCTGCCACACATACACACACACAGAGGCATAGTTGTACTGATGTCAGACAAAGGGGACTCAAATGCCAATAATAGTTCTTCATCTAAAAGAGCAAAATTTCGTGATGATAAAATGTCACTTTTAAAGGAAGATATAATGATCCTAGATTTGTATGCACCGAATAAAGCACAAAATACATCAAGGAAAACGAAAGGAAAAAGACACATCTGCAAATGGGTAAAGGGGATCAACTGTATGATAACAAATGAAAACTAAATTTTTGGTGGTGACCATGCTGTTGTCAGAGAAGGCAATGGCAACCCACTCCAGTACTCTTGCTTGGAAAATCCCATGGACGGAGGAGCCTGGTAGGCTGCAGTCCATGGGGTCGCTAGGAGTCGGACATGACTCAGCAACTTCACTTTCACTTTTCACTTTTACGAACTGGAGAAGGAAATGGCAACCCACTGCAGTGTTCTTGCCTGGAGAATCCCAGGGATGGAGGAGCCTGGTGGGCTGCCATCTCTGGGGTCGCAGAGTCGGACACGACTGAAGCGACTTAACAGCAGCAGCATGCTGTTGTAGAAATATAACAAAGTAGAAACATAATGTTATACACATGAAACTTGTAATAATGTTATAAACCAAAGTTACCTCAGTAAGAAATACACTGCTGCTGCTGCTAAGTCGCATCAGTCGTGTCTGACTCTGTGCAACGCCATAGACGGCAACCCACCAGGCTCAAGAAATACACTAGTGAACCAAAAAATAAGTGAAACACAATTAAATTTAAAATGTTACCACAGAAAACTAAAACACTGGGTGGCTTGTACATGGTGGGAGTGGGAAAATAAAATGGAGAAGCTGCACGGTAAAAAAAAAAGAGAAGACAAATCTGTAATAATTTAATGTCTACGGATATTAAAGATATTCTAAAGGGTAATAAAGATACACACTATGTAAATAAGTATGGTTTAGACTTGAAAATCTATGGGGTTGGAAAGAGCTGGACACGACTGAGTGACTTTCACTTTTTCTTTTCACTTTCAGACTTGAAAATATCCTTAAAAACACAACTTACTAAAGGTGATAAAAGAAGAAATAAAAAATCTGAATAATTTGTATTTTAAAAATTAAATCTAGAATTTAAAACATTCCCACAAAGGAAACTCCAGGCTCACAGACCTTTGCTGTGAATTCTTTCAAGTAATTAATTTAGAAATAATATTAATCTTAACATAAATCTTCCCAAGAATAAAAAAGCTCAATTAATTTTTTAAGGCCAATATACTTCAACATTAAAAAAAACTAAGAAAGGCATCTAGTCTTATCATTTCATGACAAAAAGAAAGGGAAAAAGTGAAAGCAATGACAGATTTTATTTTCTTGGGCTGCAAAATAACTGCAGACAGTAACTGCAGCCATGAAATTAAAATGCTTGCTCCTTGGAAGGGAAACCGTGGAAAATTTAGACAGTGTATTAAAAAGCAGAGACAGCACTTTTGCTAACCAAGGTCCAAGCTATAGTTTTTCCAGCAGTGATGTATGGATGTGAGAACTGGACCATAAAGAAGGCCGGGCACTGAAGAATTGATGCTTTCTAATTGTGATGCTGGAGATGACTCTTGAGAATCCCTTGGGCAGCAAGGAGATCAAAGCAGTCAATCCTAAAGGAAGTCAGTCCTCAATATTCACTGGAAGGACTGATGCTGAAGCTGAAGCTCCAATACTTCGGCTACCTGATGTGAAAAGCTGACTCATTGGAAAAGACCCTGATGTTGCGAAAGATTGAAGGCAGGAGGAGAAGGGGATGACAGAGGATGAGATGGTTGGATGGCATCACCAACTCGATAGACATGAGTTTGAGCAGGCTCCGGGAGATGGTGAAGGACAGGGAAGCCTGGAGTGCTGTAGTCCAAGGGGTTGCAAAGAACAACAAAAATAACCTCCATGTTTAACTGTGAAAACAAAGTTACCAAAAAAGAAAGAAAGAAAGTGGCAGGTCAACTTCTCTCATAAATAGTTGCAAAAATACCAACAAATGTTTGCAAACTGAATCCAGCAAAACATAGAAAAAACAACACATTATAGCCAAACAGGATGAACTAAGGGAATGCAAGTTTGGTTTAACAAAGTCAAATAGTATAATTCACCTTATTAATAGAATAAAAGAGAAAAGCATGTCAACAGATGAAGGGGGAAAAACGCTTTGATAAAATTCTATGTCATTCAGGATAAAAATCCTCAACAAGGAACAGAATAGAACCTCCTAAATTTGACGATGGGAATTTACAAGAGAAAGAAGAGTCATTCAGCAAACAACATCCTTAATGGCAGAATTCTGAAAACCTTCCACTGAAATCTAGAACAAGAGGATGCCTGTGGTCAGAACTTCTGTTCCATGGTGTTTTGGAAAGATAAACAGTGCCAGTGATGCAAGGTAACAGATGAAGGTTTGGAAAGAGAAATAAAATGCACTGGTGAACTGGGAGTGTACACAGGAAACCCAAAAGAACCCACAGATAAAGTCCTAGGATGAATACATGAATTTAACATGGTGGCTGGACAAGGGTTCAATATCAACAGTCAACTGTATTTCTCCATATATTTCTATAAGCAAACAAATAGGAAACAAAATTATAAAAGGAACACGATTTAAAGCAGCGTAAAAAGCCAAATGACAGTGGAGTGCTCCAGCAAAAAATGTGCAGGACTGCTCCACAGAAGACACAGATGTCACCGAAAAAATCTGAAGAAGAATTGAGTGCATGTTCAAGGCTCAGAAACCTCAAGGCTGCGAAGATGTCGATTCTCCCATGCTGATCTATGAACTCAAATGTAATCCAAATAAAAAAATCTCACTGGGTTTTGGAAAACTTAAAACCAATTGTAAAATTTGTATAGAAATGGAAAAGCAAAAAACAACCAAGACAGACTTCCCTGGTGGTCCAGGGGTTAAGACTTTGCCATCCAATGCAGAGGGTGTGGGTTTGATCCCTGGTCAAGGAACTAAGATTCCACACGCCAAAAAAAAAAAAAGCCACAAAAAAACCCAGAAGCAGTGTTGTCACAAATCCAATAAAGACTTTAAAAATGGTCCACATCAAAAACTGTGGTGTTGGAAAAGACTCTTGAGAGTCCCTTGGACTGCAAGGAGATCCAACCAGAACATCCTAAAGGAAATCAGTCTTGAATATTCGTTGGAAGGACTGATGCTGAAGCCGAAACTCCAATACTCTGGCCACCTGATTCGAAGAACTGACTCATTGGAAAAGACCCTGATGCTGGGAAAGACTGAAGGCAGGAGGAGAAGGGGACGACAGAGGATGAGGTGGTTGGATGGCATCACCGACTCAATGGACATGAGTCTGAGTAAACTCTGGGAGTTGGCGATGGACAGGGAGGCCTGGAGTGCTGCAGTCCATGGGGTCACCAAGAGTCGGACACAACTGAGCAACTGAACTGAACATCCAAAAAAAAAAAAATCTTAACAACCACCACAAGAAAGATACCCTTGAAGAAAAACAAAAAATACATGATATTAAGAGTTATTATAAAGCCAAGTTAAAACCATGTGATATTGTGCAAAAGGCCAAAGGGACAGAAGTCCAGAAATGCCCCCTCCCCCACCCCGCAACAGTCGATGATAAAGACATCACTGAATTGTGGTGAGAGGAGGATGCTTTTCCTATAAGTGGTCCTGGCTCAACCGGCTATCACCACAGGGAGCAGGGGTGGGAAACCTCCCCCCATACGCAGCTTACTCCCAGGTGTGGCAGGACTAACGCGGGTTATGACTCTGTCAGGAGGGAAACATTCAGGGCCTGGGGTTCAGGGGCAGCTTCTCTAACAAAAGGCACACACTGTAAAGGCACTGTCCATTTTTGTTCACCAAGAGTGGAAAGGCAAGCCGCCGAGTGAGATGCTAACAGTGTCACAAACACACACAACACACAGAGCTCCTACAAATCAGTAACGTAGGCGCATGGCCCATTAAGTTGCTTTTCAACACCCTGAGTCTGAAACTGAGGAAAAGACTTGGAGGAGCAGCTGACAGCTGCTGCTGCTGCTAAGTCGCTTCAGGCGTGTCCAACTCTGTGCGACCCCATGGACTGCAGCCTACCAGGCTTCTCCGTCCATGGGATTCTCCAGGCAAGAACACTGGAGTGGGTTGCCATTTCCTTCTGCAGCTGACAGCAGTGGGTCCTAAACAGCTTATAAGCGAGAAGACACTTAGCTTTGGGGGCAAAGAGGAAACGCAGACCATGGCCACGATGTGACACTCACGCAGACCACTCTCAGGTCTACTCTGATGGCAGAGAGCTCTAACAAGCCCAGGGCTGGGGAGGCCAGGGAGCGGGACCGCAGAGCCCAGGGATGAGGGTGGATGGTCATCAAGGTTGGGCTCCTGACACATGCCTCCTGAGAGCCCAGAAGTCTCTGAGCATCCTTTGTAAGCTGATGAGACTGGCATCAGGTTGGGGGCTGGTCGTCAAAGTCCAAGGCATGATTAGAGGGTCAGAACTTTCAGCCCCACACCTGACCTCTGGGGAGATGAAAGGGACAGAAGGTCATGCCTGACTCTGGGTCACAGACGGTCAGTGAGCTGCCCATACAGCCATGTCCCTCCCCTCTCTCCACACTTTCAACACTGTCTGTCCTTAAAGATTTGGGCACAGGTCCCCATCTGTCAACATCAATGGCCCTGACCTTCCCTGTCTTCGTCTACACCTCAGACCTACATCCCTCAGAGCCACCCACTTTCCAGGCCTCCATTTGTGCTGCTCCCAACCTTCGCTCTGCCTGGATGCCAGCCCTCATCCAACCTCAGAGACCATGACTCACCAAAACACCATGATCTTATGGACCAGAAAGATAGAAAATGACACTGCCAACTGAACGGCAACCCCAGGCTGCAGGATGCCTCAGTTTCAGCCACGTTAGACCTGATGGAATGAACCGGGTGTGGGGTACTCCCAGCCCCCCTGGAAGGAAGCCAGCCTGCCCTTCACCCTGTGCTGATCTCTTCCACTTGGGTGGACATTTAGGAACCTCGATGGACAGATGGCTGGGCAGCAGGTTGGACACACGCACATGCCAAGTTTTGTAAATCCTGAGTCTGAGGATGAATCATAAGGAATGAGGTCTGGGGAGAGGATCTGTACCTCGTGACACAGGAGCTCAGAAAGGGTCTGGCAAGGGTGGGCTTCATCCCAGGCAGGGCTGCGGTCCAAGCTGGGTCCAGGCTGAGCCGGGGAGGTTGGGGGGAGAGGGGAAGCAGTGCTCAAGAGCATGTGTCCCTAGAATGCAGGCTGGGGCCACCCACAGGGCCAGCAGCGAGCGAGCAGCGAGGAGGACGGTTCTGCGGCATGAACCAGCCCGTAGAAGCAGATCCAAAACCAGATGAAGGGGCGGGGGTGTGGTTGTGGGTGGGGCTCCTAACTGGAACTGACCCAGCAGGCTGGGCTGCCTCCCCTAATCCAAGTCCTTCGCCATCACTCATTCCCGCCCTGGACTCCTCACTGGTCACATCTCATCTCTAAACCTCCACCCTTCCGCATCGCTCCCAGGCCCCCAGACCCTAGCTTATCCACAGACCCCTAGTGCATCTGCAGCCTTCAGGGTGCATCCCCCTGCTCTCCCTTCCCTCACCCAAGACCCTCACATCAGCTCCCATCTCCCCTGTCTGGCTCCCTGGCTCTCCTCTCCACTGCCACTTTTTGGCTGATGTGTAGTCCTCTCTTGACCCGTTAGGTGGTCCCAAAATACCTTCCGAATCTTTTTCCACCCTACCCGCTGTTATGGATTGAATGTCTGCGTCCCCCTAAATTCCTGTATTGAAGCCCCACCCCCACTCCAGTGATAATATTAAGAGGTGACTGGGTTTAGATGAGGTCAGGCAAGTGGGGCTCTCACAAAAGGATTAGCGTCCTTCCTGGAAGAGAAAAAGGCCAGAGCACAGCACGCAGAAGGAGGGAGTCCCTCTCCTGACACCCTGGCCCTGCAGGTTTCATTCCCACCAGCTCAGTCCAGGCCACCTGTGGGGTTTTCCACCAGTGGTTTGAGGGTGGACAAGTGACCAAGGGCACGAGGCATCAGTGTGACCCAGTAGCGAGGGGACCCTGAGAAGGCACCTGATGGAGGGTGACTGCTCCGAGGAAGTCAGCATGCAGAGAGAGAAGCAGGTCTGGCCACCCCAGGATGAGCCAGCTCACTCCTGGCCATTGGGTTTCCAGTCTTTCCAGACTAGAGATCTGTCTTCAGTTTCCAGTCACTCACAGGAGCCCTAATGAAAGCACTCTCCTGTCCAGCTCTTCCCCCGCCACAGCTCCCCTGGCAGAAACCTGCCCTCCCTGAGTGCCCAGCCTGCAACCACGTCCACTGATTCTGCCTCCAGATGACCCTAGACTCACCCCCGCATCCGGGGCCCCAGGTCCCGGCCTGACCATTGCTGTCCCGTGTGGTTCTTAGTACTGACACAATCAAATCTCAGGGACCCACACGCCCCCCAGACCATGCTGGGGGCTCCCCCTGCCCCGAGGTGGGCCTGTAAGATGGTCTGCAGACAGGGCTGCAGGGTGGCAGAGCCCAGACCTGGCACCCCCTATGTCAGCCACCGAGTCACAGCTGCTGTCACATTATCCCCTTCCTCAGGCCTTCCATGGGTGTCCTGAGGCAGCTCAGCCCAGCATGTTTGAATGCCTGTGATGACATCTGTTCATTATCAGAGGAAAAGGGGTGGCTACTATGACTTCACTTTACATATGAGCAAACTGAGGCCACCCAAGGCCAGGGGTCCCGGCTGCCCCCACCACCCCTGGGACTCCTGTCGGTGCCCTCTGTCTGGGTCTCACCCCAGGAATCCCTCCTCGGAAGCCAGAAACCGAAAGCATCTGTGGTTGGCTAAGTATCTGCCCCCAGGGACGTCCCATCCTAATCCCCAGCCTGAGCCTCCTCACATGGGGCAGGGACTCTGCTCAGTTAAGGTAAGGACCCTGGGAGGGGGTGATCCTGGATTATCTGGGGGTTAGTGTCATCACAAGGTCCCCATAAGGGGGAAGCAAGAGGGTCAAGTCAGAGGGAAGGCATGAGGACAGAGCCTCAGGGTGTGCCCCTCACTCACCTGGCTCCCAGGGGCTCATCTGGTCCAACAAGGAACAAGAAGGAGGCCTCCGAGAGAGAGAGATGACTGGCCTCCACTCCCTTCCTTCTGCTGCAGTCCTGGAACCATGCTGGGGGCCAAGCAGGGCCCTAGTGGACAGCCCTATTCACCCCAAAGGAAAGCTCTCCATCCCCACTCAACATCTCAAAGCAGCCAGCCAGCTCCTCCTTGCAGCTCTTAGGCTCATATGACCACCTCATCCCAAATCCATTTGCTCAGATGACCATTAGGGAGAACTGCACACACCATTCACGCTGCACTTGGTCACTCCCAGGCCACAGGGGAAAAGCCCCGTTTCATCAACTGTGAGCCCCAAGTGCACCCATGGCTGCCGTTCCCCCCACAACCCCAGCTCCTTTTAGGCTGTTCGTGCAGGTGGCCTGTGGGCCCCATCTCCCCTGCCAGGAACAAGTCGGCTCCTGGTCATCTGCAGACCACCTTCCCACCAATGCCGAGTCCTCAGCATCCTCGCCAAAACAGTGCCATAATGCACATGGCGGCTATGCAGGAGACAGGAGTGACCCGGGGTCAGCCCCAGGGTCAGCCCAGCAGCTCCTGCCGAGGCCAGTGTCCCTGGCTGAATAAGTGCCTTGGACACATCTGTCCTCAAACAGGGACTATGCGTGCAGAGTCAACACCTCCAATCCCAGTGGCTTCTCCCCTCACTGGAGAGATGGGACTTGCACACCTGTCTATGCCCATGTTAACTTGCCTGCACCCACCTGAACACACTCAGCTGTCCACATTCACCTGCTCACACACACCTACTCACACTCACCTGTCCATGCTCACCAGCCCACACTTACCCACATGGTTCACATGGGACCCACCCTCCAGTTCTCCCTTTCCTGGTCCTCCCGGGTCCTGCCAATCTCCTCTCAGCACTGGACTCCTGCCCCTTTTCCCCTTCCCTGACCCTCTGCCCCACTGTCTTTGGCCTTGTGGGCAGCAGGGGGCCCCACAGGCCTGCTGGCCCCAACCCACTCCAGCGCAGAGTGCCCACCTGGTCCACACCCCAACCACACAGTTGCACCTCACAGCCACACCAGGCTTCCTTCTCCTCCTCCTCCAGCTACACCAGGTCCCTCAGTATCCTAACTCTGTCCACACCAGGGCCCAGGCCTGCCCCACCCCACCTCTTGTCTCAGCTAAAACAGCATCTCCTTGGGGGTGGCAGTAGCCCTGTGACCTTCTGGCACCTGCGTGTCCTCCCCTCTCCAGAGCACAGGCTCCACATGGACAGGTGGCATACCTGGGTCCCTGAACCAGACACGGGTTACAGGGGCCTTGCACACAGGAGCCGAGAGGTACGGGCAGCCTGTGATCAGCGAGGCCCACCCTCTCCTCGCTGCCCTGGGGGAGTGCCCAGCATCCATGGCCACTGCACCAGCCCCTGCAGCTCTGAGGCCCCGAGTCTGGTTTGAGCCACAGAGAAGGTAACCTGTGACGCTCAGCAGTTGACAGCCTCCACCCCCTGCCTTT
>NW_011494861.1:10795283-10797659 GCF_000754665.1 Bison bison bison
GCGGGGAGGATAGAAAGCCTAGAGGAGCGGGTGGGAGCGGGGAGGTTCACACCCTGAATGCCCCAGCCTGGCTCACCCCCTCCCCAAAACTTAAACCCAAGCTGCCCTCCAAGTCGTCTGGAACCAGCTCGGGAGCCCATGGCTCTCCTATGTCTCATGACGTGAGAAGGAAAGGCACCCTGTAGAGCCTGGGGCCCAGCGGGTGACAGTGCCCCCACCACCGCCCCTCGCTGCTGCCCGAACAGGAACCTGGGAGACACTGGCCCCTCAAGTCCCACGTCCGAGCACCCCCAGGAAATACTCTCCTCCTGGCCCGTGGGTTTCCCACGGGCAGGAGCTGAGTTCATGTATCTTCCAGGTGAGCAGCAGGAGCAAGGGCTAAACAGACAAGCAGCAGCTGCCAGTCAAATCCCTCCCCACCCCAAGAGGGACTAAGGAGCAAACTGCAGCCCCACCCACTGGGACGGCTTCCCACAGAAAACAGCTTATTCAGCTGTCATGTTAAAGATTTGTCATGTCGATGTGATGTGAATTGATCTGAGAGGCAGAAAGAGCACGAGGGCCACGTGTCCACGACCACCTCACATGTGTTCGACCACCTCACATGTGTTCGGGAGGGGTGGTGCACTCCCCCACCGGGCGTGAGAGCATCTCCTAGGCCCCTCAGGCACACCTGCTTTTTCTCCACACCTTCCCAGCAGTGTATACATATGCATCCCCGTCAAGAAAAGCTCTCCCCCTCCCCAGGAGGAGAGGCCTCTTTATGAGAAAAACAGTAACAGAAAAAGTGATGGTGGGGCCATTCACCCCACAGTTGGCTGCACACCTTTGTTTTGCAGCCCTTTAGTAAGGCAAGGCGGGGCTGTGTTTTAGATTCTTTTCTGCAAAACTGTAGTAAAGAAGAGAGCAAAATACAAATAGTTCCTATGAATCTGGAAACAAACCAACAAAAACTTGTAAGCAGACCTCGAAAAGCCCACAGCAGACTCTGAAAGAAAAAAATGTAAATTCAAAAGACTCCTGTGGGGTGTCTTTTGACAAGGGGTGGGGTGGGGAGAGGACTGGCTCTGGGACCACCCCCAAGCCCCCCAGCCTGGCCCACCACACTTCTGACCTTAGGACCCAACCCAGAAGGATGAGCCTCCACCCACCAGACAGGAAGCACAGCCCTGCTGTGTCTGATAAAAAACAAAAGGGGGAGAGGGAGAGAAAACTGGATGTTTTCCCAAACTCCCATCACAGTCCTCCCCAGGGAAAAGGATCCCACAGTGATGAGAACCCCACGCAGGGCATTCGTGATCCACTGTTGGCACACACTAATCCTACAGTGTGCGCACCAATGATGTGTCTGCTATAGGTGCGTATCTGCTGTATGTGCCTATGATGTATCTGCTCTGTGTCTGCTGCTATTGCTGCTAAGTCACTTCAGTCTCGTCTGACTCTGTGCGACCCCATAGACGGCAGCCCACCAGGCTCCGCCGTCCCTGGGATTCTCCAGGCAAGAACACTGGAGTGGGCTGCCATTTCCTTCTCCAATGCATGAAAGTGAAAAGTGAAAGTGAAGTCGCTCAGTCGTGTCCGACTCTTTGCGACCCCATGGACTGCAGCCTACCAGGCTCCTCTGTATCTATTATATATCTACACTGCGTCTGCTATGTGCCTATGATGTATCTGTTCTGGGTCCACTATATATCTTATATCTACACTGCATCTATGTGCCAATGATGTATCTGTTGTGTCTACCATGTATCCATTATATATCTATTCTGCATCTACTATGTATCTATGATGTATCTGCTCTATATCTATGATGGAGTTAATCTGTATCTATTTATATCTATCTTCTCTGTATGTACTGCATGTCTGTGATATATCTGTTCTGTATCTACTATATATTACATATCTAACATGTATCTACCATGTGTCTAAGATGTATATACTCTACTATGTACTACATGTCTACACTGTATCTACTATATATCTATGATGTATCCATTTTGTATCTCAGTTCAGTTCAGTCGCTCAGTCCTGTCTGACTCTTTGTGACCCCATGAATCACAGCACACCAGGCCTCCCTGTCCATCACCAACTCCCAGAGTTCACTCAGACTCACGTCCATCCAGTCGCTGATGCCATCCAGCCATCTCATCCTGTCATCCCCTTCTCCTCCTGCCCCCAATCCCTCCCAGCATCAGGGTCTTTTCCAATGAGTCAACTCTTCACATGAGGTGGCCAAAGTACTGGAGTTTCAGCTTTAGCATCATTCCTTCCAAAGAACACCCAGGACTGATCTCCTTCAGAATGGACTGGTTGGATCTCCTTGCAGTCCAAGGGACTCTCAAGAGTCTTCTCCAACACCACAGTTCAAAAGCATCA
>NW_011494861.1:10797909-10805806 GCF_000754665.1 Bison bison bison
CCCATCTATTTCCCATGAAGTGATGGGACCAGATGCCATGATCTTCGTTTTCTGAATGTTGAGCTTTAAGCCAACTTTTTCACTCTGCTCTTTCACTTTCATCAAGAGGCTTTTTAGTTCCTCTTCACTTTCTACCATAAGGGTGGTGTCATCTGCATGTCTGAGGTTATTGATATTTCTCCCGGCAATCTTGACTCCAGCTTGTGTTTCTTCCAGTCCAGCGTTTCTCATGATGTACTCTGCATATAAATTAAATAAGCAGGGTGACAATATACAGCCTTGACGTACTCCTTTTTCTATTTGGAACCAGTCTGTTGTTCCATGTCCAGTTCTAACTGTTGCCTCCTGACCTGCATATAGGTTTCTCAAGAGGCAGGTCAGGTGGTCTGGTATTCCTATCTCTTGAAGAATTTTCCACAGTTTACTATGAAGTATCTGTTCTGTATCTACGACAGTTGCTCTGTATCTATTATGTATCTACTCTGCATGTACTATATGCCTGTGACGTACCCTGTGACTATATGCCTGAGACTCGGTGTCTCTGCTACATATAACCTGGGATGTGTCCACTCTACTGTATCAGATGCTGATTTAGACCAAGGACACACTGAACCTAGATCCCCTCACAGGCCTCTGAGGGGGGCAAGCGTTGACATCTGTTTCACAGGCAGGCCTGCAGGACAGCATCTGGACTCCAGGTCAGCCCAGTATTTCCAAACTCGGTTTCATCCTTAACCTTCAAGTAACAGAGCAACAGACGTGAGGGACACACAGTGGACAGGAAAACATACCCTAACGGAAGAAGTCCACTGGCCTGGCCGAGGCCTGTGTCCCCGTGCTTGGCTCTCATCCTAGCGCCTCATTCTAGGGGATGAGGGACAAACCGCCAGGGAGCTGTGACTACAGCTGGGGAGAAATGGCATAGAGCGGGGCAGGGGCTCGTGAGAGCGGGGGCAAGTGCTGGGCCCGCCTACCTGCCCTGCGAGGCAGCCCCTCCTAAGGGAAACTGAGGCCCAGGGAGCCTTGTCCTGCTTCCTGCAGCCAGAGCTGACTCAGGCCAGCTCAGCCCAAGGTGCCTGGCCGTGGTCTTGACAGCTGAGCTGGAATGAATGAATGAGTAAATGACACACACAAGCTGAAGAAAGAACAAGGCAATCAGCCTCAGACCCCCACGGAGGCTGTCCCTGGGCTCTCATGACCAGGTCAGAGGAGAAAGAGGCAGAGGGGGAGACAAGTGCCCGGGAAATCCTGGGCCACCTGGGAAGGGGCAGGAAGGATGCCCACCAGCCTCCCTCTGGTTGGAGGACTCAGCTGCTGCAAGTTTCCAGGTTTCTTAAATCACATCTGAGATTGAAAACTGCTTTGGTGATTAAACACATACAAGAGGCCGGCTTCTCCTTGAGATTAAGCCTTCTAAAAGGCTTTAAGAATTTATCAGGGGCAGGCGGTGGGGGGAAGCCCCAAGCTGTCACAACTAAATTTTGATGTGTGATTTGCATATATATTCGTGACTGAGCAACTTCACTTTCACTTTTCACTTTCATGCATTGGAGAAGGAAATGGCAACCCACTCCAGTGTTCTTGCCTGGAGAATCCCAGGGACGGCAGAGCCTGGTGGGCTGCTGTCTATGGGGTCGCACAGAGTCGGACATGACTGAAGCGACTTAGCAGCAGCAGCAGAGAAAGAGAGGACTCAAGGGTCAAGGGTCAGGGAAAGAGGAGGGGTGGGGCTGGCACCAGAGGAGCCCCCTTGGAATTCCCCCCACACAACAGAGAACCTTTTAATGTCTTTTTACAAAATAAAGTATTTCCTCCCTGTCCTACTCATTTTAGAAAGTCAGACCTAAGGAAGCCAGGACCCCAGGGCTTCCAGGAGGCAGGATGTCACACGGGGACAGCACGCCAGGAAAACGTGTTGTAAAGATCATGTATCAGCACAGGCACACCTCAGGGATGCTATGGGTTTGGCTCAAGCAAACATAAAGCAAGTATCATGATAAAGTGATACACACAAATGTTTTAGTTTCTCAGTGCAAAGTTACGTTTATACTATAACTATAGCCTATTAAGTCTAAAAAGAATGCCTAAAAAGAATGTACATGAAAGTGAAGTCGCTCAGTTGTGTCTGACTCCTTGCGATCCCATGGACTGTAGCTTACCAGGCTTCTCAGTCCATGGGATTTTCCAGGCAAGAGTACTGGGGTGGGTTGCCATTTCCTTCTCCAGGGGATCTTCCCGAGCCAGGGATCGAATCCAGGTCTCCCACATTGTAGGCAGACGCTTTACCCTCTGAGCCACCAGGGAAGCCCAAAAAGAATGTACATACCTCAGATAAAAAATATTTTATTGCTAAAAAATGGTAAGCGTCATCTTAGCCTTCAGCAAATCTCTTTTTATTTTCCCCACTGGAGAAGGGTCTAGTCTCCATGCTGATGGCTGCTGATTGATCAGGGTGCTGGTTGCTGAAGGCTGGGCTGGTTGTGGCAATTTCTTAAAATATAAGAACAATGACGTTTGCCAAATCAATGGATTCTTCATTCACAAACAACTGCTCTACAGCGGTAATGCTGGCTGACAGTATCTTACACGTGGGAGAACTTCCTTCAAAATTGGAGTTAAGCAACTCAAATCTTGATGCTGCTTTTTCAGCTCTGCTGTCATGTCAACAATCTTCACAGCATCTTCACCAGGAGCAAACTCTATCTCAAGAAACCACCTTCCTTGTCGTCCACAAGAAACAACTCCTCATCTGTTAGAGTTTTATCCTGAGATGCAGCAATTCAGCCACATCTTCAGCCCAACTTCTTTTTTTTTTCAATCAATTTGTTGTTGTCTAGTCACTAAGTCACTAGAGATTTCTTCAAGAAAATCAGAAATACCAAGGGAACATTTCATGCAAAGATGGGCACAATAAAGGACAGAAACAGTATGGACCTAACAGAAACAGAAGATATTAAGAAAAGGTGGCAAGAATACACAGAAGAACTATACAAAAAAGATCTTAATGACCTGGATAACCAAAATGGTACAATCACTCACCTAGAGCCAGACATCCTGGAGTGCAAAGTCAAGTGGGCCTTAGGAAGCATCACTATGAACAAAGCTAATGGAGGTGATAGAATTCCAGCTGAGCTATTTCAAACCCTAAACCATGATGCTGTGGAAGTTCTGCACTCAATATGCCAGAAAACTTGGAAAATTCAGCAGTGGCCATAGGACTGGAAAAGGTCAGTATTCATTTCAATCCCAAAGAAGGGCAGTGTGTAAGAATGTTTAAACTACCACACAATTGCACTCATTTCACATTCTAGCAAGGTAATGCTCAAAATTCTCTAAGCTAGGCTTCAACAGTACGTGAACCAAGAATTTCCAGATGTATAAGCTGGATTTAGAAAAGGCATAGGAACCAGAGATCACATTGCCAACATCTGCTGGATCACAGAAAGAAAAAGAGAATTCCAGAAAAACATCTACTTCTGCTTCACTGACTATGCTAAAACCTTTGACTGTCATGACTGAGGAACTGAACAAGTCACCAAGTCACGTCTGACTCCTTGCAACCTCAGGGACTGCAGCACGGCAGGCTCCCCTATCCTTTGCTATCTCTTGGAGTTTGTTCAAACTCATGTCCATTGATTCAGTGACACCATCTAGCCATCTTATCTTCTGTCACCCCTTTCTCCTCCTGCCCTCAGTCTTTTCCAGCCTCAGGGTCTTTTCCAATGAGTTAGCTCTTTGAATCAATGGCCAAAGTACTGAAGCTGAAGCTTCAGTGAATATTCAGGATTGATTTCCTTTAGGATTGACTGGTTTGATCTCCCTGCAGCCCAAGAGACCCTCAAGAGTCTTCTTCAAAAAAGTTGGAAAGTATCGGTTCTTTGCGTTCAGCCTTCTTTATGGTCCAACTCTCACATCTGTGCATGACTACTGGAAACACCATAGCTTTAATCATATGGACCTTTATTGGCAAAGTGATGTCTCTGCTTTTTAATATGCTGTCTAGGTTTGTCATAGCTTTTCTTCCAAGGAGCAAGTGTATTTTAATTTTGTAGTTGCATTAATTAATTACTATTTTTGGCTGTGCTGGGTCTTTATTGCTGCACTCAGGCTCTCTCTAGCTGTGGCGAGCAGCAGCTGCTCTGGTGTGGTGTGGAGGCTTCCCACTGAAGTGCAGGCCCCACTTCTAATTCCAGCTCTCTTGCTGTTTCCACCACATCTGTAGTTGCTTCCTCCACTGAAGTTTGGAACTCCTCAAAGTCATCCATGAGCATTGGAATCCACTTCCTCCAAATTCCTGTTGTTGTTTAGTCACTAAGTTGTATCCAACTCTCTTGTGACCCCATGGAATGTGGCCCCCAGGCTCCTCTGTCCATGGGATTTCCCAGGCAAATATACCGGAATAGGTTGCCACTTCCTCCTCTAGGGGATCTTCCTGACCCAGGGATCGAACCAGAGTCTCCTGCGTCTCCTGTATTGGCAGGCAGATTCTTTACCACTGCCACTTGGGAAGCCCTTCCAAACTCCTGCGAATGTTGGTATTTTGTTGATATTCCCATGAATCATGAATGTTCTTAATGGCATCTAGAATGGTGAATCCTTTCCAGGTACTTTTCAATTGACTTTGCCTAGAAACAACAGAGGAATCACCACCTATGGGAGCTATAGCTTTATACAATGGGTTTCTTAAATAATATGACTTGAATGTTGAAATTCTTTCCTGGTCCACGGATGCGGAGTGGATGCTGTGTTTGCAGCATGAAAACAACACGAATCTCGTTGTCCTTCTGCATCAGAGCATGACCAGGTGTGTGGTCAATGAGCACTGACATTTTGAAAGGAGTATTTTTCTGAGCAGAAGGTCTCAACAATGGGCCTAAAATCTTGCAGGAAACCATGTGGTAAACAGATGTGCTGTCATTCAGGCTTTGTTATTCCATTTCCAAAGCACATGCACAGTGCATTCAGCTTAATTCTTCAGGGCCCCTTCGCTTGTGTCAAGGACTCCCAGGTGGCTCAGTGGTAAAGAATCCACCTGCCAATTCAAGAGACACGAGTTTGATCCCTGGGTCAGGAAGATCCCCTGGAGGAAGAAATGGCAACCCACTCCAGTATTCTTGCCTGGGAAATTCCATGGACAGAGGAGCCTGGTGGGCTACAGTCCATGGGATCGCAAAGAATCGGACACGACTGAGTAACTGAGCATACACGCACTTGTGTGGCCCCTTCATGCTCTGAGCTGGATCTTCTGGAAAACTTGCTACAGCTTCTTCATCAGCACTTGCTGCTTCACTTTGCACTTGACGCTGTAAAAATGGCTTCTTTCCTTAAACTTCATGAACCAACCCCTGTGGCTTCAGACTTTTCTTCTGCAGCTTCCTCTCCTCCCTCAGCCTTCACAGAACTGAAGAGTCAGGGCCTTGCTCTGCATGAGGCTTTGCCTTAAGGGAATACTGTAGCTGGTTTGATCTTCTATCGAGGCCATTAAAACCTTCTCCGTATCAGCGGTAAGGCTGTTTCGCTCTCTTACCATTTCTGCATTCACAGCAGCAGCATTTTTAACTTCCTTCAGGGCTTTTCTTGGTATTCATGACTTGGCTAATTGTTTGGTGCAAGGGACCCAGCTTTCAGTCTGTCTTGGTTTTTGACCTGTCTTCTTCCCTAAGCTTAACCATTTCTAGCTTTTGATTAAAACTGAGAGACGGGCGACTCTTCCTTTTACTTGAACACTTAAGAGGCCACTGCAGGAATTGTTTTGTCCTGGTTTGGGTGTTTTGGGGCCATGCCACACAGCTTGCAGGATCTTAAATCCCTGACCAGGGATGGAGCTGGGGCCCGAAACAGTGCAAGTGTGGCATCTTAACCACTGGACCACGAAGGAAGTCCCCCCATTGCAGGGTTATTAATCGGCCTGATTTCAATATTGTTGTGTCAGGGAACAGGAAGGCCCAAGGAGAGGGAGGAAGATGGGGGGACGGCCAATCAGTGGGGCAGGCAGAACACAGCACGTTGACAGGTGAAGTTCAGCAGGTGTGGTTCGTGGCCCGGAAACAATGACACAGATCGCAGATCACCACAACTAACGCAGTGATAATGAACTTGAAATACTGCGAGAACTACCAGAACATGACACACAGACATCCTTGACCACAGGCGCTAACCCTCATGATGGCGACCCTGGGGGGTTGTCCACGGTCAGTGTGCAGCCTGCAGATCTACAGAGCCTTGGGAGCAAACCACATCCCTCGGGGGACCAGGTAGGGGCTGGGAGGAAAGGGTGGCTCAGGGCCTTGGGGGTGGGGACAGGAGCAAGCAGGGTGAAAAAGCGAGATGCCAGCACAAAAGCTGCAGCCTCGGTGCCACAGATGGATGGTCCCACAATGGGTCTGTTTTTCCAGGTGGCAGATTTTGAAATAATTTTAGCAAGAGAGCCTCTATCACTGCAAAATAAAACCGAGGAAAAGCCTGGAGTGAAGGGTTAGGTCAAGGGGCTGAGACCAGCTCCTCCTCTGCCCCAGGGCCATGATCACGGGAAGGAGGGGTTGGGGGGGAAGACCC
Source organism: Bison bison bison (assembly GCF_000754665.1). Lineage (NCBI taxonomy): Eukaryota > Metazoa > Chordata > Mammalia > Artiodactyla > Bovidae > Bison > Bison bison. The sequence goes on from NW_011494861.1 coordinate 10,804,465, forward strand.
TGAAGGGGAAGACCCTGGAGGGGAAGACTCTGGAGTACCTGCATGCTTTGCAGGGACAAGAAGTAACACAGGCTTTTAACCAGCTGGTTCAGAGCAGGTGCACACAGCTCGCTGCCACCAGGGTGCGGAATCCGAGTGTTCTCTTTTCCTTTTTCCAGACTTACTTATTTTTGGCTGTGCTGGGTCTTGGTTGCTGCACCCAGGCTTTCTCTAGCTGTGGGAGCGGGAGCTGCTCTCTAGCTGTGGGCTTCTCATTGCAGTGGCTTCTCTTGTTCCGGAGCACAGCCTCTAAAGCGTGTGGGCCTCAGCAGCTGTGGGGCATGGGCTTAGCTGCTCTGCGGCGTGTGGGATCTTCCTGGACCGGGATCGACCCCATGTCCCCTGCATTGGCAGGTGGACTCTTAACCACTGGGCCACCAGGGGAGCCCTCGAGTGTTGCATTTTCCCTCAGAAAAAATCCTCGTCTCACTTTCACTGCTTTAAAAATGCATTTCAAGGCTTCTCTGCTCCTTGCAAGTCATTTGATTTAGCTGGATGTGGACAAATGATTTTCAGCTTAACTGGAACAGCAAGTAGGTCATAACCGGGATTCAGGGCTGTTGAACCAACACTTTACAGGCTCACAAAACACAGGACTAAGGGGTGACCAGAGACTCCTGTGTGGCCCCCTCCCTGGCCTCCCCAGGGGTTCTGCCAGCAGGTTCTCCCAGTTCCTCTGAGGGGCCACACTCCCCACCCCTCAAGAACCTTGCCGGTCCCCTTCCATGGCCAGGTCAGCGAGTCCTCACCTCAGGTGTTACCCCTCCTTCCTGGGCCCCCAGCACCAGCCCTTTCCATCTTGGTGCCACTTACATTCACTACAAGCTGCAACTTTATCTGTTTCTGCACATGTGCTCACTAACCACCTGAGACTAGGAGCACGTCCTCTATATCATGGTTCTCTCAGTATCTGCCTGGCCTGGAATCTGGGGCCATACCGCTCAGATGTGGGAAAGGAGAAGGGAAAGGAAGGAAGAAGGAGGGAGGAGGGACAGGAGGGAGGGAGGAGAGGAGGGAGGAGGGAAAGGAGGGAGGGAGGAAGGAGAGGAGGGTGGAGGGAAAAGAGGGAGCGAGGAGGGAGAGGAGGGAGGAGGGAAAGGTGGGAGGAGGGAAAGGAAGGAGGGAGGGTGGAGGGAGGAGAGAGGAGGGAAAGGAGGGAGGGAGGAGGGAGAGAAGGGAAAGGAGGGAAAGGAGGGAGGGAGGAGGGAGAAGAGGGTGGAGGGACAGGAGGGAGGGAGGGAGGAGGGAGAGGACGGTGGAGGGAAAAGAGGGAGGAGGGAAAGGAGGGTGGAGGGAAAAGAGG
>NW_011494861.1:10805906-10810616 GCF_000754665.1 Bison bison bison
AGGGCGGGAGGGAGAGAGGAAAACCCAGGCTCATATCAGCAAAACACCTGCTCGGGCTCCATGCACTGTAATTCCACATAGATCTCCTAATTCATTCTCGCAACTCCTGGGGACGGCGTGTCCCTGCTGTTCTGTGTGGGAAGGAGGGTGTGGCGGGGCGTGCAGAGGGAGAGGAGTCTTTGGTCCCAGAACAGATCCCCCCCAACCCCCAGAGGCGGCGCCGAGCTGGTCCAAGGCAGCAGGAGCCTTATTAGATGTATCTGTGAGTCCAGGCACCGGGAAATCCAAAGTTTAAACCTGACCCTGCAGCTTCGAGGACAGGCATGAGGGGTTGTTTGGAAGTAGAATCACAAGCCACCCACCCAGCCCATCCTCTGAGAGAACCCCAGATGGCAATCAGCTCCTTAGACCACTGCTGTCCTCATGATGGGGGCTTCAGGCAGGGGCGCAGCACCCATGGGAACCGAGTGCACCCCACATTCATGTTTCTCGGGGTGTTTAAGTAAAGAATCTCCTGAGTTTAGAGAAATGGCCTGAAAACCTGGGTCTTGCAGGCTGCATTCCAGGGAGAAGCTGCCAGGGCTCCTGGGCTCAACCTGGCGGCGGCAGCACTGCCTTCTCATCAGGGCCCCCAGGCATGGGGGCAGAGAGCAGGGACTCACCACCCTCCCTCATGCTCATCAGCTGAGTTGTTTCTGATCCCTCCCTGGTCCCCAAGAGAGGCCCCCAGGACCCAGAACAACCGCTCCTCCTGGAAGGCCACATGGTGTTTCACACACAGGCTGCGGGTGTGTCCCCACCATCCTGAGAAGTGAAATCGCATTCCTCCCAGCTCCTGGGGCTGGGGCTGGGGGTGGGGGTGGGGGTGGGTGCCAAGTCCACCAGCTCCTGGGGCCGGGGATCCAAGTCCACCAGCTCCTGCGGGGGTGTGTATGTCCAAGTCCACCAACACCTGGGAGGGGGATCCAAGTCTACCAGCTCCTGGGGGGGTTGCAGCCTGTCAGCCCTGCACCCTGACAGTGTCCACCTGACAGCTCCCCCACCACACACCAGGCAGCAGGAATAGATGGGTCCATCCAGGGCCAGGGGCCAAGGCTGGTCAGAGTGCCACGCTCCTGCCACACCAAAGGGTCAAGGCTGGGCCCAGGACCAGGCAGGGCTCTGGACCTCTGTCAAAATGCTAGAGAGACCTGCCCTCCTCCATGAACAATGGAGGGCCAGAGGGCAAAGCCTAGACGGAGTCAGCCTGCCCTGCTCGCCGCCTCAACCCCTGGTGGATCCACAGCATCTTGCTGATCCTCCACTGCTCCCCAGCTAGGCCCTGAAGCCTCCCTTTCCCCACGTGCATACAGCAGGCAAAGCTCAGAGCCAGGTTGCTGCCCAAGCCTCCTCAGGGACACGGGGACCTGATCAGTGGTGACATCAAAGGATGCCCTCAGTGACAAGCTAGCAGGACCTGCCTCTGTGGTGACAGCTGACACAAACCAAGTACTCGTGGACATCAGCTGATCAGTCTTCCTGACAGTCCTCTTCCCTAAACACTGCAAAACACAACACAAGGGAGAGTCACAGCTTCCCTGCACCACCAGCAGCAGAGCCCTCTGTGCAGGGATTCCCATTCCTGGGTGTGTGGGTATGTGTGTGTGTGGTGTGTGTATGCATGTGGTGGGTCTATGTGTGGTGTGCGTGTGTGTCTATGTGGTGTCTGTGATTCTATCTGTGTGCACCTGTCTCTGTGTAATGTGTATGTATGTGTGTGTCTCCGTGTCTGAATGTGTATGTATTCTGTATGTGTGTTGTGTCTCTGTGTGTATGTATGTGTATGTGGTATGTGGGGTGTGTGTATGTCTGTGTGCATGTGTCTCTGTGTGTGCATGTGGCGTGTGTGTATGTATGTATGTGTCTGTGTGTGGTGTCATTTGTGTCTTGTGTGGTGTGTACGTGTGTGTGTGTGTGTGCCTGTGTGTGGTATGTGTGTATGTATATATGTGTGAGTGTGTGTGATGTGTGTCTGTGTGTGTGCATGCATGTGCTGCTAACACTCGGGCTGAGGACACAGCAGAGACTGAGGCCAGAGTGGACCCCTGGCTCTGCAAGAAGGGAAGCCAGGAGTCAGAAGTAGACCTGGGGTCTTGCTGCCTCCACGTTTTCTGACTCCCAACTTGCAGCCCAGGACCATTTCTAATTCCCATGGAAACACCGAGGGAGCAGCACGGAAGCCGCTTCCCCCAGAATTGTCACCCACAGCTCAGAAATACGTCACCAGCTCCAACACACTAGTGCTGCTTTTGAGCGCCCACTGGAGACAAGCCTCACCGGTACAGAGAAGGTTAGCATGGCCCCTGCGCAAGAATGACACACAAATTCGTGAAGCATTCCATATTTTTTACCACTGTCACCATGACTGTCAAGACACTAGTACTGCTGATGGGCAAAGAAGGTGTCCACGGCGGTATGATCAATAAGAAATGTTATGAAATGGCCTCTCACCTGCGGCGTTCCCAGTACTGACCTCGTCTAGCCCTCCCCTCACCACTCCCCAGTGCTTCTGCACCCCTCTGCTCCCCACCACACTCCCCGCCACACACACCATTTTTATTTTGGGGCCATTACCCCACACCTTATTGCTGCCAAAACCATATGGGTGGGGGGCCCACACTGGATGGACAGACACCTCTGCCCCCAACCCATACCCTCCTGTGTGTGGTTGGAAAACATTTTTGCTTTTCTGAATAAAAAAGGTTCTACTGCAAAAAAAAAAAAAAAGACAAGCTTCACAAAATCCACGTGATTCCATTCCCTGTGCCCACACCTGCCTTCTGAGGAGGCCCAGAGGAGACTCAAGACCAGAGGGGGAAGCAGGAGCTGCCAGACACTGAGACCCGAGCTCTGACCCCTTGGCGGTCAGCCTGAGTGTCCCAGACACATGGAAACCCCTGCCCCATCAGAGGGACGAAGCCCCAGGGTCACAGAAAGGAAGGAGCAGCTCCTTCCTGGTCACCATCAACAGTACCAACGGGCTTGTGGGAGACCACAAGAACAGCAGCGAGCCTGGGAAACTGGGCAGAGCTTGTTACAGACAAGAGACTGAAAGAGACCGAAACTGAGCTTTAAGAAAAATGACTGGGGAACAAGAAATTAATTCAAGGCCAAAAACAGCCAATATGGGAGGTGGCAGATGGGCTGCGGTGGGGTGGCTGGGGGAGGGCCGCAGCAGGAGCCTCAGAAAAGACCTGATCACCCCTTGGTGACCACTGTCCATGCTGTGGGCCAGCACAGCACACATAAGAACACGGCCACATGCGGAGACCACAGGGAGGCCACAGGCCCTGGGACATGCAGTTCAGGCTGGAACCAGGTTTCTTTCATTTCACGCCAAAGATGGGATCTAGGGACAGAAGGGGGCTGCCCCCCAGGGGTGGAGAGGTGATGGCAAAGGAGAACCCCGAAACTGTGCATCAAAATGGAAGGACATGTGGGCTCTCTTGGAAGGTGGCTGCTCCGACATGACAAACCAGGAAGTCACTGGGAAGTCTCTGATGTGACAAACTGGGAAATCACCCACAGCAGGTGCGACAAGGGGGTGTCTGGCAGGAGACGTGGCCCCCAGGTCAGACTGATGAGGGGTGTGGACTGGACCTAGCACTGAGGCCCCTACCTGTGCCCGCATGCAAGCATCTGTGTCCATACCTGTGGTTACCTGGTGCACCCCCTCCAAGGCCATCCAAGTGTGAGCAGGCGCCGGAATAGAGGGGACCAAGTGCTGCAGGCCCTCTGTCCACACCGTCCACGTCCAGCGTGTCCACACCTGTCTGCACAGCACCCACGCCCGCCCACATCACGTACACACGGTGTCTGCACCCGCCTACCCCTGTCTAAACCCATGAGGAAGCACTTTTCAAAGGAACAGCAGCTGCCAGCTCAGCCCATGGGCTGCCCGCCTCCTCCCTACTGGGCAGGGATTGCAGAGACTCTGGCTTCAGCCTCCCTCCTGGCGGGAGACCCTCGCAGGCGTTGCAACATGTCTGTGGATCTGCTTCCCGAGACCCGCTACAGGGCGTCCCGGTGCACTGGGGCTGCGCCTACACCTGGACCACAGGGCAGTGCCTGGAGAGCGGCAGGGCCTTCCCTGACCCTGGGGGCCGGCGCGTCAGAGGCCTGCAAGGTTTAAGATGGTGGAGCTGAGTTTAAAGTCTTGGCCGGGACTGAAGTCAGAGCGACCCCCAAACCCTTCCCGACATCTGGGCCTCTCTCCTTTCTGAGCACAGGGCCCAGACCCCCACCCCATGCCCCACCCCACTGCCATCTGCTCACCTTGAAACCCGAGCCTCCAGCTTTCTCAGATAAACCATCCTCTACTGCTTAAAAATAATTAACTTTAAAAGCTCCCTTTGTACAAAAACAGATCAGCTAAAATCCATGAATAATTTATGCTTGTTCTGTTCACTCCCAAGAATGTCGCCGCGGAGCTCAGCGAAGTCTCTGTTCTAAATGGACCCAAGGCCTTCAGATCCACAGGACCCTGGTGAGTCTCCACAGCCCCAAAGCCGAGAAGGCGAAGGTGGTCTGCATTCACCAGCAGGTGCTCCCAGGGGGGCCAGAGCGGAGGGAGGCGCCTGCTCTGGGCTCTGTTCCCCCGGGCTGTCCCGAGGTGGGACCCTGCCGCCTGCCCTCCTCCCAGCGGAGCGGCCCACCGGGTGCAGGGCTTTC
>NW_011494861.1:10810719-10814368 GCF_000754665.1 Bison bison bison
CAACACCAGGTGTGCCCATCACCCCACAGATGGCCCAGAGCCCTGGACTCATTCCATCTCGTTCTGTTATCCCGCGGGGTCGCTTCATGTAGCAAAACATGCTGGGGGTTGGGGGGGGTGTTGCTGATGTGACCAAGCATCTAGGGGTTCTGGACAGACAGGGTAGCCGCCACTGGGCAGACCCCACAGGAGCACGGGGAAGGATGTTCTCATGGGGACAGACTGACTGACTCACGGGCCCCCAAGTACCTTCTGATTCAAGAGTCCCTCCTCCACATGAGCCTTTCTCCTTCGTAATGAATTTTTATGCTATAAAAATAGGTGGTAAGAGACACGGAAAATATCAGAAGAACGAAAAGAGAAGGAAAACCGGTCAATCTTCACACTGACATCACAGATGCCCGTCTGTTCTCCACCTGAAGTCAGCTCCTTGGACAACCTTGCTCTGACGTGCCAACCAGTGGGTTCAAGTAGAGAAAGCTGAGCCCAACGTGCACAGCAGTGGGTCAGTCATTATACACCGACCAGGACAATCGACAAATACACAGGCACACAATCCCATTCTAAACTGGGCAAAGGACCTGAACAGATGTTTCTCAAAGACGACATACTGGCAGCCGATGAACGAGAAAAGATGCTCAACATTACTGACCACTAGGGAAACGCCAATCAAAACCACCATGAGACACCACCTCACACCCAACAGGGTGGCTCCCAGAAAACAAGACCAGAAACTAACTGTTGATGAGAAAGTGAAGAAACTGGAAGCCTGTGCACTGTTGGTAGGAATGTAAATTAGCGTGGCTCCTTCGGAAAACAGTCTGGTGGTTCCTCAAAGAATTAAAAATGGAATTATCCTACGATCCAGCAATTCCAATTGTGTGTATATTCCCAAAAGAACTGAAAGCAGGGCCCTGAAAATGCATTTGTACACCCATGTTCAGAGCAGAGTTATTCACAACAGCCAAAAGACAGAAGCAAACCAGTGTCCATCAGTGGGTGATGGATAAGTGAAGTGTGGTCCATCCACACGATGGACGATGATTCAGCCATAAAAAGGAGAGTCTGACACCCACTGCAACATGGGTGAACCTCGAGGACACGGTGCCAAGTGACACAAGCAGACGTGAAAGAACAATGTAAGATGGCACTTCCGGAAGGACCTGGAAGGTGGGTGTCAGAAGGGAGGGGTGCGGAGTGTTTAACGGGATGGAGTTTCAATTTGGGAAGAGGAGAAAGTTCTGGAGACGATCACGGTGATGGCTCCACAACTATGTGAGTACACGTTAACTGCTGACCTGCGCACTTAAAAACGGCTAAAGTGGCAAGTTTTATATGAAGCCTATTTTTTTTCTTGTTGTTCAGTCACTTAGTCATGTCTGACTCTTTGCAACCCCATGGACCACGGCATACCAGGCTCCCCTGTCCTTGACTATCTCCTGGAGTTTGCTCAAACTCATGTCCATTCAGTCACTAATGCCATCCAACCATCTCATCCTCTGTCGTCCCCTTCTCCTTCTGCCCTCAATCTTTCCCAGCATCAGGGTCTTTTCCACTGAGTCAGCTCTTCACATCAGGTGGTCAAAGTATTGGAGCTTCAGCTTCAGCATCAGTCCTTCCAATGTACAGTCAGGGTTGATTTCCTTTAGGATTGACTGCTTTGATCTCCGTGCAGTCCAAGGGACCCTCCAGAGTCTTCTCCAGCACATTTCGAAAGCATCAATTCTTCAGCACTCAGCCTTAAATGTGGTTCAACTCTCACATCTCTGCATGACTACTGGAAAAATCATAGCTTTGGCAATATGGACCTTTGTCGGCAAAGTGAGGTCTGTCTCTGATTTTTAATATGCTGTCTAGGTTTGTCATAGCTTTTCTTCCAAGGAGCAAGTGTTTTTTAATTTCATGGCTGCAGTCACCATCCACAGTGATTTTGAAGCCCAAGAAAATAAAGTCTGTCACTGTTTCCACTTTTTCCCCTTCTATTTGCCATGAAATGATGGGATGCCATGGATCATGGGATCAAGTATATTTTCATCACCATTTTTTAAAACAACAAAAAACAAAGGTGGGCTGGATTTGGTGCGTTGGCCATAGTTTTCTAACCCTTTTTTTAAAGTGTGTCCATGTACATTGGCTGGTCTTCATAAGTGGTCTTTACAAAGTGTATTCAATGATCTGCTTAGATCACAATGTCAAGAAAAACGAAGTTCTGCATACTATACAGAAAACTAAACTAACATGGTGGAAATATCTGGACAGGCTCTCTCTGACACTTCAGCCACGTGGGATCTGAAGAGCAAACCGCATGCTGGACACAGGAAACGAGGCGCAACCCTTCATTCCTACATGTGTGATGGCCTCTCTGGAGAAGTGTCAGAGGTTTCTTCATGACCACATGAGCTCAGGACTCCCCAGTGACCGGGCCCTCCTGTCCAGGAAGGGGCAGCTGCAGAGTAGGACGTCAGAGCCTCACCACGTCCTCCAGGTGGTGTGATGGACCCTGTGGGGACACTGGGCTTGGGGTCCTGGTTAGCAGGGTCCTCTGTGGTCAGTCACACACCATTCACTATAAATCCTCAGGCATTTTTCTTGTTCCCAATTGGGAGAGGACGCCAAGGACAGCTGACCACAAGGATTGCAGACCTGCCAGGCTGTGAACTTGTGCGGACCCCAGGATTCAACTTCTGCAGGTCCCATTCGGGCCAAATTGCATTCCCCCAAACCCAAATGCTAAGTCCTGACCCCCGGTACCTCAGACCGTGCCCTCATTTGGAAATAGGGTCGCTGCAGATGTCTGAAGTTAGAATGAGGTCACAGGGTGGCCCCTGATCCGAATGACTGGTGGCTTTATAAAATGATTCTAAATGATTAAAATACATTGATGTTCCTGGCCAGAGTGATTGCTGGTCTGGGATTCTGCGCCAAGGCAATGACGAGTCGACCAGAGGGGCTGACACAGCGCAGCCCAGGGAACCCTGCCGCCCCCGGGGCCACTAGCAGCTGCTACCCGCCTGCAGCCAAGCTGAAGATGGGGAGGAATTTTAACTAACGTGATGCCTCCACAGCACCATAACATTAGTAAGCACGTGAGACTAGATTAGAATTTAAAAGGATCCACTCACTGGGTAGCTCCAGAAAGGGCAATTAAAATTTTTCCTTTCTGTTTTATTGCCTGTTTCAGATTTTCTGCAGTCAACATGTGCTTGTGGTTTCAACCAGAAATGCTGTCTAAATACAAACTGGAAAGTCCTGTCTGTCTGATTTGGCCTTTTTGTCCACTCCTGGTCACCATTGTTCCCCCCAAGATGGCGAGTGAAGATGCTGCGGTGGCGAAAGCTTCAGGGAGCGGCACACATGATCCAGCCCTGGCTGGCTTGAGGCCCTGGCAGGCTGACCCACATAGCAGGGCTGCCAGTCCTCCCGGGCAGCGGGCAGCATGTGCAGCCCATTGCTGACCAGTCCTGGGGTTGGGGGACCTTTGGTGTTAAGGAGGGGACATCTTCACAGAAGCCCATCTGATAAATGCCCATGGAGACTGCACCTGAGATCAAAGCAGGCCAACTCCAACCTCCAGCACAAGAGTCCTGTGTACTGGGGGGAGAGGAAAGGCTGTGGGGGTTGGTCTTCATGGAGAGAAGGACAGTATGGA
>NW_011494861.1:10814577-10826687 GCF_000754665.1 Bison bison bison
AGAGAGGGCCCCTGACTCTGGCGAGATGGAGATTGGGGGTCATGGGGAGTCAGCCCAGGGAGAGCCCATTTACAGGCTCTGTCAGGCTGCAGGGGCAGGGTCATCAGGTAAGGGGGCGGAGCCTGGGCCAGGTAGACCTGGAGAGGCTGCGACTGTCCTCAGGTCACATGAGAGGGAAAGAGCAGGATGGAGGTAGTAAAGGCCACAGAGAAATGGAGGGCGCAGAGAAAGCCGCTATTCAGCCATGGCTCTGCCTCAGCAGAACAAAGGATGCCTTCAGGCCACGTGTCCAGGCTGCCAACACGTGCCAGTCACCAGGCAGCCAGCCCCTCGTGCCGTCCCCACAGCCCACCTGCAGCCCCACCTCGAAGGGCTCCCCCCACGGCTGCCTGGACACTGCCTCCACTGCTGCCCCCAGGGCCTCCACACCAGGCACGAGCTCCCTGGGGGCACGAGCTCCCTGGAGGCCAGCCGGATGGGACGTGCCTGCCCCATTAGGACACACATCCTTCCTTGGGGGGTCACTTCTCCACACACAGGGGCAGAAAGATGGCACCCTAACCCCCCAAATGCCGGCTTCAGAAGAAAAACCACCTCGGCTTATTAATTTATTCTTCCCACAAGTCTTCTTGATGACATAACACACACATTGCTCAGATACCTTATCACAGCCCTGTGCTAACAACAATAAGAATTTCTGGATGATGAGATAAGACCAAAAAAATGTCCCCTCCCCTCCAAAAACCCCATATTATGCAAGAATAAGGGAATCATTAAAATGCTTTTGAGCAAGGTCTTACCAGTGGCTCGTAAGTGCAAGGACCACCTGGCATCTCAGTTCCCTGTCAATGGTACTACCATCACTGCTCTCTGGGAGGCAGGGCTCTGCCCGGCTGTGGGCACGGTCAGCAGGGCTCTGCCCCACTGTGGGCACGGTCAGCCTGTGACAACACCATGACTCTAAGCTATGAGGCAGCAAACCTGTCTTTTATTCTGTTTCTCACAGAACTCTGTTTAAAAGCAGATGAGAAGATGAAAGAATTCTCAGGCTCTGCTGTACAACATGGGAATATGGTTAACACCCCTGAACCACATATTAAAAGTGGTTAGGATGCCCTGTTAGAACGACCAAAACCCAGAACACAACGGCACCAAATGCTGGTGAGGACTGGAGCAACAGAAACTCTTCGGTGGCCACTGATGGGGATGCAGATGGTGCAGCCACTTGGGAACACAGTTCAGAGTTTTCTTATGAAACTACACACAGTCTTACCAGACAAGCCAGCAGCCACACTCCTTGGTGTTTACCCAAAGGAGCTGAAGACCATGTCTGTACAAAAACGTGCCCATAGATGTTTACAACAGCTTTATTCATATCCGTCAAAACTCGGAAGCAATGAAGGTACCTTTCAGTGGGTGATGGACAAATAAACTGTTCTAGCCAGACAATGGAAATATTACCCAGCTAAAAAGAAATGAGCCAGGTTTCCCTGGTGGTGTAGTAGTAAAGAATCCACCTGCCAATGCAGGAGATGTTGGTTCAAGCCCTGGTCCGGGAAGATCCCACATGCCACAGAGCACCTAAGCCGGTGCACCACCACTGCTGAGTCTGTGCTCTAGAGTCTGACAGTGGCAACTACTAAGCCCATGCTCCACAACAAAGAGAAGCCAGTGCACCACGATTAGAGAGCAGCCCCCGCTTGCCACGACGAGAGAAGGCCCATGTGCAGCAGCGAAGACCCAGGGCAGCCAAAAATAAAAATAAATTTTTTTTAAAAAGGAAATGAGCCATCAAGTCATGAAAAGACATGGAGGAAACTTAAATGCATATGACTTAAGTGAAAGATGCCAATCTGAAAAGGCTACATACTGTATAATTCCAACATAAAACAATCTGGAAAAGGCAAAATGCTGGAGACGGTAAAAGATGAGTGGCTCCCGTGGGCGGGCTGACCAGGGGGAGCACAGAAGGCTTTCAGGGCAGTGAAATGCTGTGTGTGATGCAACAGTGGTGGGTGCACATCACTGTACATTTGTCCAAACACACGGAACGCATAACACCGAGAGGGACCCCCAGCGTAAACTGTGGGATCTGGGAGACGTAACAAGGTACCCTCTGGCGGGGGTGTCGATAATGGGCAGGTCGTGTGTGTGGTGGGACATGTGTGGGAACTCTCTGTATCTTTCTTTCAATTTTGCTGCGAATCTAAACTTGTCCTATAAAATAAAACCTTAATTTTAAAAGAGAATCCTAAGCAGGGTTGAGACGGTGATTTTTATGTCCTGTGTTAAGCGGCGATGGCTGACTGAAGAAGATGTATGAGGGACGAGGGGGCCGTGGAGGGTCGTGGATGCTCCGGAGTTGGCTGGTCCCAGCTGCTCTGCAGGACAGAGACCAGCACCTCCATCCCAGCTCTGACGCAGCATCACTTTGTTTGAGGGCACCAGCCTCCAGCAGGGCCAGGGGCTGCTGGTGCTTCTGTGTGACTCACTGTGCTTCACACACTTACAGAAATACTGAGTCAAGTCACACACTGCAAGCATCTCTAAAAACTGCAATGTGAATGAAGGTAACACAAAATTCATGCAGTGTGCATCTATGAGGACCTGGACAGCAAAATGGTAAATGCATGATTATCATCTCAAAGAATATTTAAGATGAGTCACTGCATGAGAAAATTTGAAATATTATGAAGTCTTACAAGTCAAAAATGAAAGAAACTGAGGTTTTTCCAAAATTAGAAAATAATCCTAAAAATAGATGTGACATTTCCAATAATAACTTTTTGTTTATGGGTTCTTTTTGGTCTTTTAGCTCCAGCATGCAAACTCTTCCTTATGTGGGATCTAGTTCCCTGACCAGGGATTGAACCCAGGCCCCCTGAATTGGGAGTGTGGAGTCTTAGCCACTGGACACCAGGGAAGGCCCTCCAATAGTAGTTTGTGGGGGTGAAAAAAAATTTTTTTCTAAATGGCCCCAAAGTAAACTTTTGTCAACTATACAACAGGAAAGTGAAAGTCGTGTCTCTTTGTGACCCCACGGACTGTAGCTTGCCAGGCCCTCCTCCAGGTCTCCCCAACCCAGGGATGGAACCCAGGTTTCCCACACTGCAGGCAGATTCTTCCACCGTCTGAGCCACCAGGGAAGCCCAAGAATACTGGAGTGGGTCAATCCCTTCTCCAGTGGATCTTCTGACCCAGTAATCAGACCAGGGTCTCCCGCATTGTAGGCGGATTCTTTACTGTCTGAGCCACAAGGGAAACCGTATACAATGGGAAAGACTGAGGTAATTATCTTTGAGGTTTCTCTACAGGAAACATTGCAAAACTGTCATTTGAGAAGAAAATTAAAGAAATGTATTATAGGATCATGCCAAGCAGATATTTAATGATGAGTGTAATTAAGGTGATTTTTCAAGATTTTGGAATGCTGTTTGTATTTTAAAAGTTATCATTTAGCTTTACTTCTCATACTAAATACAAATGCACATACATGTGTAAAAGCAGACAAGTGCAGAAAGTACAAGCAAACACATGCACATGTACCAGGCTACTCTTCATGCAGCAGAAAAGGGTGAACAAAACACACATTTCCTCCTGGAGAAGGAAAAGGCAACCCACCCCAGGATTCCTGCCTGGAGAATCCCATGGACAGAGGAGCCTGGAGGGCTACAGCCCATGGGGTCTAAAGAGTCAGACACGACTTAGTGACTAAACCACCACCATCACAAGACACACACACACACACACCCCTATTTTTCCAAAAAGAAACACAGGAAGAATAAGCACAAAAGATGAATGAAATTGGCTGCACATGGGCTGAAGGTACATGATTAGGAATCTTTGTGCAGAGTTTTTATTTTTGATTCAATTCATGTAATATCACAGAATTCCTCAATAAACAAACAAAGATGGGGACATACCCTAAAAGTGAGTGCAGACAGAAAGAAATAAACCCAGCTGACCATTGCATTGACAACACCCAGGAGGCCATGGGGCCCAGGTGACCCCCCAGGAGCCACACTTGAACTGAACCCATGTCAGGGTAGCAGAGTCCAAGGACCAAGGCTGCAAGGGAGGCATGTTGGCACGTAGGCAGGGCACACGTGTCCTGATGCAGTGGACTGGGGCTGAGGAGCCCAGGAGGCCTGAGGCAGGCGTCTGGAGCCAGGGCAGCTCCAGTCCAGGTGGGAGCTCGAGGGTCAGAGCATAAGCCTAGGCCCCACTCCTGGGTGTGAGGGGCACACAGAGCCCAGACCTGCCTCCAAAAGTCCCCTCCACCCCAAGGAGGCCAGGTCCCCGGAGCAGCTCCAGGCTGGACAAGGACCGTGCCTGCTAGTCCCAGAAGCAACTGTGCCAGAAAGTGGGGACCCCCTTAAATGCTGGGGGGACGTGCCCCACATCGGCAGAAACCGCTTCTGCAGGCCCTGCCAGCCAAATGCAGCAAATTGGAGCCTCAAAAGGAATGATAAAAATGAATTTTAATAAACTCACGATTCAGAAAAATCCCAGTCCACATGGATACAATGCAATAAAAAATATGCCTGTCAATGCAGGAGACATGGGTTCGATCCCTGGGTCAGGAAAGATCCCTGGAGGAGGAAATGGCAACCCACTCCAGTATTCTTGCCCGGGAAATCCCATGAACAGAGGAGCCTGGGAGCTATACAGTCCATGGGCTTGCGAAAGAGTAGAACACACTGAGCCACTAAACAACACCACCACCAGGAAAGGGAGTGACGGCAAGAGAAACTGGCTACATGAGTGCCCCAACAACAACAACCCTCCCACAGAGGCCCACACCACGTGCAGCAGACACACACCCTCAGCCTCCATCCCAGACCTCCCCTCATTCCATGGACCTGGGACACCAGTGCTAGAAGCAGGACCACGGAGTGGGTGGCACCGGCTTGGAAAGGCTGCTCCCGACAACAAAGGATTTGGAAAAAGTGTGATAAACAGCACAGTGTGGCAAGAGGAGGAGGAGTACGTGGTCCACACGGTCTGTTCTGAGACTCAGTGCTTTCAGGAGAGCAACACGTGGAACGCAAACCTGGGAACGGGGTGTTTAAAGCTGGTCTCTGCAGTGTGACAACCCTCACCACGGCTTCAATCAGTCCTGTCACCGTGCAGCCGCTCTGCCCCTGCCCACGTCCTCAGGGCTGCTCCAGGGAGCCACCCACCACTAGGCTCGCCCATCGACTTTGAATAGCAATGGGTACGGCTCTGAAGGGGGCAGCCTGGGGAAGTGGCATTTCTGAGCTGTGGGGATCAACCAACTGAGACCCGGTGTCCGAGTCGCCCTCTGACCTTCTCTGATGACTGTGCATCTCCTGCCTGCAGTCAGGTCACCGGGCAGCTCCAGGTCGGCCGCAGCAGCAGCATTTGCACCAGGGAAATGGGCAGGAGCGACATGGGAGAGCAAGCTTACACGTTCCAAGTGCTCAGCCACCTCCAGGGCAAAACAGTCACTGATGCTTAGTCAGCTACCCCGAGTCTCCTGCAAACTCACCTCACACCAGCCAAGGGACACACGGCACCAGTGGAAAGGTGCCCCTGCCTGGTTGATCCTGGATGACTGCTCGGCAGCCCCAGCTCCCCACCCACTCAGGGTTCCCTCCCCAGACAACACCAGAGATGGAGGTGGGGGAGGCAGCCAGGGTTGAAGGGAGCCACATGCAGCCACTCCGGCTCAGGTCGGTCAGGAGAGCAGCCAGAATATGCCTGGGCTCTCCTGGGGCAGCACTGCAGCGTCTGACCTGGGGACTCGCCTGGAGTTGTGACGGCCAGATCAGCCTGTCACCACCACCACTTAACAGGAGGACGGGTGGCAGAGAACTGACCGTGCTCCCTGGGAAAACCCCGTGTCCACAGCCGTAGCTGTGCTGCCCTCCACACCCTCTAGCCCTGGCCACCTCTCCCGGATGATGGGACTGAAGGGAAGTCTGTGTCCCTGTCTGTGGGGGTCGGAGAGCCCTCTGCCTTGCCCCACCATGGGGGCTCCAGGCCTACCACCCACCACTGAGCACCCAGCATCACCCTACTGGCCAGGGTCTGGCCCTTTTGCTCCCCAGGCCCATCACAAGCTCCCAGTGGCCAAAGTTGGAATAATGTGGACAAGAAACAAAATAGGAGCATGAAATTACCATCTGAGAGTCCAGACCAACATAAAGAAGGAAATGGCGTGACATCAAACACCTTGAGTAGAAAAGTCCAGATAATCCACGTGGATACCCCCTCCCCTCAAGGTGGGCTGGGCTGGCTACCTTCCTCAGAAAACAGGGTGAGAAGGGGAAACAGGGGCTCTACAAGGGGACCCCTGGCAGAGACACCTCAGCCAGGGGTGCAAGGCCACGTCACCTGGTGCCATGAGCACGGGCGAGAGAGCAGGGCCTGGTGCAATGTGCTGAGCAGGGTGGTGGTCCTGCGGTTCCTCTGGAGGCCCTGCCCCAGTCTAAGCATGAGAAAAACATCAGACAAAGCCCAGCAGCAGGGCACCTGACGGACATCTGGCCAGACCTCCTTCACAGGCCAAGGTCACAGAAACAAGGGGGTCTGGGGCCTGTCGCAGCCAGAGGAGCCCAAGCACACATGACGACTGACGTCACATGGGGGCCTGGGTGGGAAATGAGGACACCGGGTGAGGTGGGACAGGAGCCCATGGAAACGGGCCAACACGGGATCAGCGGCCATGACTGGCACACACACTGGTGGTGCTGCGGGACCACCCCGACCTGCCCTAAACCCAAGCCTGCTCTGAAACATGGTGTCTATCAACCCACACACAGAGCTGGGCTGGGAAGAGCCACAGTGCGCCAGCTCTGCTGTCCCCAGCCGCTGGGGCTCCCCTGCTCACCCTCACCCCTCTGGCAGCACCAGTCCTTGTCCCATGGGCACTTGGGCCCTAGGACGCACTGATTCCCAACATCCACACCCACCCACGTTCACCCATGATGGCCTGACCAGCCAAGGTTCAGGAACACAGTCACTTACTATGTTCCCTCCAAGACCACAGTCAAAGGAAAAGAAACACCGATAAACCCATCACAGCAAAGAGGAGGTGGGTGATGACACCATGTGGAACCCCAGAAGGCAGCCCCCCAACTGTGGTCACAGGAGACGAGACAGGGAGGAGCCCCTGAGGCCTGACTCGGAGACTCCTAGACTCTAAGGAGAAGACCCCCATCCTCACCTGGGCAGCAGATGGAATGAGGGCCTGACCCAGGGGGATGGTGGCAGCCTGGTCACACAGTATGAGACCCCAGCCTCCTGGGAGTAGCCCAGTGGGGATACCAAACTGGCCATCCTTATGGGCTGGTGATCGTGGGTCACAGGGGCCGATGGAAACCTCCCGGCAAAATAAGCTGCGAAAAAGAACCTAGGTGGACATGGAACCATGGGAAGGGATGAAGAACATGTTTAGAATGAAGACACCAGCTCCTCTTTCACCCACCCCCCTCTGCTCCCACTGGCTATGGGTGCCAGTGTCTCATTCACGAACTAGGTCCTCGAAGTAGTGGGGACTTGAGCTCACAATCACACTCCATTTAAGAGGGTCTGAGTGGGAGCCAAACTCTCAGCAGAGAGCCTAGACTTGGACCCAGCCTGCGGAAGATGAATCCCAGCTCTGCCAGGCACAGCTGTGTGATTTGGGAAAATGATCTGACCTCTCTGTGCTGTGGGTGGCATTCTCTCCACAGAACACAGACAACAGCAGCAGGTGCCCAGAGAGGATCGTGAGGACTAAAGCGTTCATGTGTGTGAAGCCTTAAAGCCATCAAAGTGGTCAGTGACTCACTGTGTATGACGGCGCCTCTCGCCACAATTAATAACCTCAAAGCAACACTACGATCGTCCAGCTCTGAAACAAGGGCAGAACAGTCTATTCCAGGAATGAACCTTCAGAGAACAAAACAGAACTCTTAAAAAATAAGGATAAGACAACACACTTAATAGATGGTTTGGATGAGAAAAATTAAAGGTATCACCTAGAAAATAAAACAGAAGTGGAAAACAGAAAATCATAGAACCAGTCCAAGAGTTCCAACAAACCACTGGTGGGCATTCTAGAAAAGGGTACCAGAGGGGAGTGAACCGTCAAAGGAATAACTGAACAGAAGTGTCCCACCAGGAATGCCTGGCGCGTCCATGCTGAAAGTTCCAGCACAGGAAACAAAACACCTCTCATCAAGTCACGTTGTCATGAAACTTGAGGATATAGGAAACGAAAGATCCTAGAAACCTTCAGCAGAAAAAAAATCCCACAACAATCAAACTGGCCTCTGACTTCATGATCAGACCAGAAACCAGTGGGCCATGGTCAGTCCCTTCAATGTGCCAATGGGGGCGATTCTAACATAGGCTTCTATACCCAGCTAAACTATCACCAAGTGTTCTACTCAGGTAAACGCACATCCACTCCAGGTCTCAAAAGACTTACTCTCCTTTCCCTCCAGACCCCTTTCTCAGAACATATCTGGAGAACATCTTAACCGGAGACCAGGCCAAGAAAGAGGACAGGGGGCAAGGCCCAGAAAGGTCAGGTCATTTTCCCAAATCACAGGATGGAGGATGGACCAGGGATGAAAGAGGCAGATAAAGCAGAGCAGTGGGAGATCCAGGGATGAAAGCAAAGAGAGGTCCTGGGTATGCTGTGTGGGGCCTGGGGGTGCCCAGGAGTGTTGCCCATGTACTGAGAAGATTGTGGGAATATTTCAGGAAGGACTTCTAGAAAATTCTAAGGAAGAAAATCAAGACAAGTATCAACAGCAAGAGAAACTACAAGCTGTGCAAGACAGGAAATATGACGCTGGTGGCTCTTAAACATTTACTTGTGCATTAAGTTGTTGTTTAGTCACTGAATTATGTTTAGTCACTAAATTATGTCTATCTCTTTTGTAATGCCGTGGACTGTAGCCTGCCAGGCTCCTCTGTCACTGGGATTTCCCAGGCAAGAATTCCGGAGTGGGTTTCCAAATCCGTCTGCAGGGGATCTTCCTGACCCAGGGATTGAACCTGTATCTCCTGCATTGGCAGGCAAATTCTTTACCACTGAGTCACCAGGGAATCCCCATGAACGATCTACGTGAATGTTTATGTCACGTAGACATAAACAGTCAGTGACTAAACAACCCCACTGGGGGCAGAGGGAAGGAGTGCTGCACTGCCGCGTCCAGAGACATGACAGAACAAGAAACACCTCTGACGGAAATGCAAGATTCAGAAATGCAGAAACATGTGCCAAGGGTGGGGGAGAGGCAGTGATACCAGTTTTCTCTCTTTAAGCCACATGGACTATTCAGCACCTTAAAACAGAAATACATAAAACTCAAATTTAAATTCAAGATGTGAAAACAATATATCACGCAAACCGTACACACGAGCACGTCCCGACCAGGACGAGATGTCCACCCTGTTTGACATGACCTCATTCCAGCCTCCTGACAATCCCATGTCAAAGAAAAAGAAACCAAGGCACAGGGCAGGAGGGCCATGGGGCAGGTGACCAGGGCAGCCCTGGGGTGCTGACTGCAGTTCCCCTCAGGGTGCCCACACACAGAGACACTCCTTGCTGCTGCAAATCAACTCTTCAACTTCCCGCAGAAAGCACATGAAAAAGAGCAACCTTTAAAAAGACCACACACATAACTACCAAATTAAACAGTAAAACACAAATTCAGGGTCCCCCCCAGCCCCAGCATCCCGTGCACAATCTCTTGTTCACCCCATAAACCATCATGGAGTAAAATGAAGATGAAGCAGCCTCCATGGCCATCAGATCACAGCCTCTGAGATAATCTACAAGAAGGCTGGTTAGTCGTCAACCTGGATCCTCACCCCTCCTGATCCGGGGTCTCTTGGAGGAAATGGAGACTCGCAGGCTCGTGGTTCAGCAACTGGGGCTGGGGATGAGGGGGTGTGGAACCCGACTGGGCCCAGGCAGAATGAACAAGGTGGCCTACTCCACATTTTAGGATGATCCTAAAAATAAACCGCCACGTCCACATGCATGGCGGGGATTCTGCAGTGCCACCTCCTGAGTGAAAGATAACAGCCATGATTTGGGAACCAAAACAACTCGAAAGCTGGATGAGTAGCTGGTTCAGGTGGCTGATCTTAGACAAAGCTGTTCCTGCCCTTTGCACAGAACAGCCAGCTTTTATGGTCAGAAAGCCTGCCTGGTGCCCCACCCCCACCCCAGCATGAAACACACATCTGACCCTTCTGGAGCTGTGGCCCCAAGTGCTACTTGCCCCCCAGAAGCAGAGGCCCAGCAGCACGAGGCGTCTACTAAGGGGGGGGGGGCAGACCTACTGGCCCCTCACCCCAAACGTGCCATTCCCAAGATCTAGGCAAGGAAATACAGAAAGGAACTGATCTCTGTTCTTGGCTGTAGACACAGTGACACGACACCTGGAAGGAGGGTCTGTCCTCCAAGGACTGGCGTCACCAAGCCTTGGCTCCAAGGGCAGCACTTAGGACAGTCCCCTCACCCTGGGCCGCCCCACAGCAGCAGGAGACAGGTGCCCCCGGGCCTTAGGATGCTCAGTAGGGCTTGGGGCCTGAGCCAGGCACCTGCCAGCTGGAGCACTGAGAAGGACAGACCTCACAACAGACGGACTGCCGTGGGCCCCGCTTCATTCTAGGGCATAGACACATCCCCCAAACTCACTGCACAAATGTGAAAAGGGACAAGACAGGAAGATGGGGATCTTCTGAAGCAGGCTGTCTCTGTGGGGCCCCAGGCCAGCGCCCAGGGAGGGGGCCTGAGGGTGGCATCTGCCCAGGAGGGCTCCTCGCTGCTCCGTGTGACCGACTGAACAGCAGGCAGCCTGGAGGTAAAGTCAGGTAGGTTACACAGCTCACGCTCCTTACGTAAGTGTCAGCGGCTCTCAACTCTGTGAAGGCGGTCTATCGGGGCTGACGCAGTGGAGACAGGAGTGAGGAAGCCACACAGATGGGACCAGGACACGGATACAGGTGGGCCCCACTACAACCCCACCTGGCAGTGCCAACGCAGACAGGATGGCTGCGGTTCTGGCGGGCTCACTCTTCCAACCGGTCCCCCATTCATGGCTTTGACTAGACCCAGCCGAGGCATTGGGCCCCAAGGCCACGTCCTGAGCCCCCGGGCAGCCTGCCTGTACCAAGGGTCCCACCAGCCCTGCACAGGCGGCGCGTGATCATGAATGGGAACAGGCCGAGACGGCCCAGAGAAACTATGACACAGCTAATTTCTGCTCCGTGGCCACACACATGCGAGCAACTCCCGCTCCATCTCCCCTGCCATGCACCCCTCCAGTGCATCCCAAATTCTATGATTTATCCGAGTCACCCCCACACCCTGGACTGGCTGCAGAGCGGCCAGTATTTCAAGGGTCCTGCTTCTGGGGGAGGGGCGGCCCTGCCTGAACAGCCTCCTGTCACCCCAGCACTGTCCACATGGGGGGACCTGCTCCCCGCCAGCCTAGTGGGGGGCTGCCTCCTGCTTCTTTTGTTTTTTGCAAAATGGACGTCAGAAGAGCACCCACATCCCCCTGTCCCCACCAGCGACTCGCAGCCCCAGCATCCGCGTGTACCTCCCACCATGTCAGGACGAAGAAGCCGAGACCCAGCCGCACTTGCTGCCAACAGCCCAGGGCCGGGTGGAAGAGCCACACTGACACGACCCGCTGTCCACGGGACTGCCAGGGCCGCGGGAGCGCAGCTACTCTGTGGACAGGGCTCAGGGCGGGGAAACAGGTGCCGGCCACGGCCAGCCTGGGCGGCCCCATCTCGGTAGCTGCCCACACTCGGGCGGCAGCGACGCGGAGCGCAGAGCAGGCAACGCACATGCACACTTGCGCCCAGGCCCTCCATGGAGGAGCCCAGCAGCAGGACTCCCAGGAGCGAGTGAGCAGGGCCCCCGGGCGAGGGTGTCGGATGAAAACGAGGCTGCTCCGGAGCCAACCAGCCGCCAGGCCTCGGGCACACACCGTCCATCTCAGGGGCACCTTTCCTCCCCCGCCCCCGCATCAGCCGCATCCCTCACTGGGCAGGCTCTCCTGGGGCTTGTTTTTCTAAAACCTGTCACCCCACAGTGCTGCTCCCCCCGCGGCTCAGCTTGGCGC
>NW_011494861.1:10826787-10837617 GCF_000754665.1 Bison bison bison
AGCTTGGAGCGGCAGCAGCCACATCCCTGCCCGGGCCAGCAGCACCAGCGCGCCCATGTCTGGAGCATCCATGCAGCGGGGAGGCTGCGTCCGGACACAACCGCTGCCTGCACGCCGCCGGGCGATGCACGTTACTCACCGGGCTTTCTTCTCCTGCCTCCTCGGCAGATTCTTTATGCTCTACGGAGCGGTGGGCGTGAAAGAAGGCATCCTCCTTCCGTGAACGCGCGGACGCTGCCCTCTGCTCCCCGTGGGCCCTGACAATAGGCGGAGGGGTTCACACACCAGGGCAGATGGATATTTAAAGGAAGGCTGGCCGGCCCGACCCCCGCCTCTCACATCCCTGCCTCCTCATGTCTCCAGGCCCGGGTGGTACCCGGCTCCCCGGGGAAGCTGGAGCCGGCAGCTGAGGCACCGACTAAAACATGGCCTGGATGCCGAGGAGCTGACGTCACGGGAGCACAGCGTCTCTGCGTGGAGACGGACCTCAGGAGCCGGGGTAGCAGCTCGGCCTCTGAGCCTCCCAGAAGCGGCGTCTGTGGGGAACAGACCCAGTGGGGCCCCAGCCTGTCACACGCCAGGCTCGCTGGCCGAGTGACAGTAGCCCAGGATTGTGGGTGACCTCTGACCTGGCTCTGCAGAGGCCAAGAATGGGTCCAACACAAATGCTCACAGGTCCCGAGCTCCCGGGTGCCAGAGCTGGGAGGAGGGCAAGAGGGAGGCCTGGTTCTGGCCAGTGAGGTGAACGGGACCAGGGTCGGGAGGTGTCTGGGTGCTGCTGCTGCTCTGAGGGGTGGGAGTGGGGGGAGCAGGAAGGGCAGAGATGAGGGAACCAAGGTCCCAGAGAGACGAGCACTGGGGTGACCAGCCTGGAGTCACACCCACTCCAGACTCAGGCAAGAGGTGGGCCCCAGCAGGTGGCCTTTGTTGTGCCGGCTACGGCCAGAGCAGACCTCTGGGCCCCGACAGTCACTCTGGGCTCCCCCATGTGACATCTGGTCCTTGCCAGCTTCTCCTTCCAATTCCAAAATCACGAGGGGACTCAGCCGACCTCCCTGGACCCCCAGAAGCCTATGCCGACCCTGCCTAGACCCCCAACTGCCTGAGCTGACCTGTGCATCCAGGCTCCACGCTGGGAGCCCAAGAGGTCTGTGAAGCTTCTCCCCCTAACCTCCAGGCAACACCAGGGCTGGGAAGGGGAGCAACCCTTCTGCAATGGGTTCTAGGCAGGTGGCCAGCTCAGGAGTCTACACTTCTCTGTGTTCCCAACACAGAATCTGACCAAAGCTCTGGGTTCGAAACCCAGCTCCTTCCCTCACTCTGGCCTAAAGTCACCTGGGAGAGTTGAGTCGTCAAGTGATGGCGTCTGAAACTCATGTGACTTTGGAAGAACCAGTGGAACAGAAGGTCCCCAGAAGACACAAGAAACTGTCCATTGATGACACCTCGTGAGGGCACAGCCCTGTTCCCCATTCACCCCCCGTTTCTGCATGGTGGCCAATTTCACACGACATGACACGTGAGGGCCCAACATATTCATTACTGGACCTCTACTGGAAAGGTCTGCATCACCCTCAGGCTATCAAACCACAAAATCACAGACCCACCACCTCTACTGGGGGCTTCAGTGGGAAACGCATCTACCCTGAGTCCAACAGGCAAACCCAAGTAAGGTGAGCTGGACATCAGTTACCACCTTTCAGCCCACTCTCCTCCAGTCATTCCAAACGTGCAGCTTTGCAGAGCTCTAGAAAACCCAGGCTAAACTGGGGGACTGTTCATTTTAATGGCAGTCCATTTTAGATAGAAAAGTAGCTTTTCTAGGTTACAGATAACCTGA
Organism: Bison bison bison; assembly: GCF_000754665.1. Lineage (NCBI taxonomy): Eukaryota > Metazoa > Chordata > Mammalia > Artiodactyla > Bovidae > Bison > Bison bison. The sequence goes on from NW_011494861.1 coordinate 10,828,628, forward strand.
GACAAAGCTGAATGAAACTGGACTTTTAATAAAGCAATACACACACATATAAATACCAGGGAATAACAAGCGTCTGTTACCTTGGAAGGATTCAGTGGTAACTAGTCCAGCCCTGCCAGCTTGACCCCCCACCCTAGTGCCCCCTGAGCCCCTCACTCAGGCTGGGTCTGGCTCTTGTCCTCTCATCTGAGGATGCTGGGTGGCCTTGAGCACACGACGGCAGGGCAACTTGCTCCCCCTGACCCACCAGCGGGGGCAGGGGAGGCAGAGAGCTGATCTCACCAGGCACCAGCCCGTTCTCGGAGCCCTTCTAGCTCTCTTATTGCTCACATGGCGTCCGAGGGGGTGGTCACTCCACATCCTTTCCACAGCAGGGGGAGCTGAGGCACAGAAAGCCACCCCCGCCTGCCCAGAGCCGGGGTCTGGCCCTAACAGCACAGAAGCACCCCCTTTTGTGGTCTTACAAACACGCCTGAGTCCACAGAACTGCCCCTGCTTGCCTGGGTGGGTTGTGGCCATGGGAGACGCGCCTCAGCACGGCCTCTCCTGCACAGCTCTGCTCCTGGGTGGGTATCCAGCATGACTGGGAAGCACACAAAGCTTCAGAGCCAATAAAGAGACAGACAGCAGTTCTGGGCCCACCGGGCGGGGATGTGAGGGAGAAGGGTGGGCCCTAGCACGAGCTCCATCCTCCTCCACAGCCCCTGGCAAGGCCACCCCTTCCTCTGCACCCCACTATGGCTCCTGCAGCCCGTGGCTGACCCCACTAGCCCCAACCTGGCGCCACTCCATGGTCACCACTCCTCCGGGCTTCTGGAGGAACCTGTCCAGGTGAGCCGAATTGAATGTCCCTTCAGCTCCCCCTCCAGAGGCTGACCGGAATGTACCTTCTTTAACACCTTGGGTTGTGAAAGCTTCCTTGTGGCTGGAGTAGAAAAGGGAATGGCTTGGGGCCCAGATGCAGGGACAGCAGGGGCAAGCCTGTCACCTCCCCAACCTCACTGATGAGGGGCTAGAGGGCTTCAAAAGCTCCAAAGGCCAGGACTCCTGACAGGCCAGAAAGCCCAGCTCAGTCCTGGGCCACGGGGGCTGGCAGGGGCACAGCTGCGGGCAAAGCCATGTATCAAACAGCCCCTGACCCCCTCAGACTGCACCTCCGGACCAGAGGGGTAGGGCTGGACAGGGTCCTGGCTCCTCAGGGTCTGACCAGGTACAGTCTCCTTGCCCTGGGCACCAGTCCCACAGGCCGGCCACCCGGGTGACAAGCAGGGTCCTCTGCAGGGCTGCGCCTCCAGGGAGCAGGCTGGAGAAGGGCCGTCCTACACCAGCCAGTCCACCCGCCATCCAGGGACACCTCCTCACTTGAGCGCATGGACAGGGTGGGGCCAAGGACATGAAGCACTCAGGGTGCCAGTGCCTGGCTCCCATGGCCTCGAGGGACACCCCCGGCTTTAAGACAGGCTGCCGCGCCACACACCCCCAGGTTCAGCTTTTCTCTGAGACCATTAAGGACTGAGAAGCCTTCCTTTCTGTACCCCTTCCCAGGGGGTCACCTGAGTGCTAGCAGTGTCCATGGCTAGCTCCATGTGACAGGGCCTCTGGCACGACTCCTCCTCCAGGAAGCCTTCCTGGGGCCAACGCTCACTACCCCCAGGGAAATCCTCAAGTTGACAGAAAGGGCTTCTTTACTATATCTATTCTGCTTTGTAAGTGCCCCCAGCTGTCCTTCAAGACACACTGAATGACCGCTCCCTCCACAGAGGTGTTAGCGCTCTCACAACCATGTCTGATTCACAGCCCCATGACCCCATTTTATGGATAACAGTGGGTCCATCATCTGCTCACTGGTGGAGCCCTGGCTGCCACCTGGGCACTTGCCTGATTCCCAGCCGCACACATGCAGCCCATACCTACCAAGGGAGGCCACTCCACTCCACCCCTAGGCTGGAGTCAGGTCCCTAGAAAGAGGCCCCAGGGCTGGCAGAAGTGGCCGATGGGGCTCCAGTCACATTGTGGGGAGTGTGGCCGGATGATAAGGACAGCAGCCATCAGAGGGGCCAAGGGGGCAGTGGGCAGCAGGACCCCAGTGTCTTTGGAAGCAGGGCTGAAGGCCTCAGCCATGCTTATCCCCTGCTGGGCCTGCTCCCTGCTGGAGGACCCACAGTCTGTGCACAAGTGACCAGCACAGGCAATGTGAAAATGTTAAACAGATCTGACCATACTTAACACAAAAATCAAACATGAACGTCTCCATGTGAACAGAGGCAGGATGACCCACACAACAGAGGAGCCCCCCCACCCACCAGCACAGGACGGACAATGCACAGAGGGGCTGACATAAGCCTGCTGGGGACCATGAGGTCACAAAGCCCCTCTGTGCTGCAGCCACCCCTGCCCAGAGCCAGCAGGTGGCCCCTGCACTGCCACGTCATTCCTGGGCTCCAACAAGCCACCCAGAGCCACTACTGGCCAGGGGTTCTGCCTGGCCCAGGGATGTCACCAGCAAGCTCACCTCTCCCCACAAAGACCCAGCCCACCAACCACTAAGACCCCCTTATCCTGTCAGGCGCCCAACCCAAAAGCCCTAGAAACGTGCTTCCACTTGGTGGCAGGGAGCCACCAAGCCCCTAGCTGCCATACCAGGGAGCACGGTTCTCTGGCTGAGCCACTGGCCTGTTCACCTCCATTGCCTGTAGCCCCCAGGCAATACAGGGCTCTATTCACCCAGGAACTGGGCGGGAGCCAGACCCCTTTAAAGTGGGCACCTCATGGGCTCTGCTGACAGTTTATCCTTATGATGCTTCTACACACACAGACTCGAAAAATTCTTTATGCTGTGGCCAGAACAAAATTACCAATCCACTGTTTCAAAAACCTATAATCTCTGCATGAATGTCCACAATACCCGAGATGCAGAAACAACCCAAATGTCCATCAGTGAGTGAATGGATACGTAAGATATAACAAAACACCCAGCGGAATACTACTCAGCCATAAGAAGCAATGACGGTGCAGTCAGACTGGAAACAAACAATGAGACCAAGGGCTTGAACAACACAAGAAGCCAAGGAGACGTGATGGACACACACACAGAACCATCCCCAAGAGCAGCACACGTCCTCGGGTACAAAGGGACATCTCCAGAACAGACCATGTCAGGCCACACAGTAAGTCTCAATCAAGTTTTAAAGGACAGATATCATACAAACTATAATCTCTGACCACAGCAGAAACAAGTTAGAAATTAACAACAGGAAAGAAACCTGGAAAAATCACAAATGTGTGGAAATTGAACAACACATTCAAACAACCAGTGGATCAAAGAAGAAATTACAAGGGAAATAAGAAAATACTCAGAGACAAACAAAAACACAGCATACCAAAACCCAAAGGATACAGAGAAAGCAAAGCTAAGTGGGAAACTGACAGCTATAAACCCTTTCTTGTAAAAGCAAGAAAGATCTTAAATCAACAGTCTAACTATACACCTTAAGATCCGAAACTTTGTTGTTGTTCAGTGGCTAAGTTGTGTCTGACTCTTTGCAACCCCATAGACTGCAGCGCGCCAGGCTTCTCTGTCCTTCACCATCTCCCAGTTAGCAGAAGGAAATAATAAAGACCAGAGCAGAGATAAACAAAACAGAATAGAAAAACAAAGGAAAATCAGTGAAACCATTTTTGCTGAAAAGATCAACAAAACTGATCACCTTTCAGCTAGATGGAAAAAAAGTGAAAGTGAAGTCGTGTCTGACTACCCATAGGACCCTGTAGCCCACCAGGCTCCTCCGTCCATGGGATTCTCCAGGCAAGAATACTGGAGTGGGTTGCCATTTCCTTCTCCAGGGGATCTTCCTGACCAAGGGATCAAACCCAGGCCTCCTGCATTGCAGGCAGATGCTTTAGCCTCTGAGCCACCTGGGAAGCCCACACAGTGGAAGTGCAGGCTTAACCAGTGATGCCCCAGAAAAAAGAAAGGCTCAAATTACTAAAATCAGAAATGAAAACGGGAACATTACTCGTGATTTCACAGAAATAAAAAGGACTGTAAGGGAGCGCTGTAAACAACTGTATACCAACAAACTGGATAACTGAGATGAAATGCACAAATTCTGTGTTTCCTAGAAACATAGGACCTACCAAGATTAAGTCATTAAGAAACAGACAATCTGAATAGACCTGTAACCAGTTAGGTTAGTTGCCGGGCCGACTCATTGGAAAAGACCCTGATGCTGAGAAAGATTGAGGGTAGGAAGAGAAGGGGGTGACAGAGGATGAGATGGTTAGATGCCATCATTGACTCAATGGACAGTAGGAGTTTGAGCAAACTCCAGGAGACTGAAGGAAAAGGAAGCCTGGTGTGCTGCAGTCCATGGGGTTGCAAAGAGCTGGACACAACTGAGCAACTGAATAAGAACAAATAACTAGTAAAGTGAATCAGTAATTTAAAAATAATAATAATCTCCTGACAAAGGACAGTCCTGGACCTGAGAGCTATGCTGGTGAATTCTACCAAATATTTAAAGAAGAACTAACACCAATCTTCCTCTTCCAAAAAACTTAAGAGCAAGGAACACTTCCTAACTTATTCCAGAAGGTGGATTTACCCTAATGCTAGAGTCGGACAAAGACACTACAAGAAGAAGAAGACCAAGGACCAATATGCCTTATGAAAAATCCTCAACAAAATACTAGCAAACCAAACCCAGCAGCATATTAAAAGAACTATACACCATGACCAAGTCAGATTTATTCCTGGAATAAAAAGATGAACAATCAATGAGACAAACCACATTAATAGAACAAAGGGAAAAAAATGATAATTTCAATTGATGCAGAAAAGGCACTTGACAAGCTGAAAATCCTTTCATGATAAAAATATTCAACAAACTAGGCACAGCAGGTACCTGATCTGGTTTTTACTCATACTACCAATTCTGACACCATCTACCTGCAGGCAGTGGCAGACCCCATACGTTAAGGGCTCAGTTCTACAAGACTGCCCTCCAACCCAACTGCAGACACCAACCGCCAGTCCAGGCTAATGCCTGGGCTTCTGACCCACAGATTAGTTCAATTCAGTCACTCAGTTGTGTCCAACTCTTTGCGACCCTATGGACTGCAGCACACCAGGTTTCCCTGTCCATCACCAACTCCCAGAGCTTGCTCAAACTCAAGTCCATCGAGTTGGTGATGCCATCCAACCATCTCATCCTCTGTCGTCCCCTTCTCCTCCTGCCTTCAATCTTTCCCAGCATTGGGGTCTTTTCCAATGAGTCAGTTCTTCGCATCCGGTGGCCAAAGTATTGGAGCTTCAGCATCGGTCCTTCCAATGAATACTCAGGACTTATTTCCTGTAGGACTGACTGGTTTGATCTCCTTGCAGTCCAAGGGCCTCTCAAGAGTCTTCACTACAGTTGACAAGCATCAATTCTTTGGTGCTCAGCTTTCTTTATGGTTTTACTCTCACATACATACATAACAACTGGAAAAACCATACCTTTGACGAGATGAACCTTTGTCAGCAAAGCAACATCTCTGCTTTTTAATATGCTGTCTAGGTTTGACCCACAGGCTACAGGCTCACAACCCCCTCCTCAGATTAATTTGCTAGGGCACAGCACAGAACTCAGATTAATTCAGGAACAGGCAGAAGCAAGATGCACCAGGGAAGTGTGAGGCTCTCCAGGAGTCACTCCCCGCAAATCTCCATGTGTTCACCAACTAGAGAGCCTCGGCACCCCATCCTTTTGGGGTTTTATGGAGGCTTCATCACAGAGGCATGATAGATTAAATCACTGGCCATTGGAGATTAGTTCATCCTGCCCCCTGCCTCTCCCTGGAGGTCAGGTTCCAACCCTCTAATCTCTGGGTGTTTCCAGTGACCAGCCCCATCCTGAGGCTATCAGGGGCCCTACCCAGAATCCACTGCTAATGAATGACAAGACACACCTATCACTCAGGAGATTCCAAGGGTTTCAGGACCTCCCTGCCATAAACCAGGGAGGAAGACCATAAACACTTCTTATACACAGGAGGAAACCACCTCAACACAAGAAAAACTATACGCAAAAAACCCACAGGAAACACCACACTCAATGGAGAAAGGCTGAAAGCTCTTCCTCCAAGAACAAGACAGGGATGCCCAGTATCACCATTCTATTCAACAAAGTACTAGAGGTTCTAACCAGAGCAATTAGGCAAGTAAAAGAGATAAAAAGCATTATCAACTGAAAAGTAAAATTACCTCTCTTCACAGGTAATATAGAAAACCCTAAAATTCCAAACAATGTTAGAACTAATAAACAAATTCACCAAAACAGCTTAACAGCTTGTCACAACTAGAGAAAAGCCCATGCAGCAATGAAGACCCAGCACAGCCAAAAATAATTTTTAAAAAAGAATAAAATACTTCACAATATTATCTAACAAGGAGGTGATAGACTTGTACACTGAAAACTATAAGACAGTGCTGAAAGACATTAAATGACAAAAATAAGCAAAAAGAGATCTCATGTCTATGGACCAGAAGATTTAATATTGTTGAGACATGAAAAAAGTGTTAGTCGCTCAGTCATGTCCCACTCTTTGTGACCTCATGGACTATAACCTGCCAGGCTCCTTTGTCCTGGGGTTCTTTGGGATTCTTTGTCTTTGGGGTTCTCTAGGCAAGAATACTGGAGTGGGTTGCCACTTCCTCCTCCAGAGGATCTTCCCTACTCAGGTGGGGTGGTGCATTGCAGGTGGATTCTTTACAGTCTGAGCCACCAAGGAAGTCCCAATACTACTCACAGTAATCTAAAGAGTCAGTGTATTCCCTACCAAAATTCCAATTTTTTTGCAGAAAAACGTCCTAAAATTAATATGGTATCACAAGGGATCGAGAATAGCCAAAACACTCTTGAAAAAGAACAAAGCTGGAAGATGCACACTCTCTGGTTTCAAACATTACTGCAAAGCTACAGTGATCTAAACTGTGGTGCTGCATACAGACAAGACATATGGGCCAGAACAGAAAGCCCAGAAATGAACCTCACAAGTTTGGTCAAATGATTTCCAACAAGGGTGCCAGGACCATTCAATGGGGAAAGGACAGTCTTCAACAAATGGTGCTGAGAAAACTGGACATACACATGTAACAGAACAAAGCCAGAGCTTTATCCAACATCATGTGCAAAAGTCAACTCAAAATGTACCAAAGACCCTAAGACGAAAACAAAGGACCAAAGCCTCCCCACAGGGGATTTGGCAATGATTTCTTGGAAGGAAAGCTGTGAAAAACCTAGACAGCATATTAAAAAACAGAGACATCTCTTTACTGACCAAGGTCCATATAGTCAAAGCTCTGGTTTTCCAGTAGTCATGCACGGATGTGAGAGTTGGACCATAAAGAAAGCTGAGCACCAAAAAATTGACACTTTTGAACTGTGGTGTTGGGGAAGACTCTTGAGAGTCCCTTGGACAGCAAGGAGATCAAATCAGTCAAAACTCAAGGAAATCAACACTAAATGTTCATTGGAAAGACTGAAGCTAAAGCTCCAGTACTTTGGCCATCTGATGCAAAGAACTGACTCATTAGCAAAGACCCTGATGCTGGGAAAGATTGAGGGCCGGAGGAGAAGGGGGGTGAAAGAGAATGAGATGGTTGGATAGCATCACCGATTCAATGGACATGAGTTTGAGCAAACTCTGGGAGATAGTGAAGGACAGGGAAGCCTGGTGTGCCTCAGTCCACAGGGTTGCAAAGAGTCCAGCACAACTTATCGACTGAACAACAGCAAAACGTGCAACAAAAGAAGAAACAAATTGGAGTTCATGAAAATTTTATAATTTTGTCACCACAAACGAAGTAGGAAAAAAACCTCAGAATATGAGAAAATACTTGCAAATTGGTGTATCTGATATGCTGAGTAGGTAGAGAACTTCTAAAACTCAACAACAAAACAACCCAGTTCAAAGTGGGTGAAAAACTTGAGTAGACATTTCTCCAAAGAAATGGCCAACAAGAACTAAAAAGATGCTGAACATCACTGACCATCACGGGAACAAAAATCAAAACCACAATGAGACACCACCTAACATCCGTCAGGAAGGGTACCATCAACAAAACAGAAAACAAGCAGCACCAGGGAGGAACTACGCTGGTGGTCCAGTGGCTTAGACTTCACGATCCCAACGCGGGAGGCCCAGATTCCATCTCCCGTCAGGGAACTGGATCCCACAGGCCGCAGCAAAGGGTTTGCACACCCCAATTATAACGAGAGATCCCATGTTGCACAAGGAAGGTTGCAAGGGCAGCAACGAAGATCCTGCACAGCCCAGAGAGACCAGTGTCAGAAACAGGAGATGAGCACTGGTGAACGCAGGGGGCGAGGAGAGCCACTGCGCACACTACCGGTGGGACGGAAGGCGGTGCTGCCACCGGAGACAACAGCACAGCAGTTGCTCGGGAAATTACAAACAGAGCCAGCATTGCTGTTGTTCAGTCGCTAAGTCATGTCCGATTCTTTGCGACCCTGTGGAGTAGAGCATGCCAGGCTTCTCTGTCCTTCACCATCTCCCAGAGTTTGTTCCAACTCATGTCCATTGCATCAGTGATGCCATCCAACCATTTCATCCTCCAACCTAGGAATTCCATTTGCGCATATATACCCAAAAGAACTGAGAGCAGAGTTTCAAGGAGATATTTGCACACCTGTGTTCATAGCAGCATTATTCAGAGTAGCTAAAACACGAAGTAACCCAGCTGTCCATGATCAGATGACAGATAAACAGACTGCAGTCTGTCCATACAACGGAATATGTCTCAGCATTAAAAAGTGAGGAGAATCTAACACCTGCTCCAGCACAAATAAACCCTGAGGACATGATGCTGAATGAAACAAGCCAGACACAAAAGAAAAAAATCCTGTGTGATCCCACTTCTAGGAGGTCCCTGGCGTCAAAATCATAGAAACAGAGAGTGGGAGGGTGGGGGTCAGGGGTTGGGGGCC
>NW_011494861.1:10837717-10838676 GCF_000754665.1 Bison bison bison
ACCAAACTGTATACTTAAAAATAGTTAAGATAGTGAATTTACGTGTACTTCACCATGGTAATAAAAACTGGAGGAAAAAAAAGGAATGAAGTTCTGATACATGTTACAACATGGATGAACTTCAGAAACATCACGCTAAGTGAAAGAAGCTACCACAAAAGACCACATATTGTACATTCCGTTCCAGGCAATGTCTACACAGGGTGACTCCGTAGAGATGGCACAGTCTGCTGCCGTCAGGGGCTGCATGGAGGAGCCACAACTGCTCGGGGGCTCAGGTTTTTCTTCCCAAATTGTTTCAGAAGCAGGCAGAGGTGATGGACTTACTAAACGCCACTGAATTTGTTCAAAGTGGTTAAAATGGTTTTATGTTAGGTGTCTTTACACAACTTTTTAAAAACCCGAGAGAACCGATTAAATTCAGGCTGTGGACTTGCACAGAAGGGGCTCTGCTGCCAGGAACGCAGGCTTGGCAGGTGTGGCACGGCCCTTCCGGCCAGACGCACCCAGGCACCCCTGCATCGGCATCTCTACAGCACGTCCTTCTCCAGCCACGGCTTGTCACACCGTCAGCCCTCCGCGTGGGGTCCTGACCCGGATCATGGCTGCCACTGATCCCTTGTCACTGACCACGGCCTTGGCAGGGAACACAGATGCAGGTGCTAGAATCACACCTGTAGCTGGGCCATGGTGGGACCAGTGGGAGTTGTCCTGACTGCCTGAAGGGAACAGTGCGGGCCGTCCTGACTGCCCAAGGGCACCGTCACAAAGAAGCCGGACAAGCAGAACTCAGAGGAGATGCCACCTCTCACACTCTGTCCACTCTCCTCTCTGCCCACCCCCACCCCACCCCCCACAGCACTGCTGGAATGTTCCAACAACACCAAGGGGCCTGGAGCCTCGGAGCCGCCCCGGGTGAGCATCTCAAGGGCCTGCTGGCGAGCAGAGACGGCACCACA
>NW_011494861.1:10838776-10839521 GCF_000754665.1 Bison bison bison
CCCACACAGGGACACGGCCCTTCCCACACGTTATCCCATGTCAACCTCCAGTAGAGACCCCGTGACACCAGGAGGTCACCGGGGTGCTTGAGTGCAGCCCCCACTGCCATCCCCTATGTGAGACCCCGGATGGGGCAACATCCACATGAGGATCAAGCCAGGAGGGCACCAAGGCAGGGACAGAAAGGGCAGACTTGAGCCCTCAGGCAGCACAGCCAGGGCCCTGGGCTAAGCCAATGGCTGGCTCCTGCCGCGGGGATGCTGAGACGCGGAGGTGCTGGATGTCCCTTGTGCCCCAGGTCAGCTCTGGCTGCTAGAGACGGCTCTGGGCAGACAGTGAGCCAGCCTGTCACTCTGGCTGAGAGTTGCCCACAGAGCACAGTAGAAAGGGCCTCGTCTCCAACAGGAACACCTCTCTCATTTTACCTTTCCGTGTGTCTGAAAACACAGGTGAGATGTACCAAGTGTGATGCTGCCCCTTCCAGGAGACGTGGGCACCCAGGCAGGAGGTCAGGTGGGGGCAGCCACATGGGGATGAGGACCCCGAAGCCCCTGTGCAGCCCACCCATCTCTGAGCCCCCCACTGACAGGCTCCTCTCTGTCTACCCACCCCACCCCCCAAGGTCCTGCTTTGACCACATCCTTGCAGGTTCAAGTACACGCACAGCAAAACTGCACATGCGCACAGGCGCCTCCCATCAGCTCCTCCCACTCTGGCCAGAAAGTCTCACCTGCAGGACTGGCT
>NW_011494861.1:10839621-10846215 GCF_000754665.1 Bison bison bison
GACTGGCTACTGCCGCCCACCCCTACTTCTCTAGGCAACTTCCAGGCCTCAGAATCTCCAGGCCCCTCCCCTTGCCGCCTTTAACTTTATTTACCATAGTCTGACACCATCTGGGACCTCCTGGGCTCCTCACATTGCTCCCCCAAAACTGCCCTTCACGTCTACCCCCACGACCACCACTGGGGCAGCACCTTCTGCCACCCCGGGGCTGCTCCAACCTCTTCAGGCTGCCTGCTCCCCTCCTGCCAGGATTCCACAATCAAGATGTTTCCCCGCCTTGCTGGTGCTCCTTCAGGGTTCCCTGTTCTCCTCGTGGGACCCCAGGCCAGCCCTGCTCACTGGCCACTCCGACCCTCGGTCTCAAAGACCCCCAAACCTCTCTTCAGCCCTGATTTCTCCCCTAAATCCAGGACTCACAAACACAAGGGCCCACTGAACACCCCTGGGGGGTGCACACAAACTCAGCCCGGCCTCTGCTGGAATCTGCTCCCACCCTTGAGGACCCCTGCCAGGAAAGGGGCTGAGCTAGGTCCTCCAGCACCATGGCATGCCCTCAGCCCCATGCCAGGGGCCAAGCACAGTCCTATAAGCTTCTCTGTGCTCCAGTCAGTAGAGGCTGCCCTGAAGGACAAGGTGGACCAAACTGCCCAGGGTCAGGGGCCTTTGGGGTGTGGTCAGAAGCTCTTCTCCGACCCACTGCCCCTGGGACCTCACCTTCAACCCACAGACCCTCCGCGAAGGAGAATGGGGCCAGTAGGAGTTGGGACAGACACACGGGAGCCGCATCCAGCCATCCCAGCCAGGGTCCTGCCTGCCTGGGGAGGTCAGGGTGTTTCCGGGATGTTTCCTCATGGCACCGCTGGCCAAGCCGATGCCCTGTCCAGTGGTGGCACTGGTGCCTGAACACACACAGCCAAGGGCAGGGGCACCAGTAAGAACCCCTCGTGAGGCCACACCAGCTGCCCACTCTGTCCTCACACACTTCACGAGGAGCACTGAGCCCCAGGCCATCCGGCTCCCATTCTCCCCTCCCTGGCGTAACAGACACGTCAACCCACAACCAGGACACGCGTGGCAGGAGGACGGTACTCACTGTCTTCTCCCGGACAGGGCATGCCTGGTTCCTTGGGGATGCTGGGGAAAACTGCATGCAGAGAGAGCCAGAAAAAGAGTGAAGGTCAGTGACCACTGTGGCCTCGCAAGGAGCCCTGCACTGAGTTTGACTGCCCATGGAGCCCCATGGCCTGCTCTTGCCAGATAATTATTAAGGCAAAACCTTGGAAACCCTGCACATGGACAGGGAGTGAGGGCCGATCACCAGAACCCAGGCTTCCGTGTCTAGTGAGATGACACCTGACTGACTCCTGACAAGTAAGAGCGGTTTTTATCTGGGATAATAAGACCTAAGAGCAAAAAATGAAACCAGATTGCTTCCTGTTCCACATTCTTAAATCCTCTGCATCCTAAGATCTTAAACCGTGATCTATGTGGCTTCCAGTCTAACAAAGCGCCCAAGTGCCCACCCCCACCCCCAGAGCGTCCACTGGCCGGCACTGACCGTGAAGGGTGAGCCCTTCATCCTTGTGCTGACAGGACAGGCGGAAGGCCTCCTCCAGCTCCATCTGGGAGGACACAGTGCAGGGGTCACCTAGGCAGACGAGAGACACAGCTGAGGCCACTGCAGGCCCGAGGCAAAGGGCTTCACGGTGGTGAGCACCCAAGCTTGGGAGGGCAAAGTGCAGCTGCTAGTGACCAGCCGCCCAGGGCAGAGTTGGCCGGTCCCAGAGTGAGTCACCCCCTCAACCCAAAGGCCCAGGTCAGAACCAACGAGCCCCAGAATGGCAATGAATTCACCCACAGCTCCACATGGGGTGCCAAGCTGGGCAGGTTTCCTGGCCTGAGAGAGAATGAGCACCCTTCCTATCCAGTCCTAGACCGGAAGGAAGGGCTCCTTGTCTACTGAGGCTGGACAGGAGCACAGATGCTTGGACAGCCAGAGCCAGGACAACGTGGCCTGGCTTCAGCGGAAAGGCACGTGGCCAGAGGTCTGCCTGCCCCTACCCTGCCCCACTCCCATATCCAGGCTGAGAGCTGCTGGGCAGGCCCTTCTGAACTGTTTTCCAAACCCTCCACTATCTCAGACGTGTGTCTGGCTACAGGAAAGGAGGGAGGGAAAGGAAAAGAGAGGTGGACCCTAGGGAGCTGGCCACCCTCCCCTCCCCATTTCCCTGAGAAACCACAATTCAGCTAGCAAATCACCCGCCAGAAAAATCCAGAACATGAGGAACGGGGTCAGGAAGGTTAGGACCCACACAAGGTGGGGGGGACTCCTGCAGCCTCTCCTCGGGGCCCAGCACCAGAGCTGGCCTTGACGGGGATGACCACCCCCGAGGGACCCTCACCCTCGCCCCCTAGTCCCTCCATGACCTGCCACAGCCTCTTCCCTGGAAACAAGTTAATTTGAATCGCTTAATCCCAGGGCTGTCCACCTCCACAGGGAAGGGGCCGCGCCCAGGTTTAGAAAGCCACTGCCCGACCACCACACCCCCCAGGCCCACCTTCATTGTCCACCCACTTAAGGGTGAGCGGGTGGCCCGGGTGCAGCCAGCACATCTCCCGCACCTCTGCGCAGAGCTCGTCGAAGGTGGTGGCGGAGTCCAGGCTGGTGATGAGGAGGTCCCTGGGCGCAGAGGACACACAGGTCTCACCAGGGAGCACATTTAAGTCACATAAGATACTGATGATCAACTAACCAAGTTGTTGATCAAATACAGGAAGCTGTGTTGTCCCCAAGGGTATGATAGCTCCCCCCGCACCCTGGAACCACTGCCCACAGGCCATGTGAATTACACCATGAGTACCCTGGTGCAGAAACACGCATCCTGGAACCTGAACGTGCCTCCGAGGGGCAGAAGGACAGGGTAAGGGGGAGTCACCCAGGAGGGGTGGGCGCAGCTGGACAGACTGTTCAGTTCAAGCCCGCAGGCCTCATTACATCGTCCCACTACCTCGATGGTGCCAACAGGGCCACATGGTATCCAGGGTGTGAGACCTTTGAGAGGTGGGAAGTGGTGGGGGGTATGGGGAGGGGGACTAACTTATCACCCCAATGCCACAGCCTCTTGAAACCCTGGAGGCACCATTCGACAACTGCCTTTGGTAGGGCCACAACATAATTCCAGACCCAGTCTGTTGGGAAAACCAAGTCCCAGAATGCCACTGCCTTTTATCTTTTCATCCACACTTGGGATATAAAAGCTGGATGGTTGAAGACAGCCCAGGGATTCATGGTCAGTCTTTGAGAATGGCCCTTAGAGGTAAGGCAAGCCAGCACCAGGGAACACTCGACTCCCTAGGACAGGGAGGGAGGGGTGTTCACCACCCCCATGCACTGTCCCCACATCACCTACCACCCAAAGCAAGGCTGGTGTTGACATGGGTAAACGCACGTCTGCTGAGACTCTGAGCAGGAATCACACAGGATACACTGAAGTTGGGGGAAGTTTATCCACATCTGACACCACAAGGGTGGGAGCCTCTGAAAAAAGTTTTGAAACACCCCCAACAAGAGAAACACAGGGTCCACTGAGCATTAACACCAATGGCTTCTGAATTCTATCAAATGCGTGTTGACAGAGCGTCTCGGTCCACCAGGTAACAGACCCAGGGCCACCAGGATCCAGGATCCATCTGCTGGATGCCCGTGGCAGCCCGTGTCCAGCCCATGGCTCGCTCCCTAGGGGGTGGGGGGACACAGTTGGAACCCACCCCATCTGCTCAGACCCTCAGCGCCCACCCCAGGGCCCCAAGCTCACCAAAGCCTGTGGCATCTTGGCAAATGGGGAGACTGAGGCATAGAGGGGTCTCACGGCTTATCAGTGGGGGCCCCAGAGACCAAGCCCCCCCACTCCCACATCTCCCAGACCTTGTACCTGTGCCACCCGGCACACCCATCAGTCCCCCTGTCACAGGGAGCTCTGGAACTGAGTTTGCCACCCATCTATCCCTGGGTGGCAAACTATCTATCCCTGCCCCACGATCCTCCCCCACAGTTCCACCCCCAGGTGGTAGCTAGTCCCCCTGCCCGGTGCTTCAGGGCCTAGAGGTCAGGTGGATGGCTCCCCAGTGGTCTGGAGGCAACCGACACCAGGCTGAGGTCATCACCCAGTGACAGCACTTTAGCTCTTCCCTCCACCCCACAACCTGAGCACAGCGGGGAATGGTCGTCCCACTCCCTGACCAGGTCTCTGACCACCACCCCGAGCATCACCCCAAACCGGAATCAGGCAGCCTCTCTGAGCAAACAGCTCAGACAGAGCCCTGGGCAGGGGCAGCACCCACGAGGCCACCCAAGCCTCATATGCAGCCCAGGCTTTGAGTTCTGGAAACCAGGCTTGAGCTGGAGAGAAGAAGATCCAGCCAGGTCTTTCTGTCATCTCAGAAAACCAGGCAGAGCAGGGTCTCCAAACCCAGCACACTTCACCCGGAAACCCCCCAAAACACAGGACACCCCTGAGACTCCAGTGACCACACCCTCAAAAAACCCCACTGGCGAGGGGGTGACCCTAATCTCAAGCCTCCGGAGGGCCTGGGGAGGAGAGGGGATGGGAAAGGGTGACTGCAGAAGCCATTCCGGGGTGGGTGGGGCCCTGAAGACCCCTATTTTTAACAATAGTGTCTCCAGTGTATCTGACCCTCAGCTCCTCGCCCAGGTGCTTAAACAGAACCTCCCTCCACGGGCCACAGGGCAGGGACAAAATTTCACTTGGACCTTGGGGTTTGGATAAGTGAGCGAGGATTCTGGCGGACACTTTCTGGAGCCTGCGTCAGGTCTACCATCCCTGAGGACTAAGTTTCCCAACCCAGGCCCCTCCCCAGGCAACAGTGCAAAGCCTTTAGGAAAAGCACTGGGAAGAGAAGAGGAGCTCAGACAGGGAAGGGACAGTTAGCCTGGGGCAGAAACAAGAAGGGTGGATGCAGAAGGAGGGAGGAGGCATAAAGAGGTGGGAGCCTCAGAGGGCAGGAAAGAAGAGGAACCAAGAGGGGGAGGGGAGGAAAGGAGGGGGCTGGGGAGGAGAGAGGAAGGGGCACAGGTTGGAAGGGGAAGAAGAGGGAAGAGTGTAGGGTGTGGCCTCATCTCCAGGAAACCGGACTCAACAGGTCACATTTCCCAAGGTAACCAAAGCGCTCTCCAGGGGCCCAAGCTTAGGGGGTGGGGATGGCGAGGGGCGGCTAAACAGGCTGCTCGGCCAGCACTCCCAGGGACTCCCAGAGCACTGCCCGGACACCGGCCGAGTCCACCTCCCCCCCCCCTCCCTCCGCGCAGTGCCGACTGGAACTCGTCCCTGGGTGGAGGGCTGGGGGTCTGGTTCCCACCTGCCCTCTGCCTCTCCGGGTGTGGACTTCCTCTGGCTAAGGATCAGCTCTGATTTCCACAGTCAGTCACTAGTTGCTCAATCCCACGGTTCCAGACAGAAAAGAGGACTGTCTGATGTATGACTGCCACTCGTCCCTCTCGGACAAGCCGGGACCCAGCTGACACCTCACCAGCTTCAGTCTGCAGTCCACCTTGACAGGCCAGAAGATACGATCCCTCATCCTCTTCAGGTGGGATGGCCAGTCATCCCCCCCACAAATCCTTATTCTCTAGGGCACCACCACCAATTCCCTTCCCACCACCTCACTCCACACCCACACTCCCAAGGCAGTCAGGCTGCGGACAGCAGAGAGGGCAGGTGTGTCCTGACTGACACCCCAAACAAGGTGTGCTCTCCAGGTCAAGAGCTGGGGTTTCCAGGCCCTATACCCAACCACCAAGTTCAACTGCAGGTGGCATTCAGCTTCCCCACCCCCCAACCCCTCAGACGCGACCCTGGGGGCAGCCGCCCGATTTGGGGGCTCTTGGAGACCAACAGGAGCAGAAGGCTGCAAAAGCCAAATACCCTCATTCTCCCCCAGTATCTGCGTGCACAGTGCTGGGGGCCGCAGCCTTCTCCACCCCCACCAGGACTGTCCAGCGGCCAAGAATCCAGCGAGCGCTGGGGCCGGTCCAGGGGTCTGGCCACTGACCCCTGTGGACGCCGGTTCGCCCATTTCACAGGGAGGCAGGTCAAATCCAGAGCACCGAGTGTGGACAGTCGCAGGGCCCCAGGCCCTCCAGGTGCCCTCCATTCGCGCGACCCCCACGGCTCACCGCACCTGCCCTTCTCCCGCACATAAACTGGTCTTAAACTGAGATATCCGGTCGGGTAAATTGGGAAAAGTTTAGAAAACCTCTGCTTTTAAAACCTGCCAGCAGTCTTCACAATTTGACGAAAACTTTCTTCCTTACAGATTGTGGCCTTAACATACCGGCCAACTTCCCAGGGAGAATGTCAACACGGGGCTCGGAGACGCGGAGAGCCTCAAGGTGCCCGTCTTCCGCGCCACGGGCCCCCTCCGGGCAACTTCCAGCCCAGGACAACCCCGTCGGAGCGGGGAGAGACCCGCTGACCCGAGAGGCAGCGGCGCTCGGAGCTGGGCCGGCGACTCCGAGCCGGGGTCGGGACGGGAGGGCGGGTGCACGCTGATCCAGCCCTGCCCGCAAGCTTTCCC
>NW_011494861.1:10846413-10852902 GCF_000754665.1 Bison bison bison
GCTCCTGGGACCCCCTGGGCCCGGAGGGGCCTCGTTGTCCCCGCCCTCCCGCGCCACCGCCCGCTGCCCCCAAACCTCGGCCTCCCGAGCGGAGGCAGTACAGTCCCCGACGGCCAGCGCGGTCGGGGGCAGCTTCCTGCGTCCGGCTCTGCACTCGGCAGCGCCGCCTCGACTCGCACAGCCCCCGCCCCGGCCGAGCCCCGCCGTCGGGCGCTCGCGCTCACCCGCTATAGTGCGCCTTTAGGCGGACGCGGCCGCGGCCGCCGCTCCCGTCCATCTTGGGGCCCGTCCTGCTGGGCATTGCGCGCTCCGCCGGTCGCCGTCAGCGCCGCGCCCCGGACACTCGGGCCATGGCGCGGGGCCCCAGCGGCCGAGCCGGGCCGCAGGTGGGGCCGACGGCGGAACGCGGAAGGGAGCGCGCGGCGCACGGACCGAGGGACACGGGTCCAACTCTAGAAACTTGGCGGCGGGCGGGCGGGAGGGCGGGAGGGCGGGGGCGCGGCCGGCGGGCGCGCGCGGGGGGCGCGCGCACGGAGTCCAGCGTCAGGCCTCGCGGGGGGCGGGGGGTGTCCGAACATGGCCGACCCGAGGCCCCGCCGGCGGCCAATCGGCGGGGCGGGCGGTCCCGGGGCGGGGGCGGTGGCACCTGCGGCCAATGAGGGCGAGGCGGGGCCGCCACCTGGGCCAATCCCCCGGGGGACCCCGCAGCTGCAGCCCAATGGCGGGGCGCGGGGCGGACTACCTGTCGGGCGGGGTGCGGCCCCACCTGCGGCCAATGGGAGCGCGCGTGGCCCGGCTCTGCACGGCAACGCGCGCCCCCTGCCCGCCCGGCACGTCTGTCCCCGGGTGCAGTGGGCTCCCGGGGCCGCTGTTCCCAGGTGGGCTCCCGCACTGAGCGTCTCGAGAACTTTTGGAAATACAGGTTCCAGCCCAGACTCGCTGAATTGAAACTCCAGCAGTCTGAGCTCACAGTCCGGGTAATTCAGGTGAGCGCGAGTCTGCGAGCTCCCGGGCTAGGGGACAGCGGCAACGGGTCGCCCCTTCGACCCTGGATTCCGAACGGCGCTCGGAATGAGTGACACGCGTTCTACCAGCTTAGAGATGCGGAGACAGACTGCAAAGAGCCTAGAACCCGGCGAAGGTCACAGCCGTCAGGTCCGGACTCAGCGGCCCTCCTCTCCGTGCAGAAGGTTTGTCTACACTCGCTGGCTTGCTCCCTCTGCTCCAGTTCACTCCTCGGTCCGGGACAAAAGGACTGCGTTTGTCCAGGCCGCCTGAGACCTTCACTTCTGAATCCACATCCTCTCTGGGTCTTACTAACACCGGGCGTTTGTCCGGGACTGTCTCTTTGGAACACTCTCCACGCCGCCACCCCCCAGGTGCCTCTATCCTGGGCCCATTCCCCTTAACCTTGGGATGGGGTTTTTCCAAGGAGCACGTCCTTAACTGGTTGCATCCACAGAGACCCAAATCTGCAATTTGTAGCACCTCAGCCGGACACCGGGTGCCCACCGGGGCTCGGGGATCTGCAGACCCAGCATTCCTGCCTTCCCGACCAAGCCCGGTCCTCCGCTGGGCCACACCCCTGTTGCCTGCCTCCCTCCCCTCCCCCACCGCTACCCCGTTGGCAACCTCTGACCCTCGCCTCCAGTCCTGGCTAAGCCCTCACAACTCCTCACCTGCATAGTGTGAGGCTTTCTCATTCACCTTTCATTCCACAGACATTTCCTGGCGCCTCCCAGCACAGGGTGCTGGGTGTTCCTGAAGAACCATGTCCCTATGGTCATAGAACCTTTGTCCTCCCTAGAGATGGACACACAAATCTGTTGACAGCCCACCTCTCTCCTACTTAGGGTGGTTTGAACTCCCCATCCTAAAAAAACAAAGCCCTCTCTATACCACACCTGCCTGCCCACTTCTCTGCTCTTCTTTACAACATAATACCCGCCTGCCCCCCCTCCCAACTATCTGCAGCCTCATCTCCACTTTCTCAGCCCTCCTCGTCCCCCATTGTCACCACCAACTCCTGTGTTTTACATACACTGGCCAATTCTCTGCTTTTTTCTGAACTGACCCCTGGCAGCATACTCACCCCTGAACGCTGCCGTCTCCCACCTCTCCTGCACCTCCCTCTGCTGCTTCCTCCGGCAGCCTGGAAATGCACCCCCACCCTCTCCGCCTCAGTCTTCGGTGCTTCTCAGACCCTTGAGCTGCTCAGCCTGGAAATGCGCCCCCACCACATCCGCCTCAGTCTTTGATGCTTCTCAGACCCTTGAGCTGCTCATGTCCACTTAGGGCTCAAGATTCGTTCCCAAGCTCGATGGCCCCACTGGGCTGACCATCCCCCTCACCCTCCACCATCTCTCATCCCACCAGGCCTCCCTCAGACAGGCCCTTCTCCATCTCAGGGTGCCCACCCCTCCTTTTTCCACTCTCGGCTCAGAGTTCTCTGGTGTGGGGTGGTCACCTCCATTTGGTGATTACATCCACTGCTGCCACCTGGTCCAGCTGGGATTTTTGCATCAGCCTTCTGTTTCCCTAAAACCTCAGTCCATCCATGTCCATCTCTCTGGACGTAAGAGTTGCAGTGGTTCCCATCATCTTAAGGGACCCCAGGCCTTCCTGCCCTGCCTCCCGCCGGCCTCATTCTGGTTCATCCCCACCAGCCCCCGGCTGCCTTCTGCCTCCGGGCCTTTGTGTGTGTGGTGGCACTTTTGCCCAGACCCACACTTACTTACAGCGCCCACTCAACATTTCTGACGCCCGTGTGAGTCTGCTCTCAGCCCCACCCCGTGGACATCCCTCCACGCCCACCACAGGAGGGCGCAGGAACTTGCAGTCCAGGGGCGAGAGTGTGGGATACAGTCCCCAGTCCCCCTCTCTTGGCCCCATGGCCAGCACTGGGGCTGTGTCCCCTGGGCTATCGGCAGCCCAGCCTGGCATGTGGCCTTAGGCAAGATGCCCCACTGCGCCCTCTCCCCACGTTCCTGCCCCAGAGTGGGGTGGAGACAGAGGAGGAAGGGTCAGTGGGTCCAGTCCTTGATGCCCACTGAAGGCAGCACTGGCCAACTAGAGCCTTTCCCTGGGCACCATCTGGACCTGCTCCATCCAAGGCCCTACCAAACACAAGAGCCCTTTCTAAGGAAGGAAGCCCTGGCCGCAATGGGAGCCTCCACATCCAAGTGGCCCCATGGATACTGGCCTTTGCCTGAAAACCTGAGGGCCACGTGGGACCCTCCATCCAGGAGGCTGGAAGCTGGGGCCACCAGTCTTAGTGAGGAAGTCCAAAGGGGGCTGTTGCTGCCCACTCGGGGTCAGGTGGGTTTGGAGGGTGGAGCCTCTGTTCTCCAAGAGGGCTGGGGGAGGGGAAAGGCCTATTCTGGGACTGGGGTCTCCGACCATAACCAGCCCCAGGCCCTGGTGAGGGTACATGGTTGTCCAGAATGCCCAGAACACTTCCCTGAGCCCCTCCCCCACTCCCCAACAAGCTTTGCAAAACAACCCCAGGCAGCTCAGGCCAATGGACCCAGCTCCAGAGGGTGAGGCCACTGAGTCTCCCACACCCCGGGGCCTCGAGGGCATAGGGCTGGTCCCCAGTGAGTGACAGGCAGGTGTGCCTGCCTGGTGTCCACCGTTCACCCTGCATCCTGGCCACAGGCACAGGGTGTTCCAGTGGTTGGCAGGCTGGGACTCTATCAGCCTGAGTCACCGCTGTGTCCAGCGTCTGGCACGGCTGGCGTGAACGATGAGTGAGAGGGTGGAGACCCCTTGGAAACGCTGGGGCCAGTTGTCCCCCTGGACCCTGGGCCTGTTCTGGGGCTCACCTGCCAGCAGGCTGCGGTGTGATGAGGTCATGAGAGGACTCGCCCGGCGCCTGGGTGCGGAACAGCGGAGACAGACCTGAGGACAGCCTGGCCGCTGAGGGCCAGTCCTTTCCACTTCTGGGCAGTTTCTCTATTTCCCAGTTTTCCACAAAGATCTCATAAACTTTCATGATCACAAACACCTATTATCTCCAAAGTGGAAAGTACAAAGGTGTGTTGTTTTTAGCTGCTTATAAAAGTGACAGAGGCTCATTGTAGAGCTCTGACAGCAGTGGGTGCAGGCAGAGAAGACCTCCTCCTGCGCTGACGCCCCTCCCAAACCCAACTGGGCCTTCTGCCCTTCCAGTCACCTGGGACCCAGGGCGGGGCTGCTGCATGTGCGTCCCACCCGCTGTGGGCCCTTTGGGAGGAGGTGGGCAAGACAGAGTGCCCCCACCCCCGGTGCATGGCTGGCCCCCTTACTTTCTTTGATAAATGTTCTTTATGAAATAATATCAACAACTGAGCCCTTATAGGTGAAAGGTAAAAGTCAGGTGGAATTTATGCTCAGTGAGCCCCATCAGACAGAAGCAAAGGCCTCCGCTGGGGGTCAGTGGTCCTGCCTGAGGGGCTGGTCTCAGCACCCACCTCCTCACATCCTCAGGTCCCCTGGGCAGGGTCCCTTCCAAGGCCGTGGGCAGACCCCACTGTCTCTCTGCCAGGTCTGACCTGCCCCGTGCCACCTGGGTGCAGGCTCTCATCTGCACGGTCAACAGAATGAAGGAGCAGGTGAAACAAATGTTGTCACTGAGCCAGTCTCTCCAGACTGCGAGGCCCCGGCCAGGAAGGTTCACAGGCTACATTTGTGCCAGGCCAGCCCTGGGGCAGCCCAGGAAGAGATGACTGGCGGAGCTGGCATCTCCCTGAGCCTGGAAGGTAGGGGGTGGGGACTGGTCATCCTTTTAGGTGTGACACTGACCCACGCAGGGCCAGGTGAGGACCACACAGGTCACTAGAAAGCCCAGGCACCCGCTGACAGGCGTTGGGCACGCAGCTGTCGGGGGACGACTGAAGGTGCTTCCTTTCCTCGTCTGGGACCTCGCGGTCTGGAGAGACTGGCTCAGTGACAACATTCGCTTTACCTGCTCCTTCATTCCGTTGACTGTGCAGATGAGAGCCTACACCCAGGTGGCACGGGACAGGTCAGACCTGGCAGAGAGACAGGAGACAGTGGGGTGTGCCCACGGCCTTGGAAGGGACCCTGCCCAGGGGACCTGAGGATGTGAGGAGTGGTGGGTGGAGGAGCCTGTGGAAGGCCCTGGGTCCTGGGGAGCAGGGAGGTTGGGAGGGTGCCTGTGTCCACGCAGGCACGTCGGTGTGTGTATGTCTGGGCAGCCGTGTGTCTATCAGACTCAGGCACAGTTTTTTTTTTTTTCAGGCACCGTTTTCTACCTGTAACCCTAGACGGGCTTCCTTCCAGGTGATCCTGAGGGTCTCTCCCCCAGCACCGCTGGCACTTGGATCAGGTGGGTCACCGCAGTGACCCAGTGTCTTGCGGGTGTGGAGGAGCATCTGGGCCTGCCTCACCCCCAGCGCATTCCCTCAGGCGCAGTGCTGCAAGTTCCCAGCAGAGGGCGCAGCTGGACACGGTGGGCACGGGGCTAAGGATGTTCAGCATATGCTCAGACCACGAGTCCACCTGGGAGGGGCCCCTCCAAGTTCATCTCTCTGATGGCATAAGCCCTGTCTTCCCCCTACAGCAACGCGTTCATCTCAGCCATCAGTTACACTGATGCTCCCTGTCTGAAGGCACCACAAAGCTTGTCTGTGGACCCAGACAGTCTGTGTGTGTGTGTGTGTGTGTGCTACGGCACGTGATTGTGGGCCTGCATGTGTTTCCACATGCATGTGCTGCTGGAGGTTCTAGGAGAGGCCGTGTCCACAGATGCAGGACAGCGGAGCCGGCGGGGGGGTGAGTGTCCAGGCTGGAGGGGGACTGGCAGGACACCGACTGCTTTGCTGGCAAGGGCTGGTCGCTGCAGAGCAGGCACATCCCACACGCTCATGGCTGACCTCACGTCCATTACCCAGCTGAAGATCACCGGGCAAGGCACCCCAGGGCAGGCCCTGTGCCAGCCTCAGCCCCGGGCACCTACCTAGGACATGACCTCTCTCCGGAGGGGGACACCGAGGTAAGGTTGGCCAGTGCTTTGTCCAGGTTCTAGGGCTGAGACCAGCCCTACCCAGGACAGTGGGGACACACACACACATCTCTCCCTTCAGGCTGGACGTGCCCACTGGACGGGGCCTAAGATGAGCCGTCAGAGCACCGTGGGGGAGGGGTGCTCCCCCTCCTGCGGGAAACAGCCGCTCCCCCATCCCCTCAGCTGCCTGGGATTATATTTAAAACCCAAAGCAAGCTGGGGAGGCAGCACCCAGCACGGTCGCCATGGCAATACTGAGCCAGGGCTATTTTAGCCACAAGGCGTCACAGGGAAACATGGTGGTGGAGCTGGGACAGGTCCCCAGCTCTCCGCCTGAGCCCCTTGCCTGTCCTCAGTGGGCCACCTGCATCAGGACCCACCTGGCTGCACTGCCCCCACATCACTGAGCCCTGCCCATGGGAGCCCGAGGCTGTGGCCCAAGGTGGGTGAGCAAGGCTAGAAGCCCATCATTGCTTCTGAAC
>NW_011494861.1:10853002-10863515 GCF_000754665.1 Bison bison bison
GTGGGGGTGGGGGTGGGGGCAGGCAGAAGGCCCCTGTCCAGCAGGGAAGGTGCAGCAGGGCCTGCCTTCCGGGGAGACCGGTGCACAGAGCATGCCTGCATCGGCAGGTCCCGTCATTCTGCTCCTGGGGATCTGCTTTACGGAAAGAACCAGAAGTGCCAACAGTTCCAAACCAGACGTCCCCATGTCAGCTGCAGGGTCCAAGGTGGAAGGTGACCCGCCTGGCCACAGGCTCCACGTGACCCTGTGATAGACAGGTGCACACTCAGGCACGCATACACACATGCAATGCAGCACACGCGGCCAGGCAGGAGCAGCACTGCCAGCACCCCTGCCAAGTAGCCCAGGCAGACCAGCAGATGGATAAGCAGGACACTGTCCAGCAGGGAGCTCCAGCCCGGCTGTGTGCAGGCATCAGTCTGAAGAAAGTTTTCCCACACAGGGAGAAGACCCTCTGGAGTCTCATCGTCACCCAGGGTCAGCAGCCTCCTCTGGGCGTGGACCTGGCTTACAGGGAATGATGTTGGATTCATGATCTCCAAAGAAAATTTAGCTTCAGGACCAGGGACCAGGCTTGATCACTCAAGAGCTTTTGTGTAGCAGAGTTTTATTAAAGTGAAAAAGGGACAGAGAAAGCTTCTGACATAGACATCAGAAGGGGGACAGAGAGTGCCCCCACTTACTACCCTTATCAAGGCCTTATATACTTTTACCAGACCCACTCTCACCACATCTTAAATTAACAAGATTAGAACTAACAATAGACAGGTTTTACCAGACCCACTCCCACAACATACATTTTAAGACGATAGGATTAGTCAGAAGGTTCTTGTTAAGGAGAAATACACTGTTATATTGACTAAGACAAAGCAATGCACAAAAAAATGTTCTTTCCTCTTCCTTGAGAACTCCAGACCCCTCTCTCCTCCTCAGGAACCCCGAACTTCTTATCAACCTACCTAGGAATTGATTCACTACTGTCCCCTCGGGACAGCCAGCTGCACCCTCAGCCCTCACGGACCCCTGACGGCGCTCACCAGGCAGAGCAGCTGGAGTTGACAGATGCCCTCAGGATGCATGGCACTTCACCTCTGCAGCTCCCACCAGGTGGGCGAGTGGGGCTCTTCGGCCCTGAGAGGGTCTAGCACAGATTGAAGGCAGGCCCCTCCATGCCCCCCCCTTACCCCCCAGCACGGTACCTCAGGGTAACTCCGAGAGGAAGCCACCAGCCTGGCCGGAGAGTTCCCAGGACCCATGAAGGCCAGGCCTGGGGCCCTTGTACCCAGGAGAGTGGGGCTGCTGGTGCCCCAGGCTGAGGACACGAAACCCACGGCCACCCCAACCAGGAACTCGGGCACCTCGGCCCCCTGGTGGGCACCTGAGGAAGGCAGCCCTGGTGGGCACTGCATGCACAGTTGGTCCCTTACAGGAGATGAACCTGAGCTCCAGGAACCCAGGTATTTATACTAGGCAGACAACCTGCTCCTTCTCCCAAGGGGTTGGTCCATGCTGAGTGGGCACAGGCCTCCTTGGAGAGACAGTGCAGGGTGACAGGCAGGTGGCACCTTGCTCCTAAGAGGTGCAGAGACCTGAGGCCCAAGGGGAGCAGCATCCCAGCGGGAAATGGGAGCAGAGCTTCCCAGGCTGGGAAAGGGGGCTCCTCCATTTCTCAGGACCGATCCTTCTTTAGAGGGCAGTGCAGCCCCCTCTGAGGAAGAGGCCAACGTCTCCTGGAGGTGCCCTTGCTCTGCTAGACAGGAGCTAAAAGTCTTCAGGGAATTTTCAAGACATCCCAGATTGCAAGTCCACTGTCATCACTGCAAACCCTATTTCGAGTGTCTAAACCCAAATCACTGTGGATGGTGACTGCAGCCATGAAATTAAAAGACACTTGCTTCTTGGAAGAAAAGCTATGACAAACTTAGAGTATTAAAAAGCAGAAACATCCCTTTGCTGACAAAGTGATGAATAGTCACTTTGTGAAATGAAGTAGTAGTCACAAAGTGACTAGTCACAAAGTGAAGAACAGTCAAGGCTATAGTTTTTCCAGTAGCCATGTACGGATGTAAAAGTTGGACCATAAAGAAGGCTGAACGCCCAAGAATTGATACTTTTGAACTGTGGTGTTGGAGAAGACTCTTGAGAGTCCCTTGGACAGCAAGGAGATCAAACCAATCAGTCCTAAAGAAAATCTACCCTGAATATTCATTGGAAGGACAGGCTGTAGCTGAAGCTCCAGCACTTTGACTACCTGATGCAAAGAGCCAACTTGTTAGAAAAGACACTGATGCTGGGAAAGATTGAAGGCAGGAGGAGAAGGGGGTGACAGAGGATGAGATGGTTGGATGGCATCACCGACTGAATGGACATGAGTTTGAGCCAACTCCAGGAGATAGTGAAGCATTCCAGGGAAGCCTGGCATGCTGCAGTCTATGGGGCCGCAAAGAGTTGGGCATAACTGAACAACAACAACAAACCCAAACACTAACCAGGCTCTCCTGCAGGTCTCCGCCACCTGGCTAATCGCCTCCCAGCTGGGCAGATGGGTACCTTGGGCAACAACAGCTGTTAAGTAGCACCTCCTGAGTGGAGCCTGGTGGGCTGCCGTCCACAGGGTTGCATAAGAGTCGGGCACGACTCAGCGACTCAACAACTGAGTGAAGCAGACTGCAAGCCCTGTTGCAGGTTCTTTTTATTATTCACAGCAGTTCACGTTCACAACGACCACACACCATCACCTCCTACTTAGCAGCTGAGGGTCCCCTGGTGGGTGAGTCACCTCCCAAGTTTACATGAGAGGCACTGGGTCAGGAGCCCACACCATAGCCACCATGTTCTAGGACTTCTCAACCCAGGAGCCACACTGGGCAGGGAGTAGAGGGTGGGCACAGGAGACAACGCGTTCATTTTCCCTGCAAGCCTTACCTGTGACAGGAAATCCAGAACCTCCTAGTTGTGGGGGCTCTCGGCTCTCAGCCAGGGCCCCTCAGCTCACCTCCATCCTCAGCAGCAGGTGGACAGTCCCTGAGCACACGGCCAGTGCCCTGTCTCCACAACTGTCCCACCTGGGACTTCCTCTGACCTGCTCGACCCAGGATGGGGCAGCCTGAAAGAGTGGGGGTTAACATCCCTAGGGGCTGCCCTCGGCCAGGAGTAAGAGACCCAGCTGATCACCCTCAGAGGGCAGTGGCAAGGGGCCTTTCAGGGGCTCTGGGGATGGAGACCACACTCCCCCAGCTTTCCCTCCATCTCCCCTACCCAGCCCCAGCTTGCTCCTGCCTCCTGGGGTCACTGCACACGCTGAGGTCCTTGAGGCCGATGCACTGCTGGGTCCTGGAAGAGACCTGGGGTTGCTGCTCGAGAGTGACACCAAGGGCCCAGCTCTGCTGTTGGATGTGAGAGGTGAGAAGAGGCCTGCACACCTCCTGCCGCTGTGTCCAGAGCCAGCTGCGGCCTTGGGGGCAGGGAGAGCCGGCAAGTTCTCCAGGTCACCCCATCTCCTGCAGTTGGAGGGCAGGGGGTACTGATGTCACATCAGGCCCCGGGTCCAATCCTAGACCCTCGAGAGGGCTGACCTGAGCCCTTGCCAGACCTTGTGCTAAGATCCGGACCTGGACTGGGAGGCATAGGCCTGAGGTTCACGGTCCATGTAAGCGAGTCCACCTGAGGGTCTTGTAATCTTAGTCGTATTGCACTTGTTTGGGAGTCCCTAAAAATACACGTGGGCTTCCCAGGTGGCTCAGCAGTAAAGAACCCACCTGCCAGTGCAGGAAATGCGGGTTTCATCCCTGGGTCGGGAAGATCACCTGGAGAAGGGACTGAAAACCCACTCCAATATTCTTGCCTGGGAAATCCCATGGAGAGAGGAGCTAGGGGGGCTACAGTCCATGGGGTCCCAAAGAGTCAGACACAAATGAGTGACTCAGCAACAATACCTTTGTCGAAGGGCACTTGCCATATGAGATTCCTATGGATGCTGTAATCCGGGGTTCCCAATCCCTAGACCCCTAGACTGGTACTGGTCCTGTCAGGAGCCAGGTTGCGCAGAGGGAGGTGAGTAGCAGGCAGGGGAGGGAGTGAAGCTTTGTGTCCACAGCCGCTCCCCATCGCTCTCTCATGGGGAGCGCTGCCTCCCATCAGATCCGTGGCAGCATCAGACCCTGGAAGAGCAGAACGCTACTGTGAACTGAGACTCGTTCACGTGAGGGATCTAGTTTGCCTGCTCCTCATGAGAATCCGCCTGAGACCAGCTCCTTCTCTATGGAAGAAATCGTCTTCCACAAAACCAGTCCCTGGTGCCAGAAAGGTTGGGGACTGCTGCTGTAACAAAGGGCCACAGACTAGGGAGTCTTGAAAACAGCAGAAATCCGTTCCCACGGTCGAGGGCAGAAGCCTGCGGCGAGAGTGGGGCAGGCTGGAGGCTTCTCCAGGGAGGACCCCTGCCAGCCCCTGCCTCAGGCTCCGTGGCCTGTGGATGCCTCCCTGCCTCTGTCCCGTCTCACTGTGTCCACTCCTTAACTGAGGATGCGGGGGGTGGGCCCGAGACCCATTTCATCTAAACCTGCATCTTAACCGCATCTTCCGAGACCCTTTTCCCAATGTCACTCTCACAGGCGCCATGAAGAGGTCCTAAGGCATCTTCTGGGGGACACGATTCACCCCACTATCTCATGCTGTTCAGAATCTGCCCGCCTCCCCCCGCCTTCCCTCTCAGTGTCCAGACCGACAGCGAGGACTGAGTCTCAGTGGCCTGAGCACAGACGTGGGGAACCTACAACCCCTGGCTTGCCCGTGCTTGGCCGCGTGGGGGTGGCTCTCCAGGATGTTGGAATGGGGGCAGGGTGGACATAAGGCTGGAAAGGGGACAGTTTATTGATGTGAGTGCTCACCTTTGAGTGGGGTGGACCATCCGAAGGAGGTGGCACCTCGTACAGTTGGGGCAGCTCCCTGAAGCTGGGGTGTGATGGTGGAGACCCTGGGCTGTGTGTGAGGAGCTTGAAGACTCGGGAGTGGGGAGCAGGGGGCACTGTGAGGATGAATCCACTGGAACCACCACCTGCTGGGTCCCCAGGAGGGTTTAGGAGACAGGCCTTCGCTGAAACAACAAGAAAGTATAGGCAAGAGGGTGCAGGGCTGCCAAGGAGCACAAGGTGCGCTGGCCCGAGTGGCCATGTGGATGGGAGGACACGCTCCCGGGTCCTAAGAGAGCAGAGACCTGCAGCCTGTAGCCATCCAGGCAACGAGAGCATAGTTATGGCAATGGGAGGAGGGGCCTCAAGGAAACCACAGCCCTGGCTCTTAGACCTTGTGGTCTGGGCTGGGGTGAGGGCATCCTGCCCCTGGACCCTCTGACCTGGGGCTAAAGCCCAGCTGGGGAATGTCTGGGGGTTCCCTAGGGCTCTGGGGTGAGCAGAACCTCTGGCATGAAGACTGGTTCACATATGAAAGTGGCTCCCAGAGTGCGACCAGGCCCTCATGGTGGGGGGCTGGGTGCCTAACCTCGGAATGTGGGTGCCATCACACCAGGAGCTGCCCTCTGCCAGATGGGGTTGCCACATGGGCATGGCCCTGTCCAGCAACAGGGGGAACCACCGGTACTGCAGCTTAGCACCAAGTGAGTCTCAAGGGTGAAGAAGTTATGTTAAGAGGTACTTGGACGCCATGGCACAGACACCTTGGCTCAGCTTGATTTGGTGGCCTCATGGGGGGCTGAGCCCCTAAACCAAGTGACAGAGAAGGCAACCTGGTTCACAGAGGTGCCAGCTCCACATCCATCAAAGGTGCCAGTGGCCTGTGGTGGCCGCTAGCCCTGCCCAAGGGTGCCATCACAGAACAGTGGTGACAGCGGCAGGTGGAGAGTCCCTCTCCCCCGCCCCAGGCGGAAATCTGAGTGGCACCCTTTCAGTTTTACAGGAGTCACCTCTCGGGCTCGCGTGGCCTGTGGGCGCAGAGTGGGCCACGGAGACAGGCGCCTGGTGAGGGCAAAAGGACCAAGGCTTCCCGGGATCAGGGTGGCCCCTGCTCCAGGAGGTGCCCTGAGCAAGCAGAAGTGCTGGCTGGGGACAGGAGAGGGGGGTGGGAATGGCTGATCACAGCCCCGGTTGGAGGCACTACGGCACTGACCGTGGCTTCTTCCACTAAATTTCGCTTTTTTTGCTGCTGCTGCTGTGACAGACACCACCTTGGAGGACCAGTGCCATCCTGGCAGACATGAGCGCCATGGGGGTGACTGCCTGCCACTGTCCCGCTGTAAGGGCAGCACCCCCGCTGCCGCCCCAAGCACCCTCTGGAGCATCCAGAGTGCTGCTCAGCTGGCAGGCAGGCAGCCTGAGGGTGGGAGTCGGTGAAGCCCTAGCCTCTCCTTCAAAAGGACAATTTGGGGCCCACTCCCCAGGGCTTTGCAGGGGTCCCCAGGCCAGTCCAGCACCTGTGCGCTTGCCTTCTACCTCTGTGTCCCCCACCCCTGCTCCTGTGTTTGGGGTGTCACCCTCTGTACTGGGTTGAACAGTGACCCCCAAATTCACTTCTAACCAGAACCTCAGAATGTGACCATATTTGGAAATAGGGTCTTCACGGATGTGATGACTTAAGATGAAGGACACTGGATTACAAGGCTCCAAGTCCAATGAGAGCTGCCTTTACAAGGAGAGGAGGGACACACAGAGAGGTCACATGATGACGGAGGCGGAGACAGGGTGATGCATCCACAATCCAGGGGTGCCGGCAATGGCCAGCAGCACGGGGAGCTGGGGAGAGGCCTGGGGCAGGCTTGCCATCAGCCTTCAGGAGCCCAGCCTGCCCGCCTCTGGGTCCTGGACACCTGGTCCCCAGAACTCTGAAAGCACCAGGTTTTCTTCTTTTTTCTTTTTCTATTTTTCGGCTGTGCCTTGCAGCTTGTGGGATCTTACTTCCTCATCAACCAGGAGTCAAACCCAGGCTAAGGCACCGCAAGTTCAGAGTGCTGATCGCTGGGCCAACCAGGGAAGTCCCTGAATTTCTGAATTTTAAGCCCACCAGTCTGTGGTACTCTGTAATAGCTGCCTGAGGAAACATCTTCCCCCAAATAAACTCCCTGCACCAGGTCCTTATCTCAAGCCATGCCCCCCAGGTGTGGGCTCCGCCCAGTGGGCAGGCTGTCAGCCTCACAGGGAGGGAGAAGGAAGGGTAAGTGGGGGCAGAGGGAAGCTGAGGCCCTGTCCCCTGACACTGCGGCCCCTCCAACCTTGGGGAAGAGCTGGTCCAGCTCTCAGGGAAGCATTTGGGCATCTACCCAGATAACACAGGTGTCCCAGCCTCCGCAGGAGACCACAGACAAGGAAGCCCAGGTGGTGCTAGTGGTAAAGAACCTGCCGGCCAATGCAGGAGACACAGGAGATGTGGATTCAATCCCTGGATGGGGAAGATCCCGTGGAGTAGGAAATGACAACCTGCTCCAGTATTCTTGCCTGGAAAATTCCATGGACAGAGGAGCCTGGTGGGCTACAGCTCTTGGGGTCACACAGAAAGTCACCAGTCCCCATAGACAGAGTCCAGGCCCACTCCCTGCCACCCCACCCTACTCCCAGCCTGGGTGCCCCTGCAGGGAACACTGCCCCCCTGCCCGACTTGGCTCCTCTCAACTGCAAATCTCCATCCACCCCTGGCCTTCAATCTGCTCGAGTCAACAGCACCAGCACAGAACTGCATTTAAAGAGCATCAACCCTTCCCATCCCTCTTTCCAGCCCTGTAAACACGTGGGCAGAAATAGCAGCCTGCAGGCTAGAGGGAGTGATTGCTGGCTTTGGAATCAGGAGAAGTCTCCTGCCCGGACGGGCCTCACTGCGTGGGTGCCCAAGGCAGTCACAAAGCCGGCTTTAAATAGCTCCTGTGGGTACGCGCAGCAGAAGGAGGGCAGCCTGGGAGTGGTGGGGACAGTGTGGAGAGGTGGCGCCGGGTGGGCAGGGTCCTGGCAGCAGAGGGGGGTTGGCTCACCAGCTTCTGGAACCAGGTAAGGACAGAAGTTCCAGATATCTTGGACCCAGCTGTGTGGCCACCAGAGGTCCCGGGGAAGGCAGGCCTTGGGGCAGGACCCTAGGTGCCAGGGGTGCTGTGATCCAGCTCAGTAGCTTCAGGGTGCCAGCTGGGCCTGGACATCTCACCCCCAGGCCATGCTCCACCTTCCAGGAGGAGGGCGTGGTGACCCTGCTGGGCATGCAGGCCAGAAGGTACCCATCTGGGAGGTGGAGAAAAAGGTCTCGCTGTCCTCATTCTCAGAACTGGCCGGGTATGGCCTGCCACCCCCACTGTCCAGAGTTGGCCCGGGGCCTGTGTGTCCAGACTTTGCCTCCTGCTTTCTCCTGCTCCCACGTGGGTCACGATGGGGTCTGGGGGTCCCACTCCCTGGCCGATCCCGCCCCTGGGATGACCCTGCCCAGCCCTTCAGGCCAGTCCTTTAGAGCAGAGGCCCGGAGGGCAGCCCTTCAGGAAGGCGTCTTCAGGAGGTAAGGTCTTCAAGCTGAAGGTGTGGACCCTGGGAAGGTACAGGCCTCAGACACGGCTGCTTCTGTGGGAGCCCGCTGTGGGCTCAGCTGGCCTTGGGTCACTCAGCCAGCTCAGCCTGCCCATGGTGAGGGTCCCCAGCACCTGCCCCCAGAGCTTGGGAACACTGCACATCCTGGGCACGTGTGCTGGCTGAGGGCAGGTGGCCCAGCAGGCACCCTTTCTGATTCCCACAAAGTCACTGCCACCCCTCAAGGTGGCTTGGGGAGGACCTCAGGCCAGTGGGGTCATGGCCTGGCTGCCACCTGATCACAGCAGGGCCCTGGGCCTGGCATTCCTGACCTCGCAGTAGACAGCTCACCCACAGCTGCCCCACGGTTGCCTCTGTTCCCTCCAGTGTGACAGCCTGCTCTGCTCTGGTGTGGGAGCACCTGGAGCCCTTCTAAGAGCAGTGGCCCTGTCACCCTGAGTCCCTGGTGGCAGCAGAGGTGGGAGGGGCTGGGCATTTGTGGGGACTCGGTGGCCACTGTTGTCCCATCACCACATTCAGAAGGCACTATGGTGGCACCTCGCCATGAACCCAGGGACACCTTCAGCCCCTACATCCCAACCCGGAGCCCCTCTGTCCCAAACCTGTGGAGCCCACAGTGGAGGAGGGCCGTGCAGGCCCCAGGAGAGGAGGCCACAGCCACAGTGTGAGTGATGGCCAAAGGCTCCGTTTTATTTCATGCTGGGACCCAATGCTTGGGAATGCCCTTCCCATGGTCTCGCGAGACTTGAGCACCATCCTCACCCGGCCTCCTCCCCCTCCCTGGTCCAGACCCACAGAGCCAGTCCCTGAGTCAGGATCTGTCTCCAAGTTGACGTGAAGCTCCCAGGGCCGTGCCTGCCTGGCTACTGGGTCAGGCGTTTGGGCTGCTGGAGAGGAGGTGTCTGCAGACGGGGTCCTGGCAAATGTGGGGTCAGAGCCTGGGAGCGCTGAGCGAGACCGAAGCTTTCCTCTCATCTCATCTGGCCCATGGTCCTGCCTCCTCTGAAACACTCAGAGCTGCCCAGGATCCTTCCCCCAGGAGGTCCTGGGCCAGTGAAGCCCCCCGTGGGCCTCACATGGTGTATGCGGCCCAGTAGATGACGTTGACGGCGGCAAAGGCCGCGGGGAACACAGCACGGGCATAGATGTCAATGGTGTCCGCGTCGATGGGCTTGAGAAGCCCACGGAGGCCCCCCTGGCTCCCCTGCTTCTTTGTCTCCCCTGTCTCCACCTCCACAGACCTGTAGGAGCCCATGAGGTTCCCGGGCAAGCGGCATGGCCGGCGGGACACAGCTAGCTCCTGAGTAACGCCCGCAGCGGAGAGAGAGAAGAGCACAATGGCATTCTTCACGTCCATCTGCATGGGGAGGGGGCAGGCTGAGCACCAGAAAGCGGGGGGCAGGGACCCCAACCCAGCCAGCAGGGGGGGACCCAGACCCTGACAGCAAGGGCAGGAACCCAACTCAGACAGCTAGAGGGACCCCCAACCTGACCAGCAGGGGGACCCCTGACCCAGCCAGCACGGGGGACCCCAACCCAACCAGTGGCTCCATCCACATAGCAGGAGAGAGGGGGGCCGGGCTGAGCGCAAGACAAAATGCCCCCCCCCCGCGCCAGCAATGCTGGCCCTTGGCGGTGCTGGGGGAGGGGCTGTCCTTTGCCCTGCCCAGCCTCACCTCAGCCCTCTGCTCCTTAACCTTGACCTTGGCCTTGGCCTTGGCCTTCTGTTTCTTCCGGTAGTCAGCATTGAAGTGGGCAAAGGCATACTCCACCAGGGCGGCGAACACAAAGACATAGCAGATCCAGAAGTACACATCCAATGCCTTGATGGCCGATGCCCGTGGGAGGGAGGAGCGGGCACTGACCATCAGCGTGGTCATGGTCAGCACTGTGGTGATGCCTGGGGGCGCAGAGGGTGCCGTCCCTGGAGCCCTGCCACCCCACCCAACCTGAGTGCAGGTCAGGCTCCTCTTACCGGGGCTGGCCTAGCTGGCCTCTGCCCC
>NW_011494861.1:10863709-10865081 GCF_000754665.1 Bison bison bison
AGGCCCGACCCCCACCCTCCCACCTGCTGCCTCGGAGGACAGGCCAGGGCCCCTACCTAGAGACACCCTGGCGGGCACTGCTGCCTGGCTGATCCAGAAGGAGACCCAGGACATGGCGACCAGGAGGACGGAGGGCATGTAGGACTGGATGATGTAGACGCCGCGGTTCCTCCGCAGGTGGAAGTGCAAGCTGAGTCGGGGGAACTGGCCGGCTGCCGGAGAGCACCCCCAACAGCATCAGCACCAGGCCCACCACCCTCAACAGCACCGGGAGAGGAGGGCTGGGGGAGCGACCGGGCCACTGCCAGCCTCCAAAGGAAGGAGGGCCCTCGTCCCCACCTCCCAATAGCCTGATGGGTCAGGAAAGGGCCAGCCTTGCTGCAGGGCCACCAGAGAAAGGAGAGGAGAGCCTAGTGTGGCTGCTGGCCCGCCAGGACCCTCCCAGGGTATGGTCCCCCACCCCTTTCTCCCCACCCTCCCCATGCATAGCTGAGCGGCAAGAAAGAGCCAGTCTGGGCTCACTGGCTCCAATGAATGGGCAGCAGGAGTGGGAAGGGGCAGGAGAGGCCAGAAGACAATGTACCCCCAAGGTACCCCCAACCCCACCAGATATCCCCCGAACTCTGGGAAGTAATGAAGGGCCGAGGAGCAAGATGGAGGAAACTTGATCTGGGCTTGCACTGTGGCCTGTCCCGAGCAGCTAGGCTGGGTACGGCCTGCACTGACCAGCAATTTTCTAGCTGCAACCTCGGGGCCCTCAGAGCTGACTAGGGGCCCCACGGAAAACACTAGAAAACCAGCAGCAGGGCTCACAGGAAGTGACCACATTACCCGACTTGAAGTTCATCAGCTCTGTGGTGAAGCGGTAGCTGGTGATGGTGAACTGGGCCAGCTGCAGCTTGTCCAGCCCGTGGATCTGCTCCTGGTTCTCGGACCAGTAGTAGACGATGTCCTCGGATGAGTAGCCGTCTGCAGGAGAGGCCGCGGATGGGCTGCAGGGCCTGGCACCCCCTCCCCAGCCCCTGCAGCTCCCCTCCTCAGCCCCTGGTGGCTCCTACAGGACTGCCCTGACTATACCAGGGTTCGATATACAGAGACAGGGAACAAGGAGCCTGGGGCCACACCTGGGGCCTTGGAAAGGTAGGCAAGTCCAGAGGAGCTGGCAAAAGTGCAGGCCACCCTTGCCAGGTGGCCCACAGGGGCTGCCATACTGGACAATGACATAGGTATCTGTCTCATCTGGGCTCTGGGGCCAGCTGTCACAGGTAGGACGCTGACCCAAGGGAGGAGGGCCAGCCTGCTCCTTTCTCTTCCTTATGCTTCTGCTGCCCATCTCCACCCCACTGCCCCTCTCCCACGCCCCCTCCTCTCC
>NW_011494861.1:10865181-10866310 GCF_000754665.1 Bison bison bison
GCAACCTCTCCCTCCCACTGGCAGGCCAGCCACACTCACAACTCTCCAGGTGCAGCATGCACTCCTGTTCATCCATGGGATACTTGGCCAGGTCCATGTCGCAGGCCACCGTGGACGTGATTCTGCCCAGACAACACCAGTCTGCCGGGGTGAGGCCAGCCTAGGGCCACCGGCGGCTCCCCTGCCCCCCACGGCAGAGATGCCCCTGCATACGGCCAGTGGGACCTTGCTGCGGGGGCAGTGGCCAGGCTGCCTCTGGTTTTGTCAGCAAGCTGCTGACATCTGGGCAGAAACTGTGGCCACTTTACAGATATTTGTGAGTCTCGCTTCAGGGATCAATAACTGGATTTTGTTCACTTTACTCATCCTTCAGAACACCTAAGTCAGGAGCCAAGAAGGCAGGTCCACCCTGAGCGTCCTCCCCCCGCCTATCACTGGAATGGCCTCAAGGTGTCTCCACTGACCCTGCAGCCTGTAAAAAGGCTAATTTTCCAAGAGAATTCAGGTTTTTGTGTAAATCTGATTTTTAAAATGTGGGCGATTAAGTCCACTTTTAAATGGCGTGTATCAGAAAACAAACAAACACACGTACACGTGTGTCCACAGCCCCACAGCTGTCCATTGATGGAGGAGTGGATACACAAACTGGTGTCCACACAACGGAATGTGGCTCTGCCATAAAGAATTAGGAAATTCTGATAAATGTTACAGTACAGATGAACCCCGAAAACACTACACTAAGTGGGAAAAAGCAAACACGATAGGTCACGTGGCATAGGATTAATTTTGTGTGAAATGTGCAGAATCGGCAAATCTATGAGCTGGAAAGCAGATTGGCGGTTTCTGGAGCCAGGAGGAGGGAAGAGGGTGACTGCTGATGGGGACAGGGTCTCCTTTTGAGGGTGAAGTGTGTTAGAACTGGCTGGAGGTGGTGTTTGCACTCCGTGGGGAGTGTACTAAAATCACAGAATTGTTCACTTTTAAATGCTTGATTTGGTGTTATGTGAACTTCACCTCAATTTAAAAAGAAAAGGGCACGTGTTAGCCAAAAAGCAGCCTATGCTGGCTGCTGGCCAGCAACCTCTGCTTCCTGCACAGCTGCTGTTTGTTGGGGATATAAATACCACCC
>NW_011494861.1:10866646-10872711 GCF_000754665.1 Bison bison bison
GTAGAGAATCACCCCGTCAGGCTGCAGCCGGATGAGCTTGTTCTCCACTGTCACATCGTGGAACCAGGCAGACTTGGCGTTCACGATGAAGGTGTCCGGGAGCCACAGCTTGTCCACGAAGCGGCTGTCCAAGCCCAGGGTCTCATTGGTGTGGTTGTAGGACAGCCTGCTGTCGCGCCAGCTCTGGTGCAGGAACACTGTCATGGTGTACTCCTGGGGGCACAGAGGCCCGGCCGTCAGCCCCTCCGCTCCCGGGGGCCGCAGCCGGGGCAGGGCCGGGGTGCCGACGGGACCTACCATGTTCACCTCCGAGATGTGGTCAATGCTGGCCACCTCGATGGCGAGCGCCACGTTCACAGCGGGGCCTGCAAGGAAACAGCAGGGTTGGAGGCAGGTTGGGCTGAGCCCAGGCCCCAGCATCCCCGAGAACTCGACCAGGCCAGCAAATGCCCCCACAGGCAGGACAAGGGACAGCTGGGAGCTTGGCAGGGAGGCTGTCTTGGTGCAGATCTGCCCAGGCCTGAGCAGACTCACCTTCCCAGCTGGCTTCCTGGGGACTGGTGCTCTGATGCACTATTGGGGACCCAGGGTCTGCCCCAGCCCAGAGCCCAGCGGGGTTCACATCATGGCCAGACCCAGGGTCTGCCCGAGTCCGGCAGCCACTCTCACCTCCAATGCCGGGCCGAAAGTTGCGAGCGTAGCCTTCTATCAGGCCGTCCAGGTTGGGGAGCCAGGATATCTCCAGGTTGGAGCCAACATAGTCGCCAATGTCATTCATTGCCCTGGAAACGCAAGGTCCGCTCCTCACAGGCAGGGCACCAGGGACAGAGCCTGTTCTGGGCAGTTAGGCTAGGAGTGGACAGGGAGAAGGCCCTCCGGGGACACAGGGACCCCTGGAGGTGCAGGACCCGGGACTCTTTGACCTCTTCCCCCACCCCCTCACCCCGGCCCTGAGGGTGGATGCCAGGTCAAGCAGAGGCCCCAGCCTCCCTCCATAACCAGCCTGCACCTCCACTTCTGGGGTTCCTCAACAAGTTGGCCTTGGGGGACCCCACAAAGAGCACATGGCCTCTCATTCAGCTCTGAGGGCCAAGTGTCCTGTAGGAGGTGATGGGAGAAAAAAAAACATGTGACAAGGAGGCTAAGGGCTCAGGAGAGGGAGATCCAGGGCCGGGCTGGGGCCTGTGGGGAGGCCATAGTCTGGCTTCCAGCTCTGTCCCCTCCTAGGCAGGCCCCAGAAGTCCCTAAATTACCATGTGCCTCTGGGACTCAGCCTGACCCCGGAGCAGATGTAGACCGTGTCCGCTGGTTCAGGTGAACCCTACCGTCAGCTGGTGCTGGTGATATCTGTCCTTAGGGATGCCAGACAGGGACCCACACACACAGGCATCTTGTGGCCTGGACACGCTGACTGCCGGATGTCCCAGTGGCTCTGCTGGCCCACCTCTCCTCTGCTTACCCATCCTCTTGGGAACAGTGCCCCCCAGATTCATATTTACCCAGAGCTCCAGAATGGAACCCTAACGGGAAATAGGGACTTAACAGACATTATTAATTATGATAAGGTCATGCTAGACTAGGTGGGCTCTAAATCCAGGATGAATATCCTTACAAGAAGAGGAAATGGACGTCCAGGGAGAAGCCATGTGCCCAAAGAGGCGGGTGTCTGAGTGATGAGGCCACAAGCCAAGGGACATGGGGGACTCCAGCATTCCCACGGACTGGACAGAGGCATGGACAGACTCTCCCAGCCCTGCCAACACCTTGGCTTCAGACTCCTGGCCCCAGAATTACTGGAGGATAAATTCCTGTTACATCCTCCAGCTTGCAGCCACTGTTACAGCAGCC
This sequence comes from Bison bison bison, assembly GCF_000754665.1. Lineage (NCBI taxonomy): Eukaryota > Metazoa > Chordata > Mammalia > Artiodactyla > Bovidae > Bison > Bison bison. Next base: position 10,868,495 of record NW_011494861.1, read on the forward strand.
ATGGGACCCTCAGACCCTCTTCTTATTCTGGCCCACCGTGAGGGAGTGGTATTTCTCCTAAACTGGACAGCCAGAAGGAGGAGGGACATTTAGGAGCAACCCTCGAGTTTCCGTCTGAGTCACTTCCCTCCCCTTGAGCAGAGAAGGCCTCTTGGTCACCTTGGCCAGAGGCTGGCCACAGCCCAGGGGACAGGAACATGACTGGCCAGGTCTGGATGAAGGTTGCAAGGAGCCTTGAGGCTGTTCCTCCCTGTCCCCGAGTCAGGTGTGGCCGCATGCCTGGGTCCCCACTCTGGGCCCTTCTGGCAACCTTGAGAAGACCCCTGGCCCTGCTGGGCCCCCTCAGGGCTGCTGCTCACCCCTCCCAGCTCTGCCCTCACCCCAGCACCCCCAGGCTGCCAGTGCTTCCTGACTCTCCTCTCCCATCTCCCCTTAGAAGCCTGCTTCACCCTCCAGACCTTGCCCTCTGCCCCGACTCCTTTCTCCAGCCCTAACTCTGACCATACCCATATCTTCAAGCTGATTCCCCCCACTTCCACTGACCCCATCCCTCTCCTGGTCCTGCTCTTGGCCCTGCAGGAAGCTGCCTGGTTACTCCTGTATTCATCCACCCTTCATCTGGCAGGCGAGACCCTCGGTGCCGCCCTACTCCAGGGATGTGGCTGAGCCAGGCAAGGGCAGTTGTGGGCCAAGCCCAGCATGGTCAGTGTCCATGAGGGGTGGCAACTCGAGGGCTGTGAGTGTGAACAGAGTCACTGAAAGGTGAGGTCAGGAGTCCTCTGACTGGGGACACAGGGACAGCCACCCCACACCGGCCCCCTGGGGAAAGTGACATTAGAGCTCAAAGAGAGAGAATGGGAGTCTCAGGGATGGGAAGAGGTGGGAGGCAGGCGAGGACTCCACATGGGGGGCCCTGGGAGGGGCCTGGAGGGTGGCAGGAGGCATTGGGCAGAGAGTGGAAAGGGGTGGACGGGGGGCGGGGGGGACTGGTACTGGTGAGGGAGGGGCTGGGGAGTGTCTTGGGGATAAACTGGGGGCCCATTGTGGAGGTGGGGGAAGCTGGGCTGAGTTGGCCAGGCCGTGGAGACGGGAAGGGGCCTAGTCCAGACCAACGGTGGGGGAGTGGGGGAAGAGAGGGGCCGGGAGCAAACTCGGATGCAGTCCGTGGGGCTGAGCAACCCACTGGACCAGCCCTGAAGCCATCCACAGAGGTGGGCTCAAGAAGCCCTGGGGGCTGCCGGGGGCTTGGGAAGCACCAGGCCGGGTGCCTGTGGGGAGGCTGACTATGACAGGAGGTCCTCAGCTAGTGAGCCCCGCGAAGCCTGCCCCACCCTGCAGGCCCACAGGGTCCCTCCAGGCAAGGCTGGGTGGGACATGTGCACAGGGCAGGTTCTTTGGTGACAAAGTAAAAGATAGAATTAACTGAAGCCCTGATCCCTAGTAAAGCACAATTAAAAATGCAAATGGAGGTCACCCTGAAGGTCGGATATGAAGGGATTGAACAAGGCTTTATTTTTGGACCGGCCCAGATGCCATCTTGTGTAGCGGCTGGCCTACCTGCAGCCAGGCTGTTAGGAGACGCCATCATTCCTGAGCTCAGGCTGGCACACAGGTGGATACACCTGCCCTTGGCCAGGGCCCCCACATCCACTCAGGGGCACAGAGGCAAGGTCAAGGGCAGCACCCCCCTGAAGCTCACCAGGAAGTGTCAGGACCCCAGTCAGCCTCTGCCGTCTCCAGGGATGAGAAGGGAGCAGGCTGCCCTGGGTCACATCTCACTTGGGATGAGGATGGGTATTTCTGCAGCCATCAAGGAATGTGGGGGCTGGGGCTGCCCGAGGACTGTGCTACTCTGAGTCCTGGAGGACCCCGCCCACCTCCACTGGTTCAGGCAGTCAGTGGGGGTGGGCCGGGAACCAGCTCCACTGCTGGGAGCTCTGCATGGAGTTAGAAAGCAGGGACATCGACCTTGTCCTGAGAAGAGGTCTGGCTGGCGCTGGCCTAGAGCTCAGAGACACACTAGGCTCAAGCTCCTGAACGAAGCAGGTGCCTTGAAATCACAGGCAGCTTCCACCCTGGCTACCCCTGGTGTAGCCAGGCCCCGCCCTCTCCTGGCTTCACTTTCCTCTCTTCTCTCCTGAGAGAGAGCCCAGCCCATCACTTGCCTGTGCCCCTGGGGACTGGAAGAGAAGGTGGGCGTAGCTGAGCGAGGCAGCAGGCGCCCCCCAGGAGCCTCCCCTGTGCACACACGAGCCCACAGATCCCTGACAGCTCTGCTTCTAGAGCAGCCACCACCGTGCTGGCACCTCAGTTACCAAGGCAAACACCACGATGCTCGCACGGGAGGTGAAGGCGGGCGGGAGCCGCAGGCGCAGCTTCTCCAGGGAGACGGAGGTGCCAGCAGCTGGGGAGGCCACCCACTCAGGTGTGCAGCCGGCAAGCTTAGGAGGCCGCTGTGTGAGCGGACCTTCAAACTCAGGGATGCATGGCCTTGACCCAACACACAAAGTCTGTGAGGCTCACCCCCCTCTCATCCCACCAGAAACCCTGGGATCTCGCTTAGTAGTTGCAGCAGAGAGGCCCTTCCCTCAGCCCCACGGTCCACCCCCACAGTGCCCCGGTGGAGGGAGGTGATGACGGAAGTGAGGACACTGTTCCTCTTGTTTTCGAGTGGAGGGACACAGAGCAGATGGGAAAGGAGGCCTGAATGGATGAAGGCCCCAAAAGCCTGGAGGTTCTTGTCCCAACTGGGGCCTCAGCCTTCCTGCAGGCAGACAGGTCCCCCTCACCCCACAACCTAGGATCCAGATGGGGCCAGAGTTCAGAACACTGTAGACTGGAGAAGGGTGATATGAGGCACTTATGGACTTGGTTGGGGGAAAGAGGTGTTTGGAGAATTTTCCAGCAGCAAACATGTAAATATGCCCCATGAGTAGCATGAATAAAGACAAAATGAGCAGGGCAGGCTTTGCTGCCAGGTGAGTTTCGGTGTCAAACTTGGGTAAAGACTTGGGAGTTCAGAGCAGCTTGTATTTCAGAACTGGGGCTACAAGACTGAGGGCTTGAGCCAGCAGCTGACCCCTCCCCCACCCCCACCCCCAGCTCCCAGCATATCTGCCTATGGCCACACCAGGACACTTTGTCCTTCCTGGGACCATGAAACAGAAGAAGAGAGAGGAGAACGGCCCATCGGGCTTGATAAAAACAAGGAATGGGACGGGGGCCACATCAACACTGCCTGTGACCTCAGCGGGATGTCCGCCTCTCCAGCCAGACCCAGGCCTTCCTGACTCTACACCAACCCAGCAACAAGGAAGGTGTGACCACACACACACACAGAGCCATGCTACATGTTGACCGAGCACCTACAGCCAAAACACAGGTCAGCATTCAACCATTTCTAGCTTTTAAAGTCTGGGGCATCAGCTGGTTGACCACGAACTCTGGAATGCTGGGGAAAGGGGTGGGGAGAGCTGGTTTTGCTCTGCTTTTTCTGCAGTCCTTGCACCCAGCTGATTTTCAAAAGGGCCCCTCAAAGGTGACCAGACTCAGTGCTCAGGACACTGGGTGACCTGGGGCCCACATCAAGTCCAGCCTGCAGAGATGCAAAAAGCGAGCTGGGACTGCACTGGCCCTGGGAGCCAGCGAGGGAGCCCCAGCACAGGGACCTTTCTTCTTAGCCTCTTCCCTCTCTAGGGCAGACAGGGCGCCTCATCCGCTCTCCTGACAGAATTAAGGAGAAATCTGGAGTCTCTCTCCTGCCAGGGGCACCTGGCTCCCCCATTCGCATTCTCGAGAGTTGGGTGGCATTTGAAATGGCCCCAGAAGGGAGACCCACAACCAGACCCGCTATGAGGACGCGCCTTCGTGTCCACCCCAGACTGCTAGCTGCACGGAAGCTGCTGCGGGGAGCGATGCTGTCAGGGGAAGGGGCACAACCCGCTCCCCGTGTTCTCAGGACCCCTCCTTTCTTCCATGCTGAGCGCTCAAGCCGCGCCTGGAAGGACACCAGCCAGCCAGGGACCGGCCAAGTGGCGTCCGGGGCCGAGGAACCCGAGCTCAGCAGAAGAGCCCCGGCTGGGGAGGAACGGAGAGCTGCTGTGACGCCCTCGACCGGCCCCGCGGCCGGGTTCAGCACCGGGACGGCGGACAGCACCGGGGCAGCCGGAACCTAGAACACGCCGCTGCCCGCGCCCAAGGGCATCGTCGCGGCGAGT
>NW_011494861.1:10873298-10873768 GCF_000754665.1 Bison bison bison
ACCCAGGCGAAAGACCCGCGTGGACGCGGCCTCCAGCTGCCGGCCAGATGCCTGCGGACTGACGGGCGCGGCAGGACCTCCGCCCTGGGAAAAGTTGGAGGTCGGCTATTTGTTGGGTCACGGTCCCCGGGAGCAGGTTCGGGGTGACGAGGGTCCCAGCGCCTCAGAAGCCTCCACCTTCCACCGGACGAGATACCTCCCCCCAACACGCGCAGCTCCTTCCAAAACCCTCAGGCCTGCGCCTCGCCCACCTAGGCTGGGTGGGCGGTGAGCGGAGCGGGGGTGGCCGTGCTGCCGCTCCGCTGCCCGCGGTTCTGCAGTCAAAACCCAAAACCCCACGCTGGTCGCCGGACGCAAGGACTTGACTTCTCCGCCTGTCTGGGCCAAGCTCCACCACACCCGCCCACATTGCCGTCCGAGGGCAAGCCGAAGGCCCGGCTCTGAAGAGATGACGCCCCCATCCCACCCCA
>NW_011494861.1:10873874-10881323 GCF_000754665.1 Bison bison bison
AATTCTCTAGCACGACTCTTCTCAACATAAAGCTCTGCAGTTTCCCCCCAAAGCTGACCACAGACTTTAATGGTTTGGTCTTGTCCATTAACTTCTGGACTGGATGTCATCTGACAACCGGAAGTGAGCGTCTCCTGCAGTTCAGTCACTCAGTCGTGTCCGACTCTTTGCGACCCCATGGACTGCAGCACTGTCCGTCACCAACTTCTCTGTCCATCACCAACTCCCAAAGCTTGCTCAGACTCATGTCCATCAAGTCGGTGATGCTGTCCAACCACCTCATCTTAAAACTGGGCAAACTGGTCTGGCAGTGGGTTGGGTCCTGTGGGTGACTGTGGACACTTGGTCTGAGTGGGGGCGGAGTGGAGGGAGGTAGAAAGGGCTTCACTGTTGGGAATTTCCAGTCCTGAGGGCCACAGATCAAAGCTGAGACCCACTCAGCTTTCTTTCTTAAAGCCACCCAGACCTAAGACAGGCAACCAGGTCCCAGCATAAATGCCTCTCCCTGCCCCCCAACCCCACCTCTTGGGAGGATCTTCTGGGACCTGGAAGTGCTGCCCTACTGTGCCTGTTATGGTGTCCTGGGTGCTTCTCTGGACACATTCCCACGTGTCCTCCCACAGGCTTGATGGGAAGTTGAGAAATTAATCCAACAGAAAGTGTGGAGAGCGGATCCTTTTCCTTATTCCTCCTCTGGATCGAGATCTTGTCTGTCTGCTTCTTCAAAGCAGCCCTTGGGTCTAACAGCCTCTATTATGATAGGCGCTTAATAACTGGGAAAATTTAGGCTCAGAGTCAACGACAACCAGCACAGCGGGTGTGGTCAGACCTGCTCAGGGCTGCTCGGGGTTGCACGGCGCCAAGTTCTAGACTTCGTGCTGGTCCAGGTTCTGGCTCTTGTGCATGGCTCCCTGTCACACTCTTTTCTTTTTTTTTAATTGGAAGATAAATACTTTACAATATTGTGATGGTTTTTGCCGTACATCAACATGAATCGGCCACAGGTATACATGTGTCCCCCACATCCTGAACCCCCCTCCCTCTCTCCCTACCCTGTCCCTTTGAGTTGTTCCAGAGCACCAGCCTTGCGTGCCCTGCTTCACGCATTGAACTTGCACTGGTCACATATCCTGTCACACTCTTTTCCTGGATCTGAGAAGATCCAGGTGCTGAGGGCCTCTGAGAAATATTGCTGGCCTTGAATCACCTGATTCAGTTGGTTCAGAGTAAACCACATTATTGCCATTTTCAACATGCTCCTCTGTTATCTGAGGCATAACATTAATACTGAGCTTTCCCTGGAGAACTCCCTGCACGGGTGTCTCAGCTGTAGCTCAGGGTGCTGGGCAGCATCTCTTCTGGGATTTCCCTGGCAGTCCACTGGTTAGGAGTCTATGCTCCCAGTGCGTTGGTTGGGGGATTCTTCCCTGGTGGAGGGACAAGATCCCACATGCTGCATGTATGTGTGTGTTAAGCCGCTTCAGTTGTGTCCGACTCAGTGACCCCATGAACTTTAGCCTGCCAGGCTCCTCTGTCCATGGAATTTCCCAGGTAAGAATACTGCAGTGGGTGGTCATTCCCTTCTCTAGAGGATCTTCCCAACCCAGGGATCAAACACAGGTCTCTTGCACTGCAGGCAGATTCTTTACCATCTGAGCTACTAGGGAAGCTACTGGAGTACATGGTGCAGTCTAAAAAACAACAACAAAAAAATAAACAGCAATTGCCTTTTCTTCCTCGAGCCCTGGAGGAAGCAGGACTCAAAGCCAGGACTAGAGAAAGAGGTCAAGCAGTGTCCAGCACGCCCACAGGCCCTGTGACACCACACCTCCCTCCCACCTCCTCCTGGGGTGCCCGCTGTTCACTGACCTTAAATCAAAATTTCTCCCTCAGAGTCTACAAACTTTATTCCAGTTCTGCTGCTGCTACTGCTAAGTCGCTTCAGTCGTGTCCGACTCTGTGCGACCCCATAGACAGCAGCCCACCAGGCTCTGCGGTCCCTGGGATTCTCCAGGCAAGAACCCTGGAGTAGGTTGCCATTTCCTTCTCCTTTGCATGAAAGTGAAAAGTGAAAGTGAAGTCGCTCAGTCGCGACTGACTCGTGGTGACCCCATGGAATGTAGCCCACCAGGCTCCTCCATCCATGGGATTTTCTAGGCAAGAGTACTGGAGTGGCTTGCCATTGCCTTCTCCATGCCCCTGATTGGCTTCAGCTTGGATCTCAAGAATGAGAAGTTTCATTGCTCCTTCCTCAAGAATTACTTAGTCACACTCCTGAACCTCAGTCACAGCCCATGATGTGCCCCATGTTGGTCTCCCCAGCCTCCTCTTCTGCTTCACCCAGACAAGCTCCAGACACCCCAGGATGAGGAAGCCTGTTCAGGCAGCCCCACTAAAGGTCAGGAAGCCAGGACCTCAGTGCTGGGTGGTTGGCCTGCTGCTGAGGCAAGCCCCCAGGAAGTGCTAACAGTCCACTTCTCCCCACTTTTTGATAATTCAGGAAATGACCCCAAGTCAGAGGTCTGGGAACTAGTCCCAGTCCTGCTCCTAAATGGCTGTGTGGCCTCAGGGAGTAACTTCTCCCAGCTTTGTTTTATTCATTTGCTGAAGGAGGGGCTGCTCAGCGATGGGTGTCCTGAGCACAAGTCCACATGGCTGATCCTGTTACAAAGAATCTCAATAGACTGTCTTCACTAAAGACAGAAGTCTAATTTATATGAGCTCAGGCTCTCCCACCTTCTCTGGAAAATAGTGTAGGTTCTCCCCATCTTTATTCATTCTTGTGATTTTTTTTTAGAGGGGAAGTAGAACTTCACACACCATGTCTGACTGTGCTGAAACTCTCCAAATCAATCAGATGAAGGGCCTCTGTCCACTTCTCGTGAGGTCTGTGCTCTTCGCCCAGATACGCGATGGTCCCATCCCTGTGTCTGGACACGGAGACCAGTCAGGCACCTGGTGTTCATGCCTGCAGACAGGAATAAACAAGAAGCCGGAATGGTGAGGCCTGTGGTCCCTGTGGGTCCAGTTAACTCACCCACACTCTCCCCTTCCTCTTATTTCACAGATAACACGGCAGCTTCTTGGCTGGATGATGCATGCAGAGCGCTCTGGTTACAGGCTCAGGGTGTCAGCTTCGGTCCCTCCCTTCTGTTCCGTGCAGGGAGGCGTTCTGTTCTCCCCATATGGTGCAGAGCGGGGCATCACGCACTTGGCCCTAGAAGGTATGGAAACTCTGCTTCCGTGGTTGCCCCAGGGTCACCAACTCGACACTTCTCTGGGTGACAAGACCATGGGTAGTGTCTAGGGAGCTGGGAGGTGTGGTTTGGGGTCTGCTTGACTCTTGAGATCCTCAGCCTGCTCCTGTTTCCACTCTGTTTCTTTGGAGTGATGGCTTTGCTGCTTGCTCTCAATGTCTGGGAAGCCATGGCACCGAGTCCAGAGCTTTGGCAGAGAGCTGGCCTGAGTCTCTTGCAGCAGCAGGATGGGCCCCAGGAGGTAGAGGTGAATCATGGGACCCAGGAGGGAAAACTGTACTTGCTAATTTTAAAATCCCTGCTTGATACATTGGTGACGCTGTTTTATTATTTTCCTGGGAAAATGCACCAAATAGAGGAAATGGCAGTGACACAGAAAAATATTTCTGAGCTTAGAGTGTCATTATTAATCCCATGATTTCCAGATGGAATTCATTCACTTGGAGAAGCAGAGACTACTTGGCAGAAAGGACCACGTGCAAAATCCTTGCAGCAGCCTGAGATCAATGTCTACTCAAACAAAGGATGCATGAGGAAGCTGGGTTTCATGGCTGCTTTTAGTCATCGAGGCCCTGAGGACCAATAAGTGATCAAACTTGGCCATTTAGAGAATTTTTTCTCCACAAGGTAAATAGATGTCCAAGTACAACTGCTCACATGTAACGAGGAGAAGTCAGAATTCTATTCTCCTATTTTATGTTTTTTAAAGTGGTGATTCTTTCACCTGATGGAAAACACTAAACACAGATTAACACTACCGACAAAGGGCTGCCTGTCAAGTGAGACTCAGCTTTGGGGCCAGCAAGACTGAATCGAGGGCTTCCCGGTGGCACTAGTGGTAAAGAACCCGTCTGCCAATGCAGGTCAGACATAAGACAGGCTGGCCTGATCCCTGGGTCGGGAAGAAACCCTGGAGAAGGGCATGGCAACCCACTCCAGTATTCTTGCTGGGAGAATCCCATGGACAGAGGAGCCTGGCAGGCTACCATAGGGTCACACAGAGTTGGGCACAACTGAAGCAGCTTAGCATGGCACCCACGGCAAGACTGAATCGATGTGAAAGTCCTGAAGGGTCTGCTGGCAGTTTCCCAGATGGCAGGCAGCCATGCTCCCCAGACTCCCTGAGGAAGTCAACCTGGCTCCCTGAGCCCCTCTCTGCTCTGAAATGGTGATCCCCTGGGTAGGATATTGGAGAAATAAAAGCAGGAGGTTTGCTGTAATCTTTTTTACACTTGATATATAGATGCTTTGATTAAACTTCCTCAAGAAAGGCCCCAACACAGGTCGATATTCATTTAACCCAAATCTAACCATTTAAGGAATTATTCATCTGACTCTGTGAAGTACTGGTCTAGATGTTTGGCCTGAATAAGATATAAAAGGTCCCTGCCTTTAGTGGCCTTGTCTTCTAGGAGAAAGAACAGGGACAATTGTGAGTAAACAAACAAGCAACAAATGGTATATCAAAAAGCAGAGACATTACTTTGCCAACAGAGGTCCATATATAGTCAAAGCTATGGTTTTTCCAGTAGTCATGTATGGATGTGAGAGTTGGACCATAAAGAAGGCTGAGTGCCGAAGAACGGATACTTTCAAATTGTGGTGCTGGAGAAGACTCTTGAGAGTCCCTTGGACAGCCAGGAGATCAAACCAGTCAATCCTAAAGGAAATCAACCCTGAATATTCATTGGTAGGACTGATGCTGAAGCTGAAGCTCCAGTACTTTGGCCACTTGATGAGAAGAGCTGACTCATTGGAAAAGACCCTGATGCTGGGAAAGATTGAGGGCAGGAGAAGAAGGGGGTGGCAGAAGATGAGATGGTTAGATGGCATCACTGACTCAATGGATATGAGTTTGAGCAAGCTCTCGGAGATAGTGAAGGACAGGGAAGCCTGGCATGCTGCTGTCCATGGGGTCCCAAAGAGTTGGACATGACTTAGTGATTGAACAGCAACAACAAAACAGACAAAAGAGATCATTTCAAGTACAATGCATGCTGGGAAGGAATCTCAGAAAGATAAAAATAATGAGGAGGGTGGGCAGTCCAGACAGGGAGGACGATCCTGAGGGGTAACATCTGAGCTGAGGCTTGGATTCTATTCTGTCCCTTCTGGAGGAAAAGGCAGCCCCATCCAGAGCCAGATAAGTGTTCTGGGCAGAGAATGGAACATGAAAAAGCCCTGAGGCAGGAGCAAGGCCAGGCCAGTGGGTCTGGGAGGGAGGGAGTAACGGTTGTAGAGCAAGGTAGGCAGAAGCCAGGTCATGCGTGGTCCAGTAGATGCAGACGGTTGTCTAGGTTTGTTTTATTTTTAGTCAGCTTTATTGAAATAGAGTTTACAGGGACTTCCCTGGTGGTCCAGTGGCTAAGACTCTGCACTCACAATGCAAGGGGCTGGTTCCATCCCTGGCCAGGGAACTAGATCCCACATGCTGCAACTAAGACTTGGCACAGATAAATAAATATTTTTTTTTAATTCCTTTTTTAGATTTTTTTTGATGTGGACCATTTTTTAAGCCTTTACTGAGTTTATTACAATACTGCTTCTGCTTTATGTTTTGGCTTTTTGGCAGCAGGCACTTGGGACACACGTGGTGACAACATACAGCCTTGACGTACCCCTTTCCCGATTTGGAACCAGTCTGTTGTTCCATGTCCAGTTCTAACTGTTGCTTCTTGACCTACATACAGATTTCTGATAAGGCATGGTGGTCTAGTATTCCCATCTCTTTCAGAAGTTTCCACAGTTTGTTGTGATCTACACAAAGGCTTTGGCATAGTCAATAAAGCAGAAATAGATATTTTTCTGGAACTCTCTTGCTTTTTTGATGATCCAACCAATGTTGGCAATTTGATCTCTTGTTCCTCTGCCTTTTCTAAAACCAGCTTGAACATCTGGAATTTCACAGTTCAGGTACTGATGAAGCCTGGCTTGGAGAATTTTGAGCATTACTTTATAACGTGTGAGATGAGTGCAATTTTGCAGTAGTTTGAACATTCTTTGGCATTGCTTTTCTTTGGGATTGGAATGAAAACTTCCCTTTTCCAGTCCTGTGGCCACTGCTGAGTTTTCCAAATTTGCTAACATACTGAGTGCAGCACTTTCATAGCATCACCTTTCAGGATTCAAAATAGCTCAACTGGAATTCTTTCACAGCATTGTCTTTCAGGATTCAAAATAGCTCAACTGGAATTACATCACCTCCACTAGCTTTGTTCATGCTGCTTCCTAAGGCCTGCCAGAGTCCAGCTCCATCAGCCAGGGAATCAGCCTGAAGGGATGAGCGGTGTCGGCTAAGAATGATGTAGCCTCTGACTCGAGGTATGGGACTACATGTTTATTTCAAGCATCAGGTCTTCTTTTATACTTTGACGAAAGCATTAGACAGCAGTTTTATATTTTCAGTTCCCCCTCACCCAGATTTATTGTCTCATTGTTGACCTTCAAGCAGAGTTCCTGCTTCAGGGATTCTCTCAGAATCCTGTTTACTTGTGATTACATTGTAACTCATGCTTATATCTGGGCCACATACCACATTCCTCAGTTTATTTCTTATCTTTCTAAATCCTGCTTGCCCCTAGTATCCTAAGTTCACTATCTCCTAAAAAGGCTTCTAACTATTCTTCAGATCAGATCAGATCAGATCAGTCACTCAGTCGTGTCCGACCCATGAATCGTAGCACGCCAGGCCTCCCTGTCCATCACCAGCTCCCAGAGTTCACTGAGACTCACGTCCATCGAGTCAGTGATGCCATCCAGCCATCTCATCCTCTGTCGTCCCTTTCTCCTCTTGCCCCCAATCCCTCCCAGCATCAGAGTCTTTTCCAATGAGTCAACTCTTCCCATGAGGTGGCCAAAGTGTTGGAGTTTCAGCTTCAGCATCATTCCTTCCAAAGAAATCCCAGGGCTGATCTCCTTCAGAATGGACTGGTTGGATCTCCTTGCAGTCCAAGGGACTCTCAAGAGTCTTCTCCAACACCACAGTTCAAAAGCATCAATTCTTCAGTGCTCAGCCTTCTTCACAGTCCAACTCTCACATCCATACATGACCACAGGGAAACCCATAGCCTTGACTAGACGAACCTTTGTTGGCAAAGTAATGTCTCTACTTTTCAATATGCTATCTAGGTTGGTCATAACTTTCCTTCCAAGGAGTAAGCGTCTTTTAATTTCATGGCTGCAGTCACCCTGT
>NW_011494861.1:10882857-10883136 GCF_000754665.1 Bison bison bison
TGCTTCATTCCGTATTCCAAAGCCAAATTTGCCTGTTACTCCAGGTGTTTCTTGACTTCCTACTTTTGCATTCCAGTCCCCTATAATGAAAAGGACATCTTTTTTGGGTGTTAGTTCTAAAAGGTCTTGTAGGTCTTCATAGAACCGTTCAACTTCAGCTTCTTGAGCATTACTGGTTGGGGTATAGACTTGGATTACTGTAATATTGAATGGTTTGCCTTGGAAATGAACAGAGATCATTCTGTTGTTTTTGAGATTGCATCCAAGTACTGCATTTTG
>NW_011494861.1:10883241-10883976 GCF_000754665.1 Bison bison bison
GCCATCTCTTGTTTGACCACTTCCAATTTGCCTTGATTCATGGACCTGACATTCCAGGTTCCTATGCAATATTGCTCTTTACAGCATCGGACCTTGCTTCTATCACCAGTCACATCCATAGCTGGGTATTCTTTTTGCCTTGGCTCCATCCCTTCAGTCTTTCTGGAGTTATTTCTCCACTGATCTCCAGTAGCATATTGGGCACCTACTGACCTGGGGAGTTCCTCTTTCAGTATCCTATCATTTTGCCTTTTCATACTGTTCATGGGGTTCTCAAGGCAAGAATACTGAAGTGGTTTGCCATTCCCTTCTCCAGTGGACCACATTCTGTCAGATCTCTCCACCATGACCTGTCCATCTTGGGTTGCCCCACGGGCATGGCTTAGTTTCATTGAGTTAGACAAGGCTGTGGTCCTAGTGTGATTAGATTGACTAGTTTTCTGTGAATACGGTTTCAGTGTGTTTGCCCTCTGATGCCCTCTTAACTAACTATTCTTAATTAACTATTCTTAATTATTCCTAAAACCTAAACTCAGCAAACTTCCTTTGCCATAAATACTTCCCTCCCAAACAGGTCTCAGGTAACAATCCTTCCCATGGCCTCAAGCTGCGGCCTATGTGCTCATCCTGGGACATTCTTTGTAAAAATCCTTGAACAAATGTCAATGGTTACTTTATAGATTATTTTCTGGGCACAACTGCAGAAGGCTTTGTGCTTTCTCATGCTTCTCTCAA
>NW_011494861.1:10885040-10888313 GCF_000754665.1 Bison bison bison
ACACCCCACTCCAGTACTCTTGCCTGGAAAATCCCATGGATGGAGGAGCCTGGAGGGCTGCAGTCCATGGGGTCACTGAGGGTCAGACATGACTGAGTGACTTCATTTTCACTTTTCACTTTCATGCATTGGAGAAGGAAATGGCAACCCAGTCCAGTGTTCTTGCCTGGAGAGTCCCAGGGTTGGAGGAGCCTGGTGGGCTGCCATCTATGGAGTCGCACAGAGTCGAACATGACTGAAGTGACTTAGTTTAGCACCAGACATGGCCAAAAAAAAAAGTAAAATATACAAAACCTAAAACTACCCCTGTACCCACTTTTAAGTGTACAGTTCAGCAGCAGGAAGTGCATTCACTTTGTGGTGCAGCCATCACCACAGTCTGCCTCCAGAACCTTTTCATCTTTTCAGACTGAAACTCTGTCACCACTAAACACTTACCCCAGACTTCACCACCCTAACCCCATTCCTGACAACCACAGTCTTCTCTCTGTCTCTATAAACTTGACTGTGTATCTCATATAAGTGAAAACAAATAATACTTGTTCTTTTGTGACTGCCATGTTTCCCTCAGCATCACATCTTGGAGGTATATCCGTCTTGTAGCAGGTGTCAGAATTTCATTCTTTTCAAAGTCTCAGTAACATTCCACCATATCTATCACATTTCCTTTGTCTAGCCATCCATTGATGGACATTTGGGTTGTTTCCAGCTTCTGGCTATTGTGATATGTGTAGTGCTTTTGTGAACATAAGTGTATAAATATTTGTCCAAGTGTTTAACTTTAATTCAGTTAAATAGCCACATGTGTCCAGTGGGTACCGTATTGAATAGTTCTAGACATTTTTAGTGGACAAAGCTAAGAAATATATTTTTTAAATTATATTAATTCATACTAATATTTCATATCCAATTCAAGCATCATAGGTTTTTCCATTTATTTTATATTTATACCTGTTCTGTCAAGTGAAAAATAATGGTTCATAATATTACTATCATGGCATCCGGTCCCATCACTTCATGGGAAATAGATGGGGAAACAGGGAAAACAGTGTCAGACTTTATTTTTTGGGGCTCCAAAATCACTGCAGATGGTGACTGCAGCCATGAAATTAAAAGACGCTTACTCCTTGGAAGGAAAGTTATGACCAACCTAGATAGCATATTGAAAAGTAGAGACATTACTTTGCCAACAAAGGTTCGTCTAGTCAAGGCTATGGGTTTCCCTGTGGTCATGTATGGATGTGAGAGTTGGACTGTGAAGAAGGCTGAGCACTGAAGAATTGATGCTTTTGAACTGTGGTGTTGGAGAAGACTCTTGAGAGTCCCTTGGACTGCAAGGAGATCCAACCAGTCCATTCTGAAGGAGATCAGCCCTGGGAATGATGCTAAAGTTGAAACTCCAATACTTTGGCCACCTCATGGGAAGAGTTGACTCATTGGAAAAGACTCTGATGCTGGGAGGGATTGGGGGCAAGAGGAGAAAGGGACGACAGAGGATGAGATGGCTGGATGGCATCACTGATTCGATGGACATGAGTCTGAGTGAACTCTGGGAGTTGGTGATGGACAGGGAGGCCTGGTGTGCTGTGATTCATGGGGTCACAAAGAGTGGGACACGACTGAGCAACTGAACTGAACTGAACTGAATATTACTATGCTACTTATTTGTTTTACTCCACTTTATATAGTTACAGAATAACAGCATCAATATTATTATAAAGACCAGGATCACTGGAAACAATTTAAGATTTCTTTGCAACTCTTTTTGTCTTTAGTATACAGTCTATTGCTGCTAAGTCGCTTCAGTCGTGTCCGACTCTGTGCGACCCCATAGACGGCAGCCCACCAGGCTCCCCTGTCCCTGGGATTCTCCAGGCAAGAACACTGGAGTGGGTTGCCATTTCCTTCTCTAATCCATTGCCTTCTCCCATACAGTCTATTAGATATGTACAGTAAGATTGTTGGGTTTTAAAGTCACCCGAAATTATCCTTTTCTGTTGGTTAAGCCACCAAGCTGACATACAGTTAGTTTCTTCTTTTTACATCTATTTGTTTGCAAATCTTGGGAGGTATTTTTCTCTGTTATATTTTGGGTTTTGTAATTACACAGTTCCAAGTCAAATGTATGAGCACATTTAGAGAAACGTAGTTTCTACTGCTGACCCTCCTGTGCCTGGTTGGCAACCATTGTAATGTTACCTTACAATGTAAAAAACTAAGGGAGTACATTCTTAGTGGCCCTGCCCCTTCTCGGATAAAATACTCTCTCAGCTGTTCTGCATCTTAGTGTTTTCCCGTTAACCATGTGTTCTGCCCACAGGTCACTCTGGGGCAGAACACAGAAATGGTCCTTGTACCTTTCCCAGCCTTTGGCAGTGCAGCTGGACCTCAACCAGCTC
The DNA here is from genome assembly GCF_000754665.1 of Bison bison bison. Lineage (NCBI taxonomy): Eukaryota > Metazoa > Chordata > Mammalia > Artiodactyla > Bovidae > Bison > Bison bison. The sequence continues at coordinate 10,887,440 of NW_011494861.1, forward strand.
CTACTGGTGGACACAGGGGCTGTTTTCAGCCTTTTGTTGTCCTTCTGTTCTTTAGTAGAAAGTATATTAATCATTGATATGGACAGGCTCAGAGAAGCAAAGCTGAAAAGGAAAAACCCCATAATTCGGGTGAGGTGGGAAAGAGAACAGTTTTTCTTAGAACACCTGTTCTGGGCTGTTCTGCTGAGTCAGTTCTGTTCCTCAATCCAGGAGGGAAGAGGTCTGGGCAGCACTGCAGGGGAGGACTACAGAGGTGACCGCTATCCCGATGAAGTTCACAGTCCTAAGAGATGCTGCACTTTTAGCCAGGCTGCTAGCTCTGATGGATCTTGCCATCCCAGGATGAAACTACAGGACTTCCTGGGTCCCACTGTGGCATCAGGAGCCGCTGGACAAAGCCAGCGACTGACCAGCAGGGCCAGCAGCCTTGCAAGGTGCAGGTGCGCTGGAAGTTACTGGGCTCTGCAAGGGCAGGGAATACACCGATCAGCCGAGGGTCCAGGGCCCAGCACCAACTGCACTGGCTAGAGGGATCCTTCTGTTGAGGCAGTCCAAGTGCATGTTGGAAAAGAATTTCCAGACACAGAACCTTTCAGAAGGGAGTCAGTTTATTAAGAACAAAGAGCAGAGATAATGTGGGCACTGCGTGTGGACCTCCTGACAAACGAGGGAAAACGGACAGTTTTCTTGGATTAATAACCAATTTTAATAGCCTCAAGACAAAATTCCTGCTGGATGGTTGGCTTTAGGTGATTAGTTGGGGCTCTATAGAGTGCTTACTAGAGTGCTGCTGCTGCTAAGTCGCTTCAGTCGTATCGGACTCTGTGCGACCCCATAGACGGCAGCCCACCAGGCTCCCCCGTCCCTGGGATTC
>NW_011494861.1:10888504-10904855 GCF_000754665.1 Bison bison bison
AAGTGAAGTCTCTCAGTCGTGTCCGACTCTTAGCGACCCCATGGACTGCAGCCCACCAGGCTCCTCTGTCCATGGGATTTTCCAGGCAAGAGTGCTGGAGTGGGGTGCCATTGCCTTCTCCGGCTTACTAGAGTGAGCATCTGCCTAATGGGGAGTCAGGAAGCTCCTTAGTGATCATCAGGGGCTTTGGGGAAGTTACAAAGGGGTTCAGTTTCAGAGATGACCTTGGTCGTGAGCTCCGCTTCTATGGCCTTGGTGCGAGGCCTCGCACCTGTGGCTTTGGGGCAGGACTCAACACTTTCCTCACACCCTGAGTCCAGACTGCAAACACACACCCTCGGACAGGTGGAAATGGACCACGCTGACCCCAGACAAGGCTGGGGCGTGCACAGTGAGCAGGGAGGACTCAGTTCAGCTCCAGCCCAGCGTGGCATATTGTTCCAGGTCTCTGGTCTCAAAAAGAGAAGTGAGAAACCTCTATTTTACGTGAACTCTACAGTCACTAAAATTAACTAATCCGTTCTTCAACCAGCTTGGGCCAAAACAGGGGAGGCAGCCTGGGGCTGCACCCGTACTACCAAGCGGCGTCAGTCTCCTCCGCCACAGCCTGGTAGTTCGGGTGTCCCGCGACCCTCCGCTCGCGGTCTCTGCTCGGCCCAGCGCGCTGATTTCCAGCGGTAACCACCAGCAGCGTACCAGTGTCCGTCCGTCCCGCGCTCCGGTTGCACTTTGCCGCCTCGTCAGCACTGCGCCTGCGCGGGGGCGCTGCCGAGGCGAGCCACCGCCTTGGCGGGGGGTGGGCGGGCACCCCCGCCCTGCGATGGAGCCGTCCGTTGCCATAGAGCTACCTGCTCCAAACCGCGCTGCCAGCGGACTCTGAGGAGCTTCTCCGCCCAGATCCCGCGCTGCTCGGAACCGGCGGGGCCGCTGACAGGTGGGTCCGTTGGCCCCGGAGCCTGCGGTTGGGCTTGGGAACTCTGGCCACCCCCGAGGCACAAATCAGCGCCTCCGCCGTGGAAGTTCTGCCTGAGAAATAACTCCTAGTGAGGGGGTCGCCCCGGCCGATTTCTGGGCCTTCGGACGGCCCCGGGCCAGTTTCAGGTGCCTCCAGTCCCCGCGGCGAGTTTCAGCCCCACCCCAAGCGGTTTCGTGACCCCCTCGCCGGTTTCAGGACCCTCCCCATCGGTTTCAGGCCCCGCCCCCGCCGGTTTCAGGAACCCCCGCGTGCAGGTGCAGCCTGGGTTCCGGGCTCCGTGCAGGTTCCGGGCGGACGTGGCTATGCTGTCCTTGCACATCTAGGAAACCGCTGAGCAAAACTCGAGGGCGAGCGGGCTGGTGAGGAGGGACCCTGAGTGTCCGGGCCAAGGAAGGAATTCCGAGATCATCTCAGTTTGGTTTGTAATGATTAGTCTGTTTCTAAAAACCTGTATTATTTTGTTTTCCATAAACAAATATTCGTTTTATGTGCTCACGTTATGTTTCGGGCAAACACTCCTTGAACATCCACTGTGAACCAAGTACTGAACTAGGTGATGGGCGGGCCTGCCCTGGTACCGACAGTTGAGAGAATTCCCAGATAGTTGTCTCTGCAGACGCTGGTGCGGGGATTCACAGTACTGCATCAGTAGCCAGTGCCCAAGGCCAGAAATGGAACCTTGTCCACACCCCGAGTGCCCCAACCCCTCCCTTGCCCCACAGCAGACCCCCTTACCCATGACCACAGCCTGACTTCTTGATTTTCTTTAGTTTTACCATTTCTAAACAATGTAGGTTTCACGTGTTTTAATCCATATATGTATACACATAGAATAACACTGTATTCTTTTTTAATTTTTGAAATAATCTCGAACTTACCTAAAAGTTGCAAGTTCAGCATCAAAAACTTTGTCTCCCAGGGGTATTTGAGAATAAGTTGCCTACGTAATGCTCTGTCACCTGCAGACACTTCCATTCGCATTTCCTGCACATCAGGGCAGTTTCTAGCAGAACCACACATGACCGTCAGAGTCGGGAGGATGACTCGGACATGTCAGGACATCTGATCATTGGCCACAGACAAACACCTTCTGCCAGCTGATCCTATAAAGGCACAGACCAGAAAGGGTCCAGTCTGGGCTCCCCAACCACACTGAGCTATTAACGTGTTTCTTCAGTCTCTTCCAAGTCAGGCTTTCCTTGGCTCCATGATCTTGACACCTTTGAAGGTTAGAGCCCAGTGGCTTTTGTGGAAAACCCCTCCGTTTGGATTTGTCTGGTGTTTCCTCGAAATCAAATCCCCATTACGTGTCTTTGGCAGGAAGGTCACAGAAGTGGTGCCACGTGTCACTCTGCTCTGAGCACTTGTTTAAGGTGGTGTCTGCCTGTATCTCCCCTGGGAAGTCACTTCAGCCTTTGTAATGGGCAAGTATTTTGTCGGGAGATTATGAGGCTCTAACGCCATGTCAGGCCTCACACGCTTGAGTGGATGGAGCACACTGTGGACATCGACCCCACCCTGGCCCCGGCTGGACTCTCTTACCCAACTCTAGGCTCACTGCCTTCCCCCATGCAGGCTCTAATGCCCAGTCTGGGCCACTGTGGATCCTGCCCACCTGGGCAGGGGAAGGGGGAAGGGAAGCAGCGTGTGCTTGTGTCTTCCTCCCTCCCAGCTGTGTGATAGACTCGTCCACACTCTTGCATAAGCTGTAGGTCACTCTCTTCGTCACCACCCAGCTCGCCCAGGTGGATCTCACAGTGTGTTCTATTGCTGCTGGCCAGGGTTGTTTCCAGAGTTACTGCTCTTAACGAACTCTGGTTTGCAAGGTCTTGTATGGTTCCTGTTATCTATGTGTTAGGAGGGGAGTTCTGTCTCCTCAACAACAAAAGTACTTTGATGTGCAAACCCCAAGTGTCGCAGCTGCTGCTGCTAAGTCACTTCAGTCGTGTCCGACTCTGTGCAACTCCATAGATGGCAGGCCACCAGGCTCCCCCACCCCTGGGATTCTCCAGGCGAGAACACTGGAGTGGGTTGCCATTTTCTTCTCCAATGCATGAAAATGAAAAGTGAAAGTGAAGTCATTCAGTTGTGTCCGACTCTTCGCAACCCCATGGACTGTAGCCTACCAGGCTCCTCCATCCATGGCATTTTCCAGGCAAGAATACTGGAGTGGGGTTCCATTGCCTTCTCCAAGTGTCTCAGCATGTGGCCTCATTTGGAAATAACTGGTTAAGATGATGTCAAACTGAAGCAGCCAGGCCCCTCATCCATCATGACAGGTGTCTTTATAAAGGGGGGGATTTGGATGCAGACATGCAGACAGGGAGAATGCCACAGTGTTACAGGAAAGGGGACCCCTTCCAGGGCCTGAGAGTGGGCTCTTGTCTAACACTCAGGAGAGTTTTCCATGGAGACACACAAGCTGACCAAGCAAGAGACTTTATTGGGAAGGGGCACCTGGGCGGAGGGCAGCAGGGTGAGGGAACCCAGAACGGCTCTGCCACTTGGCTCGCAGTCTTGGATTTTACGGTGATGGGGTTAATTTCCAAGGTGTCTCTGGCCAGACTGGTGGTGCACATCAGCCAAGATGGATTCCAGCGAGGAGGATTCTGGGAGGTTGGCGGAACACATGGACTGTCGTTTCCCTCTCCTTTTGACCTTTGCTGAATTCTTGTGGTTGGTGGTAGCTTGTTAGTTCTGTGTTCCTTACTAGGCCCTCCTGTTTAAGATACCTCATGCAAGCAGTTACTGTGGTGCCTGGTGAGGGTCAGTGGTTTTGGTCAGTGGTTCGCCTAACAACGTGGACTGGAGCTGCGCTGCCATGAGCCTGGGAAGCAGGACCGAGGAGAAGAGTCTGTACGAGGGCCTTGCTCAGCACGTCAGAGGGAGCTGGCATCTTGATATCAGGCTTCTGGCCTCCAGAACTATGAGAGAATATCTTGTTCTAAGACAAGAGAATGTCTTGTTCTCGTGGCACTTTGCTGTGGCAGCCTCAGGAAAGGAGTACAGCATTGAAAGGTTGCTGCTGTGCGTCGTGTGTTAACACCAGGATTTGTGTCCTCCGGAGGAGAGGACTTCCATCTGGGATCAGAGACGAGGCTTGACTACTTGGAGCTTTTTGTGTAGCAAAGTTTAAAGTTTAATAGAGATAGGGAAAGCTTCTGACACAGACATCAGAAGGGGACAAGCGTGCCCCCTTGCTAGTGGTTAGCAAGGTGTTTTATGTCTATTAGAAAGGTATTAATTAGATAAGAGAGACACCTCAAGGCTGAGGGAGTTTCACCAGGCGCCTCTCCCACAATATGCATTCTTAAGATAGGATGGCACGAGGTCTGTCATTCCCCGCCCCTGCCCCCACCATGAAACAATTGACAGAAATACTGGTTTGTGGAGGCATTATCAACCCAAGATTTGAGAAAAGAGAAAAAGTTAGGTGGAACCATTTTGAAGAAAGGCAAATTCCATAGCAAATACATAGTTTCATTAACATAGCTTACGAAAAACATTTGCATAAGAAAAACAGCATTGGTTAGCTCAAGGCAGAACCAGGTGTCTTCTACACAGAATTAAAAGAAGCCTCTTTTAATTCTGTGTAGAGAGGAAAAATGTCTGCCACTTGCAGTTTATTTCCTCTTGCTGCTTGGGGACCTCTGGCCTTCCTGCCTGTTATCCTCTCAGCATCTGAGTTTCTATCAGGTGATCGCCTGGGAGAGGAAGTGCTGAGTCAGAGGGCCTGGTATACACAATAGCGGCCCCAGAAACGGCCACATGCTGACCCTCGGAATCTGTGCGTGTGTTAGGTTACAGGCTGCAGGAATCTCGGCTGTTGGTCAGCTGACTGAACCAGGAGACTGTGCTGCGTTAACCTGCTGGGCCCAGAGCAGTTAGAGGTGTCCTTCTGGTAGAACAGAGGGCAGGGGGAGCCAGGAAGAGCTGACGAGAAGGCCCACCTGACTTTAGTGGCTTTGAAGTTGGTAGGATAGGCTTTGGCCAAGGCCTGTGGGCAACCTCTAGAAACCAGAAAAAGCAAGAAGACGGACTGTGCCCCAGAGCTGCTGAAGAGGAGGGCAGCCCGGCTGACATCTTGGTGTTAGCTCCGTGGGGCTCATTTCAGACTTCCGACCTCCAGAGTTGCAGGATAATAACGCATTTGTGTTCAATTACTGAGTGTGTGGCAGTTTCTCACAGCAGCGATCAGATCCTAGTGCAGAGGGCGTTATATTTTTAATTTTACAAGGCGATGCCGAACTCTTTTCAAAGCTTCTGTCCCAGTTTCCGCTCCCACCGTGAGTGAACAAACCTTCCCACTGCTTCCTGTCCCTGCTGGCACCTGGTATCCTCAGGCTACTAATGTGTTACTCAGACTGGTGACTGTGCAGTAATAGTTTACGTGGCTCTACTCTGCGTGTCCCTAATTACAGATGAGGTTGAGCTCATTGTCCAACCAGGACTCTGTTAGAAGAGTTAAAGGGATCACTGTGACAACGCCGGGAACACAGGCAGGAGTCAGGACACGCAGACAAACTGGTTACAGTTGTTGGCCTCTTGAATGTCCCTTATTGTGACCAGCCTGTTTAAGTTCCACCACTTTGCTGTCATTCATCTTCCTCTGTGTTGATCGATGGATGTTCCTTACCTGTCATGATGGGAGATGTGTTGCATTTATCTTCCTCTAATTTGCAGCTTTTCTTGAATTCTCCTTTGGGTGTCACTGGATGACCAAAATACTGGAGCTTCAGCTTCAGCATCAGTCCTTCCAGTGAATATTCAGGGTTGATCTCCCTTAAGATTGACTGGTTTGATCTCCTTGCTGTCCAAGGGACTTTCAGGAGTCTTCTCCAGCACCACAGTTCAAAGGCATCAATTCTTTGGCATTCTGCCTTCTTTACAGTCCAGCTCTCACAATCATATGTGACCACTGGGAAGACCATAGCCTTGACTATATGGACCTCATAGCTTTGACTAGATGGACCTTTGTCGGCATTAAAGGTCCATCTATTCAAAGCTATGGTTTTTCCAGTAGTCATGTATGGATGTGAGAGTTGGACCATAAAGAAAGCTGAGCACCGAAGAATTGATGCTTTTGACCTATGGTGCTGGAGAAGACTCTTGAGAATCCCTTGGAGTGCAAGAAGATCAAACCAGTCAATCCTAAAGGAAATCAGTCCTGGATATTTATTGAAGGACTGATGCTGAAGCTGAAGCTCCAATACTTTGGCCACCTGATGCAAAGAACTGACTCATTTGAAAAGACCCTGATGCTGGGAAAGACTGAAGGCAGGAGAAGGGGATGACAGAGGATGCGATGGTTAGATGCCATCACCAATTCGATGGACATGAGTTTGAGCAAGCTCTGGGAGTTGGTGATGGACAGGAAAGCCTGATGTGCTGCAGTCCATGGGGTCGCAAAGAGTCGGGCATGACTGAGCGACTGAATTGAACTTTGTCGGCAGAGTAACATCTCTGCTTTTCAACACAGTCTAGATTTGTCATTGCTTCCCTGCCAAGAAGCAATTATCTTCTGATTTCATGGCTGCAGTCACCGTCCCCAGTGATTTTGGAGACCAAGAAGAGGAACTCTGCCACTACTTCTACCTTTTCCCCTTCTATTTGCCATGCAGTACTGGGGCCAGATGCTATGGTCTTAGTTTTTTTAATATTTAGTCTTAAGCTGGCTCTTTCACTCTCCACCTTCACCCTCATCAAGAGGCTGTTTATAGTTCCTCTTCACTTTCTGCCATTAGAGTGGTTCAGTTCAATCACTCAGCCAGGTCTGACTCTTTGCAACCCCATGGACTGCAGCATGCCAGGCTTCCCTGTCCATCACCAACTCCCAGAGCTTGCTCGAACTCATATCCATTGAGTCAGAGATGCCATCCAACCATCTCACCTTCTGTCGTCCCCTTCTCCTCCTGCCTTCTATCTTTCCCAGCATCAGGGTCTTTTCAAATGAGTCGGTTCTTTGTATCAGGTGGCCGAAGTATTGGAGCTTCAGCTTAGAAGTGATATCATCCACATATCTGAGGTTGTTGATGTTTCTCCTTCCTATCTTGATTCCAGCTTATAATTCATCCAGCCCGGCATTTGTCATGATGTGCTCAGCGTATAGGTTAAACAGACAGGGTGACAGCAGACAGCCCTGTCATACTCCTTTCTCAATCTTGAACCAATCAATTGTTCCATACAGGGTTCTAACTGTCGCTTCTTGACTTGCATCAGGTTTCTCAGGAGACAAGTAAGATGGTCTGGTATTCCCATCTCTCTAGAGCTTTCCACAGTTTGTCATGTTCCACACAGTCAAAGGCTTTAACGTAGTCGATGAAACAAGAGATAGATGTTTTTCTGAAATTCCCTTATTTTGTCTATAATCCAGCGAATGTTAGCAATTTGATCTCTATGTCCTCTTCCTTTTCTAAATCCTGTTTGGACATCTGGAACTTCTTGGTTTGCATAATGCTGAAGCCTAGCATGCAAGATTTTAAGCACGACCTTACTAGCACGGGAAATAAGTGCAATTATCTAATGGTTAGCACATTCTTTGGTATTACCCTTCTTGGGAATTGGGATGAGGATTGACCTTTTCCAATCCCATGGCCACTGCTGGGTCTTCCAGGTTTGCTGACATAATGAATGCAAAACCTTGATGGCATCATCCTTTAGGGATTTGAATAGTTCTGCTGGAATTTCATCAAATCCACTGTCTTTATTAATAGCAGTGCTTCTTAAGGCCCACCTGACTTCTCACTCCAGAATGTCTGACTGGGTGACTAACCACATGGTCCTAGTAATTGGTTCATTAACATCTTTTTTATATTCTTTTATGCATTCTTTCCATCGCTTCTTGATCTCTTCAGCATCTACTAGGTCTCTATCATTTTTATCCTTTATTGTGCCCACCTTTGGGCAGAATACTCCCTTGATGTTTCCAGTTTTCCTGGAGAGACTTCTAGTCTTTCCCTTTTTGTTGTTTTCTTCTATTATTAAGCATTGTTCACTGAAGAAGGCCTTCTTGTCTCTTCTGGCTATTTTTTGGAACCTTGCATCTAACTGGATGTGTGTTTCCCTCTCTCCTTTGCTTTTCTCTTCTCTTCATTCTTTCACTATTTGTAAAGCCTCCTCAAATAACCACTTTGCCTTCTTGCTTTTCTTTCTCTTTTAGATGGTTTTATTCGCCATCTCCTGTACAAGATTATGGACCTCTATCCATAGTTCTTCAGATACACTGTTAATTAGATCTAGTCCCTTAAATCTATTCATTACCTCTACTGTGAATTCATACAGGATTTGATTTAAGTCATACCTGGCTGGCCTATTGTTTTTCCCAGTTTTCTTTAGTTTAAGCCTGAATTTTGCTATGAGAAGCTGATGATCTGAGCCACAGTCAGCTCCATGTCTTGTTTTTGCTGACTGTATACAGCTTCTACATCTTCAGCTACAAAAAATGTAATCAATTTGATTTCGGTATTAACCATGTGGCGATGTGCCTGTGTAGAGTCGTCTCTTTTGTCAATGAAAAAGGATATTTGCTATGACTAGTGCATTCTCTGGAGAAGGCAATGGCATCCCACTCCAGTACTCTTGCCTGGAAAATCCCATGGACTGAGGAGCCTGGTAAGCTGCAGTCCATGGGGTCGCTAGGAGTCGGACACGACTGAGCGACTTCACTTTTCACTTTTCACTTCCATGCATTGGAGAAGGACATGGCAACCCACTCCAGTGTTCTTGCCTAGAGAATCCCAGGGACGGGGGAGCCTGGTGGGCTGCCGTCTATAGGATCACACAGAGTCGGACATGACTGAAGCGACTTAGCAGCAGTGCATTCTCTTGGCAGAATTCAGTTAACCTTTGCCCTGCTTCAATTTGTTCTCTAAGGCCAAACTTGCCTGCTATTCCAGGTGTATCTTGACTTCCTACTTTTGCATTCCAATCCCTGATGATGACATCTTTTTTTAGGTGTTCTAAGAGGTCTTCTAGGTCTTCATAGAACTGATCGACTACAGCTTCTTCAGTATCAGTGGTAGGGGCATAGACTTGGGTTACTATGATGTTGAATGGCTTGCCTTGGAAATGAACCAAGATCACTCTGTCATTTTTGAGGTTGCACCTAAATACTGTATTATGGACTCTTTTGTTGATTGTGAGAATTACTCCGTTTCTTCTATGGGATTCTTGCCCATAGTAGTAGATATAATGGTCATCTGAATTAAATTCGCCCATTCCTGTCCACTTTAGTTTGCTATTCCTAGGATGTCCATGTTTATTCTTGCCACTTCCTGCTTGACCACATCGAACTTTCCCTGATTCATGGACCTATTCCAGGTTCCTATACCATACTGTTCTTTGCAGCATCGGGTTTTACTTTCATCACCAGACACATCCACACCTGAGCTTAGTATCCGCTTTGACCCAGCTGCTTCATTCATTCTGGTCCTATTGGTAATTCTCCTCTGCTCTTCCCCAGTAGCATATTGGACACCTTCAGAATGAGGACTCATCTTTTGGTGTCGTATCTTTTTGGCCTTTTATACAGTGAGCTTCTCACGGCAAGTATACTGGGATGGTTTGCCATTCCCTCCTCCAGTGGATTATGTTTTGTCCGAACTCTCTACTATGACCTGTCCATCTTGGGTGGCCCTGCATGGCATGGCTCATTGAGTTCAGTTCAGTCGCTCAGTCATGTCCAACTCTTTGTGACCCCATGAACCGCAGCATGCCAGGCCTCCCTGTCCATCACCAACTCCCAGAGTCCACTCAAACCCATGCCCATTGAGTCAGTGATGCCATCCAACCATCTCATCCTCTGTCATCCCCTTCTCCTCCTGCCCTCAATCTTTCCCTGCATCAGGGTCTTTTCAAATGAGTCAGCTCTTTGCAGCAGGTGGCCAAAGTATTGGAGTTTCAGCTTCAACATCAGTCCTTCCAATGAACACCTAGGACTGATCTCCTTTAGGATGGACTAGTTGGATCTCCTTGCAGTCCAAGGGACTCTCAAGAGTCTTCTCCAACACCACAGTTCAAAAGCATCAATTCTTTGGTGCTCAGCTTTCTTTATAGTCCAACTCTCACATCTATACGTGACCACTGGAAAAACCATAGCCTTGACGAGATGGACCTTTGTTGACAAAGTAATGTCTCTGCTTTTCAATATGCTGTCTAGGTTGGTCATAACTTTCCTTCAAAGGAGTAAGTGTCTTTTAATTTAATTGCTGCAGTCACCATCTGCAGTGATTTTGGAGCCCAGAAAAATAAAGTCAGCCACTGTTTCCACTGTTTCTCCATCTATTTGCCATGAAGTGATGGGACCAGATGCCATGATCTTCGTTTTCTGAATGTTAAGCTTTAAGCCAACTTTTTCACTCTCTGCTTTCACTTTCATCAAGAGGCTTTTGAGTTCCTCTTCACTTTCTGCCAAAGGGTGGTGTCATCTGCATATCTGAGGTTATTGATATTTCTCCTGGCAGTCTTAATTCCAGCTTGTGCTTCCTCCATCCTAGTGTTTCTCATGATGTACTCTGCATATAAGTTAAATAAGCAGGGTGACAATATACAGCCTTGATGTACTCCTTTTCCTATTTGGAACCAGTCTGTTGTCCCATGTCCAGTTCTAACTATTGCTTCCTGACCTGCATATAAGTTTCTCAAGAGGCAGGTCAGGTGGTCTGGTATTCCCATCTCTTTCAGAATTTTCCACAGTTTATTGTGATCCACACAGTCAAAGGCTTTGGCATAGTCAATGAAGCAGAAATAGATGTTTTTCTGGAACTCTTGCTTTTTCAATGATCCAGCAGATGTTCGCAATTTGATCTCTGGTTCCTCTGCCTTTTCTAAAACCAGCTTGAACATCTGGAATTTCACGGTTCACATACTGCTGAATGCTGAAGCCTGGCTTGCAGAATTTTAAGCATTACTTTACTAGCATGTGAGAGTAAATGCAATTATGCAGTAGTTTGAGCATTCTTTGGCATTGCCTTTCTTTGGGATTGGAATGAAAACTGACTTTTTCCAGTCCTGTGGCCACTGCTGAGTTTTCTAAATTTGCTAGCCTATTGAGTGCAGCACTTTCACAGCATCATCTTTCAGGATTTGAAATAGCTCAACTGGAATTCCATCACCTCCGTTAGCTTTGTTCGTAGTGATGCTTCCTAAGGTCCACTTGACTTCACATTCCAGGATGTCTGGCTCTAGGTCAGTGATCACACCATCATGATTATCTGGGTTGTGAAGATCTTTTTTGTACAGTTCTTCTGTGTATTCTTGCCACCTCTTCTTAATATCTTCTGCCTGTTAGGTCCATACCATTTCTGTCCTTTATTGAGCCCATCTTTGCATGAAATGTTCCTTTGGTATCTCTGATTTTCTTGAAGAGATCTCTAGTCTTTCCCATTCTTTTGTTTTCCTCTATTTCTTTGCATTGATCACTGAGGAAGGCTTTCTTATCTATCCTTGTTATTCTTTGGAACTCTGCATTCAAATGGGTATCTCTTTCCTTTTCTCCTTTGCTTTTCACTTCCCTTCTTTTCACAGCTATTTGTAATGCCTCCTCAGACAGCCATTTTGCTTTTTTGCATTTCTTTTCCACGGGGATGGTCTTGATCCCTGTCTCCTGTACAATGTCACAAACCTCCGTCCATAGTTCATCAGGCACTCTGTCTATCAGATCTAGTCCCTTAAATCTATTTCTCACTTCCACTGTATAATCATAAGGGATTTGATTTAGGTCATAGCTGAATGGTCTAGTAGTTTTCTCCACTTTCTTCAATTTCAGTCTGAATTTGGCAATAAGGAGTTCATGATCTGAGCCACAATCAGCTCCTGGTCTTGTTTTTGCTGACTGTATAGAGCTTCTCCATCTTTGGCTGCAAAGAATGTAATCAATCTGATTTCGGTGTCGATCATCTGCTGATGTCCATGTGTAGAGTCTTCTCTTGTGATGTTGGAAGAGGGTGTTTGCTATGACCAGTATGTTCTCTTGGGAGAACTCTTAGCCTTTGCCCTGCTTCATTCTGTACTCCAAGGCCAAATTTGCCTGTTACTCCAGGTGTTTCTTGACTTCCTACTTTTGCATTCCAGTCCCCTATAATGAAAAGGACATCTTTTTGGGGTGTTAGTTCTAGAAGGTCTTGTAGGTCTTCATAGAACTGTTCAAATTCAGCTTCTTCAGCATTACTGGATGGGGCATAGACTAGGATTACCATGATATTGAATGGTTTGCCTTGGAAATGAACAGAGATAGTTCTGTCATTTTTGAGATTGCATCCAAGTACTGCATTTTGGACTCTTTTGTTGACTATGATGGCTACTCCATGTCTTCTAAGAGATTCCTGCCCACCCACAGGAGTAGATATAATGGTCATCTGAGTTAAATTCACCCATTCCAGTCCATCTTAGTTCACTGATTCCTAGAATGTTGATGTTCACTCTTGTCATCCCCTGTTTGACCACTTCCAATTCAGTGACCTAACATTCCAGGTTCCTATGCAATATTGCTATTTACAGCATTGAACCTTGCTTCTATCACCAGTCACATACACAACTGGGTGTTTTTGCTTTGGCTCCATCCCTTCATTCTTTCTGGAGTTATTTCTCCACTGATCTCCAGTAGCACGTTGAGCATCTACCGACCTAGGGAGTTCATCTTTCAGTGTCTTATCTTTCTGCTTTTTCATACTATTCATGGGGTTCTCAAGGCAAGAATATGAAGTGGTTTGCCATTCCCTTCTCCAGTGACCACATTCTGTCAGACCTCTCCACCATGACCTGTCTATCTTGGGTGGCCCCACACAGCTTGGCTTAGTTTCATTGAGTTAGACAAGGCTGTGGTCCACGTGATCAGATTGGCTAGTTGTCTGTGATTGTGGTTTCAGTCTGTCTGCCCTCTTATGCCCTCTCTCAGTGCCTACTGTCTTACTTGGGTTTCTCTTACCTTGGACGTGGGGTATCTCTTCACGGCTGCTCCAGCAAAGTGCAGCCGCTGCTCCTGACCTTGGACGTGGGGTAGCGCCTCTCAGCTGTGCTTCTGCACCATCACAGCGGCTGTGCATGGCTCATAGCTTCATTGAATTATGCAAACCCCTCACCATGACAAGGCAGTGATCCATGAAGGGACCTATTGCTTCTACTGCTCCTCAATTTTAGCACTGGGCTGATGTGTTTTGAGGAAAATCTCAGGTACACTGTTTCACCTGGGAACACTTTAGTACACAGTTCTAACACATAAAGACTCATTTTAGCATAACCACAAACCCATCATCGACCCCAACAAAATTAACATTGATTTCTTGATAAAATCTAATGCCAACTGGTGTTTGTTTCCACACTCTATCTCAAAAATGTCTTTTACACTTTCTTGCTTGACTTAGGATCCAAATGAGACCCCTACCCTGCAAATGGTTGGCTTGTCTCTTAAGCCTTTTACATTTAAAACAGCCCCCCTTCCCTTTCACCATCGTCCAGTGACTTCTGTTTGTTGATGAAACCAGGTCATTCATTCCATTTATTTTTTATTTGTGTGCATTCTCAGTTGTGTTCAACTCTTTCGACCCCATGAACTGTAGCTCACCAGGCTTCTCTGTCCATGGGATTTCCCAGGCAAGAGTACTAGAGTGGGTTGCCATTGCCTCCTCCAAGGGATCTTCCCAACCGGGGATCAAACCTGCATCTCCTGTGACTCCTGCATTAGCAGGCAGGTTCTTTACCACTGGGCCACCTTTATTTAGGTCTTATTTAATGTTACCCAGGGCTTCCCTGCTGGCTCAGCTGGTAAAGAATGTACCTGGAATGCGGGAGACCCAGGTTCAATTCCTAGGTTGGAAAGATCCCCTGGAGAAGGAAGTGGCAACCCAGTCCAGTATTTTTGCCTGGAAAATCCTGTGTATAGAGAAGTCTGGCAGGCTGCAGTCCATCGGGTCACACAGAGTCGAACATAGCTGAGCGACTAACACTTTCTTTCAGTTTAATGTCACCTAATGGGTTTCATCATTTTCTCATCAGGGGTCTTACTCATCTTTTGTTGTATTTATTCCCAAGAACTGTGGTTTTACTGGCATGATAGTAAATAATAAGTTTTCCAAATCTTATTCTCATTATTTGTTCTGATAAGGAGGACTATCTTTGATTTTTATTATTGAATTTGTATTTAGCAACATTACTAAATTGTCTCAATAATATTAACAGTTTATGTCTGTATTCATTTGGATTTTCTATATACACAGTCATATTATCTGAAATTAACCACTGTTTCCTCTTCTACTCATCACACCTTGTGTTTCTTTCTTCTCTGTGTGTTCCTGTTGGAAGACCCAGTGGCTTTAGAGAGCACCCTCGCTTTGTTCTCAGTCTTAAAGGAAATGCTTTTAATAATTATGTTTTTTTGGTCTTGCCAAGTGGCTTTCGGGATCTTAGTTCCCCCAGTGGGGATCAAACCTGGGCCACCTGCAATGGAAGGAGACCACCAGGAAAGCCCCTTGTTGGCAGACATTCCTTACCACGTTAAAGAAGTTCATTTCTAATGCAAATTTGCTAAGTTTTTAAGAAGCGTGTGTGGGATGTGCACTCTCCTCAATGCCATTTTCTGCATGGACTGAGCTGGTCATGTACTTCTCTTCTCTAATCTGTTCCTGTGGTGAACTGACCTGGTTTCTGCTGCTGCTGCTGCTGCTAAGTCGCTTCAGTCGTGTCGGACTCTGTGCGACCCCATGGATGGCAGCCCACCAGGCTCCACCATCCCTAGGATTCTCCAGGCAAGAACACTGGAATGGGTTGCCATTTCCTTCTCCAATGCATGAAAGTGAAAAGTGAAAGTGAAGTCACCCAGTCGTGTCTGACTCTTAGCGACCCCATGGACTGCAGCCTACCAGACTCCTCCGTCCATGGGATTTTCCAGGCAAGAGCATTTTCATTATAACTCAGCTCAAAGCATTTTAAAATTTCTATTATGATTTTTTTCTTTGGTCCATGGGTTATTTAGAAATTTATTTCTTATTTTCAAAAAATAGGTGAATTTATAGTTTTGTATTTCAAAGAGTCAGACACGACTGAGCGACTTCACTTTCACTTTCTTTATTGGAATATAATTGAAATACAGCACGTGTAAGCTTAAGGTACACAGTATAATGATTTGATTTACATATGTCATAAAATGATGATAATGATATATTTTGTGAACATCCATATCTCATGTAGATACGAAATTAAAGAAATAGAAAATACTATTTTTCTTGTGGTAACTCAGGATCTACTCTCTTAACAACTTTCATATATAATGTACAGCAGCATTAATTATATTTATCATGCTGTAAATTACATTATTGGTGCTTACCTGTCTTATAACTCAGCAGTCCCTAACCTTTTTGGCACCGTGGACTAGTTTTGGGGAAGATGATTTTTCCATGGACAGAAGGGATGCAAGCGATGGGGAGTGGCTGTCAACATAGATGAGGCTTATTTTACTCTTCCACCACTCACCTTCTGGTGTGCAGCCTGGTTCCTAACAGGCCATGGATGGGTAGCAGTTCATGGCCCACTGCTTGGGGACCACTGCTGTTCCTGGGAGTTTGTACCTTTTGCCCATCTTCATCCAGTTCCCCTTTCCCCGATCTTCTGCCTCTGGTAACCACAAATCTGACACCTTTTTCCATGAATTTGTTTGTTTTTGAAGTATAACTGACCTACTTGTGTTAGTTCCTATTACACGACATAATAATTTATATCTCTATACATTTCAAAATGATCACATGGTAGGTCGCCACACAAAGATACTGTGTAGTGGCTGCTCTGTTCCCCACACTGTGCATTCCATCCCTGGGACTCCTTTGTTTTGCCACAGGAAGTCTGTGCCTTCCAATCTCGCTCACGTATTTGTCTCCCCCTCACCCCCGACCCCGGCCACCCCGGGGTGTATCCATGGTGTTTGTTCTCTGTATCCATGACTCTGTTTCTGTTTTTCACTGTTTGTTCATTTGTTTTGTTTTTTAGGTTCCACATATAAGTGAAATTTTAGTGTTTGTCTTACTCTTTCTGATTTATTTCACTTAGCGTAATTCCCTCCAGGTCCACCCATATTGTTGCAAATTATAATATTTCATTCTTTTAAATGGCTGAGTAATATTCCGTTATGTATATATACTACACCTACTTTATCCTCTCACCTGTTTATCGGCACTTAACCTTACTTACATATCTTGGCTATTGTAAATGATACTACAATGAAAGAAAAGGGTGCATATGTCTTTTCTATGTGTTTAGGTTTTTTTTTTTTCCTTAATAAATACCCAGGAGTGAAATTGCTGGTTCTTATGGTAGTTCTATTTTAAGTTTTTTCAGTAATTTCCATACTGTTCTCCACAGTGACTGCATCAATTTACATTCCCACCAACA
>NW_011494861.1:10904955-10927561 GCF_000754665.1 Bison bison bison
TAGTTCTATTTCCAGTTTTTTAAGGAATTTCCATACCGTCTTCCACAGTGGCTGAATCAATTTACATTCCCAAGAACAGTGCAACAGGGTTCCCTTCTCTCCACATTCTGCTGACATTTGTATGTCTTCTTCAGAAAAATGTGTATTCAGATCCTCTGCCCATTTTTTAATCAGGTTGTTCAGTTGATGTTGAGTTGTATAAATTTGTGTATACTTTGAATATTAACCCCTTATCGGAAATATTGTGTGAAAATATCTTCTTCCATTCAGTAGATGGCCTTTTGTTTTGTTCATAGTGTCCTTCACTATACAAAAGCTTTTTAGTTCAATAGTCTCATCTGTTTAGTTTTGCTTTTGTTTCCCTTGCCTGCGGAGACAAATCTGAAAAATATCACTAAGTCTGTTGTCAAAGAACTTATTGCCTATGCGTTCTTTTACAAGTTGTATGGCTTCAGGTCTTATATTTGAGCCTTTCATCCATTTTGAGTTTATTTTTGTATATAATACAGGAGAGTAGTTCAGTTTGAATCTTTTGCGTGTAGCTGTTCAGTTTTCCAAAAATCATTTGTTGAAGAGGCTGTCTTTCCATCATTGTATATTCTTGCCTCCTTTTTTGCAGATTAATTGCCATGTAAGGGTGCTTCTTTTCTGGACTCTCTATCCCATCACTCTATGTCTTTTTTTGTACCAGTATCATACTGTTTTGATTACTGGGGACTTGGAGTACGGTTTGAAACCAGGGAGCATGATTCCTCTAGCTTCATTCTTTCTCAAGATTGTTTGGGCTATTTGGGGTCTTTGAGTTGCCATACAAATTTTAAAATTCTTTATTCTAGTTCTGTGAAAAATACCATTCGTATTTTGATAGGGATTGCACTGAATCTGTAGATTGCCTTGGGTAGTATGGTCATTTTAACAATATTCTTCCAATCCATGAGCATGGTATGTCTTTGCATCTTTTTGTGTCATCTTTAATTTCTTTTTTCAGTGTCTCATTATTTTCTGATTACAGGTGTTTTACTTCCTTAGTTAGAATTAGTCCTGGGTGTTTTAGTCTTTTTTGGTGTGATTGTAAATGGGATTGTTTCTTCATTTCTCTTTCTGATAGTTTGTTGGTGTATAAAAATGCAACAGGTTTCTGTGTATTAATTTTGTATCCTGCAACTTTACTGAATTCATTGATGAGTTCCAGTAATTTTTTGGTGGGTTTTTAGGGTTTTCTGTGTATAGTATCATGTCATCTGCAAACAGTGACAGTTTTACTTCTTCAACTCCAATTTGTATTCCTTTTATTTCTTTTTCTTGTCTGATTGGGCTTCCCAGGAGGCCCAGTGGTCATAGTGAAGACTTCTGACAAAACGTGGTCTACTGGAGGAGGGAGTGCAAACCACTTCAGTATTCTTGTTGTGAGAACCCCATTAGCACTATGAGAAGGCAAAAAGATATAACACCAAAAGATGGCCCCCGCCCAGGCCGGAAAATATCCAATATGCAGTGGGAAAGAGTGGAGGACAATTTCTAATAGCTCCAGAAAGAATGAAGCAGCTGCGCCAAGTGGCAGTGATGCTCAGTTGCAGATGTGTCTGGTAGTGAAAGTAAAGTCTGATGCTGTAAAAAACAACATTGCATAGGAACCTGGAGTGTTAGGTCCATAAATCAAGGTAAGTTGGACATGGTCAAGCAGGAGATGGCAAGAGTGAACATCAGCATCTTAGGAATCAGTGAACTAAAATGGATGGGAATGGGTGAATTTAATTCAGATGACCATTATATCTACTACTGTGGACCAGAATCCCTTAGGAGAAATGGAGTAGCCCTCTTTAGTAAAAAAAAAAAAAAAATTGTCCAAAACACTGTTTTGTATTTGGGTACATTCTCAAAAACAACAGAATGATCTCACTTCATTTCCAAGGCAAACCATTCAACATCATAGTAATCCAAGTCTATGCTCCAATTACCTATGCAGAAGAAGCTGAAGTTGACCGGTTCTATGAAGAACTAATTGCCAGACCTTCTTGAACTAACACCAAAAACAGATGTTCTTTTTTGTGTGTGTGATAAAAAAGTAATTTATTTTTTAATTTATATAATTTTTAACTGAAGGATAATTGCTTTACAGAATTTTGGTTTTCTGTCAAACCTCAACATGAATCAGCCATAGGTATACATATGTCCCCTTCCTCTTGAACCTCCCTCCTATGTTCCTCCCCATCTCACCCTTCTAGGTTGATGCAGAGCCCCTGTTTGAGTTCCCTGAGACATAGAACAAATTCCCATTGGCTATCTCTTTTACATATGGTTATGTAAGTTTCCATGTCACTCTCTCCATACATCACACCCTCTCCTCCCCTTTCCCCATGTCCATAAGTCTCTTCTCTATGTCTGTTTCTCCATTGCTGCCCTGAAAATAAATTCTTTGGTACCATCTTTTTAGATTCCATATATATGTATCAGTATACGATATTTATCTTTCTCTTTCTGACTTACTTGACTCTATGTAATAGGCTCTAGGTTCATCCACCTCATTAGAACTGACTCAAATGCGTTTCTTTTTATGATTGAATAATATTCCATTGTGTATATGTACCAAAAATTCTTTATCCATTCATCTGTTGCTGGACATCTAGGTTGCTTCCATGTTCTAGCTATTGTAAATAGTGTTGCAGTGAACACTGGGGTACATGTGTCTTTTTTAATTTTGGTTTCCTCAGGGTATATGCCTAGGAGTGGGATTGCTGAGTCATATGGTGCTTTTATTACTAGTTTTTTAAGAATCTCCATACCGTCTTCCATAGTGGCTGTATCAATTTACATTCCCACCAACAGTGCAAGAGGGTTTATTTTTTTCCACACGCTCTCCAGCATTTGTTGTTTGTAGACTTTTTAATGATGACCATTCTCACCAGTGTGAGGTGATATCTCATTGTGGTTTTGATTTGCATTTCTCTCATAATGAGTCGGAGAAGGCAATGGCACCCGACTCTAGTACTCTTGCCTGGAAAATCCCATGGACAGAGGAGCCTGGTGGGCTGCAGTCCATGGGGTCACGAAGAGTCAGACATGACTGAGCGACTTCACTTTCACTTTTCACTTTCATGCATTGGAGAAGGAAATGGCAACCCACTCCAGTGTTCTTGCCTGGAGAATCCCAGGGACAGGGGAGCCTGGTGGGCTGCCGTCTATGGGGTCGCACAGAGTCAGACACGACTGAAGTGACTTAGCAGCAGCATAATGAGTGATATTGAGCATCTTTTCATGTGTTTATTAGCCATCTGTAGGTCTTCTTTGGAGAAATGTCTGTTTAGGTCTTTCTCCCACTTTTTGATTGGGTTGTTTGTTTTTCTGATATTGAGTTGTATGAGCTTCTTATATATTTTGGAAATTAATCCTTTGTCAGTTGTTTCCTTTGCTATTACCATCTCCCATTCTGAGAGTTGTCTTTTCACCTTGTTTGTAGTTTCCTTTGATGTGCAAAAGCTTTTAAGTTTAATCCCACTTGTTTACTTTTGTTTTTATTTCCATTACTCTGGGAGGTGGGTCATAGAGGATCTTGCTTTGATTTGTGTCAGCAAGTGTTTGCTTATGTTTTCCTCTAAGAGTTTTATAGATTCTGGTCTTACATTTAGGTCTTTAATCCATTTTGAGTTTATCTTTGTGTTTGGTGTTAGGAAGTGTTCCAATTTCATTCTTTTACATGTAGCTGTCCAGTTTTCCCAGCACCATTTATTGAAGAGGCTGTCTTTTCCGCATTGTATATTCTCACCTCCTTTGTCATAAATAAGGTACCCATAGGTGCAAGGGTTTATTTCTGGGTTCCAGCTCACTGATCCATTCTTCTGCTTCAGATATTCTGCTATTGATTCCTTCTAGAGTATTTTTAATTTCAGTTATTGTGTTGTTTGTATGTTTATTCTTTCATTCTTCTAGGTCTTTGTTAATTGATTCTTGTACTTTCTCCATTCTATTTTCAAGGTTTTTGATCATTTCTACTATAATTATTCTGAATTCTTTTTCAGGTAATTTGCCTATTTCCTCTTCATTTACTTGGGCTTGTGTGTTTCTAGTTTATTTCTTCAGTATTTCTGTGCCTTTTCGTTGTTTTTTTTAACTTATTGTGTTTGAGGTCTCCTTTTCCCAGGCTTCAAGATTTCTTCCTTTTGGTTTCTGCCCTCCTAACCATGGAGATCAGCCCTGGGATCTCTTTGGAAGAAATGATGCTAAAGCTGAAATTCCAGTACTTTGGCCACCTCATGCGAAGAGTTGACTCATTGGAAAAGACTCTGATGCTGGGAGGGATTGGGGTCAGGAGGAGAAGGGACGACAGAGGATGAGATGGCTGGATGGCATCACTGACTCGATGGACGTGAGTCTGGGTGAACTCCGGCAGTTGGTGATGGACAGGGAGGCCTGGCGTGCTGTGATTCATGGGGTCGCACAGAGTCGGACATGACTGAGTGACTGAACTGAACTGAACTGAAGGTTGGCCCAGTGGTTTGTGTGAGCTTTGTGTAGGGTGAGGCTTGTGCTGTTTTTTTTTCCTCTGATGGGCAGGGCTGAGTGAGGTGGTAATCTGTATGCTGATGACTGAGTTTGTATTTTTGTCTTGTCTGTTGTTTGGATGAGGCGTCCTGCACAGGATGATGGTTGGGTGATGCCAGGTCTTGTATTCAAGTGGTTTCCTTTGTGAGAGTTCTCACTATTTGATAATCCCTAGGGTTAGTTCTCTGGTAGTCTAGGGTCTTGGAGTCAATGCTCCCACTCCAGAGGCTCAGGGCTTGATCTCTGACCAGAAACGGAGATTCCACAGGTGGTTTGTTATGGTGTTAAATGGGATTAAAACAAATACCCATAAATGAGAAACCAAAGGTGAACCCCAGATAAATGGCAGTTACAAAATCAGGCAAATAAGAATTAAAATAATGAAATATGCACGTATACATATACACCCATAAGCAAAATAAACACAGTCCAACAGGTACAGTAGTTGACCAGGTGAACAAAGGAAACCAAAAATGATATCCACCAGTTAAGAGCAAAACTTAACTAAAGCACAAGCTGGAAAGCAAAACTAAAGCAAGGTGCCAACTGGGGAATAAGGCAATGAAAACAAAACTAACAGATATGGTGAGAAAAAAAAGAAAAGAAAGAATAGAAATGCAAAGTTAAATAGAGGTAGATAAAGAATATTTATATATATTAAAGATTAACTTAAAGGGGAAAAGAACAGTAGGAAAAGCAAACAAAGGACTGAATGTAGAAAAAATAATAATTGGTTTAAATTTTTTAAAATTAAATTAAATAGAAAAGGAAAACTATAGAACTCCATAGAACTCCATAGTTAAAGGCCAACTTAGAGGCAGAGGTTTATAACAGCAATAAAAAGTGTGACTGAAAAAAAAACTCAAAAGCTTAATTAGATTTCATAGTGCTAATAAAATTGACAACTATAACAGAAGATAAAAAAAAGAAAAAAAAGATAAAAAATCCAAAAGAAACTATGGAACAAGTCAAAATATAAGAATAATAAATGTTTTACTTGAGTCTCTGCTGTCAGCTTCCTTTCCTTCACTGGGAGTCACAGTCCACCTCGCCTGGGATGCTCTCCAACACTGTGCTGGTCTCTGGATCTTCTGTGGGGCATCTCAAACTTTAACATGGTCCTACTCCTGTGTGTTCTTGCCTCCAGTGTCCACAGCTATCCCAGAACTAGTGTGTTTTCTTTTATGGGAGCTTTCAGTGTCCTTTCATATATTCAATAGAAACAAAGTCTGCCTAGTTGATTGTGTGGATTTAATCTGAAGCTTGTACAGCTGGTGGGAAGGTTTTGGGTCTTCTTCCTTAGCCACAGTGCCCCTGGGTTTCAATTGTGGTTTTATTTCTACCTCTGAATGTGGGTCATCCACTGGGGTTTGCTAGTGAGGGTGCCCTGGAGAACTTGGGTTTGACCCTGTGAAGGCCAGGTGTGGAGGTGGTGTGGCTGCTTGGGTCACAGGGGTTCTGCCAGCACCAGGCACTCAGGGGAGTTAGCAGCTAGGGCATCAGGAAATATAGTGCTCTAGAAGGGTATGGCAACCAGTATTGGACAATACACTCCAGTATTCTTACCTGGAGAACCCCACTAACAGAGAAGCCTAGCAGGCCACAGGATTGCAAAGAGTTGGACACAACCCAAGCGGCCCACATGCAGAGATGCAAGACTTTTTTGCCTGTGGCAGCTCTGCCCCAGTGAGGGTTGAGCGTGAAGGTGGCACAGCTGCTTGGGTTGCAGGGGTCCTGGCACGCCAAGTGTGCAGGGACAGCCTCAGCTGCAGGAGTTACAGCCCTATCAGAGTCTTTTTTTTGGGCATCTGGTAGCTGGTGATCAGAAGGCCTCTTTGCCTAGTCTTTCTCTGTAGCCCCGCCCATTCAGGCACTTAGAGGGATCCCTTGCCTGAGGTCTGAATCTCTGTTGTTCCACGCATCAGGCACTTAAAGGGGCACCCTGTGTGGGGTCCTACTCTGTAGTTTGGTGTGTCAGACAAATAGACAGCCTCTCTATTGTTCAGCTGCCTTTGCTGGCCTGTGGGGAGAAAGGCTAGGGTGATGGCTCCACCCCCTAAACATGACTCAGCAGTATCACCTTGCTTCCATGGCTGCCTGGCTTTCCTCCAAAGGCATTTCCCACCACAATCTCCTCCCTCATGTCCCCTTGGCCCATCTCTCTGCAGTCAACAGCAGCCCTCACCTTGGGATTACTCCACAATCCCTACGCTCCAGCTCCCAGGCACTGCACCTTCTAGGGGACCTGCCCCCCTGTCTGGGGTATGTATGGCTGCGGCAAGGACTGTCTGATTCTCTTTCCATTGACGCTGTCACAGATCAGCTGTTTCACTCTCAGCCTTAGTAAATGTTTCTCCTCTGACTCAGACAGTTGCCCGGATGTGGGGATTGGATCCTTTCTTCAGTTATCCCACCTGCCGAGGGCAGGTCTAGTCCTACTAACACTCCTGTTTCCCCCCCTAGTTCCTTCCTCCTACCGAGTTTTGCATGGTTCTATATATTCTTTTTTATTGGTCAGGTACTCCTGTCCACTCTCAGCTGGTGTTCTGCGAGCACTTCTGTGTCTGAAGGTGTATTCCTGATGTATCCACGGAGAGAGATGTACTCCACAACCACCTACTCCTCCGCCATCTTGTTCCTCCCCAGATGTTCTTTTCATCGTAGGGGACCGGAATGCGAAGTAGGAAGTCAAGAGATACCTGGAGTAACAGGCAAATTTGGCCTTGGAGTACACAATGAAGCAGGGCAAAGGCTAACAAGTTCTGTCAAGAGAACACACTAGTCATAGCAAACACCCTTTCCAACAATGCAAGAAATGTCTCTACACATGGACATTACCAGATGGTCAATACCAAAATCAGATTGATTATATTTTTTGCAGCCGAAGATGGAGAAGCTCTGTATAGTCAGGGAAAACAAGACCTGGAGCTGACTGTGGCTCAGCTCATGAGCTCCTTATTGCAAAATCCGGACTTATATTGCAGTAAGTAGGGAAAACCATTAGACCATTCAGGTATGCTACTGCTACTGCTAAGTCACTTCAGTAGTGTCCGACTCTGTGCGACCCCAGAGATGGCAGCCCATCAGGCTCCCCCGTCCCTGGGACTCTCCAGGCAAGAACACTGGAGTGGGTTGCCATTTCCTTCTCCAATGCATGAAAGTGAAAGGGAAGTCGCTCAGTCGTGTCCGACTCTTAGCGACCCCATGGACTGCAGCCTACCAGGCTCCTCCATCCATGGGATTTTCCAGGCAAGAGTACTGGAGTGGGATGCCATTGCCTTTTCCGAGACCATTCAGGTATAACCTAAATCAAATCGCTTCTGATCATACAGTGGAGGTGACAAACAGATTCAAGGGATTAGATCTGGTAGACACAGTGCCTGAAGAACTATGGACAGAAGTTTGTAACATTGTACAGGAGGCAGTGACCAACAACATCCTAAAAAAATAGAAGTTCAAGAAGGCAAAGTGGTTGTCTGCAAGGCCTTACAAATTGCTGAGAAAAGAAGAGAAGCGAAAGGCAATAGAGAAAGGGAAAGATTTACCCATCTGAATTCAGAGTTCCAAAGAATAGCAAGGAGAGATAAGAAAGCCTTCTTCAATGAACAACAATTCAAAGAAATAGAGGGAAACAGTAGAACAGAAAAGGCTAGAGATCTCTTCAAGAAAACTGGAGTTATCAAGAGAAACTTTCATGCAAGGATGGGCACAATAAAGGACAGAAATGGCAAGGACTTAACAGAAGCAGAAGAGATTAAGAAGAATTGGCAATAATACACAGAAGAACTATACAAAAAAGATCTTCATGACCCAGATAACCATGATGGTGTGATCACTCACCTAGAACTAGACATCCTGGAGTGTTAATTCAATTGGCCCTTAGGAAGCTTTACTATGAACAAAGCTGGTGGAGGTAATGGGAATTCCAGCTGAGTTATTTAAAATCCTAAAAGATGATTTTGTTAAAATGCTGCACTCAATATGTCACCTAATTTGGAAAACTCAGCCCTGGTCACAGGACTGAAAAAGGTTAGTTTTCATTCCAATCCCAAAGAAGAGCAATGCCAAAGAATGTTCAAACTACCGTACAACTGCACTGATTTCACATGCTAACAAGGTAATGCTCAAAATCCATCAAGCTAGGCTTCAGCAGTATATGAACTGAGAACTACCAGATGTACAAACTGGGCTTAAAAAGACAGAGAAATCAGAGATCAAATTACCAACATTCGTTGGCTTATAGAGAAAGCAAGGGAATTCCAGAAAGATATCTACATCTGCTTCATTGACTACACTAAAGCCTTTGACTGTGTTGTTGTTCAGTCGCTAAGTCACGTCCAACTCTGCAACCCCATGGACTGTATGTAGCACACCAAGCTTCCCTATCCTTCACTATGTCCCAGAGTTTTGCTCAAATTCATGTCCATTGAGTCAGTGAGGCTATTTAACCATCTCATCCTCTGCTACCCCCTTCTCCTTTTGCCTTCAATCTTGGCCAGCATCTGGGTCTTTTCCAGTGAGTCAGCTCCTTCACACCAGATGGCTAAAGTATTGGAGCTTCAGTTTCAGCATCAGTCCTTTTAATGAGTATTCACATTCATTGATTTGTGGATACTGAAAAATCCTTGCATCCCTGGGATACATCCCACTTGATTGTGGTATGTGATCCTTTTAACATATTATTGGATTCAGTTTGCTGGTATTTTGTTGAGGATTTTTGCATCTATATTCATCAGTGATACTGACCTGTAATTTTTTGTGTGCAATATCTTTGTCTGGTTTTAGTATTAGGGTGATGCTGGCCTCATAGAATGAGTTCAGAAGCATTCCTTCCTCTGCATTTTCTTGGAATGGTTTGAGAAGGATAAGTGTTAACTCTTCTCTTTAATGTTTGGTAGAATTCACCTGTGAAGCCATCTGCTCCTGGAGTTCTGTTTGTTGACAGTATTTTTTTAAATAGCTTTTTGAGGAAGTCTCTTATGGTGCTTTGTATTTCTGTGATGCCAGTTGTAACATTTTTTAATTTATTCTTTTTATTTTACAATTTTTAAAATTATTCGTTTACTTATTCACTTTTGGCTGCGTCAGGTCTTAGTTGCAGTGCACAGGCTTCGCTCTAGTTGTGGTGCATGGAGTCCAGCATGTGGGCGCTATAGCTGGGATGCTCAGGCTTAGTTGCCCCGCAGTGTGTGGGATCCTGGTTCCCTGAGACTGAACCCACATTCCTTGCATTGAAAGTCAGATTCTTAGCCACTGGACCACCAGGGAAGTCCCCTAATTTTTATGTTGAAGTATAGTTTATTTACTTTGTTGTGTTAGTTTCAGGTTGTAAAGCGAAATGATTCAGATGTACGTATATCCATTCTCTTTCAGATTCTTTTCCCATATAATTTTTTACAGAATACTGAGTATAGTTCCCTGTGCTATATAGCAGATCCTTGTTAATCATCTATTTTACATATATTATTGTGTGTATGTTAATTCCAAACTCCTACTTTATCTCTTCCCGCCATGTCTCCCCTTTGGTAACCATAAGTTTGTTTTCAAAGTCTGTGAGTCTGTTTCTGTTTTGTAAATAATTTCATTTGTATTGTGTTTTTTTAGATGCCACATATGAGTGAGATCATATGATATTCATCTTTTTCTGACTCACTTTACTCAGAATGGAAGTCTCTAGGTCCATCTCACTGCAAATGGCATGATTTCATTCTTTTTTTAATGGTTGAGTTATATTTTCTTGGAATGGTTTGAGAAGGATAAGTGTTAACTCTTCTTCTTAATGTTTGGTAGAATTCACCTGTGAAGCCATCTGCTCCTGGAGTTCTGTTTGTTGACAGTATTTTTTAAAATAGCTTTTTGTGGAAATCTCTTACGGTGCTTTGTATTTCTATGATGCCAGTTGTATATATATGATCATATATATATATATATATATATATATCTCACAACTTCTTTTTCCATTCATCTGTCAATGGACCGTAGGTTGCTTCTATGTCTTGGCTATTGTAAATAGTGCTGCTATGAACACTGGAATGTATGTATCTTCAAATTATGGTTTTCTCTAGATAGATGCCCACCAGTGGGATTGCTAGATCACATGGTAGCCCTATTTTCAGTTTTTATGGAACTTCCATACTATTCTTCATAGTGACTGTACCAATTTACATTTCCATCAACAGTGCAGGAGGGTTCCCTTTTCTCCACACCCTCTCTAGCATTTATCATTCGTATGCTTTTTGAGGATGGCCATTCTTACCGGTTGAGAAATTTGTATGCAGGTCAGGAAACAACAGTTAAAACTGGACATGGAACAACAGACTGGTTCCAAATAGGAAAAGGAGTACATCAAAGCTGTATATTGTCACCCTGCTTATTTAACTTATATGCAGAGTACATCATGAGAAATGCTGGGCTGGAAGAAGCACAAGCTGGAGTCAAGATTGCCGGGAGAAATATCAATAACCTCAGATATGCAGATGACACCACCCTTATGGCAGAAAGTGAAGAGGAACTAAAAATAAAAAGCCTCTTGATGAAGGTGAAAGAGGAGAGTGAAAAAGTTGGCTTAAAACTCAACATTCAGAAAACGAAGATCATGGCATCTGGTCCCATCACTTCATGGGAAATAGATGGGGAAACAGTGTCAGACTTTATTTTTCTGGGCTCCAAAATCACTGCAGATGGTGACTGCAGCCATGAAATTAAAAGACACTTACTCCTTGGAAGAAAAGTTATGACCAACCTAGATAGCATATTGAAAAGCAGAGACATTACTTTGCCAACAAAGGTCCGTCTCGTCAAGACTATGGTTTTTCCAGTGGTCGTGTATGGATGTGAGAGTTGGACTGTGAAGAAGGCTGAGCGCCGAAGAATTGATGCTTTTGAACTGTGGTGTTGGAGAAGACTCTTAAGAGTCCCTTGGACTGCAAGGAGATCCAACCAGTCCATTCTGAAGGAGATCAGTCCTGGGTGTTCATTGGAAGGACTGATGTTGAAGCTGAAACTCCAGTACTTTGGCTACCTCATGCCAAGAGTTGACTCATTGGGAAAGACTCTGATGCTGGGAGGGATTGGGGGCAGGAGGAGAAGGGGATGACAGAGGATGAGATGGCTGGATGGCATCACTGACTCGATGGACGTGAGTTTGA
The DNA here is from genome assembly GCF_000754665.1 of Bison bison bison. Lineage (NCBI taxonomy): Eukaryota > Metazoa > Chordata > Mammalia > Artiodactyla > Bovidae > Bison > Bison bison. The sequence goes on from NW_011494861.1 coordinate 10,916,643, forward strand.
GTGAACTCCGGGAGTTGGTGATGGACATGGAGGCCTGGGGTGCTGTAGTTCATGGGGTCGCAAAGAGCTGGACACGACTAAGCGAGCAACTGAACTGAACTGATTTTTACTGGTGTGCGGTGATACCTCATATAGTTTTTGATTTTCATTTCTCTAATAATCAATGATGTTGAGCATCTTTTCATGTGTTTGTTGACCATCTGTATTTCTTCTTTGGAGAAACGTCTAAATGGGTCTGCCCATTTTTTTATTGGGTTTGTTTGTGGGATTTTGTGTGTGTGTGTACGTTGTTTTGGCCATGCTGCAAATGTGTGGGATCTTACTTCCCTGACCAAGTGACTAGAGATTGAACCCGTGCCCCCTGCAGTGGAAGCACAGAGTCCTAAGCAATGGGCTGGCAGGGCACTCCCCAGTTGTTTGTTTTTTATATTGTGCTTCATGAGCTGTTTGTACATTTTGGAGATGAATTCCTTGGTTGCTTCCTTTGCAAATATTTTCTCCCATTCTCTGAGCTGTCTTTTCTTTTTGTTTATGGTTTCCTTTGCTGTGCAAAAACTTTACAGTTCAGTTAAGTCCTATTTGTTTATTTTTGTTTTTATTTTCATTACTCTAGGAGATGGTTCAAAAAAGATGTTGCGATTTGTGTCAAAGAGTATTCTGCCTGTATTTTCCTCTAACAGTTTTATAGTATCCAGTCTTATATTTAGGTCTTTAATCCATTTTGAGTTTATTTTTGTGTGTGGTATGAGAATTCTGATTTCATTATTTTACATGTAACTGTTCAGTTTTTCCAGAACCACTTATTGAAGAGACTGTCTTTTCTCCATCGTATATTCTTACCTCCTTTGTTTTAGATTAATTAACCATAAATGTGTGGGTTTATTTCTGGGCTTTCTGTCCTGTTGCATTGACATGTATTTCTGCTTGTAACTTCTTTTTTACTTCTGATTTCTAGATTTGAGCCCTCTCTCTGTTTTTCTCTTGTTGAGTTGGCCTCAAGATTTATCAATTCTGTTTATCTTTTCAGAGAACCAGCTCAGTTTCATTGCTATTGTTTATTTAAGTCTCTATTTCATTTATTTCTGTTCTGATCTTCATGATTTCTTTCCTTCTGCTAAGTGGGTTTTGTTTGTTCTTTCTCTAATTGCTTTAGGTTATATTTAGGCTGTTTATTTGAGATTTCTCTTGTTTCCCATGGTAAGCCTGTATGTCTATAAACTTACATCCTATAACTGCTTCTGCTGCATCCCACAGGTTTTGGATTTTGTTGGCTTGTTTTCCTTTGTGCCTAGGTCAAATTTGTCCCTAGAAGAAAATTTTAATTTCCTCTCTGATTTCGGCAGTGATCCAGTTGTTGTTTAGTAGTGTATTGTCTAGCCTCCTTGTGTTTGTGTTTCCTGTGGTTTTTTCCTTGTAGTTGGTTTTCAGTCACGTAGTTTTGTGGTCAGAAAGGATGCCTGATATGATTTCAATTTTCTTAGATTTGTTGAGACTTGATATGTGGCCTATTCTGTGATCTGTCCTAGAGACTGTTTCATGTACACTTGAAATTATTTGCTATTTTTGAATGGAATGTTCTATATAGATCTATTAAGTTCATTTGGTCTAATGTGTCATTTAAGTCATTGTTTTCTTATTGATTTTCTGTCTGGATGACCTGTCCATTAATGTAAGTGGGGTGTTAAAGTCCCCCCTTACATTAACTATTATAGTGTTACTATCAGTTTCTCCTTTTGTGTTTGTTAATATTAATACTTGCTTTATGTCTTTAGGGGCTCCTATATTGGGTGCGTATTTGTTTACAATTGTTCATCTTTTTCTTGGCTTGATCCTTCGATCATTATGTAGGGTTCTTCTTTGTTTCTTATAACAGCCTTCGTTTTAAAGTCTACTTTGTCTGATATAACTATTGATAACTCAGCTTTCTTTTCATTTCCATTTTGCATGGAATACCTTCTTCCATCATGTCTTTAAGTCTGTATGTGTCTCTAGATCTGAAGTGAGTCTCTTGTGAAGTGAAAGTCGCTCAGTTGTGTCTAACTCTTTGCGGCCCCATGGACTGTAGCCTGCCAGGCTCCTCTGTCCATGGAATTCTCCAGGCAAGAATACTTGAATGGGTAATCATTCCCTTCTCCAGGGGATCTTCCCAACCCAGGATCAAACCCAGGTCTTCCTGCATTGCAGGTGGATTCTTTACCATCTGAGCCACCAGGGTAGCCCAATAATACTGGAGTGGGTAGCCTATCCCTTCTCCAGGGGATCTTCCCATCCCAGGAATTGAACCAGGGTCTCCTGCACTGCAGGTGGCTTCTTTACCAGCTGAGTTACCAGGGAAGCTCTTTACTGGAATGGGTTGCCATACCCTCCTCCAGGGATCTTCCCAACCCAGATCTTTCCAACCCAGGGACAGAACCCAGGTCTCCCTCATTGCAGGCAGATTCCTTACTGTCTGAGCCACCAGGGAAGCCCATGAATATTGGAGTGGGTAGCCTGTCCCTTCTCCAGGGGATCTTTCCAACCTTGGAATTGAACTGGAGACTCCTGCACTGCAGGCAGATTCTTTACCAGCTGAGCTATGAAGCAGCATATATGTGGGCCCATTCAGTCACTCTGTGTCTTTTAATTAGGGCATTTAGTCCATTTGCATTTGAAGTAGTTACTGATAGGTACGTACTTCTTGCTATTTAGTTAGTTGTTTGAGGGCTGTGTTTTTAGTTCTATTTTGTTCTTTTCTTCTTCTGTTCTCCTCTCTTATGATTTGATGATGGTCTTTATTGTTACCTTTGGATTCCTTTCTCTTTGGTATGTGTGTATCTATTACAGATTTTTAGTTTGTGGTTACCATGAGCCTCATATACAGCAGTGTGTATGTATGTGTGTTAGTTGCCCAGTTGTGTCTGACTTTAGCACACCAGGCTCCTCCGTTCATGGAATTCTCCAGGCAAGAATACTGAGTGGGTAGCCATTCTCTTCTCCAGGGGATCTTTCCAACCCAGGGATTGAACCTCAGTCTCCTGTATCGCAGGCAGATTCTTTACCACCTGGGCCACTAAGGAGGCCCAGATGTGTGTGTGTGTGTATACATGCCACTGGCGGGTGGGGCTGAGGGGTCTAGGATGTCCCAAATTGATGTTGGCCTGCAGGTGAGTGGGACCAGATCCTGGGGTGATGTTGGCCTGCAGGTGGGCAAGCTGGGTCCTGATATGGCACGGCGTGGGGCTGTGGTAGTTCTGATCTGGCATCTGCCCATTGGAGGGCAGGGCTGGGGCCCAGGGCTTCCAGAATTGGTATCAAGCCAGTGGTGGGTCTGGCAGCAGGGTCTGGGGGTCCTGGAGCTGGTGTGTCAGCTCACTGGTGTGCAGGCGGGGTCCTAGCACTGGTAAGCCAGAGGGCAGAGTGTGACATGGCACTCGCTGCCCTGTGCCCTAATGTTAGAGCCAGCTCCCCGAGAACAGCTGCTGGCAGCGTCCCTGTCCCCAGGGTGAGCTGCCCGCACCTCCAGCCTCTCCAGGAGGTTTCCTGAGATCAGCAGTGGGTCTGGCCCAGGCTCCTTTCCGTTTCCTGTTTCTGCTTGGGGCCCCGAGTGTGTGGGACTTTGTGCAAGTCCTCTAAGAGCAGTGTTGCTATTCCCACAGCCCTCTGCCTCTCCCAAAGGGAAGTCCATGCTGGCCTTCAAAGTCAGATGTCCAGGGGCCTGTCTTCCTGATGCCAACCCCCAGGGTGGGGAGCCTGATATGGGTCTTGGACCCCCCTCCTTGGGGAGAACCTCTGCAATTATGATGGTCCTTCAATTTGGGGTTCCCCCCAGGTGTGGGTCTTGATGCACCACGACTTTGCCCCCACCCCACCCCATTGAAGGTCCTCCTTTACGTCTTTGATTGTAGACCGTCTTTTCTGCTGCGCTAATCCTTACACGTCTGTTATATTCTGGGTGTGAGACCTTCCTCAAATCTGTGTACTGTAGATAATTTCTCATATTCTGTGGCCTCTCTTCATCTTCTTAATGTCTTTGTAGAAGACAGATGGTTAATTCTTTGAAATCCAGTTTTTTAAATGTTTTTTTAAATCCATCTCTGTACTTTGTAAACTTTTTGCAGCTGATTTTGCCCCAGGATGGAAGAAGACGACAAGAAGTTTTTGGATGACAAGCCGCTCGTGGAAGATGGTAATTAAGAAGGGTCTCCTCACAAAGAACATACATTTCACAGCACAGAAGGCACAGGGTGGGCTTGATCAGGGCCCTTTAATTCCCTTTTTTTCATAGAAGCTACATTTTTTAAGCTCACATTTTTCTTGAAAAGGCAGCCTACAGTATTCTGTCTTTAACTGGAGAAAGGGTTCACGTGGCTGAGACCTTGAAGATGGTGACTGTGGTTTCCAGCGTCTCTGTGGAGGAATCTGGTGCTGTTTACTCCAGTCCTCTGAATGTGATCTGTTCTTGTTTTATTTTCCTGGAAACTTTTGGATTAAAAAAAAAGTCCTATGATCTGCAGTTCCTCTAAGACATGCTTTGGTTTGGGCTAGTGCTGGACACCAGCAGGACAGCTTTACAAGGACACTGATGTCCCTGCCCCACTAGGACCCACTTCCATGCCTGAGAGCCCCTGCCCCGAAGCTGTGCTGCCTTCTCCCTTCTACTGACCCCTGTCTCATGACTGTAGATTCATGCCTTTTAGAACTTCTTTTCAGTCATTTTTGCTGAGCTTTAATGAAGGACTGGAGCTAAGCCGTGTTTTGCTGGAAATCGGCCGTGATTCTCAAAGGCAATAATTCTCACACTTTTTTGTCAGGAAACTCCATTATATTCCTAAAAAATTACTGAAGACCCAAAGAGCGCTGGTTTACATCAGTTATACCTTTCAGTGTTTACTGCATTAAGAACTAAAGCTAAAAAAATGTTATTTACTCACTTAAAATAGCAGTAATAAACCTGCTGGGTGTAACATGCAGAGCCTAGCCTAAGAGCAGATGTCTGCCTTTCACTAGTCTGGTGTGGTATCCTGTGTCATGTGGCCTCTGGAAAACTCTGAAAGGTTGTTGCTGAGCCATGAAAGACGCCAGGATTCTTGGCCTCCGGAGGAGAGGGATTTAATCTGGGCCCAGTGACAAGGCTTGATCACTCAGAGCTTTTGTGTAATACCGTTTTATTAAAGTATAAAAGAGATAGATGTAGACATCAGAAGGGGGCAGAAAGTGTCCCCCTTGCAAGTTTTAACGAGCTGTTTTATGTCTGTTAGAAAGGTATTAATCAGATAAGAGAGACACCTCAAGGCTGAGGGAGTTTCACCAGGCCCCTCTCCCACAATATGCATTTTTGAGATAGGACTGCCTGAGGGGTGTCCTCCCCCAGCCATAAAACAATTGATATGAATACTGGTTTGTTGAGCTATTATCAGCCCAAGGTTTGAGAAAGGAAAAAAGTTAGTCTTAGGTGGAACCATTTTGAAGAAAGGCAAATTCCAAAGCAAATACATAGTTTTATTAACATAGTTTAAGAAAAACATTTGCATAAGAAAAACGCATTGGTTAGCTCAAGGTTTGAGAAAAGTTAAGTTCAGGTGGAACCAGGTGTCGCCATGGCAACACAGAATCTTAAGAGAAACCTCCTTTTAATTTTGAATAAAGAAGGAAAAAGAATCTGACACTTGTAGTTTGTTTCCTCCTGCCACTTAAGGGAGAGATAAAAAATGGCACTGCAGTCTATTTCCTCTGTTTGGAGACCCCTGGCCTTCCTGCCTGTTACCCTGTCAGCTCCACGCCACACTCACTGATCTCAGGGCGGAAGAGACAGGTAGTGTTTTGCTATTGTTACAAAAATAGCTTTGAAGTGCCGACCCCTGGAAAGGGTTAACCGGGCCACGTTTTGAGAATCGCTGCACCTGTCAGGATTTATCCAGGAGCCTCAGGCTTGAGGGTCTCCATCTGCTTTCTCTTGCTTGACGTCTAGACACAGAGGAGCTGGAGGACCCAGAGCTTGTGCTGGACTGTGTCCCCAGGGAGGCTGAGCAGAAGGCCGGCCTGGGAAGCTCCTGGTAACTGACCTGGGTGAGGACGGGGTGAGGGGACCTCTGTATTCTGGACAGTACGGTGGGGGAACATAGCCCCCACACAAGGGTAGCAGGTGTCCTTTCCACGTCAAGTCCAGGAATAGAGCAGAGCAAGGACAAGCAGAAGCAGAGGTTGACTGCTCAGGAGAAAAGGCAGGCCTGCCTGCTGCGCAGGGACTTGAGCCACCTGGACCAGCTGCATGAAGAGAAAGACCTTTTCATCCAGAAGACAAGGTAAGTGGGCCAGCCGGTCCCCTGCCCCAGGCTGTGTGGGTGCCCTGGCCGCGGGGGTTCCCTGCCCTCCACTCCTATCTAACCAGCAGTAACACTGCTGTGTGGATGACATGAAACTTCACTCATGAATGTGTGAGATGGAGGAGGAGAGGTCAGCCACCCCGGGCCTGGTCCCATCCAAGGAGAGGGAGACTGAGGCCTGGGGTACGCACGACCACTCACCCTGATTCTGGCTCAACTTCCAGGGGGGAGCTACGTGCCTGCCGCAGGAGGATGGAACTCCTAGTCAAGCAGCAGGAGAGTGTGGCAGCCGAGATAGCTGCAGAGAGGGCAGCCAACAACATGTAGGTCTGAGGTTGGAGGTGGGGCCTTGGGGCCAGTGTGTGAGCAAGGAGCCATGTCCACCCAATTGTGACCCGCATCTAGTGCCCACTGCACCCAGGTGGCAAGGGAATGGACCCATCTCCTGCCCTTGTGGGAATCTGACAGCTGCAGCAGACACCAGGAGTCAGGTGGCCACGACCCGGGAGGGAGGTCACTTTGATACGGGTGTCCAGGGGGCCCTCCCTGAGAAGGGGACCCACAGGCTGGAACCTGAGTGATAGAAACAGCAGCCACGCGGCACTGGAGCAGGAGCACCAGGGTGGGCTAGGTAGGGGTGGGGAGGAGCATCCAGCACAGGGCCTCAGATGGCACCAGGTCACGGGCCTGCAGACCAGAGCCATCTGGTCAGTGTCACTAAAGGCCATTCTCATAGAGATGACCCCATCCGCTTCTGCCCTTAGAGGGGGTATTTAGGGGCGGTGCATCTGTGTGTCCTACCCCATCACCACCCACCCATTCATCAGAGCATAACTGGGCTCAGATGACTGGGGGTCAAAGGCACTTGAAGTAGAAATTTCAAGGGGATTTCTTGAAGCGCACCACCCCCGCCAAGGAGGGATTGGCCAAGGGCGGGTCTCTCGGTGGCTTTTGTCCTCGAGATGCTTCTGGTTGGCAGATGAGTATGCTGGGTCCTTCCTGGGCCAAAACCAGGCTGGGCCTGCTGCTCTGAGGAGCTGGCAACCAGGGAACAGCTCCCCATCCTGTTAGAGAGGCCAGTGGAGCGGGTAAAGGCAGCGTGGTCAGATCAGTGAGAGTAGGCCCAGCAGAAGCCTGCCTTCGGCCATGTTTCTGCCCGCCCAGCTGACACTCATCTCCTGCAAGTGAAAAATCAGTTGAAGGCATGGCTGGCTGGGGGCCGGCAACCCTAAGGCCCTGATTGCCGCTGTCCCTGCGGTCCCCAGGGCAGCCATGGGCCGCCTGGAGGCAGCGTCGCGGCGCCTGTGCTCGGAGCTGAAGAACGAGCGGGACCTGCAGGCGCAGATGATGGCGGTGCTGCAGCAGAGCCAGTGAGTCCAGGCCGGCTGGGGGCGGGCGCCTGGAGACAGAGAACCACACTTGGCACTTGACTTTCAAGCTGCCTAAAAATGGAAGGGTAGCCAAGACTTCCCTTTTTGTTCAGTGTTTTTCACTTTCTCCACGTTTCTTTGAATTCTTAGGAACCGTGAAATCAGCTGCTTCTTCCTTTTTTCCTGCTCTTTGTGCCCCCATGGAACAACTGAAACGATTTTTAAATCTTTATGCCTTTTCTACAAGCATCCCCCCAGACCCCACCCCCTAGAGAGATACTCCACCTGGAGCTTGTCCTGGCAGCCCTGCCGTGCGCCAGCCAACATCTGGGCTGCTCCTCACCAGCCTGGGACACCCCTGGTGGCCCTGCCTTTGTCCATCACTGTATCGTCCATTTAGTTTTTTAAAGCTTCTAACTTTTGAAAGAATTTCAAGTTTACAGAAGACTTGCAAAAACAGCACAAAGAATCCCCAGTGTCCCCTCCATTATCTGGTGACACTTTACAGCAAGAGGGTCCCACCTGGGGTGGTTACAGAGGGTTGTCCTGCCTCCAGTAGGAAGGGCCTTCTGACCTCAATATTTCTGAAGATTCCGCCCCCAGAAGGGCCCCCCAAGTTGCCTTTGTGTGATGTCTCCTCAGGACGGTGGCCTGGGATCCCCTACCTGGTGCCCCCCAGCAAGAGTCCTGAAGGCCACTGGTCCCCTTTCTTGGTGGGGGAGATTTCAGTCCCTTGATGGAGACGCGGTCTGCAGGGCTCCTTCTGCGCAGCCACGCTTTTCCTGTGGGAACTTGCTGGAACTTGTGCACTGTGTCAGCCTGGAGAGCCCCTCCCCGCCCCTCTCACGCTCCCGTTTTGCATTTACTGATGTTTCTCGCTTGAATCGGTTGTGATGATGGCTGCCAAAGGGCAATTTTCATTCACTTTTTGTGTGTGTGGCCCCCTGGCCACCTGGGGTGGGAGCAGAGTCCTCACCACCGGACCGCCAGGGAGGTCCGTGCAAGCAGTTTTCTAATTCTGTGAGTCTTTCTAAGTGTGCGAGTTCTCATCCTGCTGTAGAGAACAACGTCTCATGTCTCTCTGTGTCAGTGCAGACTCTCCAATTTCTTTTCTGCTCAGTGACTTGTTCCTGCTCCATCTTTATCGTCCCCAGTTTGGCCAGTGGGACCTCTTTCAAGCTGGCTCTCTGTCATTTTTCCAGCACTTTCTGGGGGTAACAACAAGTTCCAGGCTTGCTTGTTTATTGTTGCCCAGCTCTGGACCTGCCAGGTGTGCCCAGAACCTGGTTTCTTGCAGAGAGAACGGTGTTTAGGGATCCAGGGTGGGTACCAGGGGGACTCACTGCTCCAGGCTGTCTCTCAGACAGAGCTGGGAAGCACATGTTCTTCTGTGTGTCTGCTGAAACAGGAGTTCATGCCTGGAAGTCCAGCTCCAACAAAAGCAGAGGCTCACCCTCATCTCCCGTCTGACCTGCTCTGTCTCTTCTCTGACCTTCAGAGGCTCACCCTCGTCTCCTGTCTGATCTGTCTTGTCTCTTCTCTGACCTTCAGAGGCTCACCCTCGTCTCCCGTCTGACCTGCTCTGTCTCTTCTCTGACCTTCAGAGGCTCACCCTTGTCTCCTGTCTGATCTGTCTTGTCTCTTCTCTGACCTTCAGAAACTTGCCGCTCATTATCCTCTGTGTTTTCACTCATTTTCCTCTGTGTTTTCACTCATTTCTCCTCCCACCAAATGCCAGTCTGCTGACCATGCCCAGCTGCCTGCTCCTCAGGCCCTGACCCAGGGAGCCCAGCTGCCTGCCCCCCTCATGTGGGCGTGGCCAATGCCCACTTACTTTCTTACAAATCAGCTAAGGTCTAATTTACATGCAAGAAAACGCACATCAGATGTCCCCTCGTGTGTCCCACCCATCAGCAGCACCGACCCCAGCGATCATGGGTGTCCCCCCCGCCCCGCCTCATTAGGTGTGCGGACCCTGCAGTGCTTACTGCCTTGCGCCCACTCCTCCTCCCTACACAGCAGCCACGAGGCACCTCCCTTCATGGCTGCAGAGTCCACTGCCATTTGCGTCACGGCTGAGCAGGGCCGCCCAGGCCCCTCCTGGCTCCCATTGGAAGCCCACCCAGTTCCATGGCCCAGTCAGTGTCCGCCTTGGACAGCATAGTGGCCCCTCTGCTCTCTGGTGCAGTCATCAGCTTCAGCTTCCAGCTCCATGGCCTCGTTGCTGGTTCTTCCTTGGATGTTGCTCCGTGAGCACCAAGGCTTGGTAAATAGCTCTGTCCACTGCTTGGTGCTTCCCTGAGCTGGCCACCACCTCTGGGCCAGTGTGTTCAAGCCTGTGCCCATGGCAGCCACACCAGGGGTGTCACCTGGGACCCCTGGCAGCCCTCCCCTGGGCCTATGACCAACCAGAAGTCACCCTTGAACCTGTTCTCGGGGGGATGTGCCTTCAGGGCCCTCGGTGTTGCTGCTGGAGTCTGTGCGCCCAAAATCAAGGGCACCCCAGGCCACAGGGATGTCAACGAGCCCCCCCAACTCGCAGTTTGGGCTGAGGGTGGGCGGGCCACAGAGCAAGTGTCAGCTGACCCCAAGGCCATCCTCCGGGGGCATGTGTCCCATTCCACCTGGAGCCCTGTGGGCACACCTGACCTTGGGGGTTGGGAGCTCAGACAGAGCCACTCACTGACACCAAGCACCTGCTGAGTGCCAGACCCTGATCCCAGTGCTTAGGGGTTGATCCCAGCACTTAGGCGTCATCAGTGAGTAAAACCCCAGAAAACCTTGCCGCGAGGAGCCTGTATCATGGGGGCTGGGGCATGGTAAGAGGCAGGTAAGAGGGTGGGCGCCATGTGGTGGGGCCTCTACTCCCCTGCGCCCAGAGAGCAGAGCTGCGGTGGCAGGGGCCCAAGTGTCATTGGTCAGATGCAGTGCCACATCCCTGGAGTGGCTGCAGCACAGAGGGGTAGCCCAGTCTCCCACCCCTGGCTGACGTGAACAACTCCACCTGCCAGGAGCGCCCTGTGGCAGATCGAGGTCCAGGAGGGGCAGCTAGAGGACGCCCGCAAGTCGGCCCAAGAGGAGGCTGCAGCCGCCAGGAGAGGCCTTCAGGAGCGGGCAGCCAAGCAGCTGCACCGGGAGATGGGGGCCTCGGGGAAGGCAGAGCGGAACAGACTGCTGCGAGCCCGGTGCGTCCAGGCCTGGGGTCCTGCCTGCCCCCTCCCCGACCTGCCCGCCCAGCCCCACCCTC
>NW_011494861.1:10927681-10931276 GCF_000754665.1 Bison bison bison
GGCCACTCCTCCAGCCCATCCTCCCTGAGGCCTGACACTGCCCACTCCCTGGGGGCAGCCCCTTCTGAGCACAGGGCAGGAGGACAAAGTGTGCCACAGGCCAGGGGGCCCGACCTCCCACCCCTGGGGAGTCCCTGCCCCCCATCCCACCTTCACAGGTTTCCTCCAGCTCCCACTCTACCTGTCGCCGGATCTCCTGCTTCCGTGGAATCTAAGCCCATGGACACCTGCGGGGTCCCCATCTCCCTGCCCCCACCAGGCACGGTGCAGGATCCTCCCTCATGCGTTTGCCCTCAGTCCCCTCTGGGTCTGCACAGCACATGTTCCTGTTCCCCCTTCTCCACAGCACATGTTCTCATCCTCCCCACCCACCACCCCTGCAGGAGATGCGTGCACCTGCAGAAGGAGCTTGGACTCCGGCAGCAGAAGCTGGTGGAGGAAGCCCAGAAGAACCACCGGAAGGCCCTGAGGTTCCTGAAGGCCTCGTTGGGGAGGTGCGTCATTCCTTCTCCTCAGTCTCCTTGTGTCCACCTCACCCCTGCCAAGGGCAAGCCTGAGAAAGTGGGCCACTTGCCTTTATGTTGAAATTCTCTGATTTTATCATTGAACCCTCATGTCATCGTGTGCTTTCAGTTTTGAGCTGACAGCTGCTGCTTTCAGACAAGGACTGATCTAGAGAAATTGATCTCACCGTTTTCTCGCGGCTCATGTGCAGCCCAGCTCTCTTCCCGCTTGCACTTGGCTATTTCCTTGGGGCTCCTCCCAGCCCTGAGGCTGCTCAAGTGGTGACCAGGCCCTCCCTTCAGGATCCGTGAGCAAGAGCAGAAGGAGGAGCTGGAGACCCGAGAGCACATGCGCAGGCGCATGGACGCGGTGCTGGCCCTGAAGAACAGTATCTCCGCCAACCGGGTAGGAGCCCTTCCGGGATCCAGGCAGGACCGCATGCGCCCGCCTGCCCTTGGACAGCCTCTCAGGCTCAGCACACCGTGTGCTGGCATCCCAGGCCTTCCTGGGGAAAGTGGGGCCTGGGGGTCAGTTAGGCCAGGGATGTGGGAAGGAATCTGCAAGGGAAGCCCTGGAGGATTTTCAGGAGAGGCAGCTGGGGGTGCATGGGGAGTGGTGGTGACGTCCTCACCACCTGTGTGTCTGGTACAGTGTGAGGTCACCCACCCGATAGAAAGCTCCAGTGTGCCTGCATACACCTGCAGATGCTGGAGCCTCCATGTTCTCCTTTCCCAAGGAAACGCTCCGGAAATTTCAAGCATGGGGCCAGGCCAAGACAGAAGTGGCAGAACAGAAGGCCCAGGCGGAGAAGAAGGCAATTCTGGCCCAAGGTGGGGACGCCTTTAAGCACCTGTGCTATCAGCGCCGGCGCCAGGAGTTGGAGGCCCAGAACCGGTGAGCATGCTGGGAGCACCCCAGGGTAGTGGGGGCACGTCTGCCACAACTACTGAGGCTGCCTCTCGCCCTGCGTCTCCCTTCCACCCCCACCCCACGCGAGGTACCTCTCCTGGGCCTCAGAGCACAGCCCCTCCTGATTCTGCCACCAGGCATGCCCCTATGTCGAGTGGCTCACTCCTTTGTCTCTGTGTGCCCAGCCCCCCACTAGCCCTCTCCTCCCTCCCAGAAGGCAAGGGTAGCCTGGGCTCACTTTCTGGTCTCAGGTGCTCAGTGGTGCCTCAGTCCGTGCTGCACCCCGTCATCCCCCAGAACCCCTGGGCCTTCAAGGTCCCCATTCACAGGTCCTAGGCTGCGCCCACCCTGAGAGAAAAGGGTCCTCTGGAGGGCTTCCCAAGATGCTAGAGCGAGTTCACAGCTCTCCCACCTAGCCCAGCATTGCACACTAGGCTCTGTGTCTCCTCTCCCTGCTGGAGGCCCGTCCCTTCCCCTCTCTGGCTTCCTAGCCCCGCCCGTCGTGGTCGCTGTTAGCATCTGCCCAGCTGTGGCTTCCTGGTCCTGCTGCTAGGGAGTGTCCCCTAGTCATACCATTGCCCCACCTGCAGGGGTCCCGGGATGGGGGAGAAGCTCCTTGGCATCTGAGGCTCTCAGTCCTGGCACGTGGGAGGGACAAGTGGGGAGCAGCACCCTCCCACCCAAGGCTGCCCTGGTCTGAGCCTCAGCCAGGCCGCAGAAGTCTGGGGACTAGGAGAGCAGGGACACGAGAGCCCAAGGTTGGCGCCCCAGGTCTCTGGCCCGGCCGCCCTTGGGCCTCCTCATCTGCTCCCCTGGAGCCCAGTGGGCCCAGCCTCTCGGGTCGGGGGCGTCTGGCTCTCGGCCCAGACAGCATTCCCTGCAGCGCCTTCGAGGAGGAGCAGAAGCGCAGGAAGCAGGAGATTGTGAGTCGGCTCTTGAAGGAAGAGGCTGTGGAGGACCGGAGGAGGCCACGGCCTGAGCCCCCGAGACCCGCAGGCCAGCGGAGCCTGAGGGACCAGACCTGGAGTTACGTGGCCACCTTCTGCGATGGGCAGAGCACAGAGGCCCCGCTCTGCTGTCCCCTGGTGAGCGGATGCCCTGGCGGCAACAGGACCATGCCTGCCAGCCAAGATCAGCACCACGGAGAGCGCCCTGGCCCCAGTACCTTTACTTCCTGCTTGCGTCTGATGCCCCACCCCCACCACCAGGGCCATGGATGGCCTCGAGGCTCCCTCCCAAGGCAGGCGGGTGGCAGCCTCCCGGGGCTCTGGTGCCTCACCCACTGAGAGGCAGACTCCACAGCCACCCGTACCCTAAACAAGATCGTCTCGGGCCGCCTTACATGTGCATCGTTTTGGTGACCTGCTTACTGTGCCTGAAGATGTGGGACAGGGATCTTGGGACCCTGTCCTTAACCCCGGGTGGCCCTTCCACTTCTGCCCTGTGCATCCCCAACCTGAAGGCCCAGCTCACTGGCTCTAACAAGGGTGCTGCCGGCTGGGCCCCCAGGCTTCATTGCATGTTGCCCCCCAGGGTCTCCACTCCTCTCAGTGCCCCTCTCCACCCTGCTGTCCTGGGCAGCCCCCGCCTGCACCTCCTGCTGCCTCCTCCCTATTGTCTCACCAGCCAGAGTGCTCCTGCTCTTCTCCGCGGGGGGCCTTTCTCTCACCTGCAGCAACGTCAATCTCCACCCTTATCCCTATTCCAGCCTGATGTCCCTGGACAGAGGCCAGGTCCAGCCCAAGAGCAGATAAAGGTCTGTGAAGGGGATTCCAGCACATATGTGGGCCCTGGAGAAAGGCTTTCACGATGTGTAGACATTTGTACTTTAAATGGAAGTGACAAACGATGTGTGCTCTGGTCTTTGATGCAGAGTGGGGCCTGGGGTCCCGGGGTCCTCCTTCCCATCTATGTGTGGGGGGCCTAGGGGCCTGGGGGGTCCTCCTCCTGTCAGCATGTTCTCTTTTCTAGAATGAGCCGTGTCTTTCTCCCCCAGCTCCAGGAGACCAGGTCCAGATTCTACCAGTCCTCTCCGCTGCTGACGGCCATCTCCAGTGAGTCTGTCCAGGGGGATGGGAGCCTTGGCGGGGAGGACACACTGGCTTGGCCGGAGATCCCCGGGCTCTGGAAGGAGGACTACAAGCCTTTCCAGGTAGCTCCTCAGACACAGACACAGCCCCGT
>NW_011494861.1:10931376-10938118 GCF_000754665.1 Bison bison bison
CAGCCCCGTCTCCCCCACCCACCCTCACCCCGTCCTGATGACTGCTGGGGCCTCGGTCATGGGTGCTGCTCTGCGGCTTCTCCTGACTGCCTCCCTGCCCCATAGCACACAGGCCGGCAGGGGCCGAACACAGCAGATGCAGGCTGGGGCTCAGGGTGGGGGAGTGAGCCCTGATTCCTGCACTTACCACTGGGAAGCCTGTGGCTGGAAGGCCTGCTCACACTTCCTTTGACAGCCTTCTGTCAGGGCAGTGGTCATCCCAGCAGGCATAGCTCCGTGAGCCATGGAGTTGGCAAGTATCCAGTGCACGTGGCAGGATGCTGGCCCCAGCTCTGTTTCTGGCCACCTGGGAAGGCGTCACCTCTATCTATGGGCAAACTCATTCCTGTCATTCTGAGGGTCAAGCCATTTGGTTCTGCTGGTTCTGAGGAGGCCTGGCTGACTGGGCCGGAGCTGGGCACTACCCCACTCAGGCTTGGGGTCACTGCACAGGGGTCACCAGTCAGCAGGCCAGCTTCCACCCCAGAGTGCGAGGGCAGGAGGGTGCCAGTCCCTGGGTCGGCCCCGGCACCAGAGCCAGGCCCCCAGAGGCTCCCTGTCTAAGTCACTGAGACTGTCAGGGCTGCACCTTTGTGCCACTTGAAAAAATTTGCTTCCTGTAGAAATTTTCAAAAACTTTTTCTTGGCCTGATTTTAAAATACTTTCAAACTGTAGTAGTGGAAAAGACTCTTGAGAGTCCCTGGACTGCAAGGAGATCAAACCGGTCCGTCCTAAAGGAAATCAACCCTGAATATTCATTGGAAGGACTGATGTTGAAGCTCCAATACTTTGGCCAGTTGATGTGAAGAGCTGACTCATTGGAAAAGACCCTGATGCTGGGGAAGATTGAGGGCAGGAAAAGAAGGGGACAACAGAGGATGAGATACTTGGATGGCAATGAACATGAGTTTGAGCAAACTCTGGCAGATGGTGAAGGACAGGGAAGCCTGGCATGCTACAGTCCATGAGGTCGCAAAGAGTAGGACACGACTGAGCAACTGTACAACAACAAAAAAACCTAGAAAACCCCCCTCTGCCATTATTTTCCAGAAATCCTCTAGATTGTGGATGGCTCTGCTCAGCCTCTTGTCCCCCACCCCCACCACCTTGCTGGTGCCCCACCTTGGATGTTGCATGCTCCCCTCCCCACGTGGCTCCCTCTCCACCCCATGCGGCCTCAGTGACCCTGGCTGTTTGTGTCCCTCACTCCCCAGCTGCCCTCAGGGAGGCCTGGCCAGGCTTTCCAGATGGCCCTGTCAATCCCCAGGTATCCAAGGAGGATGTGGACCGGAAGCCAGTGGGCGGAACAAAGATGGACAAGGACATCCTGGCACGGACAATGCAACGGCTACGCAGTGGGGTGATCCACAAACAGGTGGCATCAGGGCGTGAGTTCAGAGGGTGCCCCTTCAACAGCAAGCCCAAGTTCATCCACTTCAAGGTGAGCCCAGAGTCCCGGTACCAGTGTCCTCACCTGGGACTGAGGGTGACAGGGTCCCATGGAAGGGCTCAGGCACCGGCCCAGGAGGGCACTGGTCCTAGGGAGGCCGGGACATCACAACTTCCCAGTCCCCCTGGAGGAGCCAGGCACCACCCAACCCTTTGCTGGGAGACCCACACCCGCTGGTCCCCAGGCACCCCCTTCCTGCCCGAGGCGGAGGTCCTGGGAGACCAGGGAGACGTCCTGGTCTCCCAGGCATGGCTGTCAGGTGCCGAGAAGCAGCCACCAGAGAGCTTTGAGTATTAACTTTTCACTCGCTTTACCTAGGACTTTGATGTGGGCAAAGTGTACAAGAAGAAGATCACGCTGATCAACGCCACCTACACGATTAACTACTGCAAGCTGGTCGGCGTGGATGAGAGCCTGCAGGACTTCATCCACGTGGAGTAGGCAGTGGGGCGGCCATGGGCCGGGCCTTAGTCCCTGCAGCTGCTCCCAGAGCCTCTTTGTTTGAACCACACTTGGGGCCCGCGGGCATTTTCTGAAGTGTCTCGGCCCCCGTCCTCAGGCCAGCCCCATTTTCCCTGATGAATGGCTTGACATTTCCTCCTCTGTGTTTTGAGGTCAATGGCTCTGAGTAAGAGCTCCCTGTGGGGCCTTGTGCCTCCTCAAAGTAAAGAAAAAAGCCGTCTTTTTATTTCAGGACTGTGTACTTGAACTCTTTAAATTTTCAGTCTGCTCCAGAGTTTCAGGTTTCTTCTCTTGAGACCCTGCGGATGCCTGAGCCAGATCCTCTCGTCTGTGATCCCTTCTGGTCCCTGGAATCCTCTCTTCCTTCTTATTTTGTTTTCCCTCATTTCCCTCATAACGACCGTTACTGTGTCTCTCTGCAGGGCCCATTTCTCTTCTGCTCTTTAAGCGTTTTGACTTCTTCGTTAAGGGTTTTTTCTCCTGCCCTTCCTGGCTTCTGCTGCTCCTCCTCATCATCAATGGGGAGGTCCCCGGGGCTGTAAGTACCCAGGTGTGCGTGGCTCCTGCTGTGTGAGTGCTGCAGCCTCCGAGGCCCTGTCCGCTGCCTGCGGTGCCTTCCAGGGCTGTGCCGCTGGCCGGGGCTCTGGTCAGTCTCCCCATTGGACTCACTGTCCATTCTGTGCAGCTTGTGAGCCAGATGCAGGATCTTCACTCCCTTTTCTGTCTTCCCTTGTTCCACGTTTATCACCTGCGTGTCCTCCACTGTCGGGCGTGCTGACACTGGGGCTTTCCGTGTGGCTGGTTCTCCCTGTGGATCTGTGGTTTCTGGAGGAGTGGGCGGGGGTGCACAGTCGGTTGGTCACATCACCTCGGCCACCCCAAGTCACCCTCCCCAGCCTGGATCAGGAATGTTTTATGGGCAGCTTTTTCTCTCAACACCTTGAGGATATTCCTCCCTGTCTGCTGGCTTATGCTCTTGCCGTTGGAAGTCGGCTTTCCGGCCAGTCCCCTGTCTTCATAGGTTATCCAGCCTCCTCTGATCGCCATGAGGTTGCCGGGCCCTTGGGGTCCAGCATGTCCACCACCGTGTCTGCTGTGGATCGCTGTCTCCTAGAGCCGTTTTAGAACTCCCTGTGCTTCCTGGTCAGGCTCTGCCAACAACTGTGGACATCCCTCCTCCCTGGCCCTTCACACACTGTCCCCATCCATCCTCACGGACCGGCCCTCTGTGCTCGACTTGAAACCTGTCTGCTCTGCACCCCCATGCTTCCTGACCCCTGTATCACACTGCCCCCCGCCTTTGCCGTCATCTCTCTGAGCAAGTTTCTGGGGTCTGTCCCTCCATTCACTTCTCTCTTTTATGGTATCTAATCGGCTGTTGAAATTACTAATTTCATTTCCAATTCCAGTTGCCATATTCCTCATTTCTGAAGGTCCCAAGCTGTCTTTCAGATCAGCTGATATTTCTGGTTCTTTTCTCACGTCTGTAAAAGTCTCCCTTCAGTAATTCTGCCGCCTGAGGTCCTGGGGTCTGGCCCTGCCCCTTGCCGTGTCCCTGTTGGTTTGTGCACAGCTTTCAGGTCTGGGTTTTGACCCATCCACTGATGAGATGCCATTTGGGACTCTGTTTGTCTAACACCACTTCCCTCCCAACATGAGGAGCTCGGGTCTACTTCTGCCTTGAGCCCCTGGGATGCTGCCAGCCAGAGACAGATTTTAATATTAAGTTTTTGCTTGTGTTTTCTAAGCAAAGTACAAGAGGTAAAATCCAACTTTGTGAAAATGGACCTCGTGTTTCATGTTAGCAATTTTGTGGGGGGCTCCTTTTTTTCAGACAAATTCAAAGTCCTTCCAGAACACTGGGAATGTGAGGCTGTTTTCCTGATCCTTTTACTTGAAGTGGGGCTCAGATGGCTCCAGTTGAATGTAGCACCTTCAGTCCCCGCCCACCCCCCACCTCCCTGCCTAGCTCACAGCCCATCACCTTGAAACCAAAGTCCTAGACCCTTGGTTCCAGGCCTGGCTCATGCCCTCAGGGAACCATGACCACTGCTCACCCCATAGCATCTGTACCCTCTGGGGCCAGCCCCTCCTTCCCTCCCTCCTTCCCTTTCCCCTCCCCCTCCCCTCCTTTCCCCACTTCCCTCCCTCCTCTCTCCCTCCCCTCCTTCACTCACACAACTGACACTCAGATGTCCCTGGAGCATCTCCTGTGGACTGAGCCCCAGGGAGGCAGCAGGGGCTCAGCCCCCGGGACAGGGTGAGAAGGAGGTTTCAATGGCCTGCCCAGGCACTGGCTGTCTGGGACAATGGCTCCAGCCCATCTGTGGTCCATGAGGGCAGGAGGCTCAGCCCTGCTCCGTTGTTGTTCCCGCAGCTTTGACCCCCCAGGCCCACTATCAGCCGGCATGTCCTGCGAAGTGCTTGTCACCTTCAAGCCCATGGTGAGTGTCAGTCCAAAAACCAAGCTGTGAAAAAAGGGGTTTTCTACTATCTCGAGAGGGTGGTGGGTGGAATTGGGGTCTCCGCTGCCACAGGCTCCACAGGATGTTGTTATGGAGGAAGGACACACTGTAATGCAGAGGGAGTGGCATGTGGCCTCCACTTGGCTAATTTCCAAAACATGCTGGAGACTCTTCTTCAGCTCAGACAGGGTGACACGGAGGCCCTTCTGCATCCCTGGGTGGCAAGTGTGACTGCTGATGCCTGCGGGTCCAGTGGGATGGGCTGCAGGCCCCTTCCTTAGGCAGCAGTGGGGGTGGGTTGTCCAGATAGCACGTGTCACATGGAAGCTGCAAATGTGTGGGTGGTCGGGGTTTTATTTTTTAGATAAACAAAGATCTGGAAGGAAATGTCTCGTTTCTGGCTCAGACAGGCGGATTTTCTGTTCCACTGAAATGTTCAACAAAGAAATGCTCTGTGAGTTTGTGCTGAGCATCGGGGGTGAGGGGGAGGCGGGTCTGAGGCTGGTGTCTGGGGAGGTGGGTACCCACGCCCATGCTGCAAACTTCCAGAGAGTCTGCACAGGGTGGCATCCAGCTTGCAGGACCCCTGGGTCAGAGGAGACCCTCAGGCTCGTCTCAGGAGACCTGCTCCTCCCAGAAGCTCTGTGGTGTCACCTGATGGGTTTCTTTTGTAAATTATAGTTACCATGCAGCTTTCACATCCGCAGAGCTTGTAACTGGAGTTCGTGCCTTCTGATCCCTCTACCCATTCTACCACCCCCACCCCCGCCTGAAACCACAATCTGTTTGGTTTATTTTTTTCATATCTGTGAGCTCCATTTTTTTTTTTCAGATTCCACCATAAGTGTAATCATACAGTACCCATCTTTTCTACCTGATTTATTTCATGTGTCATAATGCCATTCACATTGTGCCAAATGGCAAGGTTTCCTTTTTATGGCTGAATAATATTCCATTTTATATCCACCGCAATTTCTTTATCCATCTATTTGTCGATGGACCTGACACTTAGGTTGCTTTCATGTCTTGGCTTTTGCAAATAGTGCTACAGTGAATATGAGCATGCAGACAACTCTTCTGATGATACTGGTTTCATTCATTTGGACGAATACCCAGACCTGGGATCACTGGGTCATATTGTAATTCTCTTTATAATTATTTGAGGAGTCTCCATACTGTTCTCCACAGTGGCATCACCAGTTTATATTCCTACCAGCAGTACATGAGGTTCCTTTTTCTCCACATCCTTGCCAGCACTTATTACTTATTTCTTTTTGATAACAGCTATTCTAATGGTACGGAGAAGGCAATGGCAACCCACTCTGGTACTCTTGCTTGGGAAATCTCATGGATGGAGGAGCCTGGTAGGCTGCAGTCCATGGGGTCGCTAAGAGTTGGACATGACTGAGCAACTTCCCTTTCACTTTCCACTTTCATGCATTGGAGAAGGAAATGGCAACCCACTCCAGTATTCTTGCCTGGAGAATCCCGGGGACAGGAGCCTGGTGGGCTGCCGTCTATGGGGTCGCACAGAGTCGGACATGACTGACGTGACTTAGCAGCAGCAGCAGCATTCTAATGGTATGGCTTCCCTGGTGGTTCAGTGGTAAAGAATCTGCCTGCTAATGCAGGAGACATGGAGATGCAGGGTCGATCCCTGGGTTGGGAAGATCCCCTGGAGAAGGAAGTGGCAACCCACTGCAGTATTCTTGCCTGGGAAATCCCATGGACAGAGAAGCCTGGCAGGGTACAGTCCTTGGGGTTGCAAAGAGTCAGACACAACTCAGCAATTAAACAGCAACGATGTTCTAACGATACAAGACAACAGGGAGCTGTGGTTTTGATGTGCATTTCCTTGCTGATCAGTGATACTTTCATGAGGACCTTTCGTGTGCATGTTGGCCATTTGTATGTCTTGTTAGGGAAAATATCTATTCAATTCCTCTGTCTATTTTTAAATCATATTGTTTGGGTTGGTTTGTATTTTTGCTATTCAGTTGTGTGAATTCTTTACATATTTTGGATATCAACTTCTTATCAATGTGATTTGTAATGATTTTCTTCCATTCCATGAGCTGCTTTTTCATTTTGTTTGTAATCTCCTTTGTTACATGGAATTGATATTTTCTTTTAATTAAGAAAATTTTTGTATTAATGAAAAGCAGAAAGAATATCCATATAATCACTTCCTGAATCCAGTCACTGTCAACATTTGCCACTTCTTCTGTCTGTCTATCTGCTTACCTGGCCCACTTCAGAATGAAGCAGCAATTTCCTATTGCTCAATACCCATCCTTATAAAACATCAGCATCTCAAATACAATT
>NW_011494861.1:10938218-10958548 GCF_000754665.1 Bison bison bison
CAAATACAATTAACCACATTCCTAGTCATCACCTCCCACCCAGTCCATGTTCAAATGTACTGAGTTGTCCCCAGACCACCTTATATAACTGGTTTTTTGAGCTGAGATACAGTCAAGCTCACATATTGCATTTGGTTATTAAGCTCTTAAGTCTCTTTTCTTTCAGGCTTTAACTCTAGTAAAATACATACCTAGACATGGCATGTGTAGGAAATCCCATGGACGGAGGAGCCTGGCAGGCTATCGTCCATGGTCGCAAGAGTTGGACACGGCTTAGGGACTATACCACCACCAGCACCGCACATGGCATAGATATACATCTTAACTGGCTGTAAGTGCACAGCCCAGGGGTATTCCGTACATTCACAGCGCTCTGAGCCCTCACCACCGTCTATCTCAGAGTCTTCATCTTGCAAAACTAGAGCTCTCCTTATTAAATGCTCGCTCCCCACCCTCCCCCAGCCCCTGGCACCCTCCATTCTCCTTTCTGTCTCTGTGAACCTGATGACTTTAAGTACCTTATGTAAGTGGGATCACAGGGCATGTCTCCTCTTATGAACAGCTTCTTTCACGGAGTGCAGTGCCCTCCAGGGCCGTCCGTGCTGCAGTCTGTGTCGGAACTTCTGAGGCTCAGTGCTCCGGGGGGCTCTGCTCCTGGCGTTTTGCTATTTGTTTTCATGCCCTGCAAGTTCTTTTGTCCCTCATCTCCTGCAGTGCTGTCATCTTTATGTTGAACTGACCTTACGTTGTGAAATGCTCAAATTCCTTTTTCATCCCCTTCTGTGTATCTTCTTTGTGGTGGGATTACATTTAGCATCCTAAAGTCACAACTATCCTATCTGGGTTTGTATCAGTCTGACATTAACAGCTCATGAAAGCTCTACTCCTTTATAGCGTTGTCCCACTCGGTTCAGTTGTTGATGTCACAAAATTACTTGTATTACTTGCGCATCCAGTAACATAAACAGAAATTGGTAGATACATCAGTTTCTTAGTTCTATAGAAAACAAAATGTGGAGTTATAAACCAAAGTTACAATAACACCAGCTTTTAGGCTAAAAAATGCTTTTTAAAAGACTATGTTAGCATCTTAAATCATGTAGGAAACTAAAATTGCTGTTACAAACCATCATGACTTTGGCACCAGCACTGTGTGTCTTCCTTTCCAGAGCCTGAGGTTACTCTCTGGGGTCCTTTCCTCTCGCCTGCGCGACTAGCTGGGGCATTTCCTGCAGGCAGAACTCCTGCAGCTCTTGTCCATCTGGGCCTGTCTTTTGAAGGACAGTTTTGTTTTTTTTTTAATGATTTTATTTATTTAATTATCTTTGCCTATGCTGGGTCTTCGTTGCTCTGCAGGCTTTTTCCTCTAGTTACAGTAATTGGGGGCTACTGTTCGTTGGGGCGCTCAGGCTTCTTATTGTGGCGGTTTCTCTTGTTATGGAGCGAGGGCTCTAGGAGTGCAGGCTTCAGTAGTTGTGGCACGTGGGCTCAGCAGTTGCAGCTCTAGAGCACTGGCTCAGTAGTCGTGGTGCATGGGCTTAGTTCCTCCGTGGCATGTGGGATCTTCCCGGACCAGGCATTGAACCCTTGTCTCCTGCATTGACAGGCGATTCTTTACAACTGAGCCACCAGGGAAGCCCTTGAAGGACACTCTTGAAAATTTAGGATTCTCGACTGACATTTTTCTTCCTGGAGCAGATCGGCTCCTGGCCGTCTCTCCTCCAAGGTGTTTGTTGAGAAATCTGCCATGATCTTACTGAGGCTCCCTTGTGTGTGACACATCATTTCTCTCCTCCTGCTTTCAAGATTCTCACTTTTTCTCTGGCCTTTAACGGTCTGATTACAAGGTGTCTCAGCACGAGTCTCTTTGAGTTCATCCTTCTCAGAGGTTATTGAACTTCTTGGGTGTTTGTAATCATGTCTTTCATCGAAGGTGGGGAGCTTTCAACCATTTTAAAAAAACTTTTTTAATTGAAGGATAATTGCTTTTCAGAATCTTGTGGTTTTCCCTCATACATCAACAAGAGTCAGCCATAGGTACACCCATGTCCTCTCCTTCCTGAACCTCCCTCCCATCTGGCCCCATCCGGCCCTTCAGCCTGTCACAGAGCCCCTGTTTGAGTTCCCTGAGTCACACAGCAAATTCCCATTGGCTATCTATTTTACATATGGTATTGTAAATTTCATATGTCTGTTTCACCATTGCTGTCCTGAAAATAAATTCATCAGTACCATCTTTTTAGATTCCATATGTATGTGTCAGTATATGATATTTATTTACATTCCTACCAACAGTGCAAGAGGATTCGTTTTTCTCCACACCCTCTCCAGCATTTATTGTTTGCAGACTTTTTGATGATGGCCATTCTCACCAGTGTGGAGTGATATCTCATTGTAGTTTTGATTTGAGTTTCTCTCATAATGAGCGATGTTAAGCATCTTTTCATGTGTTTGTTAGCCATCTGTATGTCTTCTTTGAAGAAATGTCTGTTTAGGTCTTTTCCCCACTTTTTGATGGGATTGTTTGTTTTTCTGGTATTGAGTTGTACGAGTTGCTTGTATATTTTGGAAACTAATCCTTTTTCAGTTGTTTCATTTGCTGTTACCTTCTCCCATTCTGAGGGTTGTCTTTTCACCTTGCTTTTAGTTTCCTTTGCTGTGCAAAGGCTTTTAAGTTTAATCAGGCCCCACTTGTTTACTTTTGTTTTTATTTCCATTAATCTAGGAGGTGGGTCATAGAGGATATTGCTTTGATTTGTGTCAGCAAGTGTTCTGCCTATGTTTTCCTCTAAGAGTTTTATAGTTTCTGGTTTTACTTTAGGTCTTTAATCCATTTTGAGTTTATCTTTGTGTGTGGTGTTACGAAGTGTCCTAATTTCATTCTTTTACATGTAGCTGTCCAGTTTCCCCAGCACCACTTATTGAAGAGGCTGTCTTTGCCCCATTGTATATTCTTGCCTCCTTTGTGAAATATAAGGCACCCATAGGTTCATGGGTTTATTTCTGAGCTTTCTATCTTGTTCCATTGGTCTATATTTCTGTTTTTGTGCCAGTACCATACTGTCTTGATGACTGTAGCTTTGTAGTATAATCTGAAGTCAGGAAGTTTGATTCCTCCAGTTCCATTCTTCTTTCTCAAGACTGCTTTGGCTATTCAGGATCTTTTGTGTTTCCATATGAATTGTGAAAATTTTTGTTCTAGTTCTGTGAAAAATGCCATTGGTAATCTGATAGGGATCTCATTGAATCTGTAGATTGCCTCTGGTAGTATAGTCATTTTCACAATATTGATTCTTCCTACCCAGGAACTTGGACTATCTCTCCATCTGTTTATGCCATCTTTGATTTCCTTCATCAGTGTCTTATACTTTTCCATATACAGTTCTTTTGTCTCCTTAGGTAGGTTTATTCCTAGAAATTTTATTCTTTTTGTTGCAGTGGTGAATGGGATTGATTCCTCAAGTTCTCTTTTTGATTTTTCATTGTTAGTGTATAGGAATACAAGTGATTTCTGTGGATTGACCTTGTATTCTGTGACTTTGCTGAATTCACTAGTAATTTTCTGATAGTTTCTTTTGGGTTTTCTATGTATAGTATCATGTCATCTGCAAACAATGAAAGTTTTACTTCTTCATTTCTGATCTGGATTCTTTTTATTTCTTTTTCTTCTCTAATTGTCATAGCTAGAACTTCCAAAACTATGTTTAATAATAGTGGTGAGAGTGGACACCCTTGTCTTGTTCCTGATCTTGGAGGGAATGCTTTTAGTTTTTCACCATTGGAAATAATGTTTGCTTTGGGCTTATCATATATGGCCTTTACTACGTCGAGGTTCCTTCTATGCCCATTTTTTGAAGCGTTTTTTACCATAAATGGGTGCTGAATTTTGTCGAAGTCTTTTTCTGCATCTATTGAGATGATCATATGGTTTATATATTTCAGTTTGTTAATATGGTGTATTGCATTGATTGATTTGTGTATATTGAAGAATCCTTGCATCCCTGGAATAAACCTGACTTGATCATGGTGTATGAGCTTTTTAACATGTTGTCGAATTATGTTTGCTAAAATTTTTGGGGGGATTTTTGCATCTATGTTCATCAGTAATATTTGCCTATAATTTTCTTTTTTTGTGTTGTCTTTGCCTGGTTTTGGTATCAGGGTGATGGGGGCCTCATAGAATGAGTTTGGAAGTGTTCCATCCTCTGCAGTTTTTTGGAAGAGTTTCAGAAAAATAGGCATTAGCTCTTCTCTAAATGTTTTACAGATGTCCCCTGTGAAGTCATCTGGTCCTGTGCTTTTGTTTTTGGGGAGATTTTTAATCACTGTTTGGATTTCAGTGTTTGTAATTGGTTTGTTCATAATTTCTATTTCTTCCTGGTTCAGTCTTGGGAGGTTGAACTTTTCTAATGATCTGTGCATTTCCTCTAGGTTGTCCATTTTGTTAGTATACAGTTGCTCATAATATTCTTTTATGATCCTTTGTATTCTGTGTTGTCTGTTTTAACCTCTCCTTTTTCATTTCTAATTTTGTTGATTTGACTTTTCTCCCTCTTTTTTCTTGATGCGTCTGGCTAGTGGTTTGTCAATTTTGTTTATCTTCTCAAAGAACCAGATTTTAGTTTTATTAATCTTTGCTAGTATTTCCTTCATTTCTTTTTCCTTTATTTCTGCTCTGAAATTTATGATTTATTTCCTTCTGCTGACATTGGAGAAGGCGATGGCACCCCACTCCAGTACTCTTGCCTGGAAAATCCCATGGACGGAGGAGCCTGATGGGCTGCAGTCCATGGGGTCGCGAAGAGTTGGACACGACTGGGCAACTTCACTTCCACTTTTCAATTTCATGCATTGGAGAAGGAAATGGCAAGCCACTCCAGTGTTCTTGCCTGGAGAATCCCAGGGACGGGGAGCCTGGTGGGCTACCGTCTATGGAGTCGTACAGAGTCGGACACGACTGAAGCGACTTAGCAGCAGCAGCAGCTGACATTGGGGTTTTTTGTTCTTCTTTTTCCAGCTGCTTTAGATGTAGAGTTAGGTTGTCTATTTGATGCTTTTCTTGTTTCTTGAGGTAGGATTGTATTGCTGTAAATTTCCCTCTTAGAGCTGCTTTTGCTGAATCCCATAGATTTTGGGTTCTTGTGTTTTCATTGTCATTTGTTTCTAGGAATCTTGATTTCCCTTCTTATTTTTTCAGTAACCTCTTTGTTATTTAGTAATGTATTGTTTAATCTCCATGAGTTTGTTTTTTGCAGTTTTTTTTCCTGTAGTTGATATCTAGTCTTACAGTGTTGTGATCAGAGAAAATACTTGGTAACAATTTCAGTTTTCTTAAATTCACTGAGTCTTGATTTGTGGCCCAAGATGTGGTCTATCCTGGTTCCATGTGCACTTGAGAGCATATTCTTCTGCATTTGGATGGAAAGTCCTGAATATATCAATTAGGTCCTCTTGAACTAATGTTTCATTAAGGTTTGTGTTTCCTTATTGATTCTCTGTTTTGATGATCTGTCCTTTGGTGTAAGTGGGATGTTAAAGTCCCCCACTATTATTGTGTTACTGTCGATTGCCCCTCTTTTTCGGCCATTGTTTTTTTTAAATATTCCCCCAGCCCTTTTCTGTCCTCCTCCTGGGACCCTGCGATGCACATTTTGATCATCAGGTCAGGGCCTTGTCAGGAAATGTTTTATTGCAGAACCAGTCTTCTTACTAGTTATAGGTCTATTCAAATTGTCTTATTTCTTTGTGGTTTAGTGTTGGAAGGTTTTTGTGTTTCTAGGAATTCTGGGTTATCCAGTTTGTTGGTACAAGGGTAGTACTCTCTTGAAATGAAAGTGAAAGTCACTCAGTCATGTCTGACTCTTTGCGACCCCATAGACTGTACAGTCCATGGAATTCTCCAGGCCAGAATACTGGAGTGAGTAGCCTTTCCCTTCTCCAGGGGATCTTCCCAACCCAGGGATCAAAACCAGGGATCAAAACCAGGGATCAAACCCAGGTCTCCCGCATTGCAGGTGGATTCTTACCAGCTAAGCCATAAGGGAAGCCCATGTACTTTCTTAGAATCCTTTTTACTTCTGCAGAATCAGTATTAATGTCCCCATTTTCATTTCTGATTTTACTACTTTGAGTCTTTATTTTCTTAGTCCATGTAGGCAAAAGTTTGTCAATTTTGTTGATCTTTTTGAATAACCAACTTTTGGTTTCATTAATTTTCTCTATTATTTTTCTATTCTCTACTTTATCTCTGCTCTGATCCTTATTTTATTTTGTCTGCTAGTTTTGGAGTTTAGTTTGTTCTTTTCCTAATTTCTTGAGTTGTAAACATAAATTGTTTGTTTTAGATCTGTCATTTATTAATGTCAGTTTTTATAGCTATAAATTTCCCCTTCGGTGACCCTTCCACTGCATCCCATGAGTTTTGGTGTATTGTGTTTTTGTTTTCATTCATCTCTAGTTATTTTATAATTTCTCTTGTGATTTCTTCTTTGATTTTTTGCTTAATTTCCATACTTTTGTGAATTTTCTTGTTTTCTTTATGTTTTTGATTTTTAGCTGTATTCTGTTGTGGTCAGAGAAGATACTTTGTATGATATCTCTCTTTTAAAGTCTGTTGAGTCTTTTGTGGCCTAACTTATGGTCAATCCTGGAAAATGTCTTGTGTGCACCTGACAAAAACATATGTGTTGTTGTTGGGTGAAGTGTTCTGCGTGCATCTGTTAGATCCCATGGTTTATTGTGCTGCTCAAGTTCTGTATTTCCTTACTTATCTTCTGTCTGGTTGTTCTGTTCATTGTGAGAAGAGTATTGTAGAGCTATATTTCTCCTTCAGTTTCCTCAGTTCTTGCTTCATGTACTTTTGATAGTCTGCCAGATGCGTAAGTGATTATAATTGTTATATCTTCCTGCTATGGTGAATCTTTTATTAATATACAACCATTGAATTTTTTTAGCCTTTTCCAGAATGCTGTATAGTCGGAATCATACAGTTTGAAAACTTTTCAAACAGACTTCTTTCACTTATGTAGCTATACACATCTAAGGTTGCTCCATGTTTTTTATGGCTTGATAGCTCACTTCTTTTTAGCTGGCTTGATTTTTTAAAAATTGGACTCAGGTGCTCCCCAATGTCATGATCAATACACGAGTTTATGATTTCTGGCATGTGAATTGTGTTCGTGGACAGTGCAGAGACCTTTCCTCTCCCCCATGGAGCCAGATGCAGACCTTATCCATGAGTGTGGGGATGGGGTCAGAGCTCCGTGTCCCCTCGGCTGTGGGGTGGCAGGTGGGAGAGGAGACCTGCTGTGGTCACCCTGGCTCACTCAAGGTCTTCTGACAGCTGTCCCTCGACAAGGAGCTCATCGACTTTGGCAGCTACACAGTGGGTGAGACTGCAATCCGGACCATCACGCTGACCAACACTGGGGGCTTGGGCACCAAGTTCAGATTTCTTCTGGCATCAGAGACTTGTGAGATGGACACCTCCCAGTCGGTCCTAAAATTAGTGAGTGTGCCGCTGCTCCTGGTCAATGCTGTGGCTGCTCAGCCAAGGGCAGTGCGTGGTATCTCCTGCCCCAAGATACAGTCCCATGAGCGTGAAGTGGGCCATGAGTCAAAGGAGCCTATTGATGTGAGCAGGATGAGGAGGGGTGGCAGGACAGCCTCCAGTCCATCTGGAAGTGCTCGAACTCTGTAGGGAGCACACCTTGGCAGCAGGACACTGTCCCCTGTCACGTGTGTTGGCAAGGCAGTGGACAAGCATTCTCAGAGTAGGGGCATCCCAGACCCCTCAGGCTGAAAAGCTCAGCAAACCCTGCCCCGCACCCACATCTCTCTCAAAAGTATGAGGGAGGCCCTGGTCCTCTCATGGGAAGGCTGTGCATGTGCTGCCAAGGAAACAGAAACAGGAGGGACCCCATCCATGGAGACAACTTCTAAAACAGCCAGTGGTCAGGGAAGGGGTGTGGTAGTCATTTGGGGGTGAGCACAGAGAGAGAAAGTTTGCCTCAAAATACATTAGTTGAAACTTTCCTATAAGAAGCACTTAGTCTGTTTTCTCTGCTGCATTAAGGGGTTTCAGCAAAGGTCCTGGAAGGGTCTCCCCTGGAGAGGGAGAAGGCAGAGGTACCCTGAACAGTAACATGGGCCAGCTGCTGCAACAGAGGTTGGGACTGGGGTGTGAACCCAGAGCATGGGATGATGAGGGAAGAGGGGGTGCAGGAGCCAGGCTTATGGAGGGAGGACAAGTAGCCGGGCCCTCAGGCTCTCCACGGGTACTGGCTCTGTGTCTCAGTGGGCGTCTGAGCAGCTGGATGGCAGCTCCACCAGGACAATGCCCTGCAGGTCCCCCATGGACCCTGAGTCACACGCAGCAGGCACTCAGTCAGTCTGTTCCTGAGCCCAGGGGAGAGGCCTGCGGGTCAGTGGCCTCTTGGAAAGGAGCAGAGAAGAAGCCAGCCTGCTCTCAGCCTGCAGGGGTCTGGGCCAAAGCCAGGAGAGCTCTGGGCTGGAGCCTGGGGGGTGCCCAAGCTCACAGTGGAGAGCAGCAGGTGTCCTGGAGGAACTCGGCCCCATGCCTGTGTGCAGAGTCTCTAGGAAGGGGCTGAGGAGGAAACCACCTGCGTTAGAGGAGGCCCTGAGCCCCAGGCAAACTCAGCACAGGTCAATGGAGAGCTGCCAAGGGGGTCATGCAGGAGCCCGTGGTCCCCAGCCCAGATCATGGCCGGGTTCTCAGTGTGGCACCTCAGGGATGGTGGATCTGGATAGCTAATGGGAAAGGCAAATGGACTGCACTAAAGGTATCATGTTCTCTTTTCAGAGTAGTACCTTCACGTATGAAGACAAAAGTTTGTATGATAAATTCACCACCAGTTTTTCTGAGCATCAGATGGAGGGCAATGAGTCATCTCCTACAGATGTACCAAGCCAGAAGGAGTCTGGAAAGCTGGACGTGAAGGAGCAGGAGGAGGGGCACCCCATCGGTGAGCTGGGCCCATGGCCTGCGCTCAGCATACAGCCCTGGGCTCCTTGGCACAGGTTCCCTGAGTCCCAGCCATGTGATGGGCAGAGAGGCAGCACTCAGCATGCAGCCCTGGGCCCCTCAGCACAGAGGCCCTGAGTCCCAGCCATGTGATAGGCAGAGGGCCTACGGGTTGGGTCAGAGGGCCCCAGAGGACAGATTCCAGAGCCACTTAGAGCACGTCCACACAGACAAGGCCAAACAACTGTGAAAACAGGCTGGAGGGGGTACTGTGTTACCTTTCCAGGACTTGGCAGCCCCCCTCCCCCTACCACCCCAGCCTGGCCCCCCATCCTCCCCCCCACCCCACCGGGCCCAGCCCTCACACAGCTTTCTACCATTTTCTCCTCTTAATACAAACGTCTCGAGTCCACTTTCAGCTCCTCCTGCCTTGAAGCAAAGCCTCAGATGGTCCACTTAGCTTCCCCATGTTTCTCTGCTGTCCTCTCTCAGACATGCTGCTCTTAGGCCATTTTGAGCAACTCAGGACCTTCTCCCACCTAGGCCTCCCACTCCAGAAGCCACAGTGACCACTGTCTGAGTCCACCCAAGAAACCCCAGGCCTGGGACCCTACATGGCATTGAAGTTGGGGGTCCCTGAGTTCGCAAGGCCCCCATGCAGGAGATGGCCATGGGAGCTGTGAGAGTGGAAACACATCCACGTGAACCTGGGGCCACAGTGACAGCCTCTTGTGCCAACGAGCCAGGCTGTCTACCTGCACTGACCCTACAGCCCTGTGACCCCTGTCCTGGCGCAGAAGGGTCAGTACACCCTGCCCAGGCCTGGGGCACAACCCCATTCCACTCTGGTCCCCCTGTGCCACCAAGTGGCCCTTCTTTGCAGACCTGGGTCAGGGGGAAGGGTGGGGGCCCTGCCTGGGTCAGGGTGCCCCCTGTGAGGGCCCTCGCCAGCCCTGGGGACAGGTGGGAGGGCAGCACGTGATATTGTCAGGATGAGGTATCTGTTCAGGAGGGCTGGGGTGGCCTCCACAGACTCCAGGACAGCACCTGGTCTGGGAGAGGAAGGGGCCCTGGTGCCCCAGCTCTCCTGGCCTGGCCAGCCTCACCTGTGAACCCCCTTCTCTTCCAGAATCAGAGGGCGTGACCTTGACCACCATCATGACTATACCTCCCAATGAGGAACAGATGGAGTTCTCGCTGGGAGAGGTCAGCAAGGCCTGCCTTCCTCTAGCCCTGGGATGGCCTGTCCATCTGACCAGAGCTGGATGAGACTAGTCTGGTCATCGGACTTGTAGCCTCTGGGCGATTAGCTATCTCAGCCCGTATCTGGCCACACCATCCCCAACTGGGCTAGGTCAGACCCAGAGCCAAAGAGGCAGGCCTGGGTGCCCCTGTTGAGCGCAGAGGAGACTTCCATGTAGAGCCTCACTAGCCAGAGCGGCAGGGGTGGGGGTGGGGTCCACGTGTGTGTGCACGTGTGTCCATGTGGTACATGTGTGTGTGTGTCCACATGTGTGCGTGTGTGTGCATCCATGTGTGTTCACGTGTGTGTGCAAGGCCCGGGTCATCAGGAGAGCAAGTGCACACATGGCTGCTGCCACCTCCCACCACACAGTGATTGGCCATGGTGAGGCCATGGGAGGTACCTGTCCAGAATGTGAAGGCTGACCAGCCTTCCGCCTCTCTTCCCTGCAGACAACAGAGGGGGACATAGGCCCCTTCAGCTCCATCAAGGTGCCCGTCATCTTCACCCCGATTGTCCCGGGAACGGTCCAGAACAGTTTCAAGGTTGTGTTTAAGAATCAGCAGTGCCCAACTGTGAGTACCATGCTGCTCCCCAGGCATGGGGTCCCGCCCTCCACCTTCCATCCACCCAACCATATGGGGCCTATATTACAGAAAAACCAAAGGAACTTTCTGGCCAACCCTATATTTTGGATATTAATCTCTTATCAGTCATATCATTTGCAAACATTTTCTCCTATTCAGTAGGTTGTCTTTTCATGTTTTTTTTTGTTTGTTTTTTTGGTTTTTGTCTTTTCAGTTTTCTCAATGGTTTCCTTTCCTGTGCAAAAGCTTTTATGCTTCATTAAGTCCCATTTGTTTGTTTTTGCTTTTATTTCCTTTGCCTTCAGACACAAATCCAAAAAAATATTGCTGCAATTTATGGCAAAGAGTGTCCTGCCTATGTTTTCTTCTAGAAGTTTAATGGTTTCTGGTCTTATATTTAGGAATTTAGTCCATTTTGAGTTTATTTTTGATGTGGTGTTAGAGAATGTTCTAATTGCACTCTTTTACTTGTAGCTGTCCAGTTTTCCCAGCACCATTTATTAAAGAGACTGTCTTTTCTCCATTGTATGTTCTTTTCTCCTTTGTCATAAATTAGGTAACCATAGGTACATGGGTTTATTTCTGGGCTCTTTATCCTGTTCCATTGGTCTGTGTGCCTGTTTTTTGCACCAGTGCCATGCAGTTTTGATGACTGTAGCTTTGCAGTATAGTCTGGAGTCAGAAAGGGTGAATCCTCCAGCTCCATTCCTCTCTTTCAAGGTGCTTTGGCATCCCTCCATGTTCCTTCCGCATGTCCACCTTCCCTGTGACCCAACCTTTGACAAGTTCTCCTTACATGCCTCACAGAGGGCTCTGTACAACTGCCTTATTGTTTGATGCATGAGGGTTTGTGGTTGTTTTCTTATAGTAAACTATGCCTTCCACCAGAACCAAACAGACCTCTTCCCCCCTGCTGCTCAGACATCTCTAACAACAGCTGCTCCCACGATAATGATAGAGCCACCCTGCTCTCCTCTGCTTCCCCTTAGCCTCATTTCCCTGTGTCCCCTCCCATATTCATCCTTTTTTTACTCTGTATGTATTTTAAGGAGCCAGGTTTTTTCTATGGATCCAACTAATGCTGTCTGCCTTTATGGGGACACTCCAGTGTGTTCACAGCATAATACTGACACACTTAATCTCCAAAATATGCAAGCAGCTCATGCAGCTCAATACCAGAAAAATGAACAACCCAATCAAAAAGTGGGCAAAAGAGCTAAACAGACATTTCTCAAAAAATTGAAAGCATTACCTCTAAAATCAGGAACAAGACAAGAGTGCCCATTCTCACCACTGTTACTACAAATGACAAAGAATTAATCTCCAAAACACTGACACACTTTGTTTTACTTCTTCCATTAGTTGTATTGACTATTCATTTTATGATATTATTTCCTCACTTTCAATTTTCTTGTTTTGGTTGGTTTAATCAAGTTGCTACTTATTCCTTTTCTTCCTGTTATTTGGAAATTCTACTTTCCATTCCATGAACAGTCCCCTCCACTTTCAGCCCCCAAATCCCACATGACTTTCTACTTCTTAAATGGAAGAGGAAAACCCTCCAGGACAGACTGTGCCCAGCAGGACACTCGGCCAGCGCTTCCTTATGACCGAAATACAGTGTGACATTGTGTCCGTCTTACTGACCCTCTTTCTTGGCCTTCAGTGTCTCCATAACACTTAAGTTTCACTGGAATTATTAGAATCTCCTCTGAACCTGCTGCCACTGCTTTAGGAGTTCTGACCTGACACCATGGTCCATGTTTCCAGGCAGGTGATCTCTTTCCAGCTGTGACCAGTTGATGCATCTGTGCTCACTGCACTGTCCTCTCCTCACTGCTTCGGAAGTCTCTGCTCTGCCATGATTCCTATTCAGCGGCCAGAGATTTGAGACAAGACACTCATTTGTTTGAACAGAAACCCCAAGGAATGGGCCGTGCCCTACAGTACCCCATAGTGTTCCACAATACTCACACTGCCCCCTGTCAGTAGTACCAATTGGAGTTCCACAGAGCCTCAGAGAACCCTACAGGACCCCATGGAGCCCCCTGGTACCCTACAGGACCCCACAGAGCCCCTGCTCTGTGACGGGAAGGAACACGGGCCAGTGCTGGGTAACCGACCACTCAAGAGAGGATAGCCTGGCTGGGGCTGTGACTTTGAATCAAGCATGTGCCAGCCCATGGGGGCCCTGCTGAGTGAGGCAGGCAGTGAACACCTTGACTGCTCCCCACGCACTGACCTCTCCCAACCAGAATTGGGGACACACACGCAGCCACTGTGCAGCTCTCAGCCTCCTTGGGTGAGCAGGGGTGTGGGCTCCCCATCCTGCCTGCCTGTTTTCCTGAGACCAGGCCCCTTATGACAGGTCTGGAATCTGCCAGCCTGCAGCCCCTTCCCATCCAGGGGTCTGGGGGCACTGCTTCCATCTTCCCATGAGGACGGCCCCCCTCCCATGTCCAGGCCTCTCTTTCCCACCCTGCTGGCTCTGCTGTAGATGGGGGCTTCCTTGCCCTCCTTAGTGGAAGTCTGAACTCCGAGGCCTGGGTCTTTCTTCACCCTCATTTGTCACGTGTCACCCCCTGAGTCCATCTGCTCGCCTGGAGCTGATTCAGGTGCTGGCAAGACCGGCCTCTCTGTGACCTGCCTGGCCCTGCCGCCAGGATGCTGCTTGGGGCCTCTGAGCCTCTCAGCCACTGCCCCAGCCCACCCCTGCTGCCTCTGACAGAAGAGGTTGCCTTTGTCCTCAAACCCTCTCCCAACTGCCCCAGCAGCTCCATCTCCCTGGACCTGCTTTCTGTTTATTCTGCCTGGTCTGTCTCTGGCCCTGGAAATGGGCTGTGTTTCAGTGACCCAGTGGCCTCGGATCTGGTCCAGCTGTGTTCTGAGGTCACAGTCCTGCAGGTGGTAGGAAGGAACGCCCCCCACACAGTCTTGTGGGTTGGCGGTCCCTGGCGCTACCCTGGGGGGGCTGCTGTGCACACACTCACCTGGCAAGACACCCACAAAGCCCAGCTCTGAAACCAGGACTCGGGGTCTGACTGCAGGGAGAAGCACCTCTGTGTCTGGGCCCTTGAGAGACCTGAGCTTCCATCTGTGTTGGCCATGTGCACAGCCTGTGTGACACACGATTTTGTAGCAAAAGGGTTTTTCTAAACCGCTAAAAATGTGGATATTTAGGAAGCTGCATGACACGTTTGTGAAAACCCATTGTACAAGTCTACCTTCTCATGTTTAAAAATTTTGAAAATAAACAGGATTATTTAAATTATATGATGTGGGGACCTCCCTGGTGGTCCAGTGGTTAAGAATCCACCTTCCAATGCAGGGAGTGTGGGGTTTGACCCTTGATCAGGGAACTAAAATCTCACATGCCTCGTGGCCAAAAAAAACACACCAAAACATAAAACAGAAGCAATAAATCCAATTGTAACAAATCCAATAAAGACTTTTTAAAATAATTATATGACGTGAAGGACTTCCCTGGTTAGGAAGTTCAGTGGTTAGGTTCAGTGGTTAGGATGCTGAGCTCTCACTGCCAATGTTCAGTTCCTAGTCAGGGAACTAAGATCCCACATGCCTCAGAGCATGATCCAAAAATAAACAGAGCTCTGCTCATTAACAAAAAAAAAAAAATGATCTAATGTGAAAACTGCCATAGATCTCAAAAACATGATTAGTTTAATTTTTTTTAAATATTTATTTGGCTGCAACAGGTCTTAATTGTGGCATGTGAGATCTAGTTCTCTGACCAGGGATCCAACCCGGGTCCCCCACACTGGGAGTGCATAGTCTTGCCACTGGACCACCAGGGAAGTCCCAATGGCCAGTGTAATTACTAACCTTCCAATACTTGTAACAGCTGGGACTTCCCAGGTGGCACTAGCGGTAAAGAACCCGCCTGCCAGTGCAGGAGATGCAAGAGACAGGTTCTGTCCCTGGGTTTAGAAGATCCCCTGGGGAAGGCCATGGCAAACCACTCCAGTATTCTTGCCTGGAGAAAATCCCATAGACAAAGGAGCCTGGCGGACTACAGTCCTTGGGGTTGCACAGAGTCAGACACGACTGGGCACATGGTACTTTTAGGAATTACAGATCATGCTCTGAGCTCTGTGTTAGCGCTCACAAGCACTGTCTGCTCTGCTGATGAACATGCGTGTTATTGGATTTTCGTGTTCAAATTCAGTTATATTTCAAAGTCGTCGGCGTGGCTATCGATGTGCCTGTCTGGGTGCCAAAGCCCAACGTAGACCTGAAGATCTGCATGTACGATCGGCTATACCAGGACTCGATCCTCGTCCACACGCGGTGAGCCCTGGCTGGGTGAGATCCGATACCTCAAGGTGGGGGTCTCCAGGGATTGCCCTGAGAGCCCACTGGGACCCCAGAGCTGTCATAGGATGGAAGCCTGAGGGTCAGCGTCAGACAGAGGCTGACAGTTGCTGGGCTGCTGGCCTTGAAAATGGAAGAGGGGCCACAAACCAAGGGACGTGGCATCTCCAGAAACCAGAAAAGCCAGGAGAGCGTTTTCTGTGGAGCCTCCGGGGGAACCAGCCCTGCCTGCAGCTGGGTTTCAGCCCTGGGACACGGTGTCTGGACCTGACTTCCAGGACCGTGAGGATAAATCGGTGTCATCACCCCTGTCTGTGGGGGGGTCGGCACCCCGCACACCAGGTCAGGCCCCTCGCAGACACAGACAGAAGAGGGGGCTGGTCCTCTGAAGGAACATGGGTGGAGTTCTGAGAAAAGAAGCATGTTTCATTCACAGAGCTTTGCAAGGGTGTCCAGACACCACGGTTGTCATTTCTTTTTTACTCTCCCTTTCTTTTTTTTTTTTAACTAAAGTTCAATTAAGTGGAAAAAAGAGGCAAACCCAACAGTTAGAGCTTAGTGGATCTTCACTAACCAAACACACCTGTACTTGGCCAGCTGCTGTACTCAGGGTCCTGCTTCTCTCCGGAAGTGGGGGCGATGTCAGCCTGGGTGCAATTAGGCTGGCACCTGCCGGCTGCTGGGTCCCCAGATGTCAGTGCTGCAAACATCAGGCGACCTGCTTTTCCCGGAGGCTGGGGTCTCGGAGCAGGTTTCAGATGGATTGTTTGGGAAACCAGGGTTTAACAGGGTCTGGTCAGTTTACCTCAATGCAAAGTGTGTCCACCCCTGGGGTGGATGGGGGGACACGGAGCACGGGAGCTCTGCTTTCTCAGCCTGTCCCCTGAGGCACGCACTCGACCTCTTAGGTTTGTTGAATGATTTTAGAATTCAATGTTATTACCAGTTTTATGGGTACAGAGGTAGCAAGGGAGTGAGTTCACAAAGACCCTGGTTGTAGTTGCCTGAGGGGAACCCAGCCACAGCAGAAACCAGGGTGGGAGGGCCCAGTCTGAACACCTTTCATGGTAGGGGACATTCAGTGCTGGGTGACACTGGGGCCAGAGGTCAAAGTTGAGAGAAGAGAGACCTTCCTTTGCAATCTCAGGAGCCCATGGGTCACTCAGGGTCCCGATCGGCCCTGGGTTCCCCATGCAGAGGGACTGTGAGAATCACCCCGGGCGGTTAAGGAGACACCGAGAGGCCTGAGAGGCTCTGGACCATGGCCTGGGGTCCCTGATGGCCCAGGGGCGGTCTCCTTAACAGGCCTAGGGCAGCTCACCCACTGCCTCTCTTTCTGGAGGCTGGAGAGCAGGTGGGGAGGGGGTGTCCTAATGGGGCTGTGACCCACGTGGTTGACTGGGGGCACGCCTGGCTTTCTCCGGCTGGTCCTGAGTTGAAAGCAAGGACAAAAATTGGGGAAGCTGCCATCACCAAGGCCAAGGCCTGGCCACCTGGGGCCTCCTGAGCGTCCTGCAAGAGAGCCTGTGCCTGAGTGGGGAATGGCAGAACTCCAGGAGGAACAGGGCCCCCTCTCCCTGACCCCCGGCCTGTGAGGCGCTTCCCAGAAAACACTCAGGTTCTAAAAACTGACCAGGGTGACTTTCAGTTGTGATGTTTTTATTTGTAAGGATTCCTCAGCCAATGTCATTTCAGGAAAACCTGCCCCTGTGAGCAGGGCTCTGAAGCCTGTCCGACAGTGGGGCTGGAGGGTGGGGGCTGTGCCCAGCAGGGCTGTGCCTGGAGGGGGTGCACTGGGCCCTGTGGGGCAAGGACTGACCTCAAGTCGCTGTCCGGCCCTCCCTTGGATGCTGCAGGTCGAAGGCCGCGTTGCGCCTAAAGTTCGAGGTGTGCAAGGAGCTGCGGGGCCACGTGGAGCTCCTGCCTGAGACTGGCTACATCCAGGCCCTGTCGTCCTACTCGGTGCAGCTCAAGTTCCTGCCCAGGTGATGTGCCCAGCAGGGCGCCGCTCCTCCCGGGTGGGGGGGGGTGGTCCTGAGTCACAGCAAGAAGCCAACCCCAGGCTCCCGTATTTCTGAT
Organism: Bison bison bison; assembly: GCF_000754665.1. Lineage (NCBI taxonomy): Eukaryota > Metazoa > Chordata > Mammalia > Artiodactyla > Bovidae > Bison > Bison bison. The sequence goes on from NW_011494861.1 coordinate 10,955,443, forward strand.
CTTCTGTGTACCCCATGACTCTGGCACCCTCACAGTTGAGCCTTTTGTCATTTCTCAAATATAAAGGGGAAAAGAACATTCAAGTGCCCCCTGTCTCTTGCAGACACTCCCTCCCAGAAGATGCAGGGAAGTATTTTGACAAGGAGACCAGGGTTCTGGAGGCCCCGATGACTATCCGGGTGGCTGACCAGGTCTGTGTGGGGCTCATCTGGATGCCGGGCACCCTGGGGGAGCAGAGCTGTTCTGGCCTGGCTCTTGGAGCCCATCTTCACTGGCCTCCGGTCTTGCCCTAGCAGCCCCTGCACAGGGGAGACAGAGGGAGGGGCTTGTGGATCCAAGAGGCCCCAGTGCTGTCCTGGGTGGGTGGGGCTGTCCCCGGGACACCCAGACCCTCGTGTTCGTACAGTCCAGACCCAGGTGTCCAGGGTGTGCACATCCTCGGTACACATGTCATCATGTGAGCTCACAATGCACCGACAAGCAGATGCACAGATGCACATGTGTGTGCACACATACCCTCCGGCCCCCTGCCCCCCTGTGCTGCCCATGCCATGCTGAGGCCAACAGGAAGCAGATGTGTCCGTGAAAGGTGCAGAGTCAGCCGCCAGCTCACAGCAGGACTGGGGCTCTTCTCAGTTTTGGAGACACTTCCCTAACTGACCGCAATGACCTAATGGCCCCGCCCTCTGCACTTCAGATCAAACCCGTGGGGTTTACTGTCCATGCTGTAGTCACCACCTCGGACCTGGAGCTCAGCCCCGCAGGGCTGGACTTTGGCTACTGTACCATCTACGAGGCCATCAGGACCCAAATCAGCCTCTGCAATCATTCCCTCCTGCCCCAGGAGTTTGGGTTCGTTGGACTCCCCAAGGTACCTCGCTCATGTGGTCAGAGTGGGAGGTACTGGGCAGTGAGGGACGAGGGGCTGCTACCCTGAGTCCTGGTGCCTGGCCAGGCCTCACCCACCTGCAGACTCCACGCTCACTCCCAGGGACCTCAGCCAGGGTATCTGGCTGTCCCCACCTCAACCTGCCCCTCTCGAGCTCTCTCCACCTGCTGCATGCACAGCACCCAGAGTTCTCTCCCCTCCCTCCCTCCTGAGACTCTGGCCTGCCTGGCCCTGCAGGGCAGCCAAGAGAGGCCCAGGCCTGGCTTCCCTCAGTCCTCCGGGCTGCCCCACCAGAGACCCATTGTCTACCCCCATGTATGCAGACACACTCACATACTCACCTGTGCTCACATGCATGCACACACATTCATATACTCACATACACCTGTGCTTACATGCATGTACACACATAGCCCTGTGCTCACATGCACACACACAAACTCACATACACCTGTGTTCACATACATGTACACACTCATACACATACTCATACACCTGTGCTCACATGCATGTACACACTCATACACACACTCATACACCTGTGCTCACATTCATGTATGCACTCATACATGTGTTCTCATATGCACACACACTCATATACTCACACCTGTGTTCACACACATGTACACACTCAATACACAGCCTCGTACACCTGTGCTCACATGCATGCACACACATTCATATACTCACATACACCTGTGCTTACATGCATGTACACACATAGCCCTGTGCTCACATGCACACACACAAACTCACATACACCTGTGTTCACATACATGTACACACTCATACACATACTCATACACCTGTGCTCACATGCATGTACACACTCATACACACACTCATACACCTGTGCTCACATTCATGTATGCACTCATACATGTGTTCTCATATGCACACACACTCATATACTCACACCTGTGTTCACACACATGTACACACTCAATACACAGCCTCGTACACCTGTGCTCACATGCATGCACACACATTCATATACTCACATACACCTGTGCTTACATGCATGTACACACATAGCCCTGTGCTCACATGCACACACACAAACTCACATATACCTGTGCTCACATGCATGCACGCACTCATACACACACTCATACACCTGTGCTCACATGCATGTATACACATAGCCCTGTGCTCACATGTACACACACATACTCACATACACCTGTGCTCACATGCATGCACACATATATACACTCACATACACCTATGCTCACATTCATGTATGCACTCATACACACTCATACATGTGTTCTCATATGCACACACTCATATACTCACAACTGTGTTCACACACATGTACACACTCACATAAACACACCACCCTCTCACTTGCACACATGATCACATACACAGAGACAGACTCACACCCACGTAATGCATTTACACACATGTCACCAGACACACATTTGTTTGTGCTCTGCCACACTCCCATCCACGTTGCTCCCCGTGGCACTCCCTGGAAGGTCACCTCATTTTCGCTTTGCCATCCATGGTCTTCCTTTTGCCAGTTTGTGGATATCCAGCCCAATGATGGGTTCGGGACAATCCTGCCACTGGAAACGCTACAGCTCGATGTGATCTTTCAGCCCACCAAGGCCAAGGAGTACAACTTTGAGCTCATCTGCAAGTCAGAGATTAATCGGTGAGCCTGACAGGAGTGCAGGGCCTGGGCAGCCAGCTGGGAGTGGCAGCCCCTGGCTAGCCAGGCTGACTACAGGGCTGGGCGGCAGTACCAACCTCAGAGAGCTCTGACCTAGGTCTGCACACCTGGGTCCAGGCCCACCTTGCAGGTGTGTGAGATGTGCACATGTGTGCATGCACCTGTGAGCATGCATGAGTGTGCAGAGCATCCCCTGGGCACAAGCCCCACCTGCCCTTATGCACTGTGTGATGGGCTGGTCCCCGGCCTCCGTGTCCACCCTGAGAACTGGGGCTGAGAAGGCAGGGAGCAGGGGGAAATGGACTGGACGACAGGGTCTGGCACGAGGGCCAGCTCTTGCTGATTCTCAATCATCAGCCTCCAGGGAGGAACATGCTGGGACACCCTCCTGGTGTCAGGCCAACCCCTCGTGGAGCCAGCCGACCTGTCCCCTCCTTCTCTTCCTCTCCTGTCTGCTCTTTGGTCCTGGCTGGGGGCCTGGCAGCCCTGGGGCATGGGGTGGAGGGAGGGGTAGCACCATCCGGCCAAGTGAGTGG
>NW_011494861.1:10958651-10962475 GCF_000754665.1 Bison bison bison
GAGGGGAAGCTGGAAGGGGTCTACAGGTGGTGATTTTAAGGAGCCAGTGCAGAGCGAGAACCCCTGGAGGAAACCCAGGTACAGGCTCTGCCCAGCTGCAGCCCCCCCACCCGCCTTTCCCCTCAGCTCTAGTGACCCACCCTGGGCTGGGCCCCTCTTGGGCTTGTTCACAACTCTCAGCCTCTGGAAAATAGCCCCATGAGAAAGGATGGTTGAAAAATAATCTCAGTGCCCAGAATGGGCTCCAGCCTATGGCAGAAGCTCCTTAGATGTCTGTCGATTGAATGAGTATTTAATTTTCTTCAAGAACTATCTACAAATAAATTGAAATTTCCAAAAGCTTATCCAAGAGCCACCTTGGAAAGGCTAGCAATGGTAAAACTGTGAGGCCTCAGGGAATAAAGCAGTGATCGGGAGTCCAGAGAGACCCAGTGGCACACACACCCCCACCCCACTGCCCCCCACAGAGCATGGCTGCCCATGGGCTCCCAGACCTGAGAGCTGGACCCGTGCCCAGCACTGCCGCCTGAGCACCGGCCACAGCATGACCCCGTCCTGACTCCTTACCTCCACTTGCACAGCTAAGTCATCAGTAAGGCCTGTTGGCTCTACCTTGAAGACTGAGCTGAATCGCCCCACCCCTACCTGGATGCCAGGGCTCTAAAGCCCGCGTTCTGCCTCCCCTCCCCTAGGCCCTCCGCCACAGCCCCCAGCTGCTGGAGACGTGTCCGTGCAGCCCACCTGCGAAGGACACTGAGTTTGGCACAGGTCCCCAGCAGGTTTCTGTGTAAGCCCGAGTTCTCATCGCCCATTGCTTAGTGTCTAGGAGGGGAGTTGCCAGGTCACAGCGTCAGTTTCTTTTCAATTTTATGTTCTCCCCCATAACGTCCGGGTGTCTGGCTGCTGCACCCCTTCCAGCTGTGGGTAATGTCAGGTTTCCTTGTCTGCTGGATGGAGAGGCATCCTCAGAGGTGTGTGACAGTGTCTCACTAACTCGTGTTTCCAACGACTGACAGCTTGGAGCTTATTTGCCATCCGTGTATCTTTTTAGTGAGAAGTATTTTTAGGTCTTTTGTCTATTTTTTAAAATCAGGGTTTTTATGGAGTTTTGAGTGTTATTTATATACTCTGATAGAAGTTTCCTGTCAGATTTGCAAAAAATTTCCCTGGTGGCTTGTCTCAATCTCTTCACACTGTCTTCTCGTAAAGCAAAAATTTTTAACTTTGAGTGATTGGGAAAGAAATACATCAAGACTGTATATTTTCACCCTGCTTATTAAACTTATATGCAGAGTTCAGTTCAGTTTGTCTGTTGCCCCTTCTCCTCCTGCCTTCAATCTTTCCCAGCATCAGGGTCTTTTCCAGTGAGTCAGTTCTTCGCATCAGGTGCCCAAAGTATTGGAACTTCAGCTTCAGCATCAGTCCATCCAATGAATATTCAGGACTGATTTCCTTTAGGATTGACTGGTTTGATCTCATACATCATGCAAAATGCTGGACTGGATGAAGCACAAGCTGGAATCAAGATTGCCTCAATATACAGATGACACTACCCTTATGGCGGAAAGCGAAGAGGAACTAAAGAGCCTCTTGATGAAGGTGACAGAGGAGAGTGAAAAAGCTGGCTTAAAACTCAACATTCAAAACACAAAAATCATAACATCTGGTCCCATCACTTCATGGCAAATAGATGCAGAAACAATGGAAACAGTGAGCGACTTTATTTTCTTGGGCTCCAAAATCATTGCAGATGGTGACTGCAGCAACACAATTAAAAGATGCTTCCTTCTTGGAAAAGAAGCTATGACAAACCTAGACAACATATTAAAAAATAGAGACATTACTTTGCCAACAAAAGTCCATATAGTCAAAGCTATGGCTTTTCCAGCAGCCATATGAGGAGCTGGATGTAAAGAAGGCTGAATGCCAAAGAATTGATGCTTTTGAGCTGTGGTGTTGGAGAAGACTCTTGAGAGTCCTTTGGACTGCAAGGAGATAAAACCAGTCAATCCCAAAGAAAATCAGTCCTGAATATTCATTGGAAGGACTGATGCTGAAGCTAAAGCTCCAATACTTAGGCCACCTGAAGTGAAGCGCCAACTCACTGGAAAAGACCTTGATGCTGGGAAAGACTGAGGGAAAGAGGAGAAGGGAGGGAAAGAGGAGAAGGGGCTGACAGAGGATGAGAGGGTTGGATGGCATCACTGACTCAATGGAAATGAGTTTGAGCAAACTCCGGGAAATGATAAAGGACAGGGAAGCCTGGCGTGCTGCAGTCCATGGGGTTGTAAAGAGTTGGACATGACTGACTGAATAACAAGTCCCCTTTATCAACTTTTTGTTTTTGGATCTTGAGTTTGGTATCATATCTAAGAATTTTTTTCCCTAACCTAAAGTCACAAAGGTTTCTTATAAAACTTTTACAAATGTACATCTTACTTGTGCATTTATGTTTTACTTTGATGAATCATTGCATCAGGTGTGAGATACAGCATGAAGCTAAAGGGCTTCCAGTCACTCCAGCGGCATCACTGAGACAGTAGCAGAGGGCAGAGCCCACCCCCCAAACTGGGGAAACTCTGCACAGCCTTTACACCTGAAAGTCTGTTTACCTGAAAAAACCTTTTATTTCCTGAGTACCTTAAATACTAACACATTAGCGTATCCACTCTCTTCTGGAATAAAATGTGTCTGTACAAGTCTGATGGCAACCCAGTATTTAAGGGACCTACTTCTTCATAGAGAAATCAAGGGAATTCCAGAAAAACATCTACTTCTGCTTCATTGACTAAAGCCTTTGACTGTGTGGATCGCAACAAACTGTGGAAAATTCTTAAAGAGAGAGGAGACCAGACCACGTTACTTGCCTCCTAAGAAACCTGTATGCAAGTCAAGAAGTAAAGAACCAGACATGGAATAATGGACTGGTTCAAAATTAGGAAAGAAGTACATCAAGGCTGTATATTGTCACCCTGCTCATGCAGAGTACATCGTTCAAAATGGCAGGCTGGATGAAGCTCAAGCTAGAATCAAGATTGCCAGGAGAAATATCAGTAATCTCAGATATGCAAATGACACCACCCTAATGTCAGAAAACAAACAGAAACTAAAGAGCCTCTTGATGAAAGTGAAAGAGGAACGTGAAAAAGCTGGCTTGAAATTCAACAGTCAAAAAACTAAGATCATGGCATTCAGTCCCATCACTTCATGGCAAATCAGTTCAGTTCAGTTCAGTCACTCAGTCGTGTCCGACTCTTTGCGACCCCATGAACTGCAGCTCGCCAGGCCTCCCTGTCCATCACCAACTCCCGGAGTTCACTCAACTCACGTCCATCGAGTCAGTGATGCCATCCAGTCATCTCATCCTCTGTCGTCCCCTTCTCCTCCTGCCTATCCCATCCAGCATCAAGGTCTTTTCCAGTGAGTCAACTCTTCATGAGGTGGCCAAAGTACTGGAGTTTCAGCTTCAGCATCATTCCTTCCAAAGAACACCCAGGGCTGATGTCCTTCAGAATGGACTGGTTGGATCTCCTTGCAGTCCAAGGGACTCTCAAGAGTCTTCTCCAACACCACAGTTCAAAGGCATCAATTCTTCAGCACTCACTTTCTTCACAGTCCAACTCTCACATCCATACATGACCACTGGAAAAACCGTAGCCTTGACGAGACGGACCTTTGTTGGCAAAGTAATGTCTTTGCTTTTGAATATGCTATCTGGGTTCGTCATAACTTTCCTTCCAAGGAGTAAGCGTCTTTTAATTTCATGGCTGCAATCACCATCTGCAGTGATTTTGGAGCCCAAAAAAACAAAGTCTGACACTGTT
>NW_011494861.1:10962729-10973460 GCF_000754665.1 Bison bison bison
ACAGGGGTGACAATATACAGCCTTGATGTACTCCTTTTCCTATTTGGAACCAGTCTGTTGTTCCATGTCCAGTTCTAACTGTTGCTTCCTGACCTGCATATAGGTTTCTCAAGAGGCAGGTCAGGTGGCCTGGTATTCCCATCTCTTTCAGAATTTTCCACAGTTTATTGTGATCCACACAGTCAAAGGCTTTGGCATAGTGAATAAAGCAGAAATAGATGCTTTTCTGGAACTCTCTTGCTTTTTCCATGATCCAGCGGATGTTGGCAATTTGATCACTGGTTCCTCTGCCTTTTCTAAAACCAGCTTGAAGTTCACAGTTCATGTATTGCTGAAGCCTGGCTTGTTGGATTTTGAGCATTACTTTACTAGCATGTGAGATGAGTGCAATTGTGAGGTAGTTTGAGCATTCTTGGCATTGCCTTTCTTTGGGATTGGAATGAAAACTGACCTTTTCCAGTCCTGTGGCCACTGCTGAGTTTTCCAAATTTGCTGGTATATTGAGTGCAGCACTTTCACAGCATCATCTTTCAGGATTTGAAAGAGCTCAACTGGAATTCCATCACCTCCACTAGCTTTGTTTGTAGTGATGCTTTCTAAGGCCCACTTGACTTCACATTCCAGGATGTCTGGCTCTAGGTGAGTGACCACACCATCATGATTATCTTGGTCATGAAGATCTTTTTTGTACAGTTCTTCTGTGTATTCTTGCCACCTCTTCTTACTATCTTCTGCTTCTGTTACATCCATACTATTTCTGTCCTTTATCAAGCCCATCTTTGCATGAAATGTTCCCTTGGTATCTCTAATTTTCTTGAAGAGCTCTAGTCTTTCCCATTCTGTTGTTTTCCTCTATTTATTTGCATTGATCACTGAGGAAGGCTTTCTTATCTCTTCTTGCTATTCTTTGGAACTCTGCATTCAGATGCTTATATCTTTCCTTTTCTCCTTTGCTTTTTGCTTCTCTTCTTTACACAGCTATTTGTAAGGCCTCCCCAGACAGCCATTTTGCTTTTTTGCATTTCTTTTCCATGGGGATGGTCTTGATCCCTGTCTCCTGTACAATGTCACGAACCTCCATCCATACTTCATCAGGCACTCTGTCTATCAGATTTAGTCCCTTAAATCTATTTCTCACTTCCACTGTATAATCAAAAGGGATTTGATTTAGGTCATACCTGAATGGTCTAGTGGTTTTCCCTACTTTCTTCAATTTCAGTCTGAATTTGGCAATAAGGAGTTCATGATCTGAGCCACAGTCAGCTCCCAGTCTTGTTTTTGCTGACTGTATAGAGCTTCTCCATCTTTGGCTGCAAAGAATATAATCAATCTGATTTTGGTGATGACCATCTCATGATGTCCATGTGTAGAGTCTTCTCTTGTGTCGTTGGAAGAGGGTGTTTGCTATGACCAGTGCATTCTCTTGGCAAAACTCTGCTGCTGCTGCTGCTGCTAAGTCGCTTCAGTCATGTCCAACTCTGTGCGAACCCAGAGACGGCAACCCACCAGGCTCCCCCGTTCCTGGGATTCTCCTGGCAAGAACACTGGAGTGGGTTGCCGTTTCCTTCTCCAATGTATGAAAGTGAAAAGTGAAAATGAAGTCGCTCAGTGTGTCCGACTCTTCGCGACCCCATGGACTGCAGCCCACCAGGCTCCTTCATCCATGGGATTTTCCAGGCAAGAGTACTGGAGTGGGATGGGGAAAAAAATGGAAACAGTGACAGATTTCATTTTTCTTGGGCTCCAAAATCATTGTGGATGCTGATTGCAGCCATGAAATTAAAAGATGTTTGCTCCTTGGGAGAAAAGCTATGACAAACCTAGACAGCCTAGTAAAAAGCAGAGATATCACTTTGTCGACAAAGGTCCCTATCATCAAAGCACTGTTTTTTCCACTGGTCAGGTATGGATATGAGAGTTGGAATGTAAAGAAGACTGAGCACTGAAGAATTGATGCTTTCGAACTATGGTGCTGGATAAGACTTTAGAGAGTCTTTTGGATATTAAGGAGGTCAAACCAGTCAACCCTAAAGGAAATCAATCCTGAATGTTCATTGGAAGGACTGATGCTGAAGCTGAAGCTCCAATCCTTTGGCCACCTGATGCGAAGAACGGACTCATTGGAAAAGACCCTGATGCTGGGAAAGATTGAGGGCAAGAGGAGAAGGGATAACAGACGATGAGATGGTTGGATGGCATCGTCAACTCAATGGATGTGAGTTTGAGCAAACTCTGGGAGATGGTGAAGGACAGGGCAGCCTGGTCTGCTGCAGTCCTTGGGGTTGTAAAGAGTCAGACACGACTGTGTGACTGAACAACAGCTTCTTATCTAAAATCCAGTAATTTTATAAGAACACACTTTGTGTTGGTTGTTATCAACTGATTTTCTCAGGTACATGGTGCTTTTCAAATCTTTTTTTTTAATTTCAGGAACACTTCCTAGAATTTTAGTCTTAAAACTTAAAACATTTGCTTTATTCTTGTCCTTTGGTTTTCCTCCTGGGAGCCTCCTGAAGTAAATATAATGACTTGTCTTGGCTTTGTTCACTTTTGCCACTTTTTCTTGGATCCTTTGCCATCATTTTAAAAATACAGTTTCTTTATTATTTGGGCTTGTTGTGGAATCCGGAGTCTCAAACACACCTCAGAGGACACTCAGGACAGGGGAGTATGGTTTATTACACCAGCGGGTCCAAGGGGAATCAGTTCCCAACAAGTACCCTGATGTTTCTGAGAGGCCCAGTTTTATTACCCCCACCACCACCACCACATGACTGGTTACGTGTTAGCAACCTCTTTGTTGTATACGACTGAGTTTTACAACAAGTATGTGCTAGGAGAACAAACAATTAAGGTTAAAGTGGGGAGAGACAATGAGTATACATCAAGGGGGAATGTCTACATGGTTAACCTAACAGGGGCAGCCCGACCTCAACTACAAACTCTGTTTGCCATCTGTAGGGAGGGAAGTCTCCAGGAGACCTGGTTTTCATTAGCAACAGTTTTCCTCACTCTTGGGCAGGCTTCAGGCCCAGTTTACATCCTGTCTTTAAGATGGAGTCTCTCCTGCTTTCCTCACTCTGGCCCAAATATCCTTCGTTGTGGTATGTGGGATCTTCAATCTTCATTTTGGCACGCCCGATCTTTACCTGCGGCATGTGGGATCCAGCCCCCTTACCAGGGGTGGAACCCGGGCCGCCTGCTCTGGGAGCCTGAAGTCTTATCCACTGGACCACCAAGGAAGTCCCTCATCATTTTTTTAAATATTTCCACACTTATCTCTTCTTTCTCTTAAAGAATTATCTTCCGTGTTTCTTTATTCATGGCTCCCTTCTGAGTTTCTGTTTCTATATTTCTTTTATTTATAATCCTTTCCTGAGTCGTTTGTGGGTTTTTTTATTTTGGCCATACCACACAGTCTGTGGGATCTTAGCCCCTCAACCAGGGATCCAACTCTTCCTGCATTGGAAGCACAGAGTCCTAACCACCAGACTGCTGGGGAAGTCCCCTTTCCTAAATTTTAATCCCTCACTTCTGACTTCTTGAGATTCTGATCTGTTTTTTCATATGTTGTATTATTTTCTCAAGTCTGTTAAGCTCACTTTGAATGATCACATTGCAATTTTCAACTCTCTGTGGGCACATCTCTCTGGCGTGTTTTACTGTCTATATGGATTGTATTTATTCTGTTCCCTTTTTCTCTTTTAACAGCTTTATTTATGGTTTGATCTGGGTCCTTTCCCACTGCTCATTTTTGCAAATGGTAGCTTCTCAGCTGTGAGAGCCCAGTTCACACTTCGCTCCTTCATGACTCTGGGGTGCCCTCTTCAGTATGTCGGGGTCAGCGACTTCCTTAGAGCCACCTCCTCTAAGCCCTCCCTTCTGTTTTCAGAAGATTCCAGAGCCAGCTTGCTGTACCCTCCACCCACAATAGTGGCTCTTACATTTTTATCATGTTTGCCTCCAGTTTCCCTTTGTTACAGAAATAGACGGTCTGCTTGCAGCAAGCGACGTGCGGACCTCCTCCCTCCCCAGAGCCTCCCACTGCCAGAATCCGCAGGGTCCTTCCGATTTCTGGGTGTCTGACTTTCACTTCCTAATGGCATATTTATTGTTTGTATGTATTCCTGGGGCTTCCCTGGTGGCTCAGACAGTAAAGAATCTGCCTGCATGCAGGAGACCTAAATTTATGTAAATGCAGGGTGACCAGCCAGGTCAGGCTGTCCAGGAAAGAGGGGTTCCCAGGATGTGGGACTTCAGCACTAACACCAGGGGAGCCGCAGGTGGCCAGGGTCGGGGGGGGGGTGTGACACCCCACATCGGTCACATGGGTGGTGTCAGACTCCACATAGCAATCTACATCTTGCTTCTGCTTTTCCCCCCAACTCGCTGGGAGTACCTGAACACGTGAACACATCTAAGGATTTGACTATGGACATGTTAAGTTGGAGGGCTGGTGAACCACCAAAAGTAGTGCTTAGCAGGAAGTTTCTAGCTCCAAATGCATATAAAGAAGAGGAGAGAGTGTGCAAAATCAATTATTTAACCTTCTGTTTCAAGAACTGGGAAGAGAGCACAGCAAATTAAACCCAAAGAAAGTAGAAGGAAAGAATGTAATAAAGATAACAGCGTAAATCAGCGAGTGAAATGAATCAAATATCCAAAAGAGAAAACAATAAAACTAAGAGTTTGTTCTAGAAATTAGTAAACTCATTACTCTTAGCAAGACCAATCAAGATTTTTTTTTAAAGAGAGGGGGAAAAAAACACAAATTGCCAATCTCAGGTATGAAAGGGGACACGTCACAGAGCCTACAAATATCAGAAAGGTTAAAAAAAATGTTATGAACAACATTACACCAGTTAATGTGACAGTTTGGATATAATGGACAATTTTCTAAAAAACAAAAACTTACCAAAACTGACAGGGAGAAAAAGAGAAAATCTGAATAGTCCAACAACTATGAGGGAAATCAAATGCAAAGTTTAAACCCTCTTATAGAAACTTCCAGTTACAATAACTAGTAGGGATGTCCCTTCATGATCACAACCTTGTCATGGCAACGGGGCTTGCGTAACCCAGTGAAGCTCTGAGCCACATCGTGCAGGGCCACCCACGACACGTCAAAGCGAAGAGTTCTGACAAAATGCGGTCCACCAGCGGTGGGAATGGCAACACTCCAGTATTCTTGCCCTGAAAACCCCATGAACTGTATGCAAAGGCAAAACGATATGACGCCAGAAGATGAGCCCCCACATTCAAAGGTGTTCAATATGCTACTGGGGAAGAGCAGAGAAACAGCTCCAGAAAGAATGAAGCAGCTGAGCCAAAGTGGAAATGACACTCTGCTGTGGATGTATCTAGTGGTGAAAGTAAAGTCGGATGCTGTAAAGAACGATATTGCATAGGAACCGGGAATGTTTGGTCCACGAATCAAGGTAAATTGGATGTGGTCAAGCAGGAGATGGCAAGAATGAACATCAACATCTTAGGAATCAGTGAAATAAAATGGATAGGAATGGACACATTTAATTCTAAGACCACTATATCTACTACAGTGGGCACGAATCCCTTAGAAGAAATGGAGTAGCCCTCACAGTCAACAAGAGTCTGAAATACAGTACTTGGGTGCAACCTCCAAAATGACAGAATGATCTCGGTTCGTCTCCAAAGCAAACCATTCAACATCACAGTAATCCAAGTCTATGCCTCAAACACTGATGCCAAAGAAGCTGAAGTTGACCAGTTCTGTGAAGCCCTACCAGACCTTCTAAAACTAACACACACCAAAAAGATGTCCTTTTCATCACAGGAGATTGGAAAAGTAGGAAATCAAGAGATACCTGGAGCAACAGGCAAGTTTGGCCTTAGAGTACAAAATGAAGCAGGAAAAAGGCTAACAGAACTTTGTCAAGCAAACACACTGGTAATAGGAAGCACTCTTTTCCAAAAACACAAGTGATGTCTCTACACATGGATATCACCAGATGGTCAATACCAAAATAAGATTGATTATATTCTTTTCAGCTGAAGATAGAGAAGCTCTATACAATCAGCAAGAACAAGGCCTGGAGTTGACTGTGGCTCAATTAGTTCAATTCAGTTCAGTCGTGTCTGTCTCTTTACGACCCTATGGACTGCAGGGCTCCAGGCTTCCCTGTCTATCACCAACTCCCGGAGCTTGCTCAAACTCTTGTCCATTGAGTCGGTGATGCCATCCAACCATCTCATCCTCTGTTGTCCCCTTCTCCTCCTGCCTTCAGTCTTTCCCGGCATCAGGATCTTTTCCAAAATGAGTCAGTTCTTTGCATCAGGTGGCCAAAGTATTGGAGCTTCAGCTTGAGCATCAGTCCTTCCAAAGAATATTCAGGACTAATTTCCTTTAGGACAGACTGGTTTGATCTCCTTGCAGTCCAAGGGACTCTCAAGACTCTTCATTACAGTTGAAAAGCATCAATTCTTCAGTGCTCAGCTTTCTTTATGGTCCAACTCTCACATCCATACATGACTACTGGAAAAAAACATAGCTTTGACTAGCGCAGATCATCAGCTCCTTATTGCAAAATTCAGACTTAAAAATTTAAGAAAGTAGGGAAAACCACTAGTCAATTCAGGTATGACCTAAATCAAATCCCTTATGTTTATAGAGTGGAAGTGACAAATAGATTCAAGGACTAGATCTGGTAGACACCATGCCTGAAGAACTATGGACAGAGGTTTGTAACACTGCACAGGAGGCAGTGACCAAAACCATCCAAAAGAAAAAGACATGCAAGAAGGCTAAGTGGTTGTCTGAGGAGGCTTTACAAATAGCTGAGAAAATAAGAGAAGCGAAAGGCAAAGTAGAAAGTGAAAGATATACCCAACTGAATGCAGAGTTCCAAAGCATAGCAAGGAGAGATAAGAAGGCCTTCTTAAATGAACAATGCAAAGAAATAGAGGAAAACAATAGAATGGGAAAGACTAGAGATCCCTTCAAGAAAATTGGAGATATCAAGGGCACATTTCTTGCAAGGATGGGCACAACAAAGGACAGAAACAATAAGGACCTAACAGAAGCAGAAGATATTAAGAAGAGGTGGCAAGAATACACAGAAGAATCATACAAAAAAGGCCCTAATGACCTGGATAACCATGATGATGTGGACACCTAGAGCTGGACATCATGAAGTGTGAAGTCAAGTTGGCCTTAGGAAGCATTACTATAAACAAAGCTGGTGGAGGTGATGGAATTCCAGCTGAGCTATTTCAAATCCTAAATGATGATGCTGTTAAAGTGCTGCATTCAATATATCAGCAAATTTGGAAAATTCAGCAGTGGCCACCAGACTGGAAAAGGTCAGTTTTCATTCCAACCCCAAAGAAGAGCAATGCTGAAGAATGTTCAAACAACCAGATTGTTGCACTAATTTCTTATGCTCATAAGGTTATGCTCAAAATCCATCAAGCTAGGCTTCAGCAGTATGTAAACCAAGAACTTCTGGATGTGCAAGCTGAGTTTAGAAAAGGCAAAGGAACCAGAAATCAAATTGCCAGCATTCATTGGATCATAGAGAAAGCAAGGGAATTCCAGGAAAACATAAACTGGAAAATTCTTAAAGACATGGGAATACCAGACCACTTTACCTGTCTCCTGAGAAACCTGTATGTGGCTCAAGAAGAAACAGAACCAGACGCAAAACAACTGAATGGTTCAAAATTGGGAAAATTGAGTACGTCAAGGCTGTATATTGTCACTCTGCTTATTTAACCTGTATGCAGAGTACGTCATGCAAAATGCTGGGCTGGACAACTTGGAAGCTGGAATCAAGATTGCCAGGAGAAATATCAACAATCTCAGATGTCCAGATGATACCACTGTAACAACAGAAAGTGAAGAGGAACTAAAGAGCCTCTTGAAGAAAGTGAAAGAGAGTGAAAAATCTGTCTTGTAACTCAACATTCAAAAAACTAAGATCATGGCATCTGGTCCCATCACTCATGGCAAATAGAAGGGGAAAAAGTAGAAGCAGTGATACATTCTCTTGAATTCCCAAATCACTGAAGACAGTGACTGCAGCCATGAAATTAAAAGTTGCTTGGTTGCTCCTTGGAAGAAAAACTATGACCAACCTAGACAGCGTAGTAAAAAGCAGAGACATCATTTTGCCAATTAAGTTCTATATAGTCAAAGCTCTGATAGTTCCAGTAGTCATGTGCAGATGTGAGAGCTGGACCATAAAGAATGCTGAGCATCAAAGAACTGATGCTTTTCAACTGTCGTGCTGGAGAAGCCTCTTGAAAGTTCCTTGGACAGCAAAGAGATCAAACCAATCAATCCGAAAGGAAATCTACCCTGAATGTTAATTGGAAGGACTGATACTGAAGCTGAAGCTCCAGTTCTTTGGCCACCCGACTCACTGGAAAAGACCCTGATGCTGGGAAAGATTGAAGGCAAAAGGAGAAGCGTGCAGGAGAGGATGGTTACATAGCATTACCGACTCAATGGACATGAATTTGAGCAAACTCCAGGAGATAGTGGAGGACAGAGGAGCTTGGCCTGCTGCAGTCCATGGGGTCGCAAAGTGTCAGACATGACTTAGCAACTGAACAACAACAAACAACTAAGGATGTAATGTTCAACATGCTAAATATAATTAGCCCTGCTTGTATGTTATACAGGAAAGGGAAGAGAGTAAATCCTAAGTATTCTCATCACAAAGGAAAAAATACTTATTTCTTTAATTTTGTATCTATGTGAGATGATGGATTTTCACTAAACTTACTGTGAATATCATTTCACAGTATATATGTCAAATCATTTTGCTGCACACCTCAAGCTAATGCAGAGCTGTGTGTCAATTACATCTCAATAAATCCTGGGCTCTAAAGCACAGGCTCAAATAGTTATGGCACATGGACCTCGTTGCTCCACAGTATGTGGGATCTTCCTGGACCAGGGATCAAACCCATATTTCCTGCGTGGACAGGTGGATTCTTTGCCACTGAACACCTAGGGAAGCTCTGTCATTTTATTTTTAAATGTCATGCATATGTTTGTGCTCAGTCGTGTCCAGCTCCTTGCAACTCCATGGACTGTAGCCCTCCAGGCTCCTCTGTCCATGGGATTCTCCAGGCAAGAATCCTGGAGTAGATGGCCATTTCCTTCTCCAGGGGACCTTCCCAACCCAGGAATCAAACCCATGTCTCTTGTGTCTCCTGCATTGCCAGGCAGATTCTTTACCACTGAGTTACCTGGGAAGCCCTTTTAAATATCACTGAATATTTAAGGAAATAAATCAGACACTTCCATTGCAACTGTTTAAACTTGTGATGAAAATTTTAATTATCCAGTTAAAATGTGCACAGGGGCCTCTTCAGTGGACAGCATCTAGAGGCATTCAGGATGGTGCAGCATCTGACATACCGTTGTAGGCTGCCCTACAATACAACCTCTAACAAAACCAGGCTGTCCTGAACCCCTGGTAATAGAATTGTTTACACTTAGACCAAGAAGGTTGGGAAGGCAACAAAATCCACATGTGGTGTGTGCCCAGGCCAACTTAGAGGCGTTTATGCTATGAGACCTAAAGTTCTCATGAGGTTGTCTGAAACGAAGAAATACGTCAGCTGAGCCTATGGTGGTTCCATGTGTACTAAATGTGTCCGTGACAGGATCAATCACGCTTTCCTTATCGAGGAGCAGAAGATCGTTGTGAGAGTATTGAAAGCATAAGCAGAGAGTCAGAAAGCTAAATAAAAAAATGAAGCATTTTTGAGTAATAAAAAATATGCACAGGGGTAAATGGTATTTTGGAAATTGACTAAAACTCATGAATGGGGTTGGAAACAAAGCCTGTGACACCTGCTGTCCTGGTCCTGGGCGTCCTGTGTTGGAGGCCCCTTTGCTCAGCCCCTGGCTGAGCCCCTCATGCTGTCACTTCCAGGTGCTTCAAGCTGGCATGCCGGGCCGTGGGTGTCTACCCGCCCCTGGAGCTGTCCCACAACCAGATCAAGTTTGCAGCCACCTCCTTGTACGACACATCCGTGGCCACTCTGTACGTCATCAACTCCCACCTGAGCATGAACTCACTGACCCACTCAGTGCCCCGCATTGGCTCAGAGGACGCTTTTCCCGTGGGGCCCACGTCTTTTGAGTTCCTGCTGCCCCCAGATTCGCCCATCACCATCTCACCCCTGGTGGGCACCGTGTGGCCAGGAAAGGTAGGTGTGAGCCCCACAGGTGGGCTGTTGGGGGGGGGCAGGCCACCCCGGGGTGCCTGGTTCTGCCCACCCTGGACCACAGTGGTTCAACCAGACAACAGATGGTAGAGATCAACCTGGATCCTCATCAGAGCTGAGTGGGCCCTCCTGCCCTCTACCCAGCCCAGCCTGGCCCCAGAAGCGGGGCACCCAAAGGCATCTGACCCCACAGGCCCCTGGCTGGGGG
The DNA here is from genome assembly GCF_000754665.1 of Bison bison bison. NCBI lineage: Eukaryota > Metazoa > Chordata > Mammalia > Artiodactyla > Bovidae > Bison > Bison bison. The sequence goes on from NW_011494861.1 coordinate 10,973,159, forward strand.
CTCCATCATTTCAGACCAAGTGAGGGTGTAGAGCCCTGGATGTCACAGCAGATGGTCACAGAGGCTGCGCAGCACCTGGTCACCAGGAGCACAAGGTTTCCCACCTCTGCTCCTCCTGATGAAACAGAAAGAGCCAGGCCTCAAGGCAGGGACTCCCCGGGGCCCTCACAGCATCTCTGAGCTTACTTCCATGCCTTCATATGTGGGGGTGACAGCCACTGTGAGGGAACTGAGTGAGGATGGGCAGGGACATGCAGGCCCTGCAGTCACAGAAACGCATTGTAGTAAAGTGAGCAAATTAG
>NW_011494861.1:10973578-10977659 GCF_000754665.1 Bison bison bison
TTTCTCCAAGGGAGTTACTGCAGCTGTTAAGAGCTTCCCCCTCACTCCCTTGCTGTGCTGAGCATGGGGGAGGCTACGGTGAGGGAGCCCTTGTGGGGCCCAGTGTCATCCTGGGGGTGGGCTGCCATTCCCCTCGTGGGGACAGATGGGTGGTGCAGGGACCACCCCCAGGTCTCAGAGCCTGAACATGAACCTTCCCTTCTCACTCATGCCCTGTGGGCTGCTACCCACCATGGGCAGTGTGCCAGGTCCATCACAGGGACCCTCCCCCGACATGGTGAGAGGGGCCTGGTGATCATGCCTGCAGCCACCCAGCTTCCAGGGACAGAGATCAGGCAGGACCTCCCAGGAGGGCTCTTCTAAGCTAAGACCCCAACATGTCCGAGAGCATGAACCTTTCCCCCCACAGAGGTGCCTGGTCCGAGTGGCCTTCCGGCCAGTGCTGCCCAGCGAGCTGATCCACCAGGAGGCCTTCCAGGCCCTGAGCAGAAAAGCTGAGGTCAAATTGGTGCGTGGTGGGGAGGGGGCCAGGGGGGCTTGGAGCTGCCCGCTTTGTACGAGGCCCTTGCACAAAGGCTTGGGAACAAACACCCCCCACCCCGCCTTGAGATTGGGGGCGCCCAGGGTTGGGGGGCAGGAGCCCTAGGAACACTTTACGGAGCAGTAGGTGTGTTTTAAGAGGTTAGCACTTTTTCTTGGCAAAGGCCCTCCCTCCTCCCTTGAGAGCATCACCAGGCAGGGAAGAGCCCCAGATCCTGGTCCATCAGGGTGGCCTGGGAGGGTAGGCCAGGTCCTCTGTACTGCTCAGCAGAGGCTTGTGCTTACAGTGAAGGGGAACAGACAAAACATCAAAGGGCCTGTGAACCTGAGGGAGTTCAGGCCTGAAGAAGCAGCTGCCCCAGGCTCCTGCCCAGAAGGGGCATCCGATACAGCTGGGCAGTCATGACCCAGAGCCCCGTGCACCTGCTGCTGCCCTGGAGATGCGGGGGCCCCCAGCCGTTACTCCTCGGTGTCCAAGCACCCCTGCTATCACAGCACACCCAGAAGGAAGGGGCAGATGCCTTCAGCCTGCCAGAGGGCAGTGAGGCATGGGGGCAGGGAACAAGGGCAGGAACCCCCGTTTTGGCCAGCCCTCTGCCTCACCTTGTGCCTCCCCTTCCTGATGGGGAAGACAGACACTGGGGGTGGTGCATGAGCCCTCAGGGGTCTCCGCACCTGTCATCGGTCTCCCTTAAGGAGGTACTTGGGGTCTGGGTCCCGGGTTCCTGCCCTGGACAGTCTGCCAGCTCAGCAGAGTCCCAAGGGCAACACCACAGCCAGCCTCCCCCTGGCAGTCCCAAAAGGAGACAGTCACCCAGAGGAAGGACCAGCGGAGACCATCTTTCTCCATGCTGCGGCTGCAGAACCAAGACCGGCTGCTCCGGGCCTCAGCCTCCCAGCCCCCGGAGCTGCAGAAGGAGGACCTTGCATCCAGGTGGGCCCGAGAGAAGGCTGCCCCCACCTCCTGCCCCACAGAGATGTCCCCCTATGCTCCAGGGCCTTATGACTGCAAGTCCAGAGCGCGGCTGGCTTCAGGCACAGCTGGAACCAGGAGCTGCCTTGAGGCCCCTCAGGTTCTGCTGTCCTGGGTATCTGCTCACCTCAGTTCCCCTGGGCCCAGGGTCCCTGTGAAAACTTTCAGTCCAGGGGCTGGGGGAAGCTGAGCCCCTGACCCCCATGTTCCCAGCTCAGCAGCCCAGCCTCCCCAGTTGCCACATGAGCTCTGGGCAGCTCTGACAGGCTGGAGCCACTTGTCAGCCCTGGACCCTTGCTGTGGCCCCAGGAACTCGGTTGTCTGGTGGTGCTTGATGGGTACCCTGGGAAAGGAGAGGCCCCCACAGGGACCAGGGAAGGGATGCAAAAGCCAGACAAAGTCTGGCTGCAAAAGTCAGACAAAACCGTGACAACCACAGCCTGGGCCACAGCATGGCCCCCAGGCTGCCACCCCCACTGCCCCGTACCCTCCGGCCCAGGGCCCTGGGAAGCAGGTGTGGCCTTATAGATCCCTCCATGGAGGGCAGGGCACAGCCTCCTGGGTGCTGGGGGCAGTGTGGGACAGGGCATGAGTGCACCTTGCCGGTTCTGTTCCAGCTCTCAAGAGTACCAGTCGGCACAGGCCTCCCTGACCAGGTCTTTCCAGGGGAAGTTTGACAAGTTTGTGGTTCCCTGTGTTGTTGCTAGCGGCGACACCAAAGACAGGAAGGGGACAGAACCGCTGAGCTTCAGGTGCCGTGCTCTGGGCAGTGGGGTGGGGTGGTCACTCTCCCTGCCAACAGCCACCCAGATCCCGGTGGGGCCGGCTCAGGGTCTGGATGGGAGGGCAGGGCACATGGTTCCTGCCCTACCCTCAGCAAATCCCCGCCATTCCCAGTCCCCACAACACGCTGTACCTGGAGCTGTGGTGTCCAGCAGTGGCGCCGTCTATCGTGGTGACGTCCGATAAAGGCAAGACTGTCATTAACTTCGGCGACATTGCTGCAGGTGTGTCCCGATCAGAGCCCAGCCCCCATGCACACCCCCACCCATCGGAGCCCAGCCCCCACGCACACCCCTTTTCACCTGGGCTCCCACACCCACCCCCAGGCCTGGGGCTGTGACCTGACCCCCCATTTCAGGACACCGGGGCATAAAGAAGGTCTCCATCCAGAACATCTCCCCTGAGGATCTCGACGTATCCTGCCCACGCCATCCAGGCAGCTTGTAGCAGGGGCAGGGGGTGAGGGGGTGGGGGGGAGAGAGAAGGGGATTGTGAAGGGCTGAGGCCCCATTCTCACCCCCTCCTTGACGCTGGGCCCTCAGCTGGAGTACTCCGTGCTGAACCCCGATGGCCCCTTCGTCCTGCTGAACCCCACCATCAGGTTGCCCTCTGGCGAGACCCAGGTCCTAGATCTGTCCTTCTCCCCACGTGAGAGTGTCGTGGTGAGTCCCAGCCCACCCAAACTCCTTTGCAGCCCTATTCCCTGCTCTGCATGCCATCCAGCACTCTGGGCCTGGGAGCCACTGGTCCTCCTGGGTCCTGGCCTCTCGCTGGAAGAAGGAGGAAGTGACGGCCAGGGAGCTCCCAGCCATCTCAGGTCCCCCATGCCCTGACCCAGCTGCTCCAAGACAGAGCTCGCACACCTGCGTCTGCCAGGGTCTTTTTCACGCTAAGGGACGTGGTCTCTGCAGGCCCAAGAAATACTGGACATCATCACCAAGAAAGGCACGCTCTCCCTGGCCCTCATGGGCACGGGTGTGGCGTCCACGATCACGTGCTCCATTGAAGGTGATGTCCTCAACATGGGCTATGTGATCGCCAGAGAGTCTGTCTCCTTGGGCTTCAAGGTAAAGCATGTGGCGGGGCCTGGTGCCACCCATCGCCTGGGAGAGGTTCCTAGGAGGGGTCCACCCCGCCTCAGTCACAGAGCCAGCAGAGTCGCAGGCCGCTCCGATCCACCCCCTCCCCCACCACCCCCAGCAGCTGTCACTCCACTGGCCCCTCTAGCCAGTGGGGAGGGGGTGCTGAGGATGCCCCTCCCTCTGCCCCTCCGCTGCTGCCCAGGCCTTCTCACTGCTCCCATTTTTCTGCCCCAGGGCCTCTGCATGGGATGGGGGCCATCCCCCACAAGGGGCCATGTGGGTTCCTACCCCCACGCAGGCAGGCAGGCCTGGCTTTTTCTGCTCCCCCGCATCTGAGGTGGCCTTGGGCTGAAGGTGCCAGTGGGACCCCTGCTTCTTTACTTAGCTTAGTCCAGGTTCTGACAGCAGACCCCTGGGCCCGATTCCATGGGATATTTTACAGAGGGATGCGGCGTTCTCCCGGGAAAAGGGGGAGGCAGGAGAGAACTGGGGTGGGATGCTGGTTCAGCTGAAGGCTAGCCTGAGCCTGGAGGGGCAGGAGGGGGCTGAGACCTGGCAGCAGTAGCCTGTTCCCCGGCTGGCCAGCCCAGTTGCCCCAGTGACCTGGCCCTGCTCCCCGCAGCTGCAGAACAACTCCCCGCTGCCCATCAAGTTCTCCATGCAGCTGGACAGCCTCTCCTCCAGGAGCAGAGACCAGCACCGC
>NW_011494861.1:10977759-10978797 GCF_000754665.1 Bison bison bison
CAGAGGACGGAAGTCGTGGGTGAGCTGGCCAGCTGTGGGGACCGTGTGGGCCGTGGAAGGCGGGGGCCAGGGGGTGCTAGGCGCTGCAGGGGGATCCGGACCAGCCTGGCCACCTTGCTCCCAGGCACGCAGAACTACAGTGGCCAGAGCGTGTTCAGCGTGGTCCCGGTCGAGGGCGTCATGGAGCCCGGCAAGGCTCAGGACTTCACTGTGACCTTCAGCCCAGACCACGAGAGCCTATACTTCTCTGACCGGCTGCAGGTCGTGCTCTTTGAAAAGGCAGGACTCCGACCCAGCCTGGACCCCTCCTCCCCACCCGCATGTCCACTTGTCCAAGCCCTTTGGCTGCCTGAGCGGCCCCACATTGGAGCTTGGTGCCTGGGGGGGCTCCACATCAGGCTGGGGGTCATCAGGTGGAGAGACCAATGTCTGGGGTCCCACAGGCCCACATCACAGCCCCGCCCCCTCCCAGAGCCCCACATGCAGGGTTGCAAACCTCTGTGCTCCTGCCCCCAGAAAGTGTCCCACCACATCCTCCTGAAGGGCGCGGCCCGCGAGCACATGATGTTCGTGGAGGGCGGAGACCCCCTGGACGTGCCCGTGGAGTCCCTGACCGTGATCCCTGCCTTTGACCTGGAGCACAGAGAGGGTGAGCCCTCTGAGGGCAGAGAGCCCCGAGGTGGGCAAGGTGGCAGAAGAGGACACATGACCTTTGGAGTCTGCAGGGAGGGCAGGCATTCCTGGCCCATCCACCACAGGTGGGGGCAGGGCTAGTGGGCCAGCCCTGCTCAGAGGATCCCTGCCTGACCCTGGGCACCCCCGCACTCCCTCCGTGGTACCCCCACCCCCAAGACCCCCACCAGGCCCTCCCTCTCCAGAAGCTGAGGAGCTAAAGCCCATCCTGGTGACCCTGGACTACGCCCAGCTGGACCCAGACACACAGGCCCCACCTGCCACCCGAGAACTGCAGGTGGGCTGCATCCGTACTACCCAGCTGTCCGCAAAGAAGGTGACCACAGCACTGCCCTGGCCTCCCTA
>NW_011494861.1:10978897-10979207 GCF_000754665.1 Bison bison bison
ACAAGGTGCCCCCAGCACTGCCCGGGCCTCCCTAGTCCCTCTGCAGCCACCACTGCCCGGGCAGCTCGGGCCTCTGTTGGCCTTGCCTCTCTGTAGTTGAGGGGTGGGCAGCCTGCTGGTCAGGGCCTGGGGCAGGGTTGCTTGTTCCCGGGAGCTGTGTCACCTGCCCGCTGATGGCACCAATGCCTGCAGACTGTTGAGTTCAGCATGGACAACATCGCAGCCCTGCAGCACAAGGGCTTCACCATTGAGCCCTCCAGAGGCTCTGTGGAGCGCGGCCAGACCAAGGCCATCAGCATCTCCTGGACAC
>NW_011494861.1:10979307-10981853 GCF_000754665.1 Bison bison bison
CTCCTGGACACCACCCATCGACTTTGATGTGGGTGCCTGGGAGCCCGCCCCCCCAGGAGAGGGCTGGGGGGCCTCGGTGGGTGAGGTGGGCAGTGCCCTCAAGAGAAAACACGTGCCTGCTGCGCCCCCTGACTGAGGATCCCCCTCTGTTCCCACCTCTCCCCTTCCAGCCGGACCACCCACTCTTGGCATCGGCCCTGCTGCAGCTCAGGGGGGATGTGAAGGAGACCTACAAGGTCCTCTTTGTAGCCCAGGTGGTGACCGGTCCCTGAGGCCACAGGATTTTCTCCACAGAGCCCCCTGATCTTCCTGCCACCCTCGAAGCCCTCCCCTGGCCTGTCTACCAGGCCGAACCACCCAGGGGCCTGGGACCTGGGCAGTTTCAAAAGGGCAGCCTCCTGCATGGCCCCAAGGGGCACTCCTGCTGTCCTGGCTTCAGCTCCCGTCCCAGCTCCACATCAGAACCAGCCAAGAGGCCAGTCCCAACCACAGCCTGCTCCCAGCCTGAGCCCTAAGGGTCCCCAGCCCCACCAACACCCACTCAGCCTTTCGAGGTCCTGGTGGGGAACAGCTGCCCCCACAGACCTGTCAATAAACCCTGTGTGAATCTGTGCCTCCATGCCTGCAGTGTGGGCTGCAGTGAGCAGGTGGGCCCAAGGGGAGGAGCCCTCGGGGGCTGCCCCCGCCCACACACACGTCAGCCCAAAAAACAATGAACTCAGCCTGGACAACTAGAGGGGCTTCCTGAGCCCTGGGGAAATGGCTGGAGGGGGTTTGGGGTGGAATTGAGGCCAACCCACAGCTGGAGAGGCCGGCGAGCAGGGGGAGCTGCAGATTCCAAGGTCCAGGCAGCCCCTTAGCCCCCTGCTTTCCCAAGTCCCTGGCCCCAAGCAAGGAGTGAGCCCTCACTGCATCCTCCCTCATGGCCCAGTCAGGGTCCAGGGGGAGGCCCACCTGTCAGTTTGGTTTCCCACTATTCTGAAGTGAGCCCAGGCTCAGCCTTCTGGGTCCTGACCAGCTCTTCAAGGGAGAAGCCCCCTCTCCCAATGCATGAGACCTTGCTGGGAGCTCAGAACGGTACCTGCACCAGTGCCTGCCTTCTAGAGAGTGGCAGGGGAGACACTGTCCCCACAGAGCTCACCCAGCCAGGCCCCCTGTGTACAGCACAGCATGCCCAGCCTGTGCCAGCCTGTGCCAGCCCTAGGAGACCAAATGTAGCCCTCCCTGGCAGAAGTGGAGGGCCAGCTACATCCAGGGCTTCTCCTGGGCACAGGCCTCAGGACACCAGCCTGGAGTCCTCACCTTACTTCTTCAGTGCCCTTGGCATCTGGAAGTCTGCCCTCTCCCTAACCCTGAGCCCACAACAGTGGCCGCAGAGCAGCCTTTTGTGGGACTTCTGTCCAGTGGGCAGACCCTCACCAGGCTGCTGCTCACCAGATGGGAGAAAAACCCAGGTCCTGCAGTCAGGTCAGGCCCCAAAGGAGTCCTCCCTGCAGGGCACTGCCCCACCTCCTCCTTGGGTAAGCCCCTCTCTTCTAAATGCTGGCCTGGCTCTTGGGGTTTAGAACCAGCGGGCCTTGGCGCTTACTGGCCCAGATCCTGCCTGCACTCCTGCATCCTGGCTGCACTTCTGCCCATCCTTTTCCTTCCCACTCCTGAGCCAGGAGCCTGGCTGGAGCAGGGTGAGCTGGGGGCCACCGTAGAGCCCGGAGGCGTGGGACAGCTTCAGGACAGAGCCTGGGCAGAGATCATGCAACGGGCCTGGCAAGTGCAGGCAGGATAGAGTCAAGCTGAGGAGGTGAAAATGAAAGTCACTCAGTAGTGTCCGACTCTTTGCAACCCCATGGACTATTCAGTCCACGGAATTCTCCAGGCCACAATACTGGAGTGGGTAGCCTTTCCCTTCTCCAGGGGATCTTCCCAACCCAGGGATCGAAGCCAGGTCTCCCACATTGCGGGCAGATTCTTTACCAGCTGAGCCACAAAGGAAGCCCAAGAATACTGGAGTGGGTCGCCTATCCCTTCGCCAAAGGCTCTTCCCTACCCAGGGATCAAACCAGGGTCTCCTGCATTGGAGGCGAATCCTTTACTAACTGAGCTATCAGGGAAGCCCAAGCAGAGGAGGCCCTGCCCTCAAAGAGCTGCAGTCATTTCCCCTCCAGGGGGTAGACGTTTGAGGAACGTGTCCTGATTGCAATGAAGAAAGACAGGCAGGGCAGCTTCCTCTCCCTCCCTCCCCAGACAAGGCCCCTTGCCATGCGGACCAATTCCCTTAGCCTGACCGCCCGACGGATAAGCAGAGGGCAGAGGGCAGCGAGCGTGCACAATTAATGTCGCTGAACTATGCTCTTGGAACGCCTCAGCGTCTTGACTGCTGCAACCCTTATCTTGAGCACCCGGGTGTGTGAGAGGCGTGGCCGCCACCCTCCGAGGCCACACCCAAGCACAACTGTCCATGGGACGCCTCCGTCCACCCTGAGCCCGACTGCAAGACGCCGAAGGGCAAGACTGCCCGCCACCCCGTGACCCTATGCTAAGGAAACATC
>NW_011494861.1:10981953-10992780 GCF_000754665.1 Bison bison bison
TATGGGACGGACCATGGGGCGGGAATTGCGTGGGCAGGGCCCTGAAGTGGCCAAGGGCCTGCCCGTCGGGGGCGGGGACTCTAGAGGGCGCCGCTGATCTTGGGGGGAGGGTGGGGGCGGGGACCTGGGCGTGGCTACAAGGCCAATCCTCCAATGGACGTAGTCTCGGGTGGGAGGGGTTTACACTGGGAGCGGCCCAGGGGCGTGGCCCTCATATAGCCGCCTGGCCTCAGGGCTCGCTACCTCTGTCGCCGCTGAGCATGTTCTCCCGGGCGCCGGCTGACCGCGGGCTCCTGCTGTTGCCGCCACTCTTACCGCTGCCGCAGGTGGGTCGCGGGGTGCTCGGCTCCGGCACCGCAGGGCGGGTCTGCGCTCGGCGCGCCCTGGCCCGGGCTCACCCGTGTCCCCGCAGGTGGCGCTGGGTTTCGTGGAAGGCAGCTGCGATCCCTCGGACCAGTAAGTCGGGGACGGGGGAGCTGGGAGGCGGAGAGAAGGGTTGGGCGGAGGGAGGGAGCGGGGTTAGGGGGACCCGGGGTCCTCCCTCGGAGAGGCTTGGGCGGGACGGTGGGCCTGGCCTTTCCCCACCGGCTCCAGGTGCCGCCGTCCCACAGGTCCCCGCCCCAGGCCCGCTGGAGCAGCCTGTGGCACGTGGGGTAAGTGGAGGGCGCCGCGCGCAGCTGGGTGCGACGATCCTCCCCTGGGCCAGTCCCACCAGACCCCCACCCACTTGCCTCCACGGCTGAGGAGTCACCAGCCCTGTCCTGGGCCCCTGGCAGGAAGGTTCTGAGGCCCCCAGCAGCCAGGCAGACGGATCCCAGGTTCCTCCCCCAGTACCCAAGCAACATCGGGCGTGGGTCCTGCCTGAGTTCCTCATGGCTGGGGACACCCCTGGGCCCTTGACTGACTGCCCTTGGTAGCCCATTTCCCATTCCCTCACTCCTAGTCCCTGTGGGAGGCCCCTTGAACATGGTCATTGGTCTGAGCACGGGACTCTGTAGCTGGCCTAGGGCAGTGTGTCCTGGAAAGGAACCCACGGCCACTTGCGGCCAGAGCAAGCCCAGCAGCAGGAGGCCAGGGCAGGCCAGATCCTCAGGCCCAACTCTGGCCAGGAATGAGGTGTCTGGCCTGGAGAAGCAGTCCTGGTTCTCTTTTATCCTGTGCATTGCCTTGTCTTGAGCAGCTGGGCTGTGACTGCCCCTGGGGAACAGGTGCCCAGAGACCAGGGGGCAGTCCAGCGGTAGGGGTCTTGCTCCTCCCTGCCCAGGCTTATCCTGCTCACTGCCCTCCTGCTGCTGCTCTGTGGAGTCTCAGCCAGCTGTGTCCGGTTCTGCCACCTCCGGAAGCGGGCACACTCACAGCCACACCTGCCGCCAGCCCCTGAGCCTTGCGACCTGACAGCCATTCCCGTGGATAGTGACAGCCCAGCGCACAGCACTGTGACCTGTGAGTGCTGGCACACCTCTCCTGGTGGCCCACCTGCCTGCAGGGGTGGCAGGGGACCGGTGAGGGCCAGGCCCACCCCCACAAACCCATCCTGGATCCCTGCAGCCTACAGCTCTGTGCAGTGCTGGCTGGGCATGCAGCTACCCCTGCCCTTCGGGGAGCTGGACCTCGACTCCACGACCCTTCCGGCCTACAGCCTGTACGCCCCTGAGCCGCCGCCTTCCTATGAGGAGGCCATCAAGATGACGAAGACCAGACAGGAAGAGCCACCCCTCTCCCTGTAACCCAGCCTCCCCTGGGGCCTCGTGCCTCGAGACCCCTCCAGGGCTCCAGGAGCCAGGCCCCAATGCCCAGGACCCCTAGCTGTGGCCCTGGTGCCCCGTAGTGGGGGCAGGAAAGCTCTCCCAAGCCTCCCAGTGCCACAGGCCACTCTGCTCACAGGGGACTGTGCAAGGGCACCCAGCCTGTCCGCACCGTCCTTTCCCCAGGAAGGCCAGCCATCCATCACATTGCTGCAGCCCTGGACTCGTTGCTGTGTAACTCTGGACAGCCAAGCTGACTGGCCCTGTGTTGGACACACACACACACACACACACACACACACACACACACACACATGCTGCTACATCCAGCCCTGGTCCCTAGCCCAGCCCCAGCAGGCCCTCAGCCCAGAGGAGGCCCCAAAGGCCTAAGCCTCAGGGCTCAGGGCTTGCTGTAATGTCTGCAGCTTCTCAGAGAGAAAATAAAGTTTGTATCTAGGTGATCTCTGCACGGAGGAAAGGGCCCCGGGATGGGCCCTTGAGTAGCGCATTCCAGGGCCAAGGGCAGGGTGTGCGGTCCTCGACCTAGGCCCAGCCTGGCCTTCCGACTGGTGTCCAGAGCCCAGGGCTGGGCTGTGGGCCGTGTCAGTTGTCCCACAGATGTGACAGGCCAAGTGTCATGGTCGACTCAGGAGAACCCTCTACCTTCTCCAGACCCACAGCTTTGCAGCCCCTTCTTTCCAGCCTGGGGACAGTGACACACACATGAATCTGGCTGGAGCATTATTGGCTGCGGAACGGGGGTGGAGTGGACAGTAGCAGGTAGTAGGCTTCTGCCAGCAGACCTCCCTTGGCCCCAGTGGCTCCTCCTACTGAACCAGCTTGAAGGACTCCCCAGTCATCATGCCTTGAACTCTGAGAGCAGAGGGACAGGTCAGCAGGCCGACCGGGCTCCCGGGGCCCATCCTCTGCTCACCCTCGTAGTTGAGGGTCCCGTCCCCATTCTCGTCGGCTTCCTTCATCATTTGCTCATTGAGGGGCTCGCCTACGTTCATGAGCACGTACCTGCAGGGGCCCCCCTTGCGCTGAGCAGCAGCCAGCAGGGCACCCACCTCCCTGGCCTCGTGCTCCACCCCCCGCCTGGCCTGGGCCCTACTTGAGCGTGTCCCAGTCAATGTAGCCCCTGGCCTCCTTGTCAAAGATGCACAAGGCTGCCCTCAGCTCGCCCTCTTGGTTCTGGGCCTTCTCCCAGTACAACCCCATCAGGGCCAGGAGGTTGCTGCAGTTGAAGAACCCTTTCTCTGTGGGGAGCAAGCGGCCGGTGAGGGTGGCGCACCCTTTGTCATGCACAGGGGACCCCTGCCTGCCCCGGCTGTCCCTGTCAGCCTCACTAACTCTGTCCACATCCTTGGCCGTGGAGGCCAACTCGCTCTTGGTGGAGTTGATGCCCAGGAGACTCACGAGCCACTCCAGCTCATCCGTCTTCACCTGCCCTTTGCCCTCCTCACTGAACATCTCAGAGACCCCCCTTGTCATCCTTTATCTGCCCTGTGACAGGCGCTCCGTCTGTGGGGATGCGGGCCCAGGCTCACCAGGGGCTCCTCCACCCTCAGTCCAGGGGAGGCTGAAGGGCCTGGGACACAAGGCCCATGGCGCTCAGCCCCAGCCCAGAGCAGCCTTCAGACAAGGCACAAGGGGCGGGTCTTGAAGGGAGAGCAGGACACCAGGGCCAGGGCTGGGGGTGAAGGAGCCGGGGCTGGGGCAGACCAGCCATGTGAGAGCAGTTGGGGCAGCAGTGGGTACCCAGTTAGCCCAGGGGAGAACACCATGGACCAATGTGGGAGAAGCCTTCCCGGGGGGGCAGAGTGAAAGCCCCAGCCTGCTCTGGCATCCCAGAGGATAGCCCAGCACCTGGCCACCCCGTCTTCCACCACCATGGCAGCTTTCAGAAAGGGCTGCTCTGACCTGCCCCCCAGAGCAAGGGTGGCCCCAGTGGCTGGCAGGGCCTGGCCTTGGGGAATCCGTGCTCTTGTCCAGATTCACTGAACTTCTTCCTCAGGTTCCCAGAGATCCTCACACCTTCGGGCACAGCCCCAGCTGATCCCCATGCCTAGAGGCCTGCCCACCCTTTCCCGCAGGTCCTGCCCCCAGTTCCCTCTGGACCACCCAGCTGGCCCACTGGGGCTCCGCCAGGCACCCATAGCAGCCTTGCCATGTCTGTGCCAGCTGAGAGGACCCTGCACGGTGGCACACAAACTGTTCTGGGTAGAGTTCAAGGGGTGGAGGGGACAGCTGAGTTTTAGCGGGGCCCAGCAGCCCAAGGCCCCAGGGGTCCCAGATTCCAAGAGCCTTTTATGTCCAGGAGATCCTCTCAGCCCTGTTTTGGGACGGGTGGCCCTTCCCCATGTGGCCCTTCATGGCCTGAGCAGCCCCTCACCCCAGAGCTCCCTCTGCGACCCTGGGTCCTAGCCAAGGCCCTCCTGGCTGCAGCAAGGATGGACACTGTGGGCCAGGGCAGGTGAGGGGGCTGCTCCCCTTTCCCCATGCAGCCCCCTTCCCCCCAGGCTTCTTGGTGAGGGTTCTTGCTGATGGCCTCCCTGGCCAGGTGACTCCCTTGCATCCCCAAGGACCCAGGGCCCAGCGTGGTACCAGCACTTTGCAGTCCCCCTCTAAAGACAAGATCAATAAACAGATACATCTGGGACCCTCTCTGGCCACCCTGTGCAGAGGAGGCTGGGGATCCAGAGTCCAAGGAGAAGACAGCTGGCCATGAGCCAGGGGCAAGAGAGGGCAGGGCAGACAGAACCAGGGGGCCAGACTGGCCACAGAGAGGTCAAGCCAGGTTTCCCCTGGGCAGTCAGGGGCTATTCTCAGGGAAACCTGACCTCCCTCTCGCTCGGAACAGCAAAGCTGGCTCCTGGGGGAGCTCCGGGGCCAGGTTGTTTAGTAACAAGATGCCACAGCAGCGCACAGCCCTGCACATGTGTGCTTGACCCTTAGACACATACATACTACAAAGTAGTATGGACCTTGGGGCCCAGGTCCTCAGGCTCCCATCTAGGTAGGCAGTGACCTACTGGCCTGGCCATGGCACTCGGAGGTGTGTGGTTCCAAATGGGCTGAAGGGTCTCCTCCCATCTCCCCTCCAGTTCCTGCCCCAGGAACAGTCACGGGCCCCCAATTCCCTTCACCACTTGCATGGCCCCCAGAGTCTCACAGGCAGACACACACCTGCCCCGGCCCTGTGACCACCTGACAAATCTGAGCAGGTGGGGTGTGCCCTGTCCCCCGCCGGCCTGGCTAGTCTGCCAGAGTATGGAAACCACAGGGATGCTGCCCTCTGAGGCCCAGGATAGCTGCTGAAGCCGCAAGATTTGTGCTGACGGGGACAAAATGGCTCCAGCAGGCTCCAGGCCAGCGGCCCTGGGCCGAGATGGAGAAGAAGCCGTCTCTGGCCCCCCTACCTTGGTCCTGGCTGCTCCTGGTTATGGCTTCCAGCTGTGTGATGGTGAGAAGGACTTTCCCACCGCTCCCTTCAAAAATTACCAAGCCATTTCAAGGAAACTGGTCCCATCTATATTTCTGGACCAGAGTGGGGATACAATACAATGATGGTGTGGGTGAGAGGACAAGGGCCTGTAGAGAAAGAGGCTGGAGGGTCAGTTTTAGCACCCGATAGCCAGGCTGCGAGGCTAGGTGTTTTCCCAAACACTCATCTAGGTGTGGCTGTGAAGGTGTGTTTTTCCATATATGTATTGATTACTGTGGTGAAATTCGCCTAAAATATTACTCAAAAAAAGAGAACTAACATATATTGATCATCTATTATGAACCATAATCTTTCTGTTTGTTCTTTTTTGTATTGTTTGTGGTACAAAGCCTATAACATAAAATTAACCATCTTAACTGTTTTGGGGGCTTCCCTTGTAGCTCAGTCAGTAAAGAATCCGCCTGCAATGTGAGAGACCTTGGTTCGATCCCTGGGTAGGGAAGATCCCCTGGAGAAGGAAATGACAACCCACTCCAGTATTCTTGCCTGGAAAATCCTATGAACAGAGAAGCCTGGCGGGTAACAGTCCATGGGGTCGCAAAGAGTCGGACACAACTGAGCGACTGAAGCACCACATCGTGGTTGTATCACTTAACTGCAAGTGTGCAGATCAGTAGCGTGAACTACACTGGCCTTGTTAGACAGCAGATCTCCAGGACCTTTTCGTCTTCCCAAACCCAAATTCTGTCTCCACTAAACTCTCGCTCCCCATCCCACTCCCCGCATGACACCCCACTCTCCTCCTTTCTGTGTGTGGATATGACCCCTCTGGAGACCTCTTATAAGTGACATGAGACAGGATCTGTCCTTTTGTGTCTGGCTTGCTTCACCCAGCATCATGTCCTCTAGGTTCATCCATCTTTTAGCAGGTGTCAATATTTCCTTCTTAAGGTTGAATAATATTTCACTGGATGGATTGACTTCATTTTGTTTATCCAACAATCCATGGACATTTAGGTTGCTTCCATCTCTTCGCTACTGTGAATACTTCTGCAGTGAACATGGGAGTCATGAGGGGTTTATTCCAAGGTGATTAATGTTTAAATCTATAGATTTTAAGTAAAGCAGATGACCCTGATAATGTGGATGGGTCTCACCCAACAAGTGGAAGGCCTTAAGGGGAAAATCTGAGGTCTCAGGGAAGAAGGGACCCTCTGCATACCACCTCTGGCCTGGAGCTCCTCCTTGGGTCTCCAGGTACTGGACAAGCCACAAGCACATGAACCAATTCCTTAAAATAAGTTGGTCTCCTTCCCTCCCTCCCACTCTCTCCCATTGGTCTGTTTCTTTGCAGAACCCTTACCAATTCAGTGACCAGGAGCGAGGACCCAGGAGGGCCAGAGCAGTGTGCTCCCTGCACCCAGGTGTCTGTGCACAGGTGCTGGGGTGGCTTCCCCACTTCAGGGCACACGGTGTGTTCTCTAGACAGGTCTGGATGGGGCTGTGGGCTTCCAAAGAGAAGAGCTACATTTGCACACTGAAAACGCAGACCAGGGGAGGGGAAAGGCTGCATGTGCAGCAGGGAGACCTCAGGCCCTCCCTCAGTGCCCCCTCCTCTCGCATAGTGCAGACCAGTCACCTGCTCCCAGACAAGAGACCCACAGGCGCTGCCACCCCATCCCTCTGGGGTGGCTGCTGGTATAGACTCGGCTCACCAGAAACTGTGGTCCCACACGGGACTCTGAAGGGTGCTCACTCCAGAGCCTATGGCTGGCCCAAGGCTTCTCGCAGGACAGCTGGACCTGACCTCTAACATAGAGCCTGTACCCTAGACCCCACCTCGGGACCAGCTTCTGGAGGACCAGGCTGCAACCAGATGAGCTTTGGAGATGGGTCCCTTGCTGCCCAGCTGCCACGAGGCGCCGGGAGTAGGTACTGTCCCTGCTGTAGGTCACACGGGACAGAGTGGGGGAAAGGCCCCATAATTGCAGCTGACACAGCTGAGGACAAGTTGGGCTTGACGTGGGTAGATGAAGGGACCTGGTGGCCCTGCTGGCAGGAGGCAGGTGAGCACATCTAGGCCTGGGGGCTCCCTCTAGGGTCTGGAGCATAAGCTGGGGGTCGGGGGCAGAGAGCTTCTCAGACCCCTCCACTCTTCCCCTTGGCCTGAGCTTCACTCAGCCAGCCTGGGGCTGCTGCATGGGGGCTGTCACCCTGGGCTCTGCTGAAGCCCCCAGCCTCCTCACCCATGGGTGATAGCTGCACCATGACAGTTTCCCCAGGTCCTGGTGGACTGAGCCCCCTGCTCAGCCCAGCTCTAGGAATGCCCCCTCCATCCCGTCTTAGTTCCTTCACCCCCAAGGAAAGCCTGCCTCCCCTCCTCCTGAGCCTTTATCACACAGTCTGCTTGGGGGCCGCCCAGCCTGGACAAGGGGTGCCAAAGAAACCCCAAACCCAGACCACCAACCACAGATGGGAGAGAGGGATGCAAGCATAAGATCCAGTAGTGTTCAGGAAATGGCCAGTGCCACTGACTGAGATTAAGCTATAATGTAAAACACTTACGATAACCACTAAAATCACAGAAATAGGTTGTGTGACTTCCACATCTGTGGAAGGAAAAAAGACTAAAGAAAATGTAATGTACCTCGTAGAACACAGGCAGGGAGAAAGAAGCATAAGAAAGCAGTGTAATGGGAACTTCGCTGGTGGCCCAGTGGCTAGGACTGCACTCTCGCTGTCAAGTGTCTGGGTTTGATCCCTGGTCAGGGAACTAAGATCCCCACACATCACAACCAAAAATAAAAATAAATAAGAGAAAGGCAGCATAGCTAGGAAGCAAAAAGTAACATAATAAAGGTAAACCCAGGTGGGGGCAGGGATGAGGAATTGGATGAAGGCAGTCAACGGCTAGAAACTTCCAATTATAAGAAAAGTAAAGGGGACTTCCCTTGTAGTCCAGTGGTCAAGACTCCAGGCTCCCAGTGCAGGGAACCTAGGTTCAATCCCTGGTTAGGGAACTAGATCCCACATGCTGCAACTATGACCTCGGTGCAGCCAAATAAATAAATAAAAATTAAAAAAAAGAAAAGTAAAGTACTAGAAATGTACAGCACGATAAATGTAATCAATTTTCTGTATGTTATGTATGAAAGTTGTTAGAGAAAATCCTAAATTCTCGTCACAAGGAAAAAAGCTTTTTTCTATTTCTTTAATTTTGTATCTATATGAGATGATAGATGCTCACTGAACTCACTGCGGCGACAGTTCATGATGCTGTTGTCCAGTCGCTCAGTTGTGTCCGACTCTGCTACCCCATGGACTGCAGCACACCAGGCTTTCCTGTCCTTCATTATCTTCCTGAGTTTGCTCAAACTCATGTCCATTGAGTCAATGATACCAGCCACCATCTCATCCTCTGTCACCCTCTTCCCCTCCTGCCCGCAGTCTTTCCCAGCATCAGGGTCTTTTCCAGTGAGTCAGATCTTCACATCAGGTGGCCAAAGGATTGGAGCTTCAGCTTCAGCATCAGTCCTTCCAATGAATATTCAGGACTGATTTCCTTTAGGATTGACTGGTTTGATCTCCTTGAAGTCCAAGGGACACTCAAGAGTCTTCTCTAGCACCACAGTTTGAAAGCATCAGTTCTTCAGCACTCAGCTTCCTTATGGTCCAACTCTCACATCCATACATAACTACTGGAAAAATCATAGCTTTGACTACACAGACATTTGTTGACAAAATGTCTCTGCTTTTTAATATGCTGTCTAGGTTTGTCATTGCTTTTCTTCCAAGGAGCAAGTGTCTTTTAACCTTATGGCTGTAGTCAGAGTCTGCAGTGATTTTGGAGCCAAAGAAAATAAAGTCTGTCATGGATTTTATGTTCTCATTTTTTCTCCATCTATTTGCCATTAAGTGATGGGACCGGATGCCATGATATTCGTTTTTTGAATGCTGAGTTTTAAGCAAGCTTTTCCACTCTCCTCTTTCACTCTCATCAAGAGGCTTTTTGGTTTCTCCTTGCTTTCTGCCATTAGGGTGGTGTCATCTTCATATCTGATGTATGTACATCAAATCATTATGCTGCACATCTTAAACTTACACAGTGCTGTATGTATGTCAATTATACTTCAATAAAATTGGAAGAATAAACAAAGCAAAGCCAGCCACCTGACAGAGTTCCCAGGGGCCAAAGCTGGAAACATGAGCAAGAAAATAACCAAGTCATATTGGTTATAACCACCAAAGTGTATGGTAAATACCACTGTGCATCACAGCCAACCATCAACAGGGAGAAGAGGCAGTCCACAGGATGGGAGAGGATACTAGCAAATCATACATCTGATATGGGATTAATACTCAGAAAATGCAAAGAACTACTATCACTCAACACAAAAATAACCTAATTCAAACAATGGGCAAAGAGCCTGAACAGACCTTTCTCCAAAGGAGACAGACAGCCAACAAGCCCACGACAAGATGCTCAACATCACTGATCATCAGGGAACACAAATTAACAGCACAGTCAGACAGCACTTGACACCACCAGGACTGCTACTATAAAAAAAACAGAAAACAAGACGTGTTGGTGAGGACATAGAGAAACTGGAACCCTTGAGCATGGCTGGTGGGAATGTAGAATGGTGAGAGGTCCTACAGAGGTGCCTCAAAAAAAAGGAGACATAGAAGCTCCATGTGATGCAGCAATTCCATTTCTGGGCCTATTCCCCAAAGAATCAAAAGCAGGGTCTCAAAGGTATTTGCATACCCATATTCATAGCAGCATTATTCCATTTAAAACAATCGCCACTTAAAAAGGCAATTCATTTTCCTACCTGGATAAAAAGCCCAGATGCTCCCTGTGCACAGACACAGTCTACTGAAGGCCAGCCCTCGGAGGCTCCCAGCACCCTCTCTGCTGGGCATGTCCCAGGAGCCCCACCCCTCTGCGCCCAGCGCTCCACACACTGGATGGGTCTGGGGTCATAACCTCAAGACATCCTTTCCTAGAAACCCCGCTTTGCTCTAAAATTCCATCATTTGTTGATCCACAAAGAAATCGCAACACTAAAGATCAGCCTCAAACTGACCACCTTCTCTGACTACCGATTTCCAACAATTATCTTTTTTAAACTATTTATTTATTTGGCTGCACTGGGTCTTTGTTGCGGCATTCGGGACCGTTTTAGTTGCAGCATGTGAACTCTTAGCTATGGCATGTGGGTTCTAGTTCCCTGACCAGAGATTGAACCGGGGCCCCCTGCATTGGGAGCTTGGAGTCTTAGGACCACCAGGGAAGTCCCTCCACCAATTTCTAAATCAAGACCAGAGGAGGAAATTCTCTGGTGGTTGGGCAGTTAATAAGACTCCGTTCTTCCACTGCAGGAGGTCAGGGTTCGATCCCTGGTCGGGGAACTAAGATCCCACAAGTCCGGGGCGCGGCCAAAAAATACCAAAACAAAACAGAAACACCGGAAACAGTTAAGAGCTGAAAGGGCTTGTTTCCGCGAAGAGCGGGCGGGGCGCGCTAAGAGATAATAGCCCCGAAAACTAAGGACGGTTTTAGCAAAATCACAGGCGGATCTGGAAACAGGTTATGTGGCCCTCCCAAGTTCTTCGTGGGAAATGCTAAAC
>NW_011494861.1:10993061-10998284 GCF_000754665.1 Bison bison bison
CTCACCACCTTTACTCAAGGGCATGGGGTGGGCCCTGGACCATGTGGTCCTGAGAGCCTGGCCAGCCGTGCTCGGGAGCTGGGGTCCACTGCTCAGCTCAGCCACTAGGTGACCCGGTGTGGTGTGGCCGGCCCCTGCTTTGCCCAGGCTCTGGGGGCTCCCAGCTGACCCTGACAGCCCTGTGTCCCCTCTCCCCTGAGGACTCAGGGCGCTCCAACGTTCTGAGGGTTCTTCCTTGTCCTCTTAAGTCAATGGAAAGAGCCTCAGACCTCTCTGGTTCCAGGGGACCCAGAGGCCAGAGGGCGGCAGGAGCCTGGCTGTCTGTCCCACATGGAGGGGATGCTGATGCTGGAGGAAGTGAATTCTGCCCATAGAGCCTGGGGGCAACACCCATGAGGGCAGCACCCTTCAGCCTTGGCAGACAGGCCCCCCGCCAGCCCAGGGGTGAGGCTTGCATGGCCCTGTCCTCAGCAGTGCCCCTGGTGGTGCCCAGTGGGGATGACCCACTGCCCCTTGCACTTGCATTCTCTCTGGGGCTTCATCTCCATGGTCTGTCTCAGAGGGAGTGTCCACCCAATGCAAGGCCTTACCCCTGTGGCCACCAGGGGCTCCTGGAGAGACAGTAGGACAGGACAGACAAGTCATTAGAAGTCTGATCCTCAGGCTGAGCCACCTCTGGCAGCCCAGAGCAGGCCTGGGCACGAGCCCAGGGGGACGTAGCAGGGGCCTGGCAGGTCCCAGATGGACGTCACTGAAAGAGCTCCAGGGCCCCGGCTCCAGGCAGCGCTACCACCACCGATGTACCATGCAGGCCTGCTGGTTTCCAAAACACCCAGAGCCTGCAGGCCTGGCCGCCCCAGGAGGGCCAGCCCGGGGGCAGCATGCCCTCCATGCTTAGCCTGCACTCCTACTGCCTGGGGTCCCAGCCCACCACTTCCTCTTTCTTCTCCCTGGGTCCCATGCCTGCCGGCCTCCAAGACCACCGCCCTGGGACTCTGCCAAGCTCCAGGGTCACTGGCCTCACACCTGCCTCTCATTACCCCTTGCAGGCACAGCTTGCATCACCTCCCAGGTGACCGGTGGGCTGGCCTCAGGGACAGGATTCTTGACAAACAGCCCTCAGGCCCCAAAGGCCCTCCCAAAGGGAGGAGAGCTGCATCCTCAGGATAAAGGGCCCTCTGCTGAGGACCGCAGGGCTGAGGTTCTGGGGGCCTGGATGGCCCTGCAGGGGTCAGATGTCATCTCCCTCCCCCATGCCTGCCCCCAAACACATGCAGTGGTGCCCAGCCCAAGTGTAATGCGCCCTCCTGACTAGGAACAGAGCCTGGTGGTGGAGTGCAGGTGAGGGTGAAGAGTACAGCACCCAGCGAGCACCCCCCCCACTTGCTGTCCAGCTGTCCACTTGCTGTCCCCCCCCACTTGCTGGCCCAGCCCACATCGAACTGCATCGAACACCCCCACAGCTACCCCGGAGCCTACCCCTGCCTCGGAAGGTGGCCTTGGGTCTCTGGGTGCTGGGGCTGCCCCTGGGTCCTAGCAAGCTCTCCCTGGGCAGTTCCATTGGCCTCACAGGCTGGACTCATGCCAGGGGTGAGGGGCAGCTGGCCCATGGAGGGGGATGGGAAGGGGAGGAAGAGGAGACCAGAGAAGGGTAGTCTTGCTCCAGGCTGAAGAGTGTCCCCAGGTGCCCAATGGGAGTAAGGAGGGGGCTTCCAGAGAGCCAGATCCTGCCCGTGTGGCCAATGGCTGGCTGTGCTGCTTTTACTCCTGCCAGCTCCAGGCCCTGCTCAGACTGTGGAGGGATCTCCGCTGCCCAGAGAAAGCCCTGAACTGGTGAATAAGGAGCTGCTGCCAAGAAGTGGAAGAGGGCAGTGTCGGGGTGGGGCAAGTGACAGGAAGGGCCCCTGTCTTCCTTCTGAGGTACCCCCAGGCCCAGGATTCATGGCCTCTCCCTTGACTATAGCTCTGTCCTGGCTCCTGGCTGTGTTCACACATATCCCCCTAGGCAAGCTCTGGACCCTGCAGCTCCCATGGGACCCCACCCCGTGCTGGTCCCTGCTGCCCTGACCACATAAATCTGTTGTCTGCAAAGTTCCCACCTCTCTGTGGGATTCTCCTACTTCTCTTCTTCCCACTCTCCCCTTGTGGGGCATTGGCAGCCCCAGACATCCTTGGCTACCTTGACTGCCCCATGGCCCCTCAGTGGCCCATACATGGCTCTCCAAACCCACTGCAGGCCTGCTTCTCAGCCAACATCTACAGCATCTTAGGCTGAAAAGGCCCAGGGCACAGCATCTCCTCCCTCTGGCCCACCAGGACTGCCCACCCAGTTGCCCCTTGTCCTCTCAGCTCACTGTCCAGCCGTGAGGACAGGCACCCTAGTGTCACCCCTGACTCCTCTGTGCCCCCATCCTTGAACCACCACAAACCATGTCACTCCAGACTTGGCCCTGTCCCGCTTCCCCAGATCACTGCGCTGCCCACTTTAGGCTCACCTGCCCCACAACAGCTGTGGGGGTGCACCACTGCTCAGAATCCCCCAGTGGTCCCCATCTCCAACAGGACCTGCTCTCCTAGCTACCACAGGACCTGAGCAAGCTGACCACTGCCCAGGGCAAAAGGACTGAGCTACCACCATGGCCTCCTCCCAGAGCTTATATTTTTAAGAAGCATTGGAGAAGGAAATGGCAACCCACTCCAGTGAGATTGCCTAGAGAATCCCAGGGACGGGGGAGCCTGGTGGGCTGCCATCTCTGGGGTCGCACAGAGTTGGACACGACTGAAGTGACTTAGCAGCAGCAGCAGCAGCTGATAAATGCCAATGGTGCTTTTTTTTTTTTTTGCCACTGAGGAAAAAGTCACTCCTCAAATTCATACAGAATTGCAAGGGACCCTGAGTAGCCAAAATGATCTTTAAAAAGAAGACCAGAGTTGGAGGACTCAAACTCCCAAACTTAAAATTTATTACAAAGCTACAGTGATCTTAACAATGTGGTACTGGTATGAAGACAGATATATAGACCAATGGAATAGGACAGACAGCCCAGAAATAAACCCTCACGTGTTTAGTCAAATGATTTTTGACAAGGATGTCAAGGTCATTAAATGGGGAGAGCTTTTCAACAAATGGTACTGGGAAAACTGAATATTCACATGAAAAAGAATGAATTTCAGAACTTCCCTGGTGGTCCAGTGGTTAAGACTCTGTGCTTCCAGTGCAGGTATTATGGGTCTGATCCCTGGTCAGAGAACTAAGACCCCGCATGCTGAGCAGCATGGCCGAAAAAAGGGAAAGAATAAGAACGAATTTGAACCCCTACCTCACACCATATACAAAAATTAACTCAAAGTGGATGAGACCTAAACTTAGGGATTAAAACTATAAAATTCTTAGAAGAAAACATAGGAGTAGATCTTCATTAACTTATATTTAGCGATGGTTTCTTAGATGTAACATCAAAAACACAAGCAAAAAGGGAAAAAAATAAATTGGACTTCAGCAAAACTAAAAACTTTTGTGCATAAAGGACACTATCAATAGAGTGAAAAAAACAGTTGACAGAATGGGAAAAAATATTTGCAAAATTACATATTTTGTAACCCTAATAAGGATCTCATGTCCAGAATACACACAGAACGCATGCAACTCAACAACAAGCACAACAAAAAACAAGTTTAAAAAAGGGTAAAGGACTTAAATAGATATTTCTCCAAAGAAGACATTCAAATGGCCAGTTAACACATGAAAAGATGCTCAGTGTCCCTAGTCACAAGGGAAATGCAAATCAAACCACAATGAGATTTCACTTCACACCATCTCGAATGGCTAGAATCAAAAAGGCGTATAGTAACAAGTCTTGGTGTGGACGTGGAGTGGTCGGAGCCCTTGTGCACTTCCTGTGGGAATGTAATATAGCTCAGCTGCTGTGGAAAGCAGTTTGATGGCTAACTAAATACAGAATTACTGTATGACCCTGCAATCCCACTCCTAGGTAAATACCCAAGAGAACTGGGAACAGGTGTTCAAACAAAAATGTGTACACGAATGTTCACAGCAGCGCTATTCACCACAACCAGAAGCGGGAAACAGCCCAAACAGCCACCAGCGGATGGCTGGATACACAGAGGGCGATGTGTCCACCCAGTGGGTCATGCAGCCCTCAAAAGGAATGAAGCACCAACACCTGCTCCAACATGGATGAGTCTTGAGAACACAGCACTCGGTGAGAGAAGCCAGACACAGAAGAAGGACACACGTTGTGTGAATGCTGTATGATTCCACTTGTGTGAAGTATTAATACATAGAACAGGCAGATCCATGGAGACAGGAGACTTACGGTGGGGGGGGCTGGGGGGAGGGCACAGGGAGGGACTGCTTAATGGGGGTAGGGCTTCCTCCTGAGGCGAAGACCATGTTCTCGAAGTGGATGCAGGGGCTGGCTGCACAATGAGGAACCTGCTAAATGAACTGAACTGTGTACATCAGAAGAGTTTAGTGCATACTAAAACTGGAACGGTACAGAGAAGATTAACATGGCCCCTGGGCAGGGATGACATGCAAATTCGAGACACGTTCCATATTTTTTAAAAAAGGGGGCTTAATGGTAAATTTCACATTAGGTGTGTTCTACCAGGATTCAAAACCAAGGTAGCTCATGAGGCAGAACCTCTCTGGGGGAACTTTGAGTCTGCAGGAGCTCCTGAGGCATCTCGCTTCTGACAGGAATGTGGGCTGCCCTGCAAAAGGGGCTTCCTGGTAGAGACCCCTCCCCGAGCTGGGAAGCCAGGGCGGAAACCCTGGCTTCTGGCCATGGGCTGGGTATCTGCTCCCTCTCATGGAGCGGCAGCATGGTAGGGGTCTTCTGTTGGAAAGGACAGTCCCTCCAGGGCAGGACCTGGGACAAGGCTGTGGGGCAGTCAGGACAGTGACCAGGGTATAGGCCCAGAGGTTAAGGCCCTTCCTGCCAGGCATCGGGCGCAAAGCTCTACCACTGTGTCAATCCTGGGGTGGGCTGGCAGATGAGGTGTGGTAACTGGTGACAAGATATGGCAGGTAACACGGTGTGGCCAGCGTTGTGTGGCATGATGTGGCATGGGGCCCTGTCCATGGTCATGGGGTCAGGGGGGTCAGGGCAGCTCTGGGCCCGTGTGGCCTTGAGGATTTCCTGTCCCTTCCCCTCTGCTCAGTGGCTGCCCGCCTGCTGGAAGAGGCCCTGTGTGGCT
>NW_011494861.1:10998384-10999449 GCF_000754665.1 Bison bison bison
CCTGTGTGGCTTCTCTGGATCACGTGACTTCAGGATGGGGTGAGAGGGCCCTGTGGAGTACGGGGTCACAGGCACCCTCGGCTTGAACCGGTGCCACAGGTGCAAGCTGTTTACCTGGCAGGTGCTGGCAGAGCTGAGTCCCAGGGCACCGCCTGTGGGGAGAGGAATCCCAGAACAGCTGGGCGCCCTCCCCCAGGCAGGGCCTGGCAGAGGGAGGCCAAGGGAGCTGGAGACAGGGCGAACCTGGTGGCCCTGACAGCAGACCCCCACTTCCCCAGCCTGGTTTCCCCTGCCACCACCCCATCAGCTGTGCTCCTGTCTGCAGCAGGAACTGGGAGCCAGGCAGTCTGCAGGCCACTCCCCTCTAGGGGCAGTCAAGCTTGGGCTTCAGCCAGGGTCGGCCCACCTGGGTATGTGCTGCCAGGCCAGCTAGGGGCCTGTCCCAGCTTCTCGGCCCCAGGGACCCCTCCCTCTCTGAGCCTGGCCAGGCCTCTAGATGGCACCTGAGGACAGGAGGCTTGCCAGGCTGGGGAGAAGGGGTCTGGGGGCTCAGAGCCCTAAGGTATCTCTGGGGCAGCGGCTGCCTCTGAGCCACCACGCCTCGTCACTGCCCTCGGGCCTCCCCGTCCACTAGGCTCCCGTGGTCTACCCTCCCACACTGGACACTGAGGCCTCCTTCTCCTCTCACCTCTCTGGCCCCTGCCTGGGCTCCCGTCTCTCTTATGTTTGGGTGTCGGGGCCTGTGTGTGCCCCACTCCACCCTAGGGCTCTTTCAGGATCTCAGGGTCTCTGCTTCAACCCCTGGTTTGAATTCTTCTCTCCTGGTTTCAGAATTCCCATCCTGGCCCAGGGTGTGCTAAGGCATTTCTGGCAACTGCAGTCCAGGGCTGGGCGGGTGACTGCACAGCCTTCTGCAGGCAGCTGGGGAAGCTCCAGTGCAGAAGAATCGAGGCCTCCCTGCCAAGGGCGCCGCCCAGACTGGAGAGGAAACAGGACTGGGGGCTGGGGCGGCAGGAGCACACCCTCAATGCCTGCCAGGGAGGCCCTGGAGATAGCTTCTGGGGG
>NW_011494861.1:10999675-11001788 GCF_000754665.1 Bison bison bison
CGAAGGTTTGGTTGATGAGTGTCTCAGCTGTTGCCCAAGCTCTGCTTTTTTTCCCGTGTGTTCCCCTGTCCACCAGCCCTCCGCCTGCTGGTGACAGCATTCGCTTTTTCTCAGTGTGCATGTTGTCCTAAGAGGGCCAGGGGCCCTCCATCCCCTGCCTCCAGGGGCCTATGAAATCTGAGTGAGGCCTTTCAGGGCCTTTCTGGGGTCCACGCAGTGGCATTGCAGAGTCTCTGGAGCACTTGGCTGCTTAGCTGGGTGGTGTGGAGGCAGCCCCAGCACACATCCCCACTCCAGGCAGGAGGCCCTGCTCCGGAGGTGGAGCCCAGTAGCAGCCTCCCTGAGCCTAGCTGAGCCTGAAGCTCAGGATCTGAGCCTCTTTCCAGATGAGCTATTTGAGCTTCTGCCTCTTCCTACCCTGAGTCCTGGCTGATCCAACTCTCGCATGTATTGTTTGCATACCTGTGGGTGCACACATTTCTGGGGGGATGTGTAGGGATTATACCCCCACTCATGGTTGTATCTTGCTTCCTGAGTATTCAGCCAAAGACATCTCCCTCCACACATGATACTGAAGAACCCCTTGTGAGGTTTGCTGTGGCCCCAGAGCCATCTGTGGGGCCAGGATTTCCAACCCCACAAGCACAGTCCCGGGTTGACTGGATGCAGCTGCTATGGGGACACCCAAGGAGGAGGGTGGACTCTCCTGTTCCGCTTCCCCAGGGAAGGCAGCGTGGGCATCTGCTGGAGCTGATGGTCTGCACTGCCCCTGGGTCTCAGCCCCCCAAAGACAGCCCCCTCTGGGAGTGGCAAGAAGGCCACTGGGGCCTTCCCTAGGGTGTCTGCTCCAGAACTTGGAAGGGGGCATGCCTCTGAGATGCAGTTGCCCAGCCAAGAGCAAGCCACCCACACCCGTGGTGCCCACCCCCAGGTGGCACTTCCCAATTCCCCACTGCCCCCCATGTTTTGGTGCCCCCCAGAGATGTCTGGTTTTTGAGCAAAGAGGGGGTGATGAGGAGGGTCGCAGGCTCAGAGGTCAGGTCACAAGAGGCAAGGAGAAGGGGCAAGTCCTGCCCTGGAAGAGGAAGGGGCTGCCTCCACTGCCCAGGAGAAGGTCCAGGGGTGCTCCAAGATCTGCTGGCAGCCAAAGGGCAGTGACCAGCCCTTCCCCAAGGCCGACGAGGTGCAGTCAGCCCACCATGTCGGCCTTCTGGGTGCACTGCCCATGACCTGGTCCATCCTATGCCCACCTTGGGCCTTAACCCTTCCCTGGGGCCTTGGCACTCATGCGGCTCACTCCCTCTCTGTCTGCTGTAGGGTCTGCTTGACTGTCCCTTCCCACCGTCCACCCCACATAAAACTGCCCCTGCTCTCCACACACCCTTCTGCAGACCCGTCCCACATTGTGCCCTCCTGGCACCCAGTGGGCGCTCCCCTTGGTGAGTTCAGCTAGAGAGGGGCGGGAGCCGCCTTCCCACCTGACCCTGTTCTGCTAGCAGCCCCCACCTCTGCAAGCCAGCAGGATCTAATTAGGCTTCTTTTGGATTACCTACATTCCACCCGCCTCCCCCTACAGCCTGTCCTTATCTTCTGTCTTTCAGAGCTGGGAGGCAGGGTCAGGCCCCAGCTTGCTTACTGGAGGACAAGACAGACCCAGTGGGAGATGCCCCTGCAGCCCTAGACCTGCAAAGCCAGGCTTGGAGCTGGGCCCCCGCCCCACCGGGGGCAGTCTGGTCGTGTGCACGGATTGTTTGAATAATTCAGATTTTAAAAGACCTACTTTCCTGTCAGACCATTTCCTGCTGGAGAGCAGATGGGGCCAGGGCATCTGAATTATGCATTTGTGCTCCCCAGGTTTTAGTGGAGCTGGGCTCTGAGCCAGACACTGGGGCCCAGCTGGCCTGGCCCTTGCCGGATACGGCTGACCGGGTGTGGCAGTAGACTCGGGACCACAGGCTAGGCTCTAAGCCACTTATCAAGAGTAGAGGGAGGGAGTGTCTCCGGGAAGTCAGGAGAAGCCTGGCCTCCTGGCTGGGCATGAGCTCTCCAAGAGGGGCCCCGGTTTATGCCCCACTGAGAAGGGCCGGGTGGGGGCCCCAAAATGCAAGAGGCC
>NW_011494861.1:11001888-11005007 GCF_000754665.1 Bison bison bison
AAAAAGGCAGGAGGCGAGTGCAGCAGGAATGGAGGGTGGGCGGGGAGGGCAGGGTCCCCAGAGCATCCTGTAGACCCTTGGGGTCTCAGGGACCCTGAGAGCTGATCAAGGCCCAGGGCATGTGTTTTCAGGGCCACAGGGCCCTGCTGCCTGGGGCCTCTGAGGCCTGTGTGCTTCAGATGGAGACGAGACCGGGCAGGGAATTTGGGAATGAGGACCCTGTGGCCCTGTCTCCTCCCTGCTGCCTTCCCTTCAACTTTGCCCCTCACACCTGGTCCATAAACACATAAAAGGGCTCTAGGCCCCAGCCACAGGGCAAGTTCCAGGGAAGGCCCTGCCACACCCTGCAGACCTACAGATTATCCAGGGGCAACAGGGCTGCACCCCAAAACTTCAGACAGCTGGGGCAGTCACTGGCCTGGTGTCCTGATGCGTGGCCTTGCCCTGTGGCCTTGATGTCCCTGAGGAAGGGCCTGATCAGGCTGATGGTGGCCTGTGGGACAGGGGAGCCCTGGGTCTGCCCTCAGATGGGCATGCAGGGACCCAGGATGACAGGATGGGGGTTTTCCTGTCATCCCCACAGCAGCGCAGAGTGGGCTCCGTGGAGACCACTCATCGCGCTGCCCAGTTCCTTCTGCTCTCCCTCCCTCCCATTTTTCTCGCTCTCCCCCACCTGCTCTCCCCCTCCTCCAGCCACCACCCCTTTCTCCTCCCCTTCTCCCTTCCCTGCTCCTCCTCTCTACCTTTCAGTCCCTGGACTTAGGTGGGCATAGAGCTTGGGACAGCATGAGACCCACTGGACTCTCCAGGATGTCCCTCTCTCATCCCAAGTCTGGGGCCTTGGGACCCACCTGCCAAGGCATGTGGGATCTCAGTTCACTAACCAGGGATCAGACTAGGCTCTTAGCAGTGAAAGCTCAGAGTCCCAATCACTGGGCCACCTGATAATTCTATTTACTTTTTATTTTTAATATCTATCTAGTTATTGCAGCACGCCAGATCTTCAGCTGAGGCATGTAAACTCCCAGTTCCAGTATGTGGGATCTAGTTCCCTGACCAGGGATTGAACCTGTGTCCCTGCATTGGGAGTGTGGAGTCCTAGCTATTGGACCACCAGGAAATAACTGGTTTTTTTCCTCTCCTCCTCTTGAGCAGTGGGCAGCCCTCATCCTGGACACAGTGACCACTCCATTCTGATTCTCCCTGCTCCCCTACTCGCCTCCCCATCCTCACTCTGAGTCGTGTCCCCCTCGCCTGGAACGCAGCATGTTGCCCACACCCCTTCCCCCACTCATCAACACCTCTGGAGCTCCCTCTGTGTGCCCCCCGCCCTGGTACACAGGTGGAGCAGTGGGCAAGGGAGTCCAGCTCTGTTTTCAGCAAGTGAGCAGGGCAAGAAGCAAGCAGCCTGAGCATGAACCACATGAGGTCACGGGAGCCAGAGTAGCACTGGGGGGCCGGGGCGGGCTGGGGGAGGCTCCTCTGCAGAGGGGTCTTAGGGTTATGGGGGAGCCCCTCACAGGCAGGTAGAGCTACAAGGACCAAAGGCCAGAGCATGGAATGTGGAGACTGAGTGTTTAAGGAGCAGAGAGAAGCCAGATGCTGGGCGGTGAGGAGGATGGAACAGAAGCGCAATAGGAGCTGCCAGTGGTTTGAAGCAAAGGAGCAATCCTGCTGATGTTCAGTTCTGGTTCAGCTGAGCAGGGTGGACATCTCTGCTTCGGTCAGCACCCAACCGAGGGGGCAGTGATCATGGAAGATTTGTTACCCAGAGTGGGTGGTCTGCGTGTGTACGTATACATGTATGCTTGTACATGCACATGTTCCTTAGTCCACTGTCGGGGACCAGAAGTAATGGCACTCCAGGAGCAGCAAGCACAGCCTATGCCTGAATGCAGGCTTCTAAATACCTGCTCCACCAGAAGGAAACAGGGCCCCCTGGAGAACGAGTTAGGTCAAGGCTGGGGCAGGGAGGACCTGAGACAAGCCTGGAACTTCTTGTGCCAGAAATTGAGGAAGGGCTCCCAGGAAAGTGGAGACATGTCTGTGTGCTGGTAGGATGAATCAGTGTGTGTGTGTGTTGGGGGGAAGACGGACAAGGGGCACAGCCCCAGAGTGGGTGGGAAGGCATGGGCTCCAAGCTGAGGTCCAGGTCCACCCTAGACAGACAGTCAGGCTCACACACAAAAGGAAACAATCTGCTGCAGCTGTGAAAGAGGCTGGGGAGGGAGGGTCTACAGGGCCCCTTGAGGTTTATGGGGGCAATTGCATTGCCTGCCTGTTCTACTGTACAGGCCAGGGGGAGGAGAGGGCAACACAGGGAGGGCTGCGGGCAGGGAGCTGATGTGGTTGCAAGGAGGTGATTAGGGTGGGGACCCCAAGCTCTTGCAGTGAAGGACGAGGGTGTCAGGAGTTGTTGGAACTGGGGAGGCAGAGGTCAGATGGAAAGGTGGAAGCCGGTGGGCTAAGGGCCCCAATCATAAACGTCCAGGAGGGGTCTGAGGACACCGGAGACTGCTGGCTGCTCACAGCTGACCTCCTTCCCCCTCCTCCACCAGGGGGTCTTTGATTCTCAGCTCCCTGGCAAACTCGGTCGCCGCATTTGCAGGGGTAGACTATTTGTCCCTACTGACAGTCGTTCTCGTTCTCGTGGTCACACCTCCATGCTCAGGTGGCCATTCCAGACAGAACCTTGACTACAGAAGCCGCACTGCCTGCACCTGCCCAGCTCACTGGAGCCCCACTGGCACCTCTGAGGACAGCCCTGACCCTGGGCTGTAGGGGCTCCACTCCGCAGGCAGACTGAAGCCAGGCGTCCCTGAGGCCGACACAGCGTGGGTGTGGGTCAGCATGGGCTGGGGGTATGTATACTCGTGTGTGTGCCGGGTGCACAATGCAGATGTGGAGCGCCCGGGGCTTTACGTGCGCGTGTACGGGGAGCGGAGTTCAGATGCTGAGCGCCAGGTGCGGTGGCAGGTTCCAGCCCTGCGTCCTTTATCTTAGTCCACCTGGCTGGGAGCCTAGCGAGTCGGCAGCCGGCAGACCACCCTACGCAGTGCCCCACGCTCCGGCCCCTGGGGAGCGGAGCCTGGCAGGGGGAGAGGCGGGTCTGACTTGGA
>NW_011494861.1:11006182-11010839 GCF_000754665.1 Bison bison bison
CCCGCGCCGAATGAATGGCTCTCGGCGGCCCGGCAAGATGGCGCGTCCGCCGCGCGGCCTTTGCAGCCGCCGCCCGCGCCGCGGGGCTCTGGGGGCGCCGCCCGGGGGCACCGCCCGGGGACCCCCACGGTCCCAGAGGGGTGGGGAGCGCTGAAGATTCCACCCGGGGGTCGCTGAGCCATCGGACTTTGAAAACCCTGTCTTTTTCCTTGCGAGTTGCTGTTTGACTCCAATGGTGTCCACACGTTTCTAGTGTCCTTTAAATTGCCGAGTTAGCATACCTGAGTAGCGGGAGCTTTCTGTGCTTAGTGTCTTTTTCATGGACCCTTTTGAGTTAGGATTGGGAGACTCACAGCCTGAAGGAAAACAGCAATGTATTTATGTGGGGAAACAGGGGTGTTTATTTGGGCAAAGGAAGTTGGTGGACATTTACAGTTAGAGAGTACATTACTGAGTTTATGCATACACGATGTATATATTTTCATATGTAGTTTTGGTTTAGGTTAGAGGCCTTTTTTTTTTTTTTGTATTTCCATGTTGCTACGTGTTTAACAGTGATCTCAAGTAATATTTAATGATTAAGCGGTTGCCTATGAGATTATTAGGAAAAATATATAGCTATTTTTCATGATAAGCAAATAAATGGAAGTATTAGCTTTATGAGAAGTTCCTTCAACCCCGGACTCTAGATAAGGTCTGAAGACCATTGTTATCCGTAAGATTTCTACCTGAGTTCTCGTTTTCTAATTTGAGGCTGTAGTCTTTTTTGGTTTGGAGTGGGTTCTTATTTCAAAGGAAGGTTTCAGTTTGAGTCCTATTAAGATAGATAGGGCCTGTTCTGGATTTCTTCCGGAAGGTACACATTGCAAAAAGAAAGCGAACAGGCAGTTCCTTTTTTGCTTCCTTACTAATACGGGTGTGTGGCTGGGGACAGGGCTGCTTGCCACCAACATGGAAACAGGTCTGAGAACCTCCAGACTGCAGACGGGAGCTTTTGGCCGGATTGAACTTTGTGACAGGGCTGTCAGAAATGGAGTGCAACTGGAAGGGTCAGAGGCCGCCCTGGCTGGATCCTGTTGGGGAAGATTTCCAGCTGCTGTGAGGCTGTCCAGCAGACTGCAGGGCCTTTCTCCTCCCGGGACTCACTCCCTCTGTCACACCAAGCCTCTGGTTTCACAGGCATTGTGATTGCTGCAAGTTTTTCTTTAGAAGGTGTGAATTGAGGAAAGCAGAGTTTTATGGTTGTGCCTGCAGCTCATTCCCAATTCTCCTGCTTGGGGGCCCGTGTTAGGCCTGCCTCTCTTCTGCAGAAATGGAGCAAGAGTATGCTAATAGAGAATATCGTTCAACTCTGCAGTTTTGCTTCAGAACTGACACTTTCTTAAATGAAAACACCCACCAGGTAGGAACCATTCTGCTTGTTTGTTACCTGAGTTTACGACAGAGCTATATTTATATTATCTTGCAAGTACTAAGAGGAATGTCCTCTTTAGTGAGACCTTAATAAGGATTTCTCTTTGTTTGATGTCTTGAGTTACTTCTGTTTTGGGAGGAGTTCAAGAAAATTTCCTCAGATTTCATTTTAATCTCAGAAGAGATTTGAAAGATTGTCAAGTCTTTTTCATCCTTAGCGACTTCGATTTCAAAGCTTGGATCACCTAGGTCTTACATTGATCACATGAGAAGTGCACTGATTCTATGAGGAGTTCATTTATTTCTCAAAGTTTTGTTCTGTTACCTTTTATTTTACTAAAATTTTCTCTTTTATCCTTTAGCTTGATTGGTAAAGTTGTATTTCTAAAAATACCTTGAGAGGGGTCTTTATGTAGACTTGCCTACCATTGGTTGTCTTTTTAGCGAGCACCTTGATGAATAATGTTGACATGCAGTATTGGCATTTATTGTAGTGTCTTCATTAGATTGCTTTTTTCTATGCCCAAAAGATTTGGCTCATGTTGGTTTCTAAATGGGATTAAGTTCTTACTGTCTACAGACTTTGGCTTTTAGCATTAGTGGATTGGAAATGGATATCCTCAATTTTATTATCTGGGCTTGACCATATGGCATGCCATATTATTTTAAAAGCCTTATTTAGCATGAGTCTAATAAAGCATTGAACAGACAGATTTTAGCATTTTTTAGGCTCCCTGGTGGCTCAGTCAGTAGAGTCTGCCTGCAGTGTGGGAGACCTGGGTTCATTCCCTGGGTCAGGAAGATCCCCTGGAGAAGGAGATGGCAACCCATTCCAGTATTCTTGCCTGGAGAATTCCATGGACAGAGGAGCCTGGTGGACTACAGTTCATGGGGTCACAAAGAGTCAGACTCTGAATTTTTTAATGTTGGTGTAAATTCTGATCTCAGGTTTGCATTTGTAGATAAGAGTGGTTTGAGAATTTATGAAGCAGGCAGTTCAGTTGAGTGAGTGGTGTAGTAAACATAGAATGAGGAGGTAAAAAGAAATTGAAATTGAAACTGATATCAGAGAAGTAATTTACAAAACTGATTGTGTAACATTACTGGGGGGAAGACAGTGTCCAAATAGGTCCAAATATACATGGAGAGAATGGCTGTGTATTGAGTAATGCAACAGCACATTTGACTGTTCTGGGAAAAGAATGGAGTCCCACTTCTTTTAGAGCTGTGGGTTTTGTTTCCAGACTTAAACTCTCATTTAAGAAATACAGGCAATTCTATAGACACTTGAATTGGTCAGTGAATTAGAGGAATGCTAATAGCATTTAAAAGCTTTTAGCCCACTTGTTCTTGTGGCAGTGCCTGTCCTTAGGTGCCACAGTTATCGATGGAAATTACTGCTCACTTCCAATGATAGAAAAGCTTCCCGTTTTATAGAGCAATGTTGCTTTTCTTTTCTTTCATTTAGAAACTTGAGGATTCTCTTATTTAACTAAGTAAACATTCTGGGGAAAAAACCATTTCTAAAAACTGATTAAAAAGACCAAGTCAAGATTATCTAAAATAATAATTCGAAGAGATTATCTAGTTGAATCCATATTGCCATTGATAAAAGTTTACAATTTAATAATCAGTTGCCGCAGGATCCCCCTTTGTTTTTTGACCACCTTGTGGCTTGCAGGATCTTAGTTCCCTGACTAGGGATTGAACCCCGGGCCCAGGAGTCCCAACCACTGAACTGCCAGGGAATTCCTGCTCCAAGCTTAATACTGTATTTTATCAAGGGGGCAAAGCTATTCTTTAACCTATCTGGACTAGAATACTAAGGGATTTGGTTGAATATATTCTTGTTTACTTGTGGGTTGTTGTGTCTATGCGTGTCTGTATGTCCTCTGACTCAGTCCTGTGGCAACTGTAAAATATATTCCCGATGCAGATTACAGATTCTCTTGACTACCTGTCCAAGTGTTGTAGTTGGTAAAGCTTTAAAAAATTCTGGGGCCTTCCCTGGCCCCAGACTAAAACTACATGTTCCCAGTGCAGGGCCATCTCTGGTCAGGGACCTAGATTCCATTTGCTACAACTAACAGTTCACATGCTGCAAAATCAGATGCTGCCTGCCGCAACTAACAGCTGGCACAGCCAAATAAATATTTTAAAAATTCAGAACATTTCTAACTAGACAAGAGAGTATTAAAGTTTCTACAATAGTTTTCCCAAAAAAATTGTTATAGGAACTTTAAGATAATTCCTGAATTTCAGAGACAGAAATGCACTCATTTCTCAAGAGACTGTCTGAGTTAGAAGTCGGTTCTGTAACTTGCTCGTTTGGATTTGATTTTGACTTCCATGTATCTGTTTCCTGGTGTGTAAAGTAGGCACACGAGCCCCTCCTTTCTGGAGTGGTTGTAAGGGGTGCAGTGCAGCACTTGGAGCATTGCTTGACTGGCAGTTCTCTGTGCTGGGAGCACCATTTCTGTTGTTATTGACCTTGCTTTGTAACAGTTTTTTTTTTTTTGGCCACGCGGCTCAGCAGGTGGGATATTAATTTCCTGACCCCCGCCTCTTGGAGTCTTAACCATGGGACTGCCAGGGAAGTCCCATATTGACCATATTTCTTTGTACTGTACAGCACAATACTCTGTATTATGCTCCTGCAGCTTGTTTATTACATAACTTCTGTGGACCTCTTAATCCCCTTCACTTATTTTGCCCCCTGCCCCTTTTTGGCTACCACTGTTCTCTGTGCATCACATGAATAGCTTTGTGTCTAGTTTCGTTTTGTTCAAAAGGCTTTCTTTTACCTTTAAAGGGTAATTTTGATCCTATAATTTATTTTGAAATTGGTAAAACGATTGTTTATTTTTTAAGGATCTCACTCCCCCACTCCATTTATGATGCCAAATTATTTGAGAGTTCACAAAACAGTTTTTGGCATCCCTTAATTTGTCAACTAGTGGCAATGAAATATTTTTCGTTCACAAAAGTACCATAACTTGAAATTTGTGTCTCATTCAGCGCCTTCACTGCTCCTTGCTGCTGCTGCTACTAAGTCTCTTCAGTCGTGTCCGACTCTGTGCAACCCCATAGACAGCAGCCCATTAGGCTCCGATGTCCCTGGGATTCTCCAGGCAAGAACACTGGAGTGGGTTGCCATTTCCTTCTCCAGGCAAGAACACTGGAGTGCCTTCATTTTCACTTTTCACTTTCATGCATTGGAGAAGGAAATGGCAACCCACTCCAG
>NW_011494861.1:11010939-11026955 GCF_000754665.1 Bison bison bison
CTCAGTCGTGTCCGACTCCTAGGGACCCCATGGACTGCAGCCTACCAGGCTCCTCCGTCCATGGGATTTGCCAGGCAAGAGTACTGGGGTGGGGTGCCATCACTGCTCCTTATTGAGTGTAAATTGTTGTAGAATGGGCGTGGCTCAGGGCCTTGTTACAAAGTGAAAAACAGATGGATCACGGGCACCTAACCTACTTTAGAGTTCAGCAATGGCTTTCTAGGGAGAATGTTTCTTTTGGGGAGAGTCTTAGGTTTCTTGATTTATTACATATATGCAGCCCTGTGTTATATATTTGCTCGGTTTTATCTAATAGTCTCACCAAAGCATTCTACTGGTAGTCTCCCCCAAATGGATTCAGGAACACTAGAGAGTTGTGCGCTTCATGACTGCAGACTTGAAGCTCCCTGTGTCTTGCACTAGAGTCAGCGTGAGCGTAAGGTGCTGTCCAGGCCCCGCATCTCTGGTTTCAGGGTTAGGGCTTCTGAACACCTACGTGCAAGGGACTGCAGAGTGGGAGTGGGGAGCACCCCATGTGACCTGCAGGAGGCTTCCCCAAGGGCTCGTTTCTTCTTGTCCTCTTCTTTCTTGTTTGAGTTTGTAGTCAGCCAGGGCGGCCTTGATGGCCTCTCTGGCCAATGTGGAGTAGTGCAGTTTCACAGGGAGAAGGCAGAGTTCCTTGGCGGTATCTGTGTTCTTCATGGTCGAGGCGTCCTCCACCATCTTCCCCTTCACCCATTCAGGGGCTGACCAGCTGCTGGGAGTGGCAGAACCACAGCCAAATATTTTAAAGCTGGTGTTCACCATCTTTCTCTTTTCACCCACTTTAATCTGTATTTTCATTTCATCACTACACGCTGGAGCCCCCACCTATCCAGTTCCAACATTTGTAGATGCCTTGCCAGGGGACCCCAGGTTTCAGGGATTTTCATAAGAATCAACTGCAGTCTCGTGTGAATGCCAAGCCATAGCTGACAGCTCCCAGGGGGCAGGCAGGTAGGCGAGGGGCTGGAGCAGCAGCAGGGCTGCCACCATCTTGCAGGTTTGCTGGAAAATGTTGAGACTGGAAGGATTTTCCAGTTGGAGCCTGCCTGGTGCGTGAAGAGGAAGGAAAGAGTGTTCAAGGCTGAGGAGATGGACCGTGTTTCTCATGCAACCAGTTGGTCTCCTTCACTCACTGCTTCCAGCACCTAGAACCATGTAGTGCAAGATATTGTTTAATCACTAAATTGTGTCTGGCTCTTTGGACCCCAAGAGCCTGTCAGGCTCTTCTGTCCATGGGATTTTCGAGGCAAGAATACTGGAGTAGGTTGTCATTTCCTTCTTTAGGGGATCTTTCCAACACAGGGATCGAACCCGCATCTCTTGCATCTCCTACACTGGCAGACATGTTCTTTACCACTGCGTCACCTGGGAAGCCCTGTATTGCAAGATATGAAGTGAAGTGAAAGTTGGTGAGTCGTGTCCGACTCTTTGTGACCCCGTGGACTGTAGAGTCCATGGAATTCTCCAGGCCAGAATACTGGAGTGGGTAGCCTTTCCCTTCTCCAGGGGATCTTCCCAACCCAGGGATCGAACCCTGGTCTCCCGTATTGCAGGCAGATTCTTTACCAGCTGAGCCACAAGGGAAGCCCTTATTGCAGGATAGGTGCTCAGTAAAATTACGGAATGAAAACACATGATTCATCCAGGGACATAAGTTCCACAGGGGTGGAGAGTGGTGAGAAATGGACACCCAAGAGGTCAGAGCCTTGGTAAAGAATTTGCACCTTTACCTTGAGGGCTCTAGGAAGCTTTCAAAGGGTTTTAAGACGATTTACCTGATCAGGAACGAGTCACTTGGTACTTGAACTTGGAGCATGCTCAGAGGAAGGAGGAAGACAGGTCAGATTTCAGATGGGATACTGTAGAGGGAAGGGGGTCTGGGTCAGGGTTGAAAAGGTGGTAGCTGTTTACTGAGACACCTTGATGACTTAGTGGAAGGTCAGAAGGGAATGAGTGAGTACAGATTTCTGTCCTGGATATCTGGGTGGCCATCTTGCATTTACTGAAATGAGCAGTGGTTTGCTGAGAAGACACACTGAACTTGGCACCTTGGTTTTGAGGACCCCAGGAGACATTCCCATGTTCTGCATCAGAACACACCAGCTCTTATTCTTTCTACTTGTCTTTGCAAAGCTCTTCTGGAGGTTTGTTGGTACCCTCCACTCCCTTCATTAAGGTCTTTGTACCCGTGTCCCCTCCTTAGAGGCCGTTCTCCACTCCCATTAATCTCTATCTTCCCTTGCTCTGTCCCCTTAATCTTTATGTTGATCTGCCCACTAGTTCTAAGCTCCATGAAGACAGGCACTTTGGTTCAACTGCAGTATTACCAGTCTCTGAAACTCTGAAGTGTTTGTCGAATTATTGACTTTTGTTACTTGTGAATGTAGAGCTCTGGAGGAGTGGTCTGAATGAATTGTTAGTGTTTAGATGGTGGTTGAAGTCTTGGGTGTCACCATTATTTAGAGTGAGGGGTCTGAGGAGTACCATCTGTGGACTCTGGGACTCATTAGGTCCAAGATAGTGTCATGATCTGAGCTTCCCTAGTGGCTCAGACAGTAAAGATCCGCCTGCAGTGTGGGAGACCCAGGTTCAATCCCTGAGTCAGGAAGATCCACTGGAGAAGGAAATGGCAACCCACTCCAGTATTCTTGCCTGGAGAATCCCATGGACAGAAGAGCCTGGAGGGCTACAGTCCATGGGGTCACGAAGAGTTGAACAGGACTGAGCAATGGTGACCCACTTCAGTACTCTTGCCTGGAAAATCCCATGGATGGAGGAGCCTGGTAGGCTGCAGTCCATGGGGTCACTAAGAGTCGGACACGACTGAGCGACTTCACTTTCACTTTTCACTTTCATGCATTGGAGAAGGAAATGGCAACCCACTCCAGTGTTCTTGCCTGGAGATTCCCAGGGATGGGGGAGCCTGGTGGGCCGCCATCTATGGGGTTGCACAGAGTCGGACACGACTGAAGCAACTTAGCAGCAGCAGCACAGCAACAGAGCAACTAACACTTTCACTGTTAGGATCATATTAAGATGTCATTTGACTTTCACTGTGTCGACATTCCCACTGATGGTACAAAAGCAGCGGTGGTTGACACTGCTGGTTCTGCAGCACAAATCAGGGCTGTGGTACCAAGACATTTACAGTGGTTTTTGTTGTTGTTCAGTTGCTCAGTTGTGTCCAACTCTTTGCGACCCCATGGACTGCAGCATGCCAGGCTTCCCTGGCCATCACCATCTTCCTGAGTTTTCTCAAAGTCATGTCTGTTGAGTCAGTGATGCCATCCAACCATCTGATCCTCTGTCGTTTGCTTTTCCTCCTGCCTTCAATCTTTCCCAGCAACAGGGTCTTTTCCAGTGAGTTGGCTCTTCGAATCTGGTGGCCAAACAAAGTATTGAAGCTTCAGCTTTAGCATCAGTCCTTCCAATAAATATTCAGGACTGATTTCCTTTAGGACTGACTGGTTTGATCTCCTTGCTGTCCAAGGAACTCTCAAGAGCCTTCTCCAGCACCACAGTTCAAAGGCTTCAGTTCTTCAGTGCTCAGCCTTTTTTATTGTCCAGCTCTCACATCCATACATGACTGCTGGAAAAATCATAGCTTTGGCTATATGGACCTTTGTAGACAAAGTGATGGCTCTGCTTTTGAATATGCTGTCTAGATTTGTCATTACTTTTCTTCCAAGGAGCAAGCGTCCTTTAATTTCATGGCTGCAGTCACTGTCCACAGTGATTTTGGAGCGCAAGAAAATAGTCTGTCAGTTTCCATTTTTTCTCCGTCTACTTGCCGTGAAGTGATGGGACTGGATGCCATGATCTTCATTTTTTTAATGTTGAGCTTTAAGTCAGCTTTTTCACTCTCCTCTTTCACTTTCATCAGGAGGGTTTTTAGTTCCTCTTCGATTTATACTGTAAGGGTGGTGTCATCTGCATACCTGAGGTTATTGATATTTCTCCCAGCTATCTTGAGATTCCAGCTTGTGCTTCATCTAGCCCGGCATTTCACATGATGTACTATGCATATAGGTTAAATAAGCAGGGTGACAATTCAGTCTTGACCTACTCATTTCCCAGTTTTAAACCAGTCCGTTGTTACATGTCTGGTTTTAACTGTTGCTTCTTGACCTGCATACAGGTTTCATAGCAGGTAGGTAAGGTGATCTGATATTCCCATCTCTTGAAGAATGTTCCACAGTTTATTGTGATCTATGGTCAAAGGCTTTAATGTAGTCAGTGAAGCATAAGTAGATGTTTTTCTGGAATTTTCTAGCTTTTTCTGTGATCCAGCGGATGTTGGCAATTTGATCTCTGGTTCCTCTGCCTTTTCTAAATATAGCTTGTACATCTGGAAGTTCTTGCTGGTTATTGTAGTCATAATATTCTTCACCGCTGTGAACTTGTGGTTAAAAAAAATCCAATTTAATGTCTTTGATGAAGCAATAAAAATCAATTTTATTAAACTGCAACCTGAGTACTCATCTTTTCACTGGTCTGTGTGACCGAATGGGAAGCCAGCATAAAGCACTGGCCCTTACGTGGCGCCCTAACGTGTGAGAGTGTGCACAGCGGCTATGCCATCGCTTGAGTTGAAAGAACAGCCGACAGAAAATGATGACTGTTCAACAGGGGAACTTGGCAGATGTTTTCTTAAAAACGAATGAAGTGAACCAGATACTTCAAGGAAAATAACTGACATTGTTGGCAGTGATAAAATTTGAGCTTTCAGATGGAAATTTGAATTTTGGAAAACTTGATTCTCCTACCATGAGCTTGACAGCTTCCTGGTACTTTTCTTTCAAGATAGGTGGAGATGTTAAGGGAATGTTTCTTTTTTAATGTTATATAATAGGGCGTGTCAACGTTGGGAAGATCTGCTTAACTCAGGGAGGTGATGCTTTC
The DNA here is from genome assembly GCF_000754665.1 of Bison bison bison. Classification (NCBI taxonomy): domain Eukaryota; kingdom Metazoa; phylum Chordata; class Mammalia; order Artiodactyla; family Bovidae; genus Bison; species Bison bison. The sequence goes on from NW_011494861.1 coordinate 11,015,887, forward strand.
CAATGGCCTGTGTTCGATGCTGGGAACTCAGGGATAAGTAAAAGATCCGTTCAAAGCATCAGAGTGGAGTGAGGCCCCTGGTGTTTGATGTAACAGTGTGAACAGTTAACTGACAGGGTTTCAGGTTCCGCATCAGAACTTTAAGAAACTTAGCACTTGGCAAGTTTTGATGTAGTATCAGAAGACTGTCGACATTTATTTGAAAAGGCTGTTAAATCACTCCCTTTTTCTACCATGTATTTGTGTGAGAAAGTTCCTCATCTCCTTCAACTGGACAAAGTGCGGCACCAGATTGACCCGCTCCCTCCCCCGACCCCCTGCTCCCCCCAGGCAGACACTTAACAGCTCTGCTGATATGTACAATGTTGCTACTCTTCTCTCCAAGTTATTTTTCTGGTTATATTTTGTAAAAATATTGTTTATGGTAACAGGCAGTATGCTTATTGAATGTTTTTAGAAAGTCTCTGCTTTAGTTTCTAATACAGTAAATACCTGTTGATATAACCTATGTAAACAAGAGCCCCTGGGGTCCTCAGTAATGAAGAACGTATGGGAGCCTGAGCCTCGGCCTCCGAGCAGCATGATGGGAGAGGAGTGCAGTGCTTACCCTGCAGGACCACTTGAGGGCCTTGGCCAGGCACCTCACTGCGGGGACCAGTGCAGCCCTTCTCTGCAGACAGGCACCCTACCTGATGTGTCCTTACAGGTGTAGGGTCGTGCCCTTTCCCGGGGAGGAGAACCACCTGGAGATTCTCTAAAGGTTGAAGGCCCACAGGTGCAGCTTGGGTGTAGCAGGATGGGCAGAGGAAAAGCTGCTCAGAGGAGTGGAAAGAGTTGGAAGAACATCATAGCAGTGTCAGCTCCTGTGAGCATCTCCGAGAAGCGGGGAGGGAAGTATCAGAGAAGCAGGTTTGGCTGGGAATGAGAAATCGTCTGGGGTTCAGTGATCAGGACTTCCCAGGGCCGATGAGTGGCAGTGGGGTAGGGGGAGGCTCTGAAGGAAGGGGAATTTTACTTATTTTTTCTCTTTTGACCGTGCTGTGTGTCATGTGGGATCTTTGTTCTCTGACCGTGGATTGAACCCTGCCTTCTGCAGTGGAAGTGCAATCTTAACCACTGGACCACGAGGGAAGTATCTGTTTGATGGCAATGGTGAGCAGGAAAAGGAAAGGTGCTGAAAAAAAATTAGGGCAGGGCTTCAGAGATGGCTGGGATTTCATTTTAAAAGGTGGTAGAGGGACTCCTCTCGGAGAAGGCAGTGGCACCCCAGTCCAGTAACTGTTGCCTGGAAAATCCCATGGACGGAGGAGCCTGGTAGGCTGCAGTCCATGGGGTCCCTAAGAGTCAGACAGGACTGGGCGGCTTCACTTCCACTTTTCACTTTCATGCATTGGAGAAGGAAATGGCAACCCACTCCAGTGTTCTTGCCTGGAGAATCCCAGGGTCGGGGGAGCCTGGTGGGTTGCCGTCTATGGGGTCACACAGAGTCGGACATGACTGAAGCGACTTAGCAGCAGCAGCAGCAGCGGGACTTCTCTGGTGATCCAGTGGCTAAGACTGTGTGGTCCCATAGCAGGGGCCCTGGGTACAATCTCTGGTCGTGGAATTAGATCCTGCATGCCACAACCAAGACCCGGTGCAGCCAAATAAGTATTTTTATAAAAAAGAAAAGCTTGGTGGAAACATTTGAGGTCGAGTGCAGGAGGAGGTTGGGGATGAGCCAGGCAGATATCTGGACAAAGGGAGAAGCCCTGAGACAGGACTGAGCTACGAACTGAAATGAAGGCTTGGGAAATGGAAGTTACTCTCCGTCTGCCATAGATGTTCCTATATATAAAATGTGTTGGAAGAGGTGGTTGAAGATAACCCTGTTGAAATAGAGTTCTTCAAACCATGGCCCTTCCGTCCTCCACCTGCAGTTCCCTTGGCAGTAGATAAACTTGAATTTTGCAGATGACCAGTGCTGTTAGCTCATGCTTGTTGGGCACCTACTTGGTTAGCTAGATGCCATGCTAAGAGCTTGATGATATTACACTCTGATCCACTCATCAGTTCTGAGCCTGGTCCTGTGAGTAGACCCATTTCACAGATGGCTAAACCTGTTGAGGAAATTAGGTAATTGGCCAGAGTCACAGCTAGGAATTTGCTGAACCCATATCTGAGTGTCAGTTACTTGCCTCCAGAGCTCTTACCTGTTACACCGTGGACCATCTAGCGTGCATATCTCTCTAGTCTCCCACCTCTTGGGACTTCTGTGTCTGCCTCTGCCTCCTTCATAGATTTATTAAAGGGAAGGTTCTTCCACTTGAGGACGTGCTCACCTACACTTTTATCTTTAGTTTCTTCTTCAGAGACTCTTTTCTGTTCTACCTTCAAATGTGACTAATAAGTCTTACATAACTCAATCTCCCAGTTAATCTTGGTGTCTTTTTCAGCCACTATTCTCCTTTTTTTCCCTCTATTTAAAATTAAGCAAAAAAATAAAATAAAATAAAATTAAGCTCCTGGACAGGCAGTCTGTCTCCACCACCTCGGTTCCTCCATCCCTCTGTCCTCCTCCTCTGAGGGCCTGTTCCTGTTCCCCCTAAGCCACCACTCTTGTTATTTTTATAAAAATGTCCTTTCAGCAAGTCCATTTTATTGTCTCCAGTTTTTATCTTTAAATTTTGTATTTTAATAATAAAAGTGTTTAATTGTTTATTATACAAAATTAGGATTATAAAAATGAGGGGAAAATCAATCATTGACCTATCTAGAAATAACCTTGTAATAGTGTATTTCCCTTTAGTCTTTTGTATTGCTCGTGCACATGTGTTCAGAGATTCCTCCCCAGATTGGAGGTCACACCGTATACTTAGATTGTTAAATTGTGTTCTGTCTGTTTTGTTAACATATTATGTGTATTTCTGAAGGTCATCTTTGAAAACATGACTATTAACTGCACAACTGTTGATGGTGTTGCTTACTTCCTGGCTTCCCTGTGCTCATGAACTGGACATCCTGGCTCTGCAGTCTGAGCTTTGAGGCCATAAGCAGGTTATTTAACTCCTCTCCCAGTTTCCCCATCGCCAGGATAGTGGTGAGGATGGATTGAGATGGTGCAAATGGAATGCTTACCCCGTGCCTGGTGTGGTGCAAGCACTGGCATGTCCGCTTCCTTTAACACCCCTGCCCGTGACCTCTGCCTGTTTCGCCTTCCTTTCCTCACGCACTTCTCCAAGCTGACCTCTTCTTTATTTCTGTCTTTGTGGATGCTGTCTCACTTAAGGTTTTCAGGGGTTCTTCTGTTTGGCTCTGAAGTGTTAGTTTCCTGGGGCTGCAGTAACATTACCACAGACTGAGGGGCTAAACCAGCAGAAATGTGTTCTCTCAGGGTTTAAAAGGCTGGAAGTCTGAAATCCAGGTGTTGGCAGGACAGCTCCCTTGGATGCCTCTTTCTGGCTTTGGGTGGTTGTTGGCGATCCAGTTTCTGCCTCTTTCACATGGCCTTCTCTCTCAATCTGTCTCTGCTCTTGTAAGAACACCAGTCATTGGATGAGGGACTAATCCAATGTGACCTCATTGTGAGTTAAAACTAATTATACCTGCAAAGACCTTTTTTTCCAAATAAGTCACTTCCCTAGGTTTCAGGTGGACAAGAGTATTTGAGGGCCTGTCTTCTACCCGCTTCAGTTATCTGGAGCTTCTTCCCAGGCCTGTTCCCCTCGCCTTGCTGGTTCCCAGTGGTCCACGTCTTTCCCTACCTTTCATGGCTGAGCTTATAAAGAAAATTTTAGTTGCAGATTGAAGAAACCAATAGAGAGAACTTAGGTAGAAAAGATAAATGTCTTATCAGGATTTTGGGTGTCTCATGGAACCAAAGTTCAGGAACAGAGCTGGGCTTTTCAGTCCAGGCTGGTCTCAGAGGATAGAGACCCTGGAGAGTCCCTGCCCAGCTCTCTTCCATTCTCCGTGTGCGCCACGCCGCCTGCACAGTGAGGAAGCAGCCCTGAAATGGGCATGTTCTGCCCATCACACTCTTCTCTTGGTTCCTGGTTCTCCTCCTGCCATCGTTTTGTCCTTCTTGGTTGCCTTCCAAGGTTCCTCTCTGGCCGGTGACCAGTGTGGTCTGCATACCCTCAGTGGCCTGGTCTTTCTCCATCCTGAGACCAGGTTTCTCTCTGTTCTTGGGGGGTGTCCTTAGGTGATCATGGCCGTTCCCATCTGTTCTTGTCTGTTTTAAATGCTATTTACTGAGAGTTTCGACGATTCTTAAATTTGTATCTCTACTCCAGCCTTTCCTCCAGGCTGATCTGCCTGCCTGTCCACCTGACATCTCCTTCCTTTTGCTGTTTTCATTACTGAGTTCTTGATCCTTTAGTTCTCAGCCTGAGTGGCAGCTCCTCAGAGAGGCTCTTCCTGGCCACCAGTGTTACTTTTGGTCATGTTGATTGAGCAGTTACTGCCTCACAGTACCGAGTTGTGAGGCCCTGTCTCTTACCCCTCCTAGCGCAGGCTGGAAGTAGAGGGTGCACCTGTTTGGGGCTGTTTGTGTGGGCAGGGTTAGTTCTTGGACTTGACTGAGTCAGATCTCCTGAAAGTGTCCATCAGTCCATCTGTAAGCCTGAGATTCGGGCGGGTTAGAGGAGCACTGTGAGCACCTGTGCCACACAGCCAGGTTGAGGAGACCTGAATTGCAGGCACTTTTCCTGAGAGTGGACAAGGGGCTGCTGGGAAGGCTTCACGTGGCTTAACCGCTGAGGGGTGGGCTTAGGGGTGGCTGCTGTAGATCTGAGAGGTAACAGAAGGGGCACAGAGCCTTCCTGGGAACTGATGGACTCGAGGCTGGACACTAATTGGCCTGGCATTTAAAACGTGCTTTTGAGTCAGTAACAGACTGTCATATCCTCTGTACAATTTCTTAAGATATGGGAATTGACCGCATACATTTCCCATAATTTAAAACACGACATATTCAGGAAAAGGTTAAGCTGCTCACTGTTCTTCAGCTTTACAGCAGCATCTCTTCTGGTCTGAACATGTACTCACAGATTGAGGTGATGCTGGCTGGACAAGGAGAGCGCCTGGAGTTTCTGGGGTGCTGCTGAGATTCAGGAAGTGAATGATTCCAACCATTTGGTAACATGGAATTATTTAGTAGATATAGAAGGGAAAAATCTCTGCTCCTGAGAGTGGGAGATTTCCCTATCACAGGCAAAAGATTTTTGACTTTGCTTTTAATTTCTGTAGTTTAAATGAGCTTTGTACAGTAGAATTTTTTTCAGAGATGGAGATATTTTGTAGTCTGTATTATATATATGGTAGCCACATGTAGCTGTTGAAATGTCACCTGTGTGACTTTTTAGCTTTAATATGGGCTTCACTGATAGCTCAGTTGGTAAAGAATCCATCTGTAATGCAGGAGACTCTGGTTCGATTCCTAGGTCAGTAAGATTCGCTGGAGCAGGGATAGGCTACCCAGTCCAGTATTCTTGGACTTCCCTTGTGGCTTAGCTGGTAAAGAATCTGCCTGCAATGCAGGAGACCTGGGTTTGATCCCTGGGTTGGGAAGATCTCCTGGAGAAGGGAAAGGCTACCCACTCTAGTATTCTGGTCTGGAGAATTCCATGGACTGTGTAGTTCATGGGGTCGCAAAGAGTTGGACATGACTGAGTGTCTTTCACTTTCATTTTCATGGTTAAATAAGGGGCTTCCTGGATGGCTCAGTAGTAAAAAAAGAACATTTTCACCTGCAGTGCAGGAGACGCAGGAGACTCAGGTTTGATCCCTGGATTGGGAAGATACTCGAGGAGGGCATGGCAACCCACTCCAGTATTCTTGCCTGGAGAATCCCATGGACAGAGGAGCCTGGTGGACTACTGTCCATGGGGTCTCGAAGAGTCAGATGTGACTGAAGTGACTTAGCAGGCAGGCACGCATACATGGTTAAATTAAAAAACAAAAACAAAAACACACGTGGCAGAAATAGCCATAGTGGATAGCATGGTCCTGTAGAGATTTAGGAGATCTGAGGAAAAGTTTTCATATAAGAGGGTGAGAATTGGGAAAATTAAAATCTGTTTAGGACCTGATATTTAGCAGCCTTTGTATATCTGAGTTGCTCCTGTGTGCTCACTTGTGTCCAACTCTTTGTGACCCCATGGACTGTAGCTCACCAGGCTTCTCTGTCCATGGAATTTTCCAGACAAGAATCCTGGAGTGGGTTGCCATTTCCTTCTCCAGGGATCTCCCTGACCCAGGGATCAAATCTGTGTTGCCTGCTTTGGCAGGCAGATTCTTTACCATTGCACCACCTAGGAAGCCTTGTGTTTGTCTAGACCTTTCTGGACTACAAAACCGCTTCCTAAAGTTGTGTCCTTTGTCTTTTACCACCACCAGTGGCTGTCATCTGATCAGAGAATTTATATCTAAGGAATATTAAAGGAAGGCTAGTTAGCTAGTTCATTGAGCCCACGAGGAAAGAGCAAACAACTTCACCACCAAGTGCTCTATTCCTCAGGACACTTGCCTCCCTCACAGACCACCAGAAACAACAAATTTTTATCTTATGATTGTATAATCATAATAGCTTGTACTTAACCTCCATTTTAGAATTTATAAAATCCGTACATACCAGTACCACATTTAATTCTTGCAACAGCCCTGAGATGTCAGTCTTATCTCCCCATTTTACAAATGAGGAAATTGGACCCAGAGGATTTATACAGCTACCCTCTGGGGGGCAATAATGGGTCTGGTTTCCTTCATAAAACACACAACTTAATATGCTTCCAATTGCCTGGCTCAAGATGGAGTACATCTTTTCCTCCATGTAAGAGGGAAAGGCTAGCGCCTTGTTTTTCAGATGTCCAACTGCCTTTTCCTTGTCTACTGTGCCACATCTATTCCCTCCAATGATTCATTGTCCCTAGTATCCATTCTCTGCTTTCTTGTAACAAAGTGTTTGTCTCTCAGTAGTGTCTGACTTTGCAACCCCATGGACTGTAGCCTGCCAGGCTCCTCTGTCCATGGAATTTTCCAGGCAAGAATATGGAGTGGGTTGCCATTCCCTTCTACAATATCTGAGATTAGGAACCTCTATTGTATTGTGTAAATCTTGGAGTGTTGATCAAACATGATTGATAAATGTATATTTTAAATTTTAAAGAAGAGTTTGTATATATAATTGGAGTTTTGCTGGTCAGATTTACTCAAACTATTTTGTATTGTTGTTCAGTCGCTCAGTTGTGTCCGAGTCTTCGAGACCCCATGGACTGTAGCACACCAGGCTCCTCTGTCCTCCATTATCTCCCAGAGTTTGCTCAAGTTCATGTCCATTGAGTTGGTGATGCTATCTATCTATCTCGTCCTCTGCAGCCCTCTTCTTTTGTATTGTAGTATAGCCAATTAGCAATATTGTGATAGTTTCAGGTGAACAGTGAAGGGACTTGGCTATCCATACACGTGTATCCATTCTCCTCCAAACTCCCGTCCTATCCAGGCCAACACAAAGCATTGAGCAGAGTTCCATGTGCTATACGACAGGTTCTTGATGGTCATCCATATTAAGTATAGCAGTGTGTAGAGAACTCCGTTGGAGAAGGCAATGGCACCCCACTCCAGTACTCTTGCCTGGAAAATCCTATGGATGGAGGAGCCTGGTGGGCTGCAGTCCATGGGGTCTCGAAGACTTGGACACAACTGAGTGACTTCACTTTCACTTTTCACTTTCATGCATTGGAGAAGGAAACACAAACCACTCCAGTGTTCTTGCCTGGAGAATCCCAGGGTCGGGGGAGCCTGGTGGGCTGCTGTCTCTGGGGTTGCACAGAGTCGGACACGACGACTGCAGAGACTTAGCAGCAGCAGCAGCAGAGAACTCCCTAACTATCCCTTCCCTGCAGCAACCATAAGTACTTTCTCTCAGTCTGTGAGTCTCTTTGATTCCCTGTATGAGGGATATTATACAATATTTCTCCTTTCCTGTAATCAGATTTACTTTTAAATATTTTATTAAAAAAAAAAATACACAGGGTTCCTAAACTTGCTGGGCTTAAAGCATGTTCATTTTGGTTAGTGGCAGTCAACCCTGTTTTCTGGGTCTGTGGAGCCCATTCACCAGCTAGGGTTTTGAGTGTCTGGGGAGCCAAGACAGGCCCAGTGCTGGAAAGGCCCTTAAGCCAAGTTTTGTTTTTTGTGGCTGTCTTGTTTTTCTGTCATGGGAACAAAAGAATGATGTCTTTGGAGGTAATTTTCACAGGACTAGGTAGAGGCTGCTGCCAGTGTCCATTCTACCAGCTGTCCTTTGAGGACGGGTCAGCCCAGACCAGTTGTGGGAGGGAGGAGGGACAGAGCACACCCCTTCCGCCCCGTGAGCGCAGCCCCTTCCTTCTCTTGGGGAAATGCCAGGCCCCCGGGGGCCCAGGCAGTGTTCTCCCCTTGCTTCTGGTCTTCGTTGTTTCTTGTCCAGAGACACCTGTAGTTACTTGTCATTAGGTGGGGTTGGGCTGCAGGGTTGTTGCTTAACCACCAAGGGGGAGCCAGCCCAGAACATCACAGGGCCAAGACAGAACTGTGACTTCCACTGACGTGCACTCTGCTTGGGAAAAACTTCTTCCTCGAGGCCTTCCATCAGTTTCCTGTTGCTGCCTAACAAACTGGCCCCCGAGCCTGATGACTTCACACAATAGCTGTGTGTTCCCCGTTGCCAATTAGGTCAGGGCCTCAGAGCTCAGCTCGCCCTGTGTGGGGGGCTGTGCATTTGCAGTCAGCTGGCACAAGGGCTGGGTCTGCACTTCCAGGACCACCTTATCTGCGGGGACTTTCGCCAGGCTGCACCTCTGTTCTCTGTGTGGCCTCTGCAGAGGGCTGATTCAGGCGTCTCATGGTAACTGAGTTCCAAGGGCCCGGAGCAGAAGGTGCTCAGCTTTTCACGGCCATCCGTAGAGGTCACATAGTGTCACCCATGTCACATCCTCTTGGCCACTCAGGTTATGAGGCCCAGCTCAGACTGGAAGTGTAGGGAAACAGACTCTGCTTCTTACAGGAGGAGCTGCAAAGAATCTGTGGCTGTGTTTTTTTTTTAATCTATCACAGAGCTTTCTGTATCATGACATTTAGAATGGTCTGCTTCAGGATGTCTAGTTACTATCAAGTTTTCTGTGGAATGGATTCCAGAAGTGAACTCCTTAAAGGCATCAGTTTATTTAACAGATATTTGCCATGTACTTACTTTCAGCAGGACACTGTGATTGGTGCTGTGCAAGTACTGGTTAGTAGCTTCTCATCTTTTATTATTTTGGGGTAGATTGCGAACTAGGGAATAAGCAAGTTTCAGACCTGTGGTGAGTGCCCTGAGACCCAGAGTGGAGAGACGGCACTTGGTTAGGTGAAGGCCATTCTGAGTAGATGGCCCCTGACAGAGGAGAAGCCAGGTAGAAGAGCCTGGTCACTTCAGGTGCAGAGAACAGCGATTGCAGAGGCCCTGCGGTGAGAGGAAAGTGTGCTGAAACTGGGTGCCCCACGAGCAAGATGGTGGGAGTCTGGGTTGGAGAGGAAGCTGGCTTTGGTCACCTGGCTGGGTTGCCTAGGACAGCGTCAGTTTACTTCTGGTGAGCCAGGATTCAAGAGGGGAGTGCCTGCTGTGACTGTTAGAAGTGCCCTGGCATGGACAGTACGTTCTATGGTTGCTGTGCTATGGAAGAACATTGGTATTTTTCCCTTTGGTGCAGTGGGACACCAGTGAACAGTTTTAAGCAGAACTGTGACAAGATGTGAATTTTAAAAGATGGTTCAGATTGCTGAATGAAGAATGGATTGTTGCGGCGAAAATAGAAGCAAGGATCATTTAAAGTAGACTTGATGAGAAATGATGTGACTTGGCCAAGCTGGCGGGTTGAGGAAAGGGATGTAAGTGGATAGACGGATTTCTCCTGTGGCGCTCAAGCCAGCCATTGTTCTGATGACCGAGAACGGTTATTTTTTGGGGGGCTGTGCCATGTGACATGTGGGATCTTAGTTCCCTGACCAGGAGTTGAACCTGTGCCCCTCTGCAGCGGAAGCACAGAGGCCTAACCACTGGACTGCCAGGGAGTTCTCCTGTCAGAGTTCTTAACTGCTTGCTTTGCAAACTTAGGAGCCAGTTATGTCAGGTGCTGAGATGAGGCCAGATGGGCGGTGCTGGCTTGTTTGGCGTCCACTGGGGATGAGAGAGCTATGCTTGGAACTCTTGAAATGGACATAGAAAACCAGTGCAAGTGTTGGCTCGTAAGTGTAGACTTCAGGTCTTGTGAATGGAGACTCTCACCTGCGCATGGGCAGTAAAGTGAGGAGGGGATAGATCCCCAGCCACTGAAGGAAGGAGAGGTGGGGATCCCCAAGAGGAGGGTGGGGATCTCTGCATAGAGTGCTGATGAGGGGTGAGGAGAAAGAGTCCCCTAGACTTAGGACCTGTAGGTCCCAGGTGGTGGGAGTGAAAGCCAGATTGCGGGGAGTTAAAACATAAGAGTTGAGGTAGGGGCGACCACCTATGTAGATGTGGCTTCAGGAAGGTTAACTGTGGGAGGAGGGGGCTAAGGAAAAGGGCTCCATAGTTGGTGGGTGATGTGAGAACAGTGGAGAGTTCTGTTTTTAAATAGGGAGATCCTAAGTTGTGTGTTTAATTGGGTGCAGCTGAGAATGAATCCCCTGGGATCTTGTTAGATGCAGATCCTAATTCAGTTGGGGGTGAGGGGCAAGTGAGTGCACTTCCCTTAACAAGTCCCCCGGTGCCTCTGGTGGTGCTGGGCCCTGGGCCACACTTGGAGAAGCAAGCACTGCTGATGTTAGAAGCTGGCTGGGAGAGGAGACTGGTGCCGTAGTGGAAGGCTAAATGCCTTAGGAAAGCTAGGGGGAGGACGTTCTTAACTACCTCACTGCTGGCACCAGCTCTTTGGATTGGCTTTTGTTTCAGTTTGTCTCATGGTTTCAAAATTCATCCTAATTGGTATGCCACTCCTTCCAACTGAGCAAGTTTCTGTGACATGGGACATGTGATAGACCTATTTTCATTAACTCTTGTGAAGTTAAACAGCAGCTTGAATTAGCATCAA
>NW_011494861.1:11027264-11030877 GCF_000754665.1 Bison bison bison
CTGTATTCAATGATATACAGCAAAACATGCTTAAGATCAATGAACAAATATGAAATCTCAACAGAGGAATAGAAACTATAAAAAGAATCAATTTAAAATTGTACAATTGAAAAGTAAATGAAATAAAAATGCCTAGATAAGCTTAAAAGAAGAAATATAAATTATATTATCTAATTTGCAGAAATAGAAAAAAAGTATTGACCCCATAAACGAATGGAGCATAAAGTATCTGGTAAAATCAAAATTTCCAATACATAAGCATTTCAAGTCCCAGAATGAAAAGACAGCAAAAAGGAACAGAAAAAAATATTTGAAAAAGCAACTCCTGAAAATTTCCCAAATTTAGTAAAAGTCATAAATGTACAGATTCAGAAGGTCACTGGCCCTAAAACAGTGTAAATACAAAGTAAATTACATTTTAGTCAAAATAAGATAATCAAAGAAAAAGACAAAATCTGAAAGCAGAGAAAAAGCATACATTAGAACAAGGAACAACAATTTCAAAGCCACGTATTTCCTGTCAGAAACAATGAGGGTCAAGACAGTGGAACTAATCATGACAGTGGAATATCCTGAGGGCTAAAAAAATGTAATGTCTATATTTGGGGACATTAATAATATCCTTCAACTGTAAAAGCATAATAAGGTATATTTTAATGAACAAACTTTATAAAATTAATTGCCAGAAGATCTGCATTAAAGGAATACGTTCTAAATGGACACATATATTCAGAAAGGAATAAGGTGCACCAGTAATTATGATTATGAATATAACATTATATTTGTGAATTTAAAATTCTATTTATACTTATAAAATATTTTTCTTAATTTATTTGACGTACATATGAGTGTTTAAAATAAAATATACAACTTGTATTAAGCAGATTAAAATATATATCCTTATAAAATGAAACTATAACATAAATTATGTGGAGAGTGGTAAACGGAGTGAAATTCTTGCCTGCATGCGTGCTAAGTCGCTTCAGTCATGTCCGTGTCCGTGTCCGACTCATTGAGACGCCATGGACTGCAGTCCCCTAGGCTCCTCTGTCCATGGGATCCTCCAGGCAGGAACACTGGCGTGGGTTACCATTTCCTTCCGGAGAAGGCAATGGCACCCCACTCCAGTACTCCTGCCCGGAAAATCCCATGGACGGAGGAGCCCGATAGGCTGCAGTCCATGGGGTTGCTAGGAGTCGGGCACGACTGAGCGACTTCACTTTCACTTTTCACTTTCATGCATTGGAGAAGGAAATGGCAACCCACTCCAGTGTTCTTGCCTGGAGAATCCCAGGGACGGGGGAGCCCGATGGGCTCCCAGAGTCGCACAGAGTCGAACACGACTGACGCGACTCAGCAGCAGCAGCACCATTTCCTTCAGGGGATCTTCCCAGCCCAGGGACTGAACCCTGGGCTTTTACATCTCCTGCGCTGGCAAAGGGGCTTCCCTGGTGGCTCAGACGGTAGCATCAAATTTAATTTATGTCTGAAAAAATAAATTTAACTAGTTAACTTTCAGCAAACAATACTTTATTATCATTTCAGCAACTCTCCTGTACTTAACAGTCTGCATGAAGTGCTTCCTAAGGTCAGAATTTTAAGATTTGGAAGAGACAAGGTGAGATCAAGAAAGATGGCTTTGATTGGGAAGGGGAGAGATTAAACTTAAAAGATTGTTTTTTAATCTGAGACATATAGCAAAACATCATTATAAATAGGTGCAGGCTAACATAGATATTCCCTGATAAACTGAACATAAGTAGCTCTGAAGCTTTTTACATACTGGCCTCTTACAAAATCGGGGGCGTTCTTGGGGGAGAAAGTGTGAGGGTATTTGGGGCATCTGGAGGGAGAGGCAGAAAGGAGGAACCAGGTACTTGGTGGATAACTGTGATTAGATAAACAAGTTCCTCTCACTGCCACCCCTTTGTCTTTCCTACGGATTATCTCAGCTGAGATGGCTGAGATTCTCCGGGGAGGAAGCAGGGCCTGAGGAGAAGAAGGCTCCAGCTCCAGGTGCACCTGTGCTGCTGCGCCTGCCCTCCCGTGACCTCACCTACCTCAGAGATACCCAGGGGAGAAAGACCAGGCCACAGTCCGCCTGCAGTTAAGCTCTTTGCCGCGAATGCTTACCTGAAATAAACTTTATTGTTGCTTTAGAGTGAGCTGCTGTTTTTAGTGTTATTATGGAGGTCAGTAATTTGAGCCACTCTAAGATAATGAATGGTCAGAAAGTCCAAGAGCAGAGGTTCATTGACAAGACCCACAGGTCTTACAGAAGCTTGCTTATTTTGATAAATAACTTATTCCTTTATAGAAACTAACTTCAGAAATAATTTTTTTGAGTTCTTAGGAAAATTGGCCAATGTAATTTCTTACGATTGTTAAGCCTAAAACTTTCCTTTTTTTTCAGTGGAAAACATGTTTTAAGTCAGCTATAAAACCTAACTTAAATGCATTATTCAAGAGATAAAATAACTTGAATAGACCTGATTACAGAATTTGAATGCATGTGTATGTACATGTTGGGATATTTTTTAAATGTCTCCTAATCTAGAGGAATAAATATTTGAGAGGAGTCAGTTTTATAAAAGAAAGATGAGGGGAAAGTATTCTATTAGATATGAACAGGAGAGTTCCATGAAGCACAGGCAGGGAGAGCAAAGTCTAGATGATGATCTGTGTATTTATGGGGATTTAGTTCATGGTTAGTGCAGCGTTTTAAATTGGTTGGGAATGGATAAGATGTTGAATCAACTGGCAGTCTGTTGGAAAAAATAGTTGAAAGCTCTATATATTTTGTAGCACATAGAGATTCTGAGTGGATTAAAGATTTAAATGTAAAAATTAAAAACATGGAAATATTAAAAAATACTATAAGAAATGTTTTATAGCCTTTGAGGTAGGATGTTTTGGGAAAGGGTTTCTTAGCGTGATACTAAGGCTCTAAGCCATAAAAGATCATCTGCTTGAATACTCAGAACGTACCTATAGCAAAAGACATCTGATAGAGGAACTTTTTTAGGGGGGCGTTGGCTGTGCCATTCAGCATGTGGGATCTTAGTTCCCCAACCAGGGATTGCACCTGTGCCCTTTGCAGTGGAAGGGCAGAGTCCTAACCACTGGACCACTTGGGAAGCCCCGATAACAGATTAACTGTAGTTCAGTGACAAGCAAATTGGAGAAAACATTAGAAATAGACATATATATGACAAGAGATTAATGTGCTTAGTATAAAAAGAACATTTCCAAACTAAATTGTTCAGCAAGTTTATTTTTGGAAATTTATTCATGGAGGATTAAAGAGAATCCTTATTACATTAGTTATGAAAATAAAATATTAAAAACAGTTTGTTAGAAATATCATGTATGAAACGAGATGCCAGTCCAGGTTCGATGCACGATACTGGATGCTTGGGGCTAGAGCACTGGGACGACCCAGAGGGATGGTATGGGGAGGGAGGAGAGAGGAGGGTTCAGGATGGGGAACACATGTATACCTGTGGTGGATTCATTTTGATATTTGGCAAAACTAATACAATTATGTAAAGTTTAAAAATAAAATAAAATTAAAAAAAAAAAAGAAGAAATCCTCACCTAGAATTTTTGATCA
>NW_011494861.1:11031066-11050485 GCF_000754665.1 Bison bison bison
TCTTTTTTTTTTTTAATTTTATTTTATTTTTAAACTTTACAAATTGTATTAGTTTTGCCAAATATCAAAATGAATCCGCCACAGGTATACATGTGTTCCCCATCCTGAACCCTCCTCCCTCCTCCCTCCCCATACCATCCCTCTGGGTCGTCCCAGTGCACTAGCCCCAAGCATGTACCGAATTGCATGTGGGAACTTAGTTCCTGCACCAGGAATCTAAACTGTACCCCATGCATTTATAAGTTTGGAGTCTTAACCACTGGATGGCCAGGGAAGTCCCCACAGATCTTTCTTTAAAATACACACATTGGTAGTTTTTAAAAAAGAAACATGTATTTGACTACACTTGGTCTTATTTTTGGTTGTTCTGGGTCTTCATTGCTGCTTGGGCTTTTTTCTCTATTTGCAGTGAGCAGTGGCTACTCTGTTGTTGTGGTGCTCTGGCTTCTCATTGTCATGGCTTCTCTTGTTGCAGAGCATGGGCTCTAGAGTCAAGGGCTGCAGTAGTTGTGGCTCCCAGGCTCTAGAGAACCAGCTCAATAGTTGTGGTGCACAAATTTGGTTGCTCCGCAGCACGTGGGGTCTTCCCAGGTCAGGGATCAGACTCCTGTCTCCTGCATGGGCAGGCCGTTTCTTTACCACCGAGTCACCAGGGAAGTGCATAGGTGGTTTTTATTTAAACATAAATGGCATTATACTTTTTGTACTTTTATGTATCTCAATATATTTTGAATATATTTCCATGGGGGATAGATCGTTGTCTTTTTTATTGCCTGACATATCCTGGAACAGTGCCTGAAACGTAGTACATTTCAAAAACACTTACAGGACTGAGTGAGTGAGCCTGAGAGCCATCTGTAGGGACTGGTTGGACTAAGGTGCACGCAGAACCCTGTGGGGCTGCTCAGAGGCTTGAGGTGGCCCTTCTTCGTTGTCCTGAGATGACCACCATGTAGCACACAGGGTCTGAAGGGAAGTACACACCCTGTTCATCCTGCGGAATGGGTGTTGTTTCTTGGGAGTAGGTGGGGACAAGAACAAGTTGTACAGTAAGGTAACGCTTTATCTGTATTTTTCTGTGGAAAAGCACCAAGATCATGACTATTAGGAAAAAGATATTTTCACTTTGGAAGAAATTTAAAAGCACATTATTTACATTTCAGTGTATTAGAAGCTCTCGAAGTTGGCTTGATTGCAATGAGCATATTGTAGAAATGTCATAGTCTTGGTTTGTTGGCCTTATTTTTATTACGGTATACCTGAGTGAGTTTGCCTTTGAGGTAAGAAGGCCTTATTGGCGCTGTAGTCCCCTCCTCTGTAGCGCTTTTGGTTTTGGCCATGCTGCGTGGCTTGCAGGGTTTTCACTCCCCTTCTAGGCTTGGAACCTCGATCTGCAGCAGTGAGAGTGTGGCGTGCTAACTGCTGGACCGCCTTCAGATTCTCTGGTGGCGACTTACATTCGTGTTTTTCCTGCATCCTTTCACTAGTTGTTGTATATGGATGGATGCAGTGGATGCTTTTTGTGTGTTTTTATTGATACCACAGCTGCAATCTACTGTTTTTTAGTGACAGTACTTCTCAGTGTTAGATAGTAACACTCTTCAGGAAGGCTTCAAGGCAGTATGGCAGAACTGAAGACCAAGTGAAGTGTACTTGGTCAAGGTCCTGGTAGCTGTAACAACTTGAAGTCACAGTCATAGAGTGGAGAGACCCACGAGCAGCTGTAATGAGCCTCCAGGGCACCGGGGACTATCAGCCGAAGTGGAGCTTCCTTGCCAATAGTGTAAATTGTCAGAGGTAGAATTCTACTTTAGGTGTTCATCTCCGTGTAGCGGGGGAATCTTTTGTATAGTGGGTTTTCCACAGTTAGTTGGCAAGATTGCATAGCTTGATTTAAAGATTCTAAGCCCATCTCCTGGACTGTAGGAGTGCCAGGTGCCTCTGAAGTGTGCATGCACTCCTCGGTCTGACAGAGGCAACTGCAGAGCAGCAGGAGCGGACTTGGTCAGCAAGGGACCACCATCGTGATAAAGTGGGGGCCAGGCCTTGGGTCTGAGACTGGGATTTACAGGCTGTTTTCCCAGATAATAGTTGCTGGGCACCATCTTGTGAACCAGAGGTTGGCAAACTCTGGCCTGCCATCTGTGTGTGTGTGTGTGTGTGTGTGTGTGTGTGTGTGTGTCCTATGGGCTCAGAATAGTTTTTCTTTTTTACAATAGTGAAAAAATGGAAAGGAGGCTATTTTGTGGCATGGGTAAGTGATACGAAATTCAAGTTTATGTTCATAGACAGTTTTATTGGCATGCCCACGTCTGTTTTGTGTGTTGTCTATGGCTGCTTTTGCGATGGGAAAATGCGCCCGGAAGTGTGGTACGTATCTCTGGGCCTCTACAGGAAATTGCCACCACTCCTGCGCTGATCTCTTGGCCAGTGTGGCATCAGCAGGCCTCACCAGCAGAGCAGCAGCCTGGAGTCACAGAACCTTTGATTTTAACTGCTGTGCAGCACAGCCTCCACAGGAAAAATGTTCTGTCTTGTTTCCCTTTAAGATCGTCTGTTACCAGTTATGTGCTAGCGTACACTAAGCTAATGGGACATTCTGTACACAAAAAGAATAGATAGGTTTTCTAAATTCTTCCAAATTAAATTCCCTTAGAAATCTCACTGTGATACTTGAAATTGGAGTGTCCGTGGATCAATACTAGAAGTACCTTGGAAGGAGAATTCCTTTATGGAAGTTGTGCTGAGGAGGGTCTAAAAATAACCTCTTTGAGGGCAAGGAGTTGTTTGTTCTTTGGTTTAATTTTAAATTCTCTTGTAGACAGCAGTATGTGAGAGGCACCAGAACGTGAGCACTGTGGCTCCAGTCACAAAAGAGACGTTTAGGTCCCCTTGGGGCGTTCGCAGAGCGTCTCGTTACTGTGTCAAGTGTCCTTACTGTGTCAAGTGTCCGTGTGTGTTTGCTCTGGCAGCCGGCAGCCCCCACCTCCTTGCCAAGGTAGCAGGCACTTGGGCGGCACCTCTGTCTGAATTTGCCCATGTGCTGTCACGGAGGCAGGGGTCTGACTCCAGTTCTGTTCCCGTGAAGTTGCTCCACGCTGGTAGCTTACCTGGTAACGCCCCCCTGCCGTGCTGCCGCCTCTGTCGCCCTCGGCTTGTCGGGAGCCTGCAGTCTGGGCACGGCTCCGCTGACACGTGGCAGGGAAGGACATTCGGAGTTGTTGCAACTTGTGGGAGGCACGGCCCAGCACCCTGCAGGCCCAGGACACCTCAGCCAGGTGAGGCCTGGCATGGGGCTGGTGCATGGCAGGGCTATGGGGGCACTGCATGGCCTTGGGCGCCCCTGCCTGTGTCTTTCTGCAAATTGCCAAGAGGTGATTCCTGTTTCCTCCACTGAGCTCTCCTTAGTTTCTTCCTCTCTCTGCTAGGCTCATTCCATCAACTTCCAGAAAAACAAAGTTTTTCTTTACAACAGTGGGTAGTGAACCAGGGAGAGGGCCCAGCACCTTACTGCCTCCTGTCCCCCCAGGCCTCTTCAAGGAACACTGCACTTCTGAGCAAAGAGCCAGCCCTGCTAAGGTCACCTCCCCCCCATGAAGGCCTGGCTCGGGGGGTGCTGCCAGAAGGGGGCTGCGGGGTTCCAGCTGCCACCCGATGGAGGATGTGCTCCTTGCTGCCAGCCAGGCCCTGTGTGCCTACTCTCCTAGTGCACACACCACTGCATTTTAAAACAAATGTACATATATCATGAAGTAGAGTGCAGAATTTATCACTTTTCCCCCGTTACCACTAAATACTTCAGTACATATGTTTTGAGAACACAGACATATTTTTATATAAGCACAGTTCAGCTATTAAAATCAGTAAGTTGAGCACTGATAGCCATCTGCTTCCTCCACGTTTCTTTGGTTGTCCCTGTACTGTCTTTACAGCTGTTCCTCCCTGTCTGGATCAAGTCAGTCCAGGAACACATGTTACATCTAGAGGTCAGGTCTGTTCTTTTTTAATCAGAAACAGCCTGCCTTTGTTGTTCTTTCCCTTGACATTTTAAGGAGTGCAGGCTGGTTGTCCTGGAGAATGACCCTTCTTTGGGTCTATCTGGGCTTTCTCAGGGATAGATTTAGATTTTGTGTTTGGGCAGGATACCGCACAAGTATTGCATCCTGGGCCTTCTCTGGTGAGTGTTTCTGATGCTCTCTGTGCCACTTGCAGGGTCTGGCCTAAACGCCGTCTCCCGGGTCCCTCAGCACCAGCTCCCGTCTCCCTGCAGGAATGGCAGCTCCCCGTGAACACCTGTCCTCAGGGCCGCCTGTGCGTCCCTCAGGATACGTGTCCCACCTGCCCGGGGATGTGCCCTCCAGTAATCAGTTACTGAGTTCCTCTTGGGTGTTGTTTCGGGAACACAAAGATTAGGAATTCACTTCTTGATGAATTCCTACTCTTGGTGAATTTATGGTTATTGTCCAGTTTTACAGCCCATACCTAGAGCAGGGGGACAGAGAGCCAGGTGAGGCTCTGGGTGGAGGTGGGGCCACAGTGGTGGTTTGTGGGGCACCCCTCCATGCTGTTCTGCCTCCCCTCCCTCTCATCCCCTCCACTTTACTCTGTGGCCCAGACTTGAGTCTTCATGCAGAGACTCCCAGTTCATGGCACCTTTAGTGTCCCTGGGGTTTTCACAATGCCCCAGGCTAAAGTAAATACCTAAAAGTTTCCTTTATTGAGTCCTTCAGTTCAGTTAAGTCGCTCAGTTGTGTCCAGCTCTTTGCGAACCCATGAACTCTTGCAGTACACCAGGCTTCCCTGTCCATCATCAACTCCCAGAGTTTGCTCAAACTCATGTTCATCAAGTTGGAGATGCCACCCAACCATCTCATCCTCTGTTGTCCCCTTCTCTTCTGGCTTTCAATGTTTCCCAGCATCGGGGTCTTTTCCAGTGAGTCAGTTCTTTGCATCAGGTGGCCAGAGTATCAGAGCTTCAACTTCAGCATCAGTCCTTCCAATGAACATTCAGGACTGATTTCCTTTAGGATTAATTGATTTGACCTCCTTGCAGTCCAGGGGACTCTCAAAAGTTCTCCAACACCACAGTTCAAAAGTGTCAGTTCTTCAGTGCTCAGCTTTCTTTATAGCCCAACACTCATCCATACATGACCACTGGAAAAACCATAGCTTTGTATGGACCTTTGTTGGTAAAGGAACGGCTCTGCTTTTTAATATGCTGTCTAGGTTGGTCATAGCTTTTCTTCCAAGGAGCAAGCGTCCTTTAATTTCATGGCTGCAGTCCCCATCTGCAGTGATTTTGGAGCCCAAGAAAATAAAGTCTGCCACCCTTCCATTGTTTCCCCATCTATTTGCCATGAAGTGAGGGGACCGGATGCCATGATCTTAGTTTTTTGAATGTTGAGTTTTAAGCCAGCTTTTTCACTCTCCTCTTTCACTTTTATCAAGAAGCTCTTTAGTTCCTCTTCACTTTCTGCCATAAGGGTAGTGTCATCTGCATATCTGAGATTATTGATATTTCTCCCAGAAGTCTTAATTCCAGTTTGTGCTTCATCCAGCCCAGCGTTTCCCATGATGTACTCTGCATGTAAGTTAAATAAGCAGGGTGACAATATACAGCCTTGATGTACTCCTTTCCCAGTTTGGAACTAGTCAGTTGTTCCATGTCCGGTTCTAACTGTTACTTCTTGACCTGCATACAGGTTTCACAGCAGGCAAGTAAGGTGGTCTGGTATTCCCATCTCTTTAAAAATTTTCCAGTTTGTTGTGGTCCGCATAGTCAGACGCTTTGGCAGTCAGTGAAGCAGAAGTAGAAGCTTTTCTGGAGTTCTCTTGCGTTGTCAGTGATCCAGCAGATGTTGGTAATTTGATCTCTGCTGCCTCTGCCTTTTCTGTATCCAGCTTGAACATCTGGAAGTTCTCGGTTCATGTACGTTCTCGGTTCATGTACTGTTGAGGCCTAGCTTGGAGAATTTTGAGCATTACTTTGCTAGCAGGTGAGATGAGTGCAATTGTGCGGTAGTTTGAAGATTCTTTGGCATTGCCTTTCTTTGGGATTGGAATGAAAACTGACCTTGTCCAGTCCAGTGGCCACTTCTGAGTTTTCCACATTTGCTGGCATATTGAGTACAGCACTTTCACAGCATCATCATTTAGGATTTGAAGTAGCTCAGTTAGAATTCCATCACCTCCACCAGCTTTGTTTGTGGTAATGTTTCCTAAGGCCCACTTGACTTCACCCTCCAGGATGTCCAGCTGTAGGTGACCACATCATTGTGGTTATCCAGGTCATTAAGGTCTTTTTTGTGTGGTTCTTTGTATTCTTGCCAGTTTTTCTTAATATTCTCTGCTTCTGTTAGTTCCATACCATTTCTGTCATTTATTGAGCCCGTCTTTGCATGAAATATTCGCTTGGTATCTCTAACTTTTTGAAGGAGATCTCTAGTCTTTCCCGTTCTATTGTTTTTGTCTATTTCTTTGCATTGAGACCTTAGGTCCAATATAAGTATTTATGTCTTAAGAACTTATAGCCCTTTGAGAATGTAATACCCATAAATTGGACGAGACTTTTTTTATTTTATTCTTAACCATAAAGCAAGCTGAGTGCTGAAGAATTGATGCTTTTGAATTGTGATGCTAGAGAAGACTCTTTAGGGTCCCTTGGACTGCAAGGAGATCAGATCAGTCAATCCTAAAGGAAATAACCCTGAATATTCCCTGGAAGGACTGATGCTGAAGCTCCAATACTTTGGCCACCTGACGTGAAGAGCTGACTCGCTGGGAAAGATTGAAGACAGTAGGAGAAGGGGCAACAGGATGAGATGGTTGGATGGCATCACTGACTCAGTGGACGTGAGTTTAGGCAAACTCCAGATGGTGAAGGACAGGGAAGCTTGGTGTGCTGCAGTCCATGGGGTTGCAAAGAGACACGACTTAGCAGATGTTAGCCAATGGGCAGTATAGCTTCTCACACTCAGAATCTGCCAGGACACGGCTGTCTTTGTTTCCTGGTCCTCCTGGATTCTTGGGCAGTGCTATTTTCTCCAAGCAACCGAGGAAACCCAGCTTTGTAAGGATGTGACGTCATCAGAAAGGCTGTAGCGCCACCTGCTGTTGGATATGTGAACTGTCTCGAGCTAGCCGCTTCCATGGTGTCTGTCACCTGTCAGGTTTCTCTGTGCTTGTCTCAACTTCAAACTGTCTTACAACCTGGGAGTTTGCTGCATCTTTCCATGCAGTTTGAGTACTGCGGTTTTAATAGCTCACAGTCTGCTTGAACTAATCCCTGCAGCTTTGGCACTTGGAGGCTTCCAGGAGAAGGGGCTTACCCCCTGGAGGAGCCAGGTGAATGTGGAAGGCAGGACCTTTTCCTGTCCGGGAATCAAATTTCAGTCATTCTAGGCTGTCTTTCCCCAGAGGGGAAGTTGAAAGACCTACAGGAAAACTAGTGGTGTCAAATATAAAGAGGTTTTACTGACATTTATAATGTGTGTTTTACGGGAAAAAATGAAATTTATCATCTAAGGAACTTAAAAATTAACCTTCGGTAGCCTGTAATTTTTCTTGACAGTTGTGACAAATGAACTGCAAATATAAATGACTTATCAAGATAACAGTGTCTGTCTTTGTTAGATGCCCTGATTTTGGCCATGACGCTTTCTCCTGTTCTTGACATGTAATTGGTAAGACAGCAGGGACAGCCATAGTGCTTTAAAGAAAAATACTATTAAAGAGATTCTGCAGATTTTTTTTTCTTTTAGGGCTGCATGTGTTGACTGTAAGTTTTTGAGAACCAAATTATTACTTGCTGTATATATTTGGGTTTATGTATGATACTTTATGACTCCTCTTTGCCAACTAGTTAAATGGTACCAGAGAGAAGAGATACAGCTTATGTAACTTGCAGGGAGAAATGTGTTACTGTATTAAAGACACTAGTCTTTTTTGTTCAACCTGTGTTCTCTTCTAGGCAAACTTTATCTCCCATCTCAGGGGCAGCTGTCCCCTCCTGGGTCACAGACAGACACAGCTGACACTGGTTGGTGGTTGGGGTGTGAAGTTACAGTCAGCTTTGGACCATGCACAAGTTAAGAGAGGAGGTGAAAGATAGGGAAAGTGCACCCAGCCAAACTTTAGAAGGGTCACCAGGAGCCAGTCACTGGGCGCTGGATCCTGTGTCTCGTGTCTAGTGCCACACCCTGAGCCTGTTGTGCTTCTTGTCCTGGGACCTGTCGGATCCCTCCATTTCCCGTGGGAATTTCCCTCTTCTTGGCAAACAAAAGAGCCTTGACTAGACCAGTTAAACCTTGTGGTGGATTGAGGGTAAGGGAAGTCGAGTCATTTTTTCCTATCTAGAATTTAACCATTTCCTAAAAGATGTAGTTCTTAATAATGTCAGAGTTCTTTTTTCCTTTATGTTTTTCCCCCCCGTTGACAAATAGCACAGGTAATTAGACAATGTATTTATTTATCCAGTGATAATATATGTAGTAGATAATATTAAGTAGATAGTATAAGTAGATAATATATCTACTTCATGGCAAATAGATGGGGAAACAATGGAAACAGTGAGAGCCTTTATTTTGGGGGGCTCCAAAATCACTGTAGATGGTGACTGCAGCCATGAAATTAAAAGACGCTTGCTCCTTGGAAGAAAAGCTATGACCAACCTAGTCAGCATATTAAAAAGCAGAGACATCACTTTGCCAGCAAAGGTCCATCTGGTCAAAGCTATGGTTTTTCCAGTATTCAAGTATGGATGTGAGAGTTGAACTATATATAAAGAAAGCTGAGCGCTTAAGAATTGATGCTTTTGAACTGTGGTGTTGGAGAAGACTCTTGAGAGTCCTTTGGACTGCAAGGAGATGCAACCAGTCCATCCTGAATACTCATTGGAAGGACTGACACTAAAGCTGAAACTCCAATACTTTGGCCGCCTGATGCGAAGAACTGACTCACTGGAAAAGATCCTGATGCTGGGAAAGATTGAAAGCAGGAGAAGGGGACTACAGAGAATGAGATGGTTGGATGGCGTCACTGATTTGATGGACATGAGTTTGAGCAAGCTCCGGGAGTTGGTGATGGACAGGGAAGCCTGGCATGCTGCAGTCCATGGGGTCACAAAGAGTCAGACACAGCTGAGCGACTGAACTGATAATATATGAAAATATAAAATGATTAAAAGTCAGAATATACTGTTCATGTAACCTGGTTTTCTTGAACGTCTTCATTGTGTCATTGTTTTCCAGGACACATCCCTCAAAAGGCTCAACAGTATGTGAATCTTTTCCCTTTTCTTTCTGAATTAATGTAATTTTTCTTTCTTTGAAATATAACTTTATTTTATTTTTGACTGTCCTGGGTCTTTGTTGCTGTACAGTCTTCTCTAGCTCCGGGGAGTGGGGCCCCCTCTTGGTTGCAGCGTGCAGGCTTCTCATTGCAGGGGCTTCTTGTGGAGCAGGAGCTCTAGGGTGCTCGGGCTTCAGTAGTTGCGGCTCCCAGGCTCCAGAGCACAGGCTCAGTAGTTGTGGTGTACAGGCTTAGTTGCTCTGCATCATGTGGGATCTTCCCAGAACAGGGATCGAACCCATGTCCCCTCATTGGCAGGAGGATTCTTTACCACCAGGGAAGCCCCAATGTTATTTTTGGCTTTAAAAGAAAAATAACTGTCAGAATTTACATTCTTGATCACCCCATGTTTCACCAAATTGTTAATTACTACATTAGTATGATTGGGAGGAAGAAATACTGTCCACTAAAAAAAAGAGTGAACAAATGTTAAAGAAATATTTGGGAGGCCCCTTGATGCCAGACTCTTTGGCACCAAGAGTAGGGTGAAGAGTCTGGTGACTGCGCCCCTGGGCCAGGCTACGCGTGTACAGACACTTCTCCTCTCAGGTCTCTGAAATTATGTGTCCTCACTTAACTCTTGTAGGTCAGGAGCTCACAGCATCCAGTTATGTGCAAAGATCTGCCCTCGCCCTTCTGTCATGGCCAGGGAAATGCCAGCTTCTCTCCAAGGAGTGCTTTCCTTACCCTGGACTTAAGCACAGTGGCTGAGTGTTTATTACTCCTGTGAGGGGAGGGGAGTTATTTATGTCATTTACTTGTTAATCATTCGTAATAAATGAATAACTTGGATGGAACTTTGATTTTTATAGCTTGGTTTTCTTATATTCAGTAAGCTTCTTGGTGAATTCCTACAACTAATGATTCTTTAATCAAAGAGTTCTATCTTGAGTGTTTGCTGGCTTAAAGTTTAATTAGGAAGGAAAGTCTGGGACCAAAATGATATGTGTATGGTGTGTATAGATCCTTCTTGAAACAGATTTTTGATGCCCGTTTCTTTGCTGTGTTTCCACTTCTTTTCTGTGATCCCCTTCTCCCTCCCCACCCTTTTCCCCCTTTTTTTGATGACTGAACTTTTTTGTATCAAGGTTGCATTTAAGAGAGGGATAGCAATTGGAGTACATTCAGGAGTGGGGAAAACAAAGTTACTATGTCTATCCCTGTCTGTGTCCAGCAGGGTTTAGTTTATGCAGGTGAGAGCCTTGAGTTCCGGAGCAGGTCGGCATGTGGACCCCTTGCTTCAGTGCCTGGCAGCAGGCAGAGCTGTGTTGAGTGCGTGAATGAAGGCTCATAGACCATTCATTGCCGGAGGTTCTGTAAACAGTTTACAGCTTCCGTCCTGCTTCGGTGCTGCTGGACAGTGTGGCTGTACGTTTTCAAACTGGAAGTACAGGCTCAGCTAGGGGTTCCTGTGGGCTCGGTCCTGCTCCCTCAGTAAAACAAGCCGCACAACTCTGGTTGGTTCCCAGTCACGTGACAGTTGTGTTTGCCGTGCACTGCAAGTGTGCAGTAAGTGTGCAATAGCGTGCTCTCTAAACAACTGTGCAGACCTGAAATGAGAAACACTTCACTGCTAAAGAGTGAAGACCATTGAGCCTTCAGTGAGTCAAATTAGTAACAGCAGGGATCACTGATAACCATGACAAATACAGTAATAATTAAGAGATTTGAAATATTTCAAGAATTCCAAAATGTGACACAGAGACACAAAGTGAGCAAATGCTGTTGGGCAGATGGCGCCAATGGACTTGCTCAACATGGGCAGGCCTGCCACAGCCCTTCAGTTTGTAAGAAAACACAGCATCTCCAAGCGCAGTCAAGCAGTCTGCCTGTAAGTGCTCCCGCCTCAGTCTGGCCTGAACTGGCGCCGGCACGGGGCTGGGTTTGCAGAATGCGATTCTGACAGTGACCACGTGATCCGTACAGACGTGGGCTGAGCTGCACAGTGCAGAGCACTGCCGGCTTCTGGGCCGCCTGCAGGCGCAGAGTCTGTCCTTGCCCCCTTCCAGGCCCCCTTGTAAGTCACAGTGGCTTCAGAGACACTTCAGCTCATAGTGCTTTCCATGTTTGTAGGAAATATGCTCATGTCTTCAGCCTGGAAGTTTTGGAAGCAGGTTCCTATTCTTGAATGTGGAGGAATATCTTACTTTTTAAAAATTGTCTCTAACTCTTCAAGGGAAGAATACATTCATGTTTCTCAGATTTCTTTGTGAAGGACTAATGGTCAGGATCATGGTTCAGATCTGGCAGAGAGACCCAAGTTCACCTGGAGTGTTTGTGTCCATGTATTTGGCCATACTCAGACTCACTGAATCTGAGTCCTGGCAACGGTGCCCGGATGTGTGGTGGGTACAAGCACCTTGAATGGTACAAGCCCTTTCAGCTTTCTTCCATAGGAGTCAGATGTCAGAGCTCTCCCTTAGAGAGTTAAATCAGGTGATGATAAATAAGATGGTTGGAGAGGAAAAGAGATGGCTGGGGAGTGAGTTAATAGTAGGCTCCATGAAGACTGTGAGCTGGAAGGAGGCCAGCAGTGGGAGTGAGTCCAGGGTAGGAGAAAGGGAGATCGGTGGGATTGGGTGGCAGCTTGGGGTAGGGTTTTCTGTGCTGAAGAGGGTGGGGAATGGACTGTCAGGGGGGTTGGAAAGGCAAGCCTGTGATTGTGATGGGATTGAGCCTGAGAGTGCAGGACCTGGGGTGCAGCCAGGAAAGGGCGCAGCAGGAGAGCAGGGTCCCCTCATCTGGTGTTCAGGGAGCAGGAGGTGACTGGCATGCCGGGTGTTGCTCATACAAGTCAAATAAGGGAACCAAGGTCTGCGGTTGCCATTACCCAGGTGGGAGGCATGGGTTATGTGATTGGAGGCTAAGACAGGTGGGAATTTCAGAGACATTTTTGGCGAAGCCATAAAATGAGGACAGAGGTCATGGCCTGACTTGGCAGCACTTTATGTCTGGAATGCAGAAGCCCTGGGACAGGACAGGAACCGTGGGGGGTGTGCCCCTCCCATGTGTCCGTGCTGCTGCTCTTTTTGCCGCTTAGCCCAAGCCGTGGTGGCTGGGTTGCCACAGGCCTCAGGTTCATGTCCCACTCGCTGCCTCTATTTCCACAGCATCAGGGGACACAGTTTGGTCTGACGTTGGCTGGAGGGTACTTGTCCTTGGTGTGGTCAGCTCTGACTGGGGTGAGGGGGAGCCTGGGACAGTCCTGAGACCAGGTTTTGGAAGAGGAGCAGTTGGGGCAGCTCTTAGGAACTCGGTTTGTAAGCTGACAGGCCCCTTTCCTCCAGAGCAGCCATGAAGGCTTGGCACCATCCAAGGTACTGCCTCTTGGGGTCATCACGACAGTGGTCTGAGAACTGGACAAGCCAGGTGGCTGGGGAGCGTGGTGGTCAGGGGGATGTGATCAGCTCTGTCTCGAGGTCGAGTGTTGTTTCCTGGCAGAGGGGAAGAGAGGGCAAGGACATTCTGAGCAGAGGAACACATTTAATTTCTATCTGATTTTCTTTTAAAAATTGCACACAGACTTGTGTTTAAATGACAGTAAGTATTGCGTCAGGGTAAGCCCCTGGGCTCAAATCCAGTTACCGGGTGTCACACCAGCTCTGACCCTTGGTCTTAGTGCAGCTTTGAGCCCAGTTACTGACCTTCCTCTGCCTTAGGTATCTTTTCTGTAATTTTGTAGAATTGAAATGCCAAGGAAGGATGATAGCAGTACGCACTCGTTGCGTTGCTGAGGAGTTAATCAGATGGCTATAAAGTACTTAGCAACATAGCATTTGGTGCATAATAGTTATTTGATAAATTTTATGGTTGATTAACCTTTTGATCTATATCTTTTTCACAGACATACATTAGAAATCTAGTTTGGGGGTGTAGACTCTATACGGGTTTAGTTGTCCATAACGTAAAGGGTACACTGCAGATGTGGTGCTTAGAGTGGTTCCTGAGACCCACATGCATGCCTGGGGGTCAGCCCTTCCGGATGTCACTATGACAGAGCACATTCACCCCCGAACCTGAGGCCAGAAGAGGATGGCGGAGAAGATTGTGTCTCATCTGGATCTCCTAAGTTCCAGTTGTGACATCTTTCTCATTTTTTCCACTTTTGGGGGAAAATGTCCTCTAGTCTCTTCCTGGACTTTGAGTGTATGATTTTTGCTTGGAGTTAGTTCAAGACAGCACTGTTTTCTCCCAGTTTCCAGTGTTGCTGTTGGGAAGTAAGATGCTGCCGACTCTTGATCCTGTGTAGCACCAGTTTGTTCCATGTGGAAACTTTGAGGGTCCTGCCTCTGGTGTTCTGAAATACGATGTATTTTGATAGCAGTATCTTTTCATTCATTATGCCTGGCCCATGGTGCGTCTTTTCCGCCTGGAGATTGAGATAGTTCCAGGAGGAAATGATCAATGCCAGGAAGAGGTGGTGGTATAGTTGTGCTCCGAGCATATTGCTGTTTTTATTCATTTTTCCGCACTGATGTATCCCTGGCTATATATTTCCATAGCTCGTCCTCCAAGAATGTGTTAAATGCTCAGTAGTTACTGCTGTGCTTGATGGTAAAGTTACTCTTTTATTGCAAACATTTGAGCTATTCTCCCAGGCAGACCTAAATTGGGAGAAAGTTGGAGCTCTGCAGGTCATATTGGACAGGTTACCACCCTTCTGCAAAAAATAAGTACTTTTCCTCATAACTTTTCCCCAAGAGATTTATTGTCACATGTGGAAACCACAATAAAGTGTGACTTTTTTTTTTAGGCTTTTAATGAACGCAAGAAAATAAAGGATAATTTAAAAACCAACTGAACATGGTTAGAAGTTTTTTATTCGGCAGCTAGAGTTAACCAGATCTGTTTCTGGTTGGAGCATCACAGGCATTCCTGGGCGCCCCTTGCACCTTCACACGGAGCTGGCTCACCCCAGACTGTGACAGTGGGAATGGCAGCCCAGCACGTTCTTTCATTTTCACACTGCTCAGGAATGATGGTGTGGACATGAGACTCCTGACACGTCACGGTAGCACGTCACCGTGACGTGTGGCTGGTGTGTTCTACAGGCTGGTCGGACTCGGAAAGGACCCAGCGGTTGGAGCCGTCAGGGGCTTTACAGTGAAGTTAAACTAGCGACCAGTAACAGAACACTGTCTGGAAAGTCCCCAAATATTTGTAAATTCAACAAAGATTACATCATAAGGGAAACTTGAAAATATTTTAATTTGAATGAAAGCGAAAACAAAGCATACCAGCATTTGTGGAGCATAGTGAAAGCAGTGCTTATAGGGAAGTATAAAGAATTAAATGCTGACTACAGAAAACAGTGGTCTTACCGGTCTAAACTTCTACTGTAAGAAGAAGTTTAGAAGAGCAGATCGATTACAAAACAATCAGGAGGAGGACAATAATGACAAGAGCAGAATTATGTGGAAGTGAATGTAGAAACACAGTAGAGAAAATCAGTGAAACTGAAAATTGGTTCTTTGAAAAATTCAAATTGATAAACCTCTAGCCAGCCTGAGAAAAATAGCACTTAAAACACGAGAAAATGACGAAAAATTAATGAAATATGAAAAACTGTAAGTATTAATTCATCTTTTTAAAAATGTACACTCTTAAAATGCCATTCATTGAGCCGTTAAATCATGAACGTATTATTGTGCCAAGTTTTCCAGCTACTACAGAAGCTCTTTCTTAACTATACTGGTCAGTGAAAAAAATTTTTTGTTTTTAATTTTTAAAAATAGTTATAAAATGTTATTTTCTGACTTTATCTTCAAGTAATCTCATCTTTTATTTGATCACTGCAAGGGTGTGTTTTTAAGTCTATGTTTGCTGTTGGTTGGCCGTAGTATTTCCCTCCCCCAGCTTTTTTTTTTTAATGTTATTTTTATTCATTTATTCTTGGCTGTGTTGGGTCTTTGTTGCTGTGCGGGCTTTCTGCAGTGGCAGGTGGACTGTCCAGTCGCAGTGCTCGGGCTTCTCATCGCAGTGGCTTCTCTTGCTGCCTAGCATGGGCTCCAGGGCGCAGGCTTCAGTAGTTGTGGTACACAGGCTTAGTTACTCTGAGGCGTGTGGGATCATTCTGGACCAGGGATTGAACTTGCATTGGCAGGTGAAATCTTGACCACTGAGCCACTGAATTTTATTTATTTGTTTAACAGTTGAAGGAGAGTTTTTATTTTTGCATCCTGCTAAATATTGGGGAGGGAGTTTAAGCTGATCACTTGAGCACTCTGTGTGTTAGTTGTGCAGTCATGTCTGAACTTTGCAACCCCAGGGACTATAGCCCTCCAGGTTCCTCTGTCCATGGGATTTTCCAATCAAGAGTACTGTGGGTAGCCATTTTCTCCTCCAGGGGATCTTACCAATCCAGGGATCGAACCCGGGTCTGTTGCTTTGCAGGCAGATTCTTTACCATTTGGGCCACCAGGGAAGCCCGTGAATAATTCAAATACATTGATTAAACCCCTTGCTTGAAGTTTTTCTATAATAAATGTCGATTGTATCACACACCTGGTTTTGCATAACTTTTGACGCTAAATGGAGCAGTGGACATTCTGTACTTGCACCAAGATTTAGTAACTTGTAACATTTTCTTGGAGAAGGCAATGGCACCCCACTCCAGTACTCTTGCCTGGAAATCCCAAGGACAGAGGAGCCTGGTGGGCTGCAGTCCATGGGGTTGCTAAGAGTCGGACACGACTGAACGACTTCACTTTGACTTTTCACTTTCATGCATTGGAGAAGGAAATGGCAACCCACTCCAGTGTTCTTGCCTGGAGAATCCCAGGGACAGGGGAGCCTGGTGGGCTGCCGTCTATGGGGTCACACAGAGTCGGACATGACTGAAGTGACTTAGCAGTAGCAGCAGCAACATTTTCTTTGTGTGCTTTTTGGTGAACCATTTGATTGTTGTAGGTGTCATGATACTTTATCTCTACAACTTCAGCCCGTCCCAAGAACAAGGATGTTCTTTTACACTCATCCCGAAATCTGAACATGGATTCAGTGATGCCAAATCCAGTCCACATTTAAATTTCCTCAGTTTTCTTCAGAATGTCTTCATGCCCTTTTTAAAATTCAGGGTTTAACCAAGTTCAAGTGTTGGACACTTCGTTGTCATGTCTCCTGAGGGCTGCTACATCTTGTAGTCTCCTGTAAAAAGCTTTACCTCTTCTGTCTTATCTATTATTTGAATATTATTGTGTATGTGTGTTCTTTTTTTTTTTTCCAGTAAGATATATTCTGTTATTATTCCTTTTTACCCTCAGACTTATTCCTAAATTTGGCTAGGGGACCTTCTTCACATTATCATTTCCCACTCTTCAGAACAGTTTTGCGCTAGAGAATTAATCAGAACTGAGAAGTTTGCTTTGTCTCGTACAAGTGCCCAGTCCTTTTTGCAGAACTGTAAGGACTGGATTGTTCTGGGTTTTAGAAAGATGAAGGTATGTGTGTGTGTGTCATATTCTCAGTGCCACCAGTAGGACTTGGACACCTCAGAGTTTGTGACAATGCATGACTGTTCACATAGGGCAGCTAAGGACTCCTCAGTGCCCTCATGTCTGTTCTGGCCAGGTGTGGGTACTCAGAGCTGCCGAGAAGAAACCAGGCACCTGTGTGCTCTTACTGTCTTGGGGTTGTGTTGGATGTAGGAGGAGTCATTCCCAGGACCTTTCCTTGATCTGAAAGTTCAATGTCATCAGTAAAGGAATTCTCTAAGTGTGTCTCTGTAGAGGGTTTGGGTTTTAGATTTTGAAAAATACTAAAAAAAACAATAATCAAACAATTACTAGTATTTGGTACTTAAAATCTCATGATGTACTAGAATATGAACAAAGAAGTTCGTCACAGATATTTAATATTGCTAAATTAACAACTACACTGAATCAAAACATTGGCTTAGTTGATCTTATCAAGACTGTTTAACTGCCTGATCTTTGACACAATAATAATAATTCCATCTTCGAAAATCTGCTCTGAGGATATTAGCCTAGTACACTTTGGCAGTCGAGCACCTTGACTAAGGGAACCAGGTGTCTGTGGCCCTGAGAACGGCTGAGTCCCCAGCCCCTCGCTTCTGTGCAGTGGCCTCTCTGCTCCGGGCCCTTAGTCTAGTTGTGTTGGTCCTGTGCCCCGTGGGATAGTTTCTCACGCTTGCTTCTCTGCATGTAGCAGGACCCAGGTAGGCGGCACACGTGGGTTTTGTTGTCTGTGTTTTCAGTGTCTGGCACACTGTCTCACATTACAGGCATGGAAATTTATTTGTTGAGTGAATGGATGTTCAAGGGATTTGACTTCCAAAACCAGAGCTGGGAGGGGTGTGGTGTGCAGCTGTCTTGTTCCTGCGAGGGAGTGGTCTGGAAACTTTGTGCTGCACAGGTTTACATAAGGGGCCCGTCCACAGAGGACCAGAGGGAGGGACACAGGGCTCACATCCCTCTTCCTGGAGGCTCGCCGCTGATCAGCGGAAGACTGTCTAAAAGCAGTGTCAGGGTTGGCGAGGCGCTGTTTATTTGGGGTATTAAAAATGTTTGGTTTGTTTGTAAAATTGACTTTACAGTTGTGTGTTTACATTGGTAAATCTATGATTTGAATTTTATTTTACATACTTTAAATTTGACTAAAAGTTGATCTTTAAATGTTGGAGCCTTTTTCTTGAAGTTTATGTTTGTATTTTCCTCCAACTTCTCTTTCTAACTGGATTGCTTTCGAAGAAGATTAAAGAAGAAATACTCAGCATGTGCTCATGTCACCCCTTACCGCTCCTCTGCAGCCACACCCTCCTGGTGGGCTTTAGGGTAACTGTAGTGTCCACAAGCCTGCCTGCTGCCCAGGGGCCACACTTCCTTCTGACTGTGCTATGTGTTGCGCCCTCCCCTGTGAGCCTGTCAGCCAGGCTCGGTGGAGCGCTCTGAGGTGCTGGGCTCTTAGGGCTTCAAGGTTGTGGCTCACCCACCACTGTGCCTTTTGCCTCTGGTCAGTGTGGTGGCTTCGTAAAATGTAGACTTTGGTTTTTTAAATCCATGTTTGTCTGATTGCCTGTAAAAGTGGTGCTTCTGGTTTAGGATCATGTAGTCATGTATGAATGTGAGAGTTGGACTATAAAGAAAGCTGAATGCCGAAGAATTTATGCTTTTGAACTGTGGTGTTGGAGAAGACTCTTGAGAGTCCCTTAGACTACAAAGGCGATCCAACCAGTCCATCCTAAAGGAAATCAGTCCTGAATATTCATTGAAAGGACTGATGCTGAAACTCCAATACTTTGGCCACCTGATGCGAAGAACTGACTTACTGGAAAAGATCCTGATGCTGGGAAAGATTGAAGGCAGGAGGAGAAGGGGACGACAGAGGATGAGATGGTTGGATGGCATCACCGACTGAATGGACGTGAGTTTGAGTAGGCTCCAGGAGTTGGTGATGGACAGGGAAGCCTGGCATGCTACAATCCATGGGGTCACAAAGAGTTGGACACGACTGAGTGAACTAAACTGAACTGAATGTATGCTGCTGTCTGAGACTGTGGTCTTGTTCCCTCTACTGGGTTCTGTGGGCTGGGCAGTCAGAAGACCCACACTTGGGTCTTGTATTCAGCCAGAAATGAGTCTGGGCAGCACTCCCTGTGAATCTCGGGCAGTGGGGTGGGAATGGGAGGGGTTCAGAGGTGCTCTCAGCACCCTCTGTAGCTAGAGGGTAAATGTTCTGGCTCCCACAGGATAGGCAACTTGAACTTTGTTTCATTCTTTGGGCACAAGACAGTCTAGGCCTTTGAATTAGATCAAACTGTGATACATTTTTCTGACTATTCTATACTTTTGTCTTCCTGTCTCTTGATGTGAAAAATCCCTGAGAGGACTTGCATTTGGAGATCCAGCTGAGGGCAGCAGTCACCCTGAAGGAGTGGCTGTCACCTGGGACCAGTATTGCTCTTCCCATGGAACAACTAGTGGGGTCTGGAGATTGGGGGTTGTCACAGCTGCGGAAGGGGTGCCGGGGCCAGCCAGCTGCTGAATACCTCCCAGGAGATGGGGCAGCCCCACCACAGTAGAACAAGCCAGTCTCAAAAGTCAGCTGTGCCAA
>NW_011494861.1:11050585-11082727 GCF_000754665.1 Bison bison bison
GTGCCAAGATTGCGTTCCCCTGTTTTAAATTTGACGTCTGGGTGAAGCCTGCGGTGCCCACTCCTCAGAGCTCCACTCAGTAGGTTTGTGAGGGTGAGCCATAGTCTACCCTGTCTCCCTCTTATTCCATACCTGCTGGTTTGGGTTTTGTTTTTTTTCTTTTACCTCTCTGATCTTTTTGCCTCCAAGGCATGTGGGACCTTTGTTCCCTCACCAGGGATCAAAACCGCTGCCTCCTGTAGTGGCAGTGCAAAGTCTCTATCACTGGACCACCAGGGAAGTCCCTGCTTTTGTTTTTCCATGCACCTCTAATAGCACTTTTTCCTCCTCCCATCCAAGGTAAAATTCGTAAAACAAAACCGTCTTGAAGTGGACAGTCAGTGGCATTTTAGTAATTCACAGAGCTGTGCAGCCACTGCGTCTCCCTAATTTCAGAACACCTTCATCTCCCCAGGAGGAGCCTGTGTTCTTGTTATTGTGCAGAGTCCCTGCAACCCCTGCCTTCTGTCTTCGTGGGTTTGCCTGTTCTGGGTGTTTCACATAAACAGAATCATACAGTGTGTGACCTTTTGTGTCTGGCTTCTTGACACAGCATAATGCTTTCAAGGTGTTGTCCATGTATCAGCACTTCATTCTGTTCTCTGGATGAACAAGGTTCCATTGTGTGGCTGGTCTTCATTTGTTTATCTGTTCATCTGCTGATATTTGGGCTGTTGCTACCTTTTGGCAGTTGTGACTAGTGCTGCTGTGAACATTTATGTGTGGGGATTGAGTACCTATTTTCAGTTCTTTCAGGTATATAACTACAAGTAGAATTGCTGGGTCGTGTGGTGGGTCTGTGATTAACTTTTTGAGGAATCCCCACACTGTTTCTTCCATACCTAACTTTTATTGCTGGATAAGTAGTATGTGCTTGCTTATAACATACGCAGCATAATTCAACAGTAAAACTGTTTTGTTAAATAAATGCCTTAGAATTCACAGTTCAGCTGGGGGACATTTCAGCTTGTTGATGCCTGTCCCAGTGCCCAGATTAGACGCATGTATGGGAGTTTGTAAACATAATAGTGAATTGATCACTAGGCAGGAGGTAACCTGCGAAACATCCCAAAGTGGCCCTTCCAGATAGTGTCATTTAGAGAGATTACCAGAGCATTTTAAAATGTATTGAAACTTAGTTTCTGGGAAAGAACAAGCACGTATTTCCAAAGAAATCTAGAATGAAATTTATTTTTGTACTGGCTGCAGTATGATGAGAGGCAGGTCTGGAGGCTTATTGCCATGTCTTCTGCTCTGGCATCCTGGACAGGAGGTCCGTTTTGGACGGTACCGAGGCAGCTGGAGTGGGCTGGAGGAGTGGGCAGGGTGTCTGTCCAGGTGGATTTGCCTGCACTGAGAGGACAGTCACATAAGATCTTCTGGGGGAGGTTAATCTTAGAAGTGTCTTGAATTGCAGTGATTTTTCTGTTTTTGTTGTTGCTGTAATTTTTCTGGTAACACCCCTCCCCCCTGATTCTTTTCAGTTTAATTCAAAGTATTTTCCCTGAGGCATTTTTAAGGTTTTGTTTGTTTGTTTGTTTTTTAAGAAATTGAGATCATTTTTCTTCTTTTCCACAGTGAAGAACTTAACGCTGTTAATACAAAGTACTGTTCAGTGATTTTGGGGAAAGAAATGGTGACAGGGAAGGGGCGAATTCATGGCTTCTTAAAGTGTATGGAATATTGTGCCTCACAGCCTTAATCAATGCAAATACAGCCTTTTCTCTGTTGCAGACAATTTTACATGTTTGGGAGAACAGACCAGCAGCACTTCTGAATTAAGGTAATATTTATATAATTTGATTTTGTCAGTTTTTAGAGTAGAATCTTTACATTTCTTCAGGATTTTCTTTTTTCTTTTTAAGAACCTGGTTTTTGTAATAGTTTTGCCCATCTCTTTTTTTAAGCCAGTGTTGGTTTTTCAGAATAGACTGATCCAGAGAAAGATGTTTTCTTCCAAAGCTCCCTCCATTGTTCATCATGGAGGGGTGAGGTTCTGGAGTTGATGGTCCACATTCTGGATAAGAGCAGTATTTCTCCAACTTTTTCCAGGAGAAAGTGGGAGAGCCCCTTTGTAATCAAGTCTTAGTTGGAGTACCAGCTGATGATACAGATTGAAGGTGAAGCCATGAAATCCAGAAAAAACTCCAGTACATTTGTATGAGGTGGGAGAGATAAAGCAAAAGTGTCCCAGTTGTTAGGGATAACTAGGTGAAGGCATCCAATTCTTTATGTTTTTCTTCAAACTCTTTGCAAGTTGAAATAATTTAAAATTAGAAAGCAAAACTAAATTGAATGAGTTAGGTGCTCAGACAATTGGGTATCCATGTATAAAAGGTGAAGTTGACACCACAGACAGGAATTAACACAAGATGAATCATAGAACTTAACGTAAAGCCTAATACTAGAAAACCTCTCTACGAAAACATAGAAAGTCATTGAGACTTCAGGTTAGGCAAGGATTTCTTTTTCTTTTTTTGGCCACCATGCAACTTGTGGGATCTTGGTTCCCCAGCCAGGGATCAGGGAATTCTGAGGCAAGGATTTCTTAGTGACATCAAAGACACAGTCCATTAAAAAGAGCATTTTTAAATTGGACTTGTCGACAAATTTAAAAATGCCTGCTCCTTCTAAGACACTGAAGAGAATGAAAAGACAGGCCACAGAAAATATTAACAGATCACATGTCTTCTAGGTAACTTGTGTCCAGAATAAGTAAAGCACTCTTAAAATTCTGTATTAAGAAAACAACCCAGTACAAAAGCAAGTGATTTGAGCAGACACTTCACCAGATAATATAATGAGATAGCAGATGAGCACGTGAAAAGATGGTCAGAATTATTAGCCATTGGGAAATGCAAATTAAAACCACATTGAGACACCACTAACCACCTACTCCAGCGGCTACAGTGGAGAAGACGCACCAAGCGCACCCAGGGCGTGCCACGCCAATCCAGTGCATGGACAGGGGGCGAGAAAAACGGTGCAGCCGCATTGAAGACAGCTCAGCAGTTTCTGAATATGCCAAGTGCATGCTGGTCATATATGATCCTGCCGTTCCACTCCTGGTGGTTACCCAGGAGACATGAGGGCAGGTATCCCTGTAGAAACCACGCTGAGGGCGCACAGCCAGAGCACAGGACGGTGCATCCTGTGGGATTCGCGTGTGTAAAGTGACAGAAAGCAGATGCATGGTTGCTGGGGTGTGAGGGGCAGTTACAGAGGGGCACAGGAGACTTGGGGTGTGGCCGTGTTAGTTGTCTTCACCAAGGTGTGGTTTCAGAGGTGTGTTAATGTTTCAGAGTGTATCAAACTATCTGTTTTGTTGTGTTACTTACTTTCAATAAAGATATTTTAAACTGAAGGAACAGTTAGCATATGAGCTGCCCGGCCTCAATCTGATTGAGTCCCTGGTTAGTTACCCTGGCAGCCACTGTTATGCATAGTTCCACCTCTGTAGAGACCTGTTTCACTGGCTGGGTAGGAAGTGTGGCAGGTGAAGGAAGAGGTGGTTTTCTGTTACTAAATCATTTCAGGTGGAAAATCCTGTTAACTGCTTTTGTAATAAGTTCTATTTAGTGAGACTTTGCTGTGGTTCAGTCAGGTGTTAAGGACCTTTTGTGGATCCTCATTGAGTCCTTGTGGCCTATGAGGTAGGGATTGTTTCTGTCTCCATTTTCAGACCAAAAGCCAGACGCAGAGGGGTTACACCTGCTGACAAGTGTCAGGCCTGGGGGATGGATGTGCAACCCCTGCCACATGCAGCCACACTGCCTCCACCAGCAAGGCCTGCTAAGACACGTGGGACACCCAGTGGAGTCCATTGTAGTTGCTGGAAGGGAGTGTAAAGACAGAGATTCTCTGCACAGTGGTGTGCACGTGGCCTGTGGAGAGCAGTCTTCCCCCAGCGTGAGGGTGCAGCCCCTCAGAGGGGCCTCTGTCGCGTGCGACTGACTTCCAGTCTGACTACCTTTCCCATTTAGCCCTTTCTTCCTTCCGGGTGCGGGCATCTTAGATGGCGTCCATTGTGTATTAAATTTGGCTCTGAAATCATTAGAGCAGAACTTCCTGACTCTCACAGGGAGGCTGGGGAGACCTGAGTACTGGAGAGGGAGAGTCTCCCCATCCACCACTGAGCATTTGGAAGCCGCAGAGGCTTCCTGGATGCACAGGTTGTGGGGTCCACAGCTTGCAAAGGTGGTTTCTGGGCAGCAGGTGGGCTCTCCCCTTTTGGAACGCGCCCACCGCACCCTGAAGCCCTGCCTGCTTGGGCTCCTTGGCTCCCACTGTGCAGTGCTGCCAGGGCTCTGGGGTCTCGTAGGTCTGCTCCAGTGCTTTGGTACCTATAAATGCAAGGTGGACTGAGATGCATGTTCCTTTCTGGTGTAAGAATTTTCTTAACAGGCACAAAATAGTATTCATGTGCTAGATTAAATAAATCTGAGTTTTAAATTATTCAGTACAATAGCAGTATGTTTGCAACTTTTTAAAAACTTTCTATAACATGTTTATCGGATGTTTTGTTATGAAATATAAATTCTTTATTCGCATTTTACTATTTTGAAGATAGAAAAATTACTATTTCCAAATGTGACATTGCATAGCAGCCATAATTACCTTCTGTATGGTGGTAAAACTAGATAGTGCCTTCTGAGAAATGGGCTTTAGTAAATAAAATAGGGAATCGGCAGTACTTGATACCATTTCTGTGTAGGGAGGATGGAACAGCCTTACAAAAGGTACTTTTTTACTTTCTGTGTGCTCTGCAGTCTGTCCATGGAGCCGGAGTACTTTCCTACTGTCTCCAGGTACATGGTTGGTTTTTTAAAGAAACTATTTTGGTTTGTGCAGCTTGTGGGATTTTAGTTCCCCAGCCAAGGAGCAGACATGAGCCTGACAAGCCAAGTGCCAAGTCCTAACCACTGGAGTGCTGGGGAGTTCCTGGTGTGTGGTTAGCTTTTGTTAGACAATAAGCCCCTCTGGGTGCTTTTAGCCCTGTGATGGTCCCTCTCACTCAAGGACTGGTGCCAGGTCTTGGGAAACCAGGGAAGAGTGTTCTGGAAGGTGTAGGAGCCACTTACAGTCAGCAGACCAGATGCCTGCATGGTACCAGGGGCTTTTCTTCTGCCCTGATGTCTGGGTATGCGTGGATTTCTTAAGTTGATACACAGGTTTGCAGAAATTCAGTTTGTGTGGAAGTGGCTTTTGGCTGTCAGTGACTTTGTGAATTTATCTGTGTATGTTTTATTATGATTTGAAAGTATAAGAACATTTATTTTCAAAAGGTAGTAAACTGAAGGGGCTTCCTAGGTGGCGCTAGTGGTAAAGAACCTGCTTGCCAACACGAGAGACATAAGAGATGTGGTTTCAATCCCTGGGTCAGGAAGATACCCTGGAGGAGGGCATGGCAACCCACTCCAGTATTCTTGCGTGGAGAATCCCATGGACAGAGGAGCCTGATGGGCTGCAGTTCATGGGGTCGCAAAGAGTCGGACAGGACTGAAGTGATTCAGCACACATTAAGTAAGACTCCTCTTCCTGCTTAGAGAACATAAGGTGGGGACCTGGAGCCAATCAGATCTTTGTAGCTCTAATAGGTAAATTCACTTTCCCTATAGAGTCTATCTTGTATCTTTTTTTTTTTTTTTTCTTTTTCCTATTTACAGAACTAATATACCATCATTGTATCAATTGATTTCTGGTGAGAATGGTTACATTTTTACATTGTACTAATGCTTCAGGGAATATGCTTAAATTGGCCTTAGATAGTAGATTGAGAAGGAGGCTATGCTGCATTGTCTTAAATGTAGAATGTGGGAAGCAAGTCTCCCCTGTATGCATTGTCTAGCAGTAAACACTAAGTGGGGGCTGTGCTTTTTCTTTAAAAACTTGTATTTAGGGGACTTCCCTGGCAGTCCAGCAGTTAAGACCCTGCACTTCTAATGCAAGGTTTGTGGATTTGATCCCTGATCGGGGAACTAAGATCCCACATATCTGCTGTGTGGTTTGGCTAAAAAATAAATAAAATTTGCATCAGAAAATTGAGAAACAGGAAAATCTCATGAGATAGCTTAGATGCTGGGGGCAGACTATTTAAATCATTGCATTTAAAAAACTTTTTTCATTGATTATCTTATTTTTGGCTGCTCAAGTCTTGATTACTGTGTGGGCTTTTTGTCGTCAGGGGGAGCAGGGGCTGCTTTCTGTGCTGCTGTCATGTGCTGGCCTCTCGTTGCAGTGCATGGGCTCAGCTGACTTGTGGCATGTGGGATCTTCCCATACCAGGGATGGAACCCATGCCCCCTGCATTGGCAGGCATATTCCTATCCCCTGAACCACCAGGGAGGTCCTAAGTCATTGCATTCTAAGAAAATGTAACACAGTGTCAAAGAACATGTGTAAGAATTTGCTGGATGCTTTTTAAATCCGGAGCCAGATGAGAATTCTAGATGTAATGGGATCTCCTATCTTAGTCTCCATTACCATCTTTTACCTGTATAAAAGCTAGTAATGGCTTACTAAGTGTTGAATATGTTGATATCTGCTACTTCTTAGAAGATAATGAATGTTTCATCAAAACTTAACTGTTTCTCACTTTTGAATCATAGAAGCCTCCAGGGTCAACCATTGAGTTGTTCAGACAAATTTGGGCATTACTGGGACTGACTGTCACAAACAGCCAGCTAACATGGCAGCGTAATCCATGTCAAAATACAATACGATCTGCTT
The DNA here is from genome assembly GCF_000754665.1 of Bison bison bison. Classification (NCBI taxonomy): domain Eukaryota; kingdom Metazoa; phylum Chordata; class Mammalia; order Artiodactyla; family Bovidae; genus Bison; species Bison bison. The sequence goes on from NW_011494861.1 coordinate 11,057,354, forward strand.
GAGGAATACCTATGCGTCTGTATTTTTAAAACGAGATACATAACAAATTTCATATATACTTGCAGTCAAACAGTACCAAGAAATAATGACTTTTTAAAAAATTTACTAAGAGAATGTTCAAACGTAGATTAAAAGAAGAATATTACCTAAAATCTGAAGCTTGAACAAAACTCTCCTACCTTTGTTTAACCTCCCTTCTTCCTATCAGAGTCTCATTTCCCTCAGAAGTAAGAAGCACGTCTTATAGTTATGGGTTTTAGCTTCATTGTGACAACGAACAGAAGAGCTGCGACTCCTTGTCACCGGATACCCAGACCATATTCAGGTTGTCCTGGTTTTTTCTGTACATTTGGATTTTAAATCGATTCAGGGTCTCTTAACATTTAAAAAGAAACTATTCTAATGGAAAATTGAAACATGGAAAAAGTTAATAAATAGCATAAGGACCTCCTATCACCAAACTAAAGCAATTACCAAGGTTTGGCTGGATGTGTTTTTCTATGCCCTCCCGTTTCCCTCCTCAGTTTTTTTAAATCTAATTTCACACCCAGCATTTTATTCTTAACTCTGTCAGCATCTACCCCTCACCCTGGGGAAGCCTGGGGGTGCCCTGTCCCTCGCCCTGTGGAGTTGTGCTGCCTCAATTTCGGAGGTTAACTTGGATTTGGGAATGAAGGGAAAAAAACAGAAAAGCTGGTGAAACTGGTTTAAATGCCTCATGCGAACTACTCTCTCCTGATGCTGCTTTATTTGGAGGTGAGGTGTGGAACCTGTTTGGCCAAACAGGTCAGCAGACTCCTGCCCCCGGGGCACAGGGTACCATCAGGGCTGCTGCTTCCCCAGGCAGTTAAGTGCAGCAGGGGCCCTGGTGGTTGGTGTCTTGGCTGCCTGCCCTTCAGTGGGCTGAGCCTGCCTGTTCTTGGCTGCTCGGTGGAGGGTGCACTTCGTGATCTGATGGCTGATCACAGAAAGGCTTCCGGAGCCCTTTGCAGTGGTCTCGCTAGTGCTCTTCTCCACCCTGGCACTCGAAGACCAGAGTGGAGAGTGAGTGGGTGGACGTCACCTTCCATGTCTGTGCAGAACCCAAACCCAAATTATACTTTGATACAGTGGAGAGGACTGGGCTCTTGCTGGGCTGTGAAGCTGCTCGAAGCCGCTGCTGGACATATCATTTCACAGTACTTGCTTTTACGTTACATTTCTGTGGAAAATGTTTCCTAAACAGGTGAAAGCTAGTGGCAGATGTGGGTCACAAAGAACAGAAGTGAGGCTCTCAGCAGGTCCTGTCTTAGTGGATTAGACTGATCAGGGCGCTGAGTCAGCGTGGCCAGTACTTAGTTGTGACTTTGGCCCTGAAGGAGAGAAGGAGCCTAGGCCACGTAACTGATGGTGGGCTTCCTGGAGGCTCTGGGGGACTGAGGACAGTGAGGAGAGCAACAGAGACGTCACATGTAAGTGAAACCTTTAGTGTTCATTCGTCTTTGTCATCAAAGGAATTTGAAAGGCATGTCCAGCCTTTGGAAAAAAGAGAAAAATATGACCAGTAATTCTAACAAAAATGCTGTTCTTATGTTTTGGTCATAAAATAGCTAAAATTATTACACACACATTTGTTTTTCATTTCACATATAATGAGTGTTTTTCAGGGTTTTTATGGTGTCTTTGTTATTGTTATTAGTGGTATTTAATAGTTCATCTAGTAAAAGGTTAATATCAACTAGTTTGCCTTTTTTTTTTTTTTAACTGAAAAATGGAGGAAAAATTGTAAGTGCTTCTTGGTTCAAGGCCCAGATAACGGGTTAACTTACATATATACATATATATAATTTTTATTTTTCCCTTATCCGTATATATATGATAATGTGAAAAATCAGAACTGCCCACTATTGCTGTGTTTCTCCAAAAATAACCATTAACATTTTCTCATGTATGTAGAAAAAAGATTGCTTACTTAAATGAGCATAGATGTGTAGTCTTTTTATAGACACAAAAGGAGAAGTTTCATCCTTTATGTACATCCCTGTACCCCATTTATTGCATTTGCTGTCTCCACAGAAGAGCATTTGGGGTGAACTTTCAGTTTGTGGGAGTTCAGAGTTGTTCTGCTTCCTGTCAGTTTGCTGTGCATGCTCCTTGCTGTCTTTGGGGAGCCGGCTTCTCTTTGGGGGAGCCCTGACTGCCTAGTCCTTTCATGCACATCCTGTGAGGCCAGTTGGGTATCCATTAGCCCGGGAAGGAGGAGGCCCTGGTTGGTGCCAGGTCAGAGTGAACCCCAGGGCCCCCGGGTACCCCTTCATCAGGGAAAGTCCCTCTACAGACAACTTCTTCAACATGCAGAATGTAGAATATAGTTGGATTTTGTTTTAAATGTCTGCCAGTAGTTTTTCTTTCTCACCAGACTGTAAGATAAAAAATCTTGGACCTTTTTGGACTCTTATTTTTATTGGTGGTAGCCTGGTCGTTTAGTTGGTTAAAGAATCTTTCAGCAATGCTGGAGACCTAGGTTTTATCCCTGGGTGGGGAAGATTCCCTTGGAGAAGGAAATGGCGACCCACTCCAGTATTCTTGCCTGGAAAATCCCATGGACAGAGGAGCCTGGCAGGCTGCAGTCCACAGTATCGCAAAGAGTGGGACACTACTGAGCACCTTTTCTTTAAATATTAACAAATACGAATTTTTTTGAGATTTAACTGTGGCCACTGATCAGAGACAGAGCTCTAATCAAAAGGCAATATTAGGGGGAAGGGTGGGGTGGAAAAAAGGAGCAAAAAGACCTCAGTGGAGGCCAAGTGTAGGAAAAAAAAAGGCAATATTAATAATTTAATGATGAAAGAAATAGATCTGGTTTTCTTCTCTCTGCTTGTGGCTGAATGTTGAAGTCAGCAAGTACTGTTACTGCTTCTGAAATTTTGTGAGGTAACTGAATTGGAGTTTGTCATTTTAAAGGTACTTAAGTTTTCAATAAATTAATTTCTCTAGTTTGAAGTAATACATCTGGATGATTATCATGTATATATTCTTTTATAATATGTAAAAAAGAGCATCTAGTTAAAAGACATATTTAATTTTAAGATCTCAAGAGCTATTCCACCTAATACTAGAATTTGGGTCTTGACCTGTTTATCTTGATCCTAGGAATTTATTGGTTTTTTCCTTACTTAAAAACTAGCTCGGCTTTTTAGTGTTTAAATTAAGATCAGAATGTATGGTTTATTGACTAAAGCTCAGCATTTAATTCAGTGTACCTCATGATAACGTTAGTTGTTTTCTTCATGTGGATTTTGGAAGGATTGAAGGAAGTTGCTTATCCACAGACTAAGAACAATTCTTTACTGATGGGGGTGGGAGTTTTACTGGGGCAAAACTACCCCCGACTCAGCGGACTGTCCTTATGATAATAACTGATCACGTGTGGATGCACGTGCTCAGGAGGGTTGGGTGTGCAGCACAGTCTGGAAGCTCAGGGGCACATCAGCACAGCTTTCTATTTTAAAATGATTTCGTGTTCTCTTGGCCCTGTTATTTCACACATTAATATTCATCAACTGCAGTCCTTTGAGTGTATATGTGAAGACACAAGAATCAGCCCAGTTATCATGTAGGGTAACTTCAGCTGAGCTCCACTTGTCCAGGGAGGTGCCGGCGGTCTGCAAGAGTGAAACTTACAGCACCCGCTTGAAGCAACGCCTCTCTCGTCACTTGGGCTTGCCTCCCCTGCCTTTGACTGTCCTACCGAGATGCCTCAGCCCCACGTCCTGGCCCTACCCATTAGTCCTTTCCTGGCAGTGGTGTGGACCCCCTTTTAGGGTCAGTGCTAGGGCCTTCTGTGTTTCCTGCGCGGTGTGCCCAGCAGCCATTGGGATTTGTTCCGTGAATAGACCAGGGCTGCAGGGACAGGTGAGGGCAGCAACCAGGATGTAACGTGCTTTTCAAAGGTATTTTTTACTGGGGAAAGTATTCTTATTTTCTCAATAAATATACATCAATACAAACCATATCACAATTATTTTGAATGCTTTTGTGAGGAAAAAGAAAGTCTAAAGTCTGTCTAGATTGGGAACTAACAACTGTGTTTCTTGGGTCATCCAGATAATTTCCCCCAGATGTGCTCCAGTCTCAAGAAAATAAAGGACCACTGTTAATTAAATATCTGGTCTATATTATAATAACCTTGTGACTTTCGCACAAAATCTAGGAGGGAAGAATCTCCCCGCCTGTATTTGCGTAGGAAATTAAGGTCCTTGCAATATGCTGTGCTTTCGGGTGGGAGCTGATTGTGTTCTTAAGTGATTACAAGATGTTTGTGATTGTTTCTTTGGCTTTGTGATACGTTGGTCACAGTTAGGATTGACTTAACAGCTATGTTCTTGGTCAGAAATGCAACCCCCAACTATGGCATTCCCCCGGGAAAACACATCTCTTGTTTAACAGATAATTTTGTTTTGACAGTGATTTCAAGAATAGTGTCTCATGAGCCTAGGGGTGGGGCTGGGGCAGGAGTGGGCAACAGTGTTGCTTGTACTGAGCCCTCTTGGGCCTGTGCCTGGAAGGGCTGCAGTGATGCTTCTGAGTCTCCTGGGATCCCAGAGCACATTTTGGTGGGAGAATAAGTTGTCCTGAATCAGAGGCCTGGACACCAAGCTGAGTCCTTCTGGGTTTGCTGTGTGACTTGCTGATGTCCTCTGGGCAGTCATGGGTTCAGGGTCATCAACATGCCTCTGAGGTGCTAGGTTGCCAGGTGGCCGCTGTGCCCCATCCTGAACTAACTGCCCTGAGTTTTCACATGAGAGCTGTTCTAAACATCACCCTTAGGTTCTTGAGTTAATAGTGAAGTCCAGATCCTCTGTGAAAACTGCTTCTAGACAGACTTTCTCTCTTTCGGCCCACCACCGCCTTCTGCGCTGTCTGCTGGACACTGTCATTTTTCGAGGTTCATGTACAACAGTAGTTACACTCTGTTGACCCAGCCATTTTGGGCATTTTACATGTTCTGATGAAGGCTAAAGAAAAGTTCTCTGACTTATAATGAAACCACAGCTCTCAAAATTTCAATTCTCTTTTCTCACCAGCTTCATTAAATGACTCAATCATTGTTTATTCATTCTTGGTACTTGTTTTTCTCTTTCAGATCTCAGATTCTTTGAGGTGGCTTTGAAGAGCACTAAGATTAGAAGATGAGTGAACTTGACCAGTTACGGCAGGAGGCCGAACAGCTTAAAAACCAAATTAGAGTACGTAAACTGCCTGTGTGCTTCGTTTCATTAATCATTTGGATTTTGGGTGTGATGTTACTGTTTTAAGGAAAGATGGGTTTCAGAATGGCTATTCCTTGTTTTGGATTGAAATTGAATCTTAATTGGCCCAGGATGTAGAAACTATAGATCCAGATGTTTGGCCTAGCACCTTATTTTCAGGATTTTTTTCTAGTATATTGTTACTTGAATATACCTAGAATGTTTCCATAGAAATTACAGACATCTTTCAGGGCCTTTTTTCTTAACCTTGGGAATTGGCTTCTGGACCTTCTTTTGGTCACCGTACAGAGTGTGGTGTCTGCTCCCCCACTGTGACCCCTGAGTTGAGGGCAGGAAACTTGTTTAGAAGCACGAGTGGCAACAACACTGGAAGTATTCTAGGTGTGGGTGATTTGTTGAGTGCTCCCTAGGGAGGGTTTTGGCTGTTAGAGACGCTGACTTGAAGATAAAAATGATTGGGTCCCGTCCAGCTGCCTGTTGGAAAGAAGGACAGTTGCAGAGCTGTCCAGCACCTCCTCACCACCCCTCCATGCAGTCTGCTGGGTGGGTTTGCAGAGGCATGCTGCAGAGCCACGGGTATTTCAAAGGGGAACCTAATTATTTCCTTTTAAATGACCAATTATATGCTCCAAGGGCCTGATGGTAATTGGAAGGAAAGACCAGTGTCATTTTAGCCAGGTTCTTAACTGAACTTGAGAAAAGATAAGGGGATTATTTGAGATATGCACCAAAGAGGAGACAGAAGAGATCCTTCTACTGTAAGAATTTCCAATCTCAACATTTAAAAGATACAATATAGCTCAATAAGAATAAGGAAGACTTAGAAGATTTGTTTAATACATCCAGCCACACTCTGGAATATAGAAATCAGAACTTTTGTTTTTCTAACAACAAGTTGTTGTTCATAAATAGTGGGTTCAGGTCTATTTGTAGCAAATAAAGTTTGTATGGTATAGGTTTAAAAAATTTCCAAATACTGTGGGGAAAAAAAAGGGTTGAAAGTGAGTGTTGCATCTCAACCCAATTTCTGTGAAGCACATGCAGCCCTCCTCACAGGAGACAGGTCTGTGCTATGAGCCACGTATGGACTTGAAAACTGTACTAGGAAACCAGTAGGATTAATTTTTAGCAACTGTATATAAACCAGTATATATAAAAGATTACCATATTGACATGTAATTAATAAGTACGTTTATTGCATTACGCTCTTGGTGCTGAGTCTTGCCAATTCAGTGTCTCTAGCACAAAACTGCCTCAGTGTGCACCTCTGGCATCTTCGTGGCGTCCCCTCCCCATGGATCGTCCGCAGGTAGAGCCAGAGAGCTGAACAGCCCTGCCTTTGAAGCCCTGCTGGTTTCTTTTACTTGCACAAAACAGAATTGGCAGTACATCAAACGGGAATGGAAGACTAGAACTAAGGAAAACCTTTTTTCCTGCTTGCCCAAGAAACACGTACTTGTTAAAGAATGGAGACACAATGAGTCCAACGGGAGATGGTGGATGACGCTAGGAGGGTCTCTTCTTAGATTGGTATTTCAGCTGAAAGACCCCAAGGCACCGTCTCATCTGACCCGTGGTGGTGTCTGTGAGGAATGCTGACTGAAACGTGGTGCATCTTAGACACGCGAGCTTCTGACAGATGAAGGAGAGCTCCAGGGCTAACCCTGCCAGTGAGCACCCCAGGCTGCGTGGCATGTGTGGGCACTGCAGTCACTGTGGCCCAAGTGGATGGCCTCACCACGTGCTGTCCTGTGCTGGTGGGACACCCACCCAGATTCGGCCTGGCTGGCTGCTGGCCAGGGTGTTCTCCTCTGTGGAGGGACAGGGTGGTGATTTTCCTCAGCACAGACAGACAGGAGCCTTGGCTAAACAATAAGGCATTGTGAACATTGCCCCAGGCCATTTAGTTGGAATTGAGTCTGAAGAGTGCTGAACATCACTGTCAGTCTCCAGCAGCTGCAGAGATGGCTCCTACGAGAAGACTCTCTGCACAGTGCAGATGCCTGTCCTGAGGAGTGCTGCAGACTTTTACACCAGCACTTGTGGGTCCTGTGTTTAGTTTCTAAAATGATTTTTCTCTGTTCTCTTGTGTCATCACAGTCTGCTGTGGACATTACAAAATCTATTTTAATCTCTGGACACTAACCAGGGCAAAGCTGCTTATGTCCTTGGTTTGCTTTTTCCTTTAAAATAATTCTTGTCAAGAGTCCCAACCAGGGCCTTCCCTGGTGTCTAGTGGTCAGGACTCTAGGCTTTCACTGCGGTGGTCTGGGTTCAGTCCCTGGTCAGGGAACTAAGATCCCACAGGCCACATATGACATGGACAAAAATTTTTCTTAAATACTCATCATTTTAAAAAATTGAGAGCCTTATATAACATCAGTAAGAATGGTATTCAGAAGTGAATACTGCGCATAGGGACCATAACAAAACCACACGTGTGAGACCTGCAACTTGGGATCTCCCCTCTGCCTGGTCCTGACACCAGAGTAGGTGCTGGTACAGAAATACTCAATTAAATAATTTTCCTGTTTTAATTGTGTAATTAAATAGGCAAAATTAACTGAGCAAAAAGGCTTCTAATAGGATAATTTAAGTTGAATTTGGAATCTAGCTATTTGGTACATTTATAATAGCAATCTCTTTGAGTATGTCTCCGTGTTCTAGGTTGGTAAATACTACCACCAGCTTCATGAAGTTAAAATAATTAGCAGTGAGGCTGTTGGCCCCTGGAGAAGGTCTCCTGGATGCCTTCAGGAGTGTTCACATGAGTGTTCAGATGTGTATCAATGAGCGCAGGTGGGCAGATGGCTACACAATGGCAGAGTTTTATGAGAAATTGTCAGTTTCCTTTAAAATTATTCCTACACCCAAATTTTCTTCTTAGGCCCCACTCCTACACTCAAGAGTCCTTTCAAAGCCAGTGTCTCATTTCCCTTCATAATGTGTGGCTTTCTGTTTGTAAAAGTCATATCCAGATTTGAGATTTCCAGATTTATTTTTTAGCAGCTTGGATCGCTTAGAACAACAAGGACGTCTTTATTAGCTTGAGGAACATCCCTTTTTATTACATTTCTTGCCTACTTCACAAGGTCATTTCACAGATAAGAAAGCAAGCAGCAGGATGTGACCAGCCAGAGATTTGGTTGCCTTGACTCCAGACCCTTTGCTCCTTTCCATAGAGGTCAGCATCAGTAATTGTTTGGCTTGAAAACACAGTCCTGAGTTAACATTCTAGAAGAGAGGTTCCCTGGGCTGGCCATTCAGTGCTTTCTAGACATTGTTTCTTGGGCCCCATAATTCAGGACGCAGGTGCAGTGCTGTGGGGGGTGCTGGAGGCTGCGGGCAGGGGTGAGGGCACAGGGGTGCTGTGCGTTGGGGGGGTGATCTGCAGGGGGGATGATCTGCAGGCTGAGATGTGTCTGTGTGTGGCTGGTTCTGTGTCCAGCATGCCCTGGGCTCGAGGCAGGGTGGGGAGGCTCTTGGTAGAGGCTCTGAGATTGCTTCCTTGTGTAGCTCAGCTGGTAAAGAATCTACCTGCAGTGCAGGACACCCTGATCCTGAGTCAGGAAGATCCCCTGGGGAAGGGATAGGCTACTCACTTCAGTATTTCCTGGGCTTCCCTGGTGGCTCAGCTGGTAAAGAATTGGCCTGCGTCGCGGGAGACCTGGGTTCCATCCCTGGATTGGGAAGACCCCTTGGAGAAAGGAACTGCTACCCATTCTAGCATTCTGGCCTGGAGAATTCCATGGACTGTATATCCATGGGGTCGCAAAGAGTTGGACGCAACTGAGCGACTTTCACTTTAACTGAGACTGCGGCCTGGGTCTGGGGGAGCCTGTTCTGGGAGCAGCACTAATGTCCCATTGTCCTTGTCATTTCCCAGGATGCTCGGAAGGCGTGTGCAGATGCGACTCTCTCTCAGGTAAGAACCATTGATGCAGAGTCACTGACTTGCTATAGAGGCTGATGCTTGTGGGGCCTGCTCTGGGCCTCTGGAAGGAGCTGCTCTGACTTTGTGCACAGTGAGGGTGGGGCCCCTGTTTGAAGGGTCTCATTGGCAGGTCATTGTCAGTGTTGGGCATAGGCTGTGGTGAGTTTTAGATAAAACGTAAATACCTCTTTAGCCTTAAGTAATTATATCCTCTTAGGTCAGAGTTGTAAATATTATTACAGTTTCAATATGGGTGTTTTGAAGTTCCTCTCCCTAATTAGGTCTGCCTTAGAACTTTAGTTTCTAAGGTCCAGTTTGGCAGATTCTCTGAGATTTAAACCTGAGTTATGACCCATGGCTCCACTCCTAGGTACACACCCAGAGAGACTAGAGGTGATGCTCAGACCAGCCGGTGTACGAATGCTCCTGGCAACACTGCTCCCAGCAGCTGTGTGCCCTCAGGGGATGAGAGCAGGGCCAGGCACAGCCTGTCCACACAGTGGGACTTATTCAGCCATAGGAGGGTGAACCTCAAGACACGGGTGCTTAGTGAGAGGAGGTCACATGTTGTGTGATTCTGTGTATATGAACTGTCCAGAACAGGTCACCCTGTAGAGACAGAAGATAAATTCATGCTTGCCCAGGGTTGAGGAGGAGGCTGTAGGGAGTGACTGCTTAGTGGATGAGGGGGCTTCCTCTGGGGGTGATGATGAAGATGGTTTGGAACCAGATACCACTGACAGTGGAACAATGTGAATATACTAAATATTGCTAAATTATGTATTTTCAGATGGTGAATTTCACCTTATTGAAAAAAAATTTTTTTGTCTCAAACACTGAACAGAAATGTGAAAGAAAAATTATATTCCTCCTTCTGTTGAGGATGATTACATTTTTTTACATCATCTCAATGCTTTAGAAGCTATTGTTTAATTGGGGTTAAACAATAAGTTAAAGTTAGACTGCTGGGATCACCTGCATTTAAATTCTCAGATGCACTTTGGACTCTATGTTTTTTAAAGCCCACTGTGGTGACACACTTACTCCGTTTGTTGATCCAGAGTCATGAACGTCAGGCTCTTGTGTGCTGGGTGAACAGTACGTGTGCACATGCAATTTTGTGCCCTAAACTCCAGAGTGCAGGAGAGATGACCACTTTTGTCCAGCTCAGCACACACAGCACCAAGCAGTCTATGTTCCTGGAGCCCTGTTAGATGGTGAGGAGACTGTAATTAGGAGGAAGAGCAGCCTTTGAGGGCCGGACAGAGGCAGGAGGAGCTGGGCCTGGATGGCCAGTTAGTGTGCTGATGGGGGCAGGAGGCTCTGGGCCAGCACCAAGCTGCTGCGCCTGCCGTGGGGCCTCACAATGGAGCGAGGCCGGGCTAACTGGCAGGAGCCAGGCAGGCACAGCCATCCAGGGCGGTGGCGTCACTGAGCATTGTGGGCGTGAAGGAGACTTCAGCAGCGGGGGCAGGGGGAGGGTGTGCCTCCCATACTGTTAATTCTTGGTAACTTCTATTTTTAAGATCACAAACAACATCGACCCTGTGGGAAGAATCCAGATGCGCACCAGGAGGACGCTGAGGGGACACTTGGCCAAGATCTATGCCATGCACTGGGGCACCGACTCCAGGTGTGTGGGCCGGAACGCGGGCATGTGGGCATTCATGGTTGGGGCCGGAGCTCACAGGCTGGGATTGGTAAAGAAAAAACTGGGCACTGCTGTCAGACGTGTAGCACGCAGGACAGCTGGCCACGCTGCCATTCCCCTGTCACCACCCTCCCTTCAGCTTTGTCTTCCCAGCTCCATGGCACAGCGCCCATGCCACCTCAGGATCGGGGGTACCTGTCCTCTGTGTCACCGGGGGGCTGACCTGTCCCCTCTGTGCCATCTTGAAGGGTGACCTGCCCACTGTGCCATGGCTCTTCTTTCCAGCCTGTTCTCATGGCCTCATGACCACATCCTCTCCTGGTTTTGGTGACCTGGTTCAGGGATCAGAAGCCAGTCCATGCGGTGTTGGGAGAGTTAAAACAGTGACGTGTGTGTCCTGAGGGCCTGCACTGGGGCACAGAGCATGTGCATGAGAGGTGCTGTCTCTGACTCTCCCTGGCCTGCCCGCCCCACCCCCTTTTCTCTAGCGATCCCTCTGTTCCTTGAATTCTGCCTGTGTTCACACCTCTTTCTAAGTGACTACTCACCATTCCTCTCTGGGCCTCCTTCCCCTTCCTCGTCCCCTGTTTCCCTTCACCTGCAGCATTGCCGAAATGAAATCCATCCAGCTCCTTCTATCTTCCTGTTGGAGGGTACTGGGAATCTTTCTCCACTTTTCCTCCCAAATAATTAAAGAAAAAGCCATGTGATGTTGTAACTGTAATGTGTTTTTTCAGATACCTAACATGTTATACTTTGAGCATCAGATGCTTTTCTTTGAGTTGCATTTTTTTCATGTTTTAATTGTCAGGAATTTTCTGCTTGGTATTTTTTTCCTTTGTTCGTGAAATTGGCTGCTTTAGTGTGTCCACAGCTATAGAACAAAAGATTCTATTTTTAGCTTGTTCTGTACAGTATCCCATATAATTCCAAATGCAAATGAGAGCTAACTTAGATCCTGTTAATGATGGCAATGATCAGAAAGAATAGAAGAGGAAAAAAGGAAAATTGCCCTTACTAATCCATCCATCTTAGACTCTTTTCTAAAAAAATAGATGGTAATCATATAGTGTCTTACCTTTGGGGTCTTTCCTGATCTGTGGGAACATCAGTGTCCTGGTTTGACAGGAAGTTGGATGGACAGTGATGTGTCACTTGTGTCCTGAGAGGTGACTGAGAGCTGTGTTCAAAGAACTATGGCAAGTGTGCGGCCAGAGCTGTGACGATGAAGAGAGGGGCTTAGGGGGCAGGGAACCCCTAGATTATGCAGGTGTCCTGACCACATCCTCAAGGCTCTGCATGCCCTCTGGTTCGAACACAAACTGTGCTTGGGAATCCGGTGGTGGAAGGTGCAAACGTGAGGAAGCAGCAGCTCCAATTCAGGGTCGTGGTCCCCAAGGAGCAGGGTCAGGCAGAGTACCCGGAAGGCTGCTGTGCACCACCTGGCCTGTTCACTTTCTTGGACGGTGTAGGGTACATGGACGTGTGTTTTACAGATGCTCTTCAAATGGCAATTACTGGTATAATGCCCTTACACGAGGGCTGTTTTATAATCATAAACCAGGAAAACAAAAAATGATACCAAGGAGAACTCCTGCTATCCAGAGCCCTTCGGAGACTTTCCCCCCTAGATAGCCATGTTTCTTGGAGAGTAAAATTTTCTACTTTAATATCAGAATTTTTTTTTTTTAATGTTTTGGATGTACATTTTGTTTATCGCATCTTCATAGACATCAAAGTTTATTATACAACTTTTTTCATGACTCAGGGTTAATGAGTCATAATAATAATTTGGCAATACCAGTTATTTTATTATATTTGTGTGGTTCATGGGTATTCTCAGACTATCACAGTAGTTAGCTGGTTGTATTTTAAAACTATAGGAGAGGGACTTGCCTGGTGGTCCAGTAGGTAAGACTCCACGTTCCCAGTGCAGGGGCCTGTATTTGATTCCTGGTCAGGGAACTAGATCCCACATGCCACAACTAAGAGTTCACATGCCCCAATGAAGACTGGAGATCCTTCGTGCCACAGCCAAGACCTGGCACAGCCAGATAAATAAATACTTTAAAAACAAGTGAATAAATTTAGAAATTTTTCAGGGGGAGATAAAGCTATAGGAGATGCCCACAGTGAGGCGTGTGGGTGTGTTTGTGTCAGTACGTATTACATGTATAATATGTTTATCAATGTATTGTAATTTTTATATATAAAGTCTACTTTTTATAATGTTTGAGAGTCTCTTTCAATCATGTGAATTAATGTTAAACCTTTTCTCCCTTTTCTGAAATCTGCCAAAGTGATACAGTTGAGAGGGAAACACTGCTAATCCATCCAGGCTTGTGAGTGTGCAGGAAGGGGAGGCCTTGGGACCCGGACTGGGGCTTTTGGCCTTCTCCTGGCTCTGCCTCTGTGCTCCGAGGAGGTGGGAGACAGAAGGAGCCAGGGCCTCATGGCAGTCCTCTTGGGGATTAAGAGGTGTGTCTTCTCTCACCTTCTGGGGGATCAGGGCTGCTTAAAGTTTACAACCCTGGGCACGTCAGCAGATATTAAGCTTTCTGACGAGGAGACCTTTGTAGAGGTGACCTTCCCAGGGGATGAGCTTCTTTACGTTGGCTTTGATGTTCCAGCCAACCTGTACTTAGAGGGGCTGAAAGTAATAGAGCCGCCAAGTGACCCTTGATCTGATACACAGGGTCTTTCAAGTGCCTAATGTATTTATAACTGCACCTCAAGGCAGGGATTTGCTTTAAGAAATTGCATCTCCAAAATAATAGAGTTGGAGCCTGCACTGGAATTAGTGTTGTCATGCAGAGCTGAACACGTGTATTCCCTGCCAGACTCCACATGAAGGAGTCTGTGCATCAGAACATAAGATCAGTTGTCAGACTGACTCAAGTGATGGTACCTCCAGGTTTGAGCAGGTCAAGAAGCCAAATGCACTTGTGTCTGAGATGGTTGAGACCGTGTTTTGATGCAGTCTCTGAAATGACAGACCCTTCTCCGTGTCCACCCCACTGACAGGTCTCTCCATGGGTACCTTCTCACCCGTCCTGGAGCAGCGTCACCTGTAGGGCAGAGTCCCCAGGTTGTCCAGGAGGGGCTGGTTCCTGGAGTACTCGCGTTTGCAGTTCCTTTGCCTATTGGTCATGCTTTCCTTTGGCAACATCTGTCCCTCTGTGCAAATGCAGACAAAGCACCTCTTCAACACACAGGGTCTGTGCTTAGCCCAACTGACAGGAGCAAGAAACTTGGCACAAAAAATGTTCGTTAGGCTCTTCTGTGGGACCAGGCACAGCTGTGCTTTACATTGGCATCTCTTTTCAAGGCAGGTGGGAAGGCAGTTCCTTCATGGTTCTAGGAGACCTGGATTCCCATTTTGGTGAGAAATGGGTTATAAATTCTGAGTATCTAAAAACTTACTAGTCCTTTATGATTTTTATGTGTCAGAATGGAGCATAAAATTATATACTAAATATTTCCTACCACGTTTGACTCATGAAAGATCTGTGGGCTTCAGATCTGGTGTATGGCGACCAGAAACCCCGAGAGAGCAGCTCTAGGCAACCAGCGTGTCTTATCTGAATCGCTGAGGGGCTGCGGCTGGGTCTGCACCTGAAGACAGGCACCGTCAGGCCTGCACTCTTACCTGTGCGGGTGTTTTCTTCTCATGCTTTCAGAGTTGGTGTAACAATTAGAACTTGGCTGGGGATTATCTCAAGGGAATGTACCATTGAAGTATGTGTTAGTTGTCATGAGAATTTAGTTTTCATTTGCTGTCTTTGGGGAGGCTCCAGTGTTGCTGACGAGTTTGCTTTTGTCTCTTTGCTCCAGGCTTCTAGTCAGTGCCTCGCAGGATGGTAAACTTATTATCTGGGACAGCTACACCACAAACAAGGTAGGCACTGCAGACCATGACCTGGACCAGCCCGGGCAAAGGCGGGTGTTTAAACTCTGGGTTCACTTATGTACAGTTTGTAAAGGAGAGGGCGGAGGAGCACAGGGGTGTCACTTTTAGAGTAAAGTTAGTTTGGGCCAGATGGAAACCTGGTCACATAGCTGGCACGTGTGGCCTGTGCTGCCAGGCTGAACTCTTATGGCATGGTTGGTCTTCCCTACAAAGCAGGTGGAGGGAGGGCCTCCTCCATGTTTCTAGGAGCCAGGAATCCAATTTTAGCTCATGGGAAATCTCATGTTTTATTTAAAAATGCAGAAGTATAGTTTTCCTTTAGTGACTAGTTTTCACAAGAAATAACCTGAAAGATATTATACTTTAAAGTATAAATTATTTAAAAAATTTAATCCAAGATTGTTCAATCCATATTGAATGGAAAAAAGTATTGTCGTTGGTCTAAATGTGTATAGCAGACAAAATTCAGTTGTATTTTGCTGGAGAATACCAAATGTGTATAAAAAGATTGCGGTACTTAAATCTCAAACACAGGGAGGTGTGTTGTAGGATTAATTATAGTAATGTCTAGTTTGATTACTTCACTAAAAATACTTGAGTTTGTGAATTAATTTTATAGTCATTTTGATAGGCCAATGAAATGTTTTCGTCTTAACATGTAATTTCAATTTGGAGGCTTTGCTGGTATTCCTGAAGTGCCTGCCTGACTGTAATAAATCTGCATTTGGGATTCTCTGGTGGGCCAGTGGTTATGACTCCACATTTTCACTGCCAAAGGCCAGGGTTTGATCCCTGGTCAGGAAACTGATCCTAAAAGCCAAGCAGTGCAGCAATTAAAATAAAAACTCTACATTAAATTGTTGTGCAGCACTGAATTTCCAATTAAATTTTTCCTTCATTTGGCTATCCATAAAAATTATTTTCAAACTAATTTTGGCCAGTGTCTTGCCGTGTCACCTCTGGGGCAGTGACAGTTGAAGACAAGAAGCAGGATCCCAGTGTCGGTAGGCGATGTGTCTGAGCCGCACGCTCACATCATGTGTGTTCTGCCCTTCAGGTCCATGCCATCCCTCTGCGCTCCTCGTGGGTCATGACGTGCGCTTATGCCCCTTCTGGGAACTACGTGGCCTGTGGAGGCCTGGATAACATCTGCTCCATTTACAATCTGAAAACTCGTGAAGGGAATGTACGTGTGAGTCGTGAGCTGGCTGGACACACAGGTACACATTCTCATCAATAAAGTCACAGTCATGTGTGCTGTGGCCAGGCATTATTAGTTCCGTTCTATGGACACTTGCCTCTTCTCAGTAGTTGTTTTATGAGATTGGCTGCAGTAATGGCCAGAGATACTCTGAAAGTGAAATCAAAGACAGGCCTTGATACACTTTTACCAGTAGGAAGCCTTTGGGTTTAAGTCACTATAGTGTCTGGTTTTCAAGGATCCTGGGTACTTGGGTCACTGTGTAGTAGCTGGTGGCCCACTTCTTTCCATATCAGCATGACATAGTTCATTCTCTTCTCTGCTTCTGAACCATCTTCCATCTTGAGCACTTTTCCACAAGGGTTTCCTAATCTAAACACACATGTTACACATACCTGTGTCCACTTGTGCACACACACACGCACCCTGACTGATTACTGACCAGCACTCATGCTGCACAGGGCGGAACAGTCCTGTAGGCCCAGGTCTCCTGAACGGAGCCTGCTGGAACTGTTAGATAGTGGGTTGTTTTAAGTTCAATTTACCTGTGACAATTATTATTCATTACAAAAGACATAACATTTCTGGAAAAGAAGGTCTCACCCCAGTTATTTTACTTCTCTTGCTGTATCCTCATTCACAACTACACCCTCTGCTCATGTATTTCACATGCAACCAGAGAATTATCATAGTTACTGGCGTCCTTTTGACATCATTCAGGCATTGTGTCTGTTAAATTGATTCTGGCCGGTTAATTGTATATCCTTAAATTTTTAAAGATACACTGCCTGTATTGTACTGATTTCTGTTCTGTGTCATTTCCTGCCTTTTGTTGGCTTTGGGGTTGCTTCCTTCTTAACTCTAGCTTCTTATTAAGGTGGAACCTTAGGCCTTCCTTCTTTTTCAAATTGAGCCTTTAAAGCTGTAAACTCCCCTCCAAGTGTGGCTTTAGCTATGTTGTCATTCAGTGGAAATATGTTTAGCACCATTTTGATAACCTGTTGTTTCTGATTAAATGCAGTTATGTTCAGAAACAGTGTTCTGTATTGGTTGAGTTTTTACATTTGTGGAGGCTCACTTCCCGAGGAGCAGGTGGTCTGACAAGGACGTGCTGCGTGTGCTCAGGAGGCCAGGCTGTGGGGCAGTTCTCAGTGTGTTTGTCAGAGCAGGACTTTGACGCTATTCACATTTTCTGTGTCTTTAGTTTTGTAAGTTGCTGAGGTGGGGTGGATTTCTCTCTTTCTCCCTTCATTCTGGGCATTTCTGCTTCTTGTATTCTGACTTATGTCAGTGGAAGCAGTTATGTTCCTGACTGTCATTCTTAAGAACTGACCCTCTTCCTCTCTCAGAACCTCTGCTGGAAAGTAGGCTTTATCTGATGTTCTTGCAACCATTCCAGCCTTCTTAGGCTGACTGTTTGCATGGTGTATTTCTTCCGTCTGCGTAACTGGGTTTATAAACACAGTCCGTTGTCTACTCTGCATGTCTCTGTCTCTCTAGTAGTGTGAGCTCCGTGTCTGCTCCCTGCATTACAGATGGACTGGGGTTTATGATGACCTCTCCTTTCCCGCCTTCTTTTGGGTTACCTGATTGTTTAGAATTCTATTTTATAGTTGTATCTGTTGGCTTCTTGGTTACCTCTTTGAATTATATTTTAGGGGTTATGTAGGGATTACAGCGTACATTAACGATTCTTAAGGTGCGACCAATTTTGTTGTGTCCATTTATGTGAAAGGCAAGAGTCTTGTAGCCATAAATGTCCATTTCCTGCCCTTCCTTACCCTTTAGAAACTTTTCTTTTTTTAGGTCTTGCATCCTTGTGTGTTATAAGCCCCCAGTATATTGTTACACTTTTTCCTTTAAACATGCTTAGCCATTTGAAGAAAATTGAATAGTCTTTTACATTTACTCAAGTCTGTACCATTTCTGGTGCTCATTCCTTCCTGTAGATATGCGCTTTCTCCTGGGTGCCCTTCAGCCTGAGGGGCTTGCTTTAGCACTTCTTACAGTTGGTTTGTATCTCAGCAAGGAATTCTGTCTGTCCTCACCTGAAAATACTGACTATCCTTCAGTCCTGAAGAATATTTTTACTGATATATTTCATTGGGGTTGGTATTATTTTCTTTTAGCATTTTAAAGATTTTTCTTTATTTTTCAGCAGTTTGACTGATGTGCCTTGGAGTGATTTTCTTTGTTTATTGTGCTTCAACACCTTGACTTGGTAAACTTCTGTCTTTCACTAAATTGGGGAAATTTTAGAGGTCCACTTTCTGTGCTTGGTGCTCTCTGCTGTGCATTCACGTCATCTCTTAGATTACACCTCCCGCTTCTCCATAGCCGTCCTCTAGTGCATGTGACTTCTGTCACCTCCATGGTGGTGTTAAGACCACCCAGCAAGCCATTTAAGTCAGATGTTTACTTGTTCAATTCTACAATTTGTTTGCTTTTTAAAAAATGGTTCTCTTTTCTCTGCTGAGATTTCCTGTCTTTTTTAATTTATAATGAGCATAGGATCTTTGTCAGCTGTTCCAAGAGCTGCCTTTAGAATTCTTGTCTGCCAGTTCTAGCAGTCAGTCCCTTGAGGTTGGTCTTGGTGGCTCCTTCCTCTCAAATGTAGGTGACATTTTCCTGCTTCTTGGTGCATCTAGTGATTTGACTTGTATCCTGGGCTTTTGTGGCTGTTGTATTGTGCAGACTACTCTCCTGGAATCCTGCCGTGTGGTCCTGTGGGCAGCAGCCATGCTGTGTGGGCTCAGCTGCCTTGCCTGTGTGTGCTTTGGACAGATGTGGGGGAGTCGGTGTGTGATTTTTTAGGGCCTTGTATGGCTTTCTCCTTTCTAGGTTTTCTTCTTTCACTGTCTGGCTGTGGTTGCCCAGAACCCTTAACTGGCTGCTCAAGGAAGTTGGGCCACAGATATGCTGTCTGAGGTGTGGCTGCGTGGTTGTGGCTGTCGCAGGAGGGGACCTGCCTGCAGGCACAGCACCTGAAAAGCAAGGTCCCCCAGTGCCTCCAAGTGCAGGCTTCCCTGCAGTTTGTCGTCTGCTGCTTCCAGTGTTTGTAGGAGTTTGCTTTATATTTGTCCAGAGCTCATAGTTGTTATAGGAAGGTTACTCCTGGGGGTAGAACCCAGCCTAGCCTGCCTGCCCCATCCTTGTGAACGGGGCTTCTGTCCAGTGAGCACCCTTCATAAGACACTTTGCTTACAGTGTCAGTGAACTCACAACACTTAAAAAACGTTCTTACTGTTTATCAATCTTTTATTATCCAGTTCAGTGTATGGACTTCCATTTTTAATTAAATCTTTTAAATTTTTTAACACTTTGTTTGCTGAAAGAAAAAATAAAACTAGTATTAGAATGCATTAGAAATTGTGTTTCCTTCATGCATTGTGAACTCTTACTTCTTGAGAGCTGAGTGGTATGTTTTAAACATTCGACATCTTAAGGGTATTTGTGACTTCAGACATGATGCTTCAGATCAGTAAAGGTTAACGTTCGATGAGCTTCACGTAGCCTCCCTTTAGTCGGGCGAGGGTGTGAAAGGTCAGTGGACTCAGTAGATTGGAGCATGTGTGGTCTGTCTCGTCTCTGTCCTTCCTAACTTCATCTGAGGGCATTGGTACCCCTCATTCAGGCGTCTCAGGCCTGAGCATTAAGCCAGGGTTGGGACATTTTCTTGAAGGATCTTAGAACTCAGTTGCAATAAAACCCATCTGGGTGCTCTTCTCAGCAGGCCCTCATGCTTGGTGGTGTCTGCAGAGTCGGGGCAGGCATCAAGCTTGTACAGCCTCAAGAAGGAGGCTCTTGTGAGCAGTTTCATGTTGCTGTTGTTTCCATAAGATACGGGGCCCACCTGGAGCAAGCCGAGATTCCTTCTCTCAAGTTGGCCTCCCAGGCTGTGGGAGCGCTTGCGGGGCTGAGGGAGCACCTGTCAGACGGCGCTCTGTCCTCACATGTCTCATCTAAGTTGTCTGTCTTGCGGAGTGCAAGGTGCCCTCTGGAAACTACTCAGGGACTGAGCATCCAGCCTTGAGACGGAGTGTTTCTTGTTGTTGAGACTACATTACATACAGAATAACCTTTTGAGTGCTGTTTTGGCAAAAAGGCATTATTAGATCATGTGTTTGAGAAATCAGTAATGCCCTGAAAGTGCCTTTTGCTTTCCTGACCCTCCCATCCCAGTGCAGACGAGTGTCTTCCTGGGATCGCCTGGTCAGGAGTTTAGCCCGAACTTCCTTGGGGCCGTGATGGCCCGCCGTCCTGCGGTGGCGAGCGCTTCATGTTTGTGGGCTGGCTGTCTTTGCTGTCCGGGGCCCCTGGCCTGTTGGTTCCTTTTTCCGTGACAGGAGCCAGCAGGCTGGGCTGTAGGAGGAGAGAGGGCCCGTCCTGCTTCATCCCAGGCCTCCTCCCTCTGGACCGTGGCCTGCTCGTCCCTCCATCAGGCCATCCTGCTGCCACTCGGGTCTCAGAGAGGCCCTGCACACCCCCACTCGGTGCCATGTTTGTCTGTTTCCCTGACCCTCTGGGGCTCTGGAAAGGCACCAGTGCCTGGGCCAGCCACCTTTCTGCTGAGGACACGCACAGGGATACATGTGCACACACAAACTGCAGGGAAGAGGTCCTGCTGAGGGCACACAGGCACACTCACATGCACACACCCACACTCTTGGGAAAGGGATTCTACTTAGGGTGCACACAATGCACAAACATGCACACACACACACATACACACACACACACACACCCATGAGGAAGGGTTCTGGTGAGGGCACACACATACAGGTACACATAAATTCATATACACCCAAGGGGAAGGGATTTTGTTAAGGGCACACAAGCACAGTGCTCTTTCCAGTCGGCTGTGTTCTCCAGTCGGACAGGGTAGTGCTGGAGGCTCCAGGACTGGATCCTGGAAGACTGGCTTGTATGAGGGTGGCAGTGTGCCAGGAAGTGAGAGCTGTTCTTGGAGAGGAGCTCGGGGACCTTGGGAGGAGCCCCTGAGGGCACCCATGTGGTCCCCGGTGTCCTGTGGACATGATGTGGACTCTAGGGAGCACTTGACCACATGTCCTTGTCTAGGCACAGAACTGATATTCTGAAATTGTCTCTCTTTCTTCTATGGGAGACAGTGAGGTAATATGTTAGGTAAAGGCTTTGTTTTCTCAACAACCTTATGCTTTCCATATCAGCAGCTGTCATCAGGCTTCTCCTCTCTTGGTGTGTATTTTGTCTTTGGTTTTACTGAGTGACACAGCATCACACGTGGCTCTGTGTGGCCTGGGAAGAGCCGGCTGGGGTCAGGGGCTGCCCTGCCACTGTCCCTGGGCCTCCCGGGTGGGGTGCTCACTCCATATATGCAGTCCTCAGAGTCACTTGTGCTAAGACAACAGAGATGGTGGTGAACAGGGCTTATTCAGGAGAAATCAAATGTAGGCCCTACAGAATGGATCTTCTTCGTGTTTGCCCTTCCTTATTCCAAAAGGGGATGCAGGCTGGGACCTGGCCTTGGTGCGAGGCTCTGCCTCACCTCTCATGCTGTTGGGGTCACGGAACTGAGTGACACACAGCGGTTTCCACGCTGAGCCCGCACTTGTCCCACAGAAGCAGGTCTGCCTCCGTCTCTGCACCCCAGTCTCTTGCCCCTGCAGACCTTCCGTCCTGGCTCCTCCTGCCACGTCAGGGGCCGGGAGGACGCGTGTGTGCTCAGGGCGCCTCCTTCCTCCTGGTGCCCAGTCCTGTGGCTCTGCTGTTGCCCGCAGTGCCTGCAGTCTGTGTGGCTTTGTCCCTCTTTCCAGCACACAGGGCAGGGCCAGAGGTAGTGGACGTGGCGTTTGCCTCACCTTGCGTGGGCCTTCCCACAGTGGTCACTCCATTTACAAGATGTAGAGTCAGGTGCTCACAGCTGGGGCCATTGTTGGGTCTGTTTTCCAGGTTACCTGTCCTGCTGCCGTTTTCTGGATGACAATCAGATCGTTACCAGCTCTGGAGACACCACCTGGTGAGTCCTAGTGCGCTGAACCTGTCTCACACTGTTCTCCCCGCCGCGCAGCTGAGCCACAGGAAAGCCCTCAGCTAGGCCACTGTAACTGGACACGGCTCTGGGGCTTCAGACATGGTGCAGAGAGGTGGGCCAGTTCGTGGTGATCTGTGTAGATGTGAAGTTTCAGTTTTGAACAACTAAGAACTGATTTTGAAACGAGAGCTCTGCGTGGAACACCTGCTTGTCTCTTCCTCACAGTTCACCTTCCTGGGCCACAGTTAATAGCCTTGGGGGGTGTGCTTCAGCCCCCTCAGGTGAGCGCTGCCTCCCTCTGGGCTCTGAGCACAGCTTCAAAGTAGCAGGTGTCCCAGGAGTTTCCTCCACCTTATTGGTGGAAGACACTGAAACTCTGTGAAGTGTTCACTTGTGGCACCAACACACATCCTTTAAAATCATTGAGAAGTTGAGTCATTTCAGGCTCCCACTGTCCCTGTGGGTTTTTCTGGTTCTTTGAGGCAAGATGTGGTGGCTGAGAGCCAGCAGGCCACACGGGAGGGCGGGACCCCTGGCCAGCCCTGCTCGGTAAGGTGTCCTTCGTGTGTACGCTCACCGAAGATCTGCAGTCTGTCTTGACTGCCAGTTTGGGAAGAACCTCTGATTAGAAGGTATTTTTGGAAGCTTTTTCACTTGGGAGGGATGTTTTTTGGACTTGGGGTGGAGGGGTTGTCTTTCTTCTTCCTGCTTGTCCCTCAGGCCCTAGAGAGGGGTCCCCCATGCTTGGATGTGGGGGCTGGGTTGAGCTGGTTTTCTGTGAGGCCGACAGGGAACAAGGAGCATCTGATGGCCTTGCTTCTGTCGGGGAAGCACAGAAACAGTGCATGCGTCCTTGCCACACTGCTGTGTCTCACTTTTCTCTGGCCTAGAGTAGCCTCTCGAGCTGATAGCCATGGGCCCCAACCTTGGCTCTGTCCCATGGAGTGCTCTCCCCATGGAGTGACCCAGCCTCTGGGCTCCGGTGGGCATGGAGCTGTCCAGCAGGGGCACCAACTGGAGGCCTTCTGCTGCCCCTTATGAGCCCCTGCAGGGCTCAGGTGTGCGGCCCAGCCCACAAGTGTCCCCGCTGGACTGGGACTCAGCTCCCTCTTCTGCTGATGTGTGAGCTGGTGTGAGAATCAGAGAAGCCCCAGGTGGACTCACCCATGTCATGTGTGTGCTTGGCTCTGTAACAACCCATTTGAGCAAAGTCACTACAGGATGCGGATCTGTCTTACGTGAAGTGTGGATGTTGGCTGCAGGCCTGGGGGTTTGAGGGAGTTTGTTGCGTGTCTGGTCTTCCAAGCAAGGGGGTGACCCCTGTCGTTGCTCTGTTCTAGTGCCCTGTGGGACATCGAGACTGGCCAGCAGACGACCACATTCACTGGACACACCGGAGACGTCATGAGCCTTTCACTCGCTCCGGACACCAGACTGTTTGTCTCTGGTGCTTGTGACGCTTCAGCCAAACTCTGGGACGTGCGAGAAGGGATGTGCCGGCAAACCTTCACCGGCCATGAGTCCGATATCAATGCCATCTGTGTGAGTTGAGGTCACAGGTGTGGGTCAGGGCCCCTGGCTGGCCGTCAGCAGGTTGGAGTCCTCAGGAGCTGCAGCTGTGTCAGCCAGTTGGAAAATGTTTTCAGGGCTAGGTGTTCACTCTTTTCTATGCAAATACAGTCGAATGGACAAAAACTCCCTGTGGGAGACTTGGCTGTGATTCGCTCTGTCCCAGTGAGGCCCGCATGTGTTCTACTCCCAGGGTGACCGACCAGTGACTGACCATGAGGCTTCCTCCCGTCGAGGGCAAATAGTCCCGTAACTGACCCTGTCAGGCCAGCCTCTGTGGGGCTCTGAGGGCACAGCAGTGGAGGGAGCCTGCCCCCGTCCACGTTGCCCTGACAGGAGGGCCTGGCCATCTGAGGAGCTGGAGGTGGGGAGGGGGAGAAAGTGTCTGCTTGCTGACCCATCCTTCATGTGGTCAGGTGGCCTGACTCCAGCGCCTGTGGGCACCCAGCCGTGGGCGACAGCCACACTCTTGCTGTTCCTTGGGACCATGATGGTGATGGGAAGCCAACTCTTTGCCCAGGTCTGGTCCCTCCTGGTCCCTGCACAGCGTCTGCTGTTGCGGCCAGAGCCTGGTCCTAGCTGGTCTCCAACTCCTATGCCCACAGTACCCTGCGTGGGGCAGTCTGTGTTTCCAGTGTTTGTTTCTGTCCATTTGCAAACTGTCTCGGCTTGCTTGCTCTTTACAGTTCTTCCCGAACGGCAATGCATTTGCCACTGGCTCAGACGATGCCACCTGCCGGCTGTTCGACCTCCGTGCGGACCAGGAGCTCATGACCTACTCCCACGACAACATCATCTGCGGGATCACCTCCGTCTCCTTCTCCAAGAGTGGGCGCCTCCTTCTCGCAGGGTACGACGACTTCAACTGCAACGTCTGGGACGCCCTCAAGGCCGACAGGGCAGGTAGGCAGCTGCCGGGCCTCGCTGGGTCTGCAGAGAGATGGGGCACATGTCAGCTGCGACATGTGGGCTGGCAGAAGGACAGGAGCCAGGCCCCGGCACCAGAAGCTCTTGGCGGTGCCATGTGGCTCATGCAGGCAGGACCAGGCCAGCCACGTCCTCGTAACACCCTCCCATTGTAGAGCTGGGGCACAGGTTCAGCAGGGACCCCTGGAAACACAGGTTGGAGCGCAAAGTGAAGTATGTGGTTGTCAAGTGTACTGAAGGAAGTTGTGCAGATGAGAACTTGCTGTCTCAGTGCTGGAGAGGGAGCATGGCTGTTGGCCTGTGGCCTTCTCTGGGGGCCCCTCTTCTTCTCCTGCTCCCCTGAGTGCCCCCAGGTCTGCAGCCTCTGTCCTGAGATCACGGGGTGCTCTGAGATACAGCTTCAGATTCCTCTGGAAAGACGTGGCTGATGATTGTCCAAGCACTGACCACTGAGTGTCACAGGGCGCCCTGTCTGGGGGGAGGGGGTCGCTGTGCCTGTCCTGAAGGCCCACCCTCTGTGCTGTGCTCTTTGTGTTGGGATCCTTTCCTCACCACCAAGGCCTGGCAGGGACTGGATGTGGGGGTTTCTGGGTGCACTTCAGCAAGTGGCTGGACCCCAGGCTGACCACACTGTCCTCTGCCCCCAGGGGTCTTGGCCGGGCATGACAACCGCGTGAGCTGCCTGGGGGTAACTGATGACGGGATGGCCGTGGCGACGGGATCCTGGGACAGCTTCCTCAAAATCTGGAACTAACCCTGACAGGTAAGAGGCAGCCCACACCCTTCCCTGCTTGCAGCACCACGTTTCTCACAACATGGGGGGAGCTGTGGGTTGGGGCTCCTGGAGTCGTTTGGATGTGGCTGCTCTGGGCTCGCAGGCAGGTGAGCTCTGTGGTTAGCCTGAGTACTTGCTG
>NW_011494861.1:11082827-11083145 GCF_000754665.1 Bison bison bison
CGTTGTGGTTGGCCGGAGTACTTGCTGTGCCCCCATCCTAAGCGGGTACAGCTGCCATGCCACTCTTCATGGTCTCTCAATTCTGTTTAAAACAGCAGGTGGACGCCACAGTGACTGGAAGACCATTCCAGCCTTGGAGCGTTGCAGATAGCATTTCCCATCTACCCCTACTAACGCGGACGCCCTGCACCCCTCAGAACTTCAAAAGGGCAAGACCTTCCCCTCACTTATTGCTGAAACCAAGAGCACAATTCCCACTGAGAGAAGAATCTCTGTGCTGTAACTAAAACGAATCGTGCATTCCTTCCGGGACCATTG
>NW_011494861.1:11083966-11088738 GCF_000754665.1 Bison bison bison
CTTCGCGTCGCCCCTCTGTGCACACGCATCGCATTGGAGGCCGTGCAGTTAGCGGCTCTACACGCTCGCCTGGCGAGATGTCACTGTTTTCTTTCTTTAAAAAAACAAGTCCTGTTCCAAAATCGTTGTTGGATGGGGTGGGGGGTGTACAGGGAACGGAGTCCCTGGCCTCCCTTATGGATTCCTCACGGCCCACCTCTCCCGGGAACCAGCCTTTGTGCTGAGGCAGACCACTTTTCTAACACGCAGATGTCCCTGGTTCCGTGCGCGTCCAGTGTTGGGCAGCGGTGCTGGGACAATGCGGGCCTCCTCCCCGTACCAGCGCCCCCGTAGCGGCAGCAGTGGCTTCTCCACCTGTGTTTGCACCATCCTGTGCGCCCTGTGCCCTGGACCCGCAGAGAGTGGGATGAGCCCCCGCCCCCGTCGGCACCTCTGTAGAGCTCTCTGCACCCTGTCCCTCACCTTTTGTATTTAATTTTAAAGTCAATGTACTGCAAGGAAGCTGGATGCAAGATAGATCCTATATTCAACTGTACTGTTATTTAAGATGTAATAAAGCAGTTTGACATGAGGGATCTTGGCGTGACTGCTCATTTGTGGGGCTGTTTCGGTGTCTGGAGGCAGCTGCCTCCCCTGCTGCACACTCTTCTGTCCATGTCCCTTGTCCCCATCACAGTTCAGTCACTTAGTCGTGTCCAACTCTGCGACCCCATGAACCGCAGCACGCCAGGCCTCCCTGTCCATCACCAACTCCCGGCGTTTACCCATGAAAGGGTGGCTGGTCCTCAGATGGGCCTGCAGAGCAGTGGCATCCTGCCAGCCCTGGCCCTTTGTCCCTGGGCAGCAATCTGTCCTTTCCTCTTCTGAGCCTGAGCCACGCACCCCCCCTTCCCTCCCCAAGATACGAAGGACCTTACTCAATAGACAATACTTCTCTTCAGATCAGACTGTTTTCATATTTGAATGAAAAGAACTGCATTTTACAATAAAGAATGAGCATCAGCCCCCCTCACATGAGAAACGGTGCACTTCAGTGAGGAGAGCCCCTCACTCCACCCCCACCCCCGCCACAGGATCGAGGCCTGCTTCTGCTGCAGGACAGTTTTCTTTCAGCCCTCGGTGTTCCATAAGGTTATGAAGGCTGCCTCAGTATTCCCCTGGGTCAGGTTCATGAATAAGTGAAGACTGGTCTCAGTGGGAAGCGTTCCCGCCTGAATCTCCCATTTCCGAGGATCAGGAAGACACAGGCACCAGGTCCACGCTGCCTCCCCCCTCAGCTTTGCCCCTGGGGAGGGATGGCTGGGACTGGCACCTTCTCAGGGGTTGCTTCTGCAAGGACCATGGGTGCAGTTTCTGGGTGACTGACAGCCTGAACAGTGGGTTCACCTGGTTTCAACCTCCGCCCCCACTTCTCTCTGGAATAAATCTGTTACTTGAATGTTTTAACTGCCAACTGCCTCACAGAATGCCAGAGAGCATCTAAGGTGCTCCCTGGGCTGGCAGTCTGAGGTGGGGGAGAGAGGATCTCCTGGGGTCAGGAAGCCTTTATCCTGGCACAGGGCACACCTGCTGCTGGCCACCTGCAGAGGAAGCAGGTGGGCACAGGAGCCTCTGCAAGGACCAGCTCACCCAGGGATCCTCTGAGCTGGAGCTGGGGCTGGGGATGCTGAGACTGAGTCCTCTGCTGCCTTGAGGCCACTGGCCCACCTTCTCAGGAAAGTGGTCACTGAAAATGGGTGTTGGGGACGCTGAGGGCAGGCAGCCAGCCAGAGGTGTGAAGTGACACCACTGGCACTGTGCTGCCCGGCGTGATCCTCGGACTTGACGCTGGAAGCCCAAGACCCTTGGCACAAGCACGCGGCTCCCAGGGCCTGGATGCACCTGGGACGTGACATCCCCCTGTCCCACCTCCCCTCCAGGGCACCTACTCTTCTCCTTTCTTCCTCCAGCCTCATCCCACAGCCTCCGTCCCTAGCGTCCAAAGTAGCCGCTGGCTCTGGTGGGCATTCCTCTATCAGGTGTGATGTCCATACTCTGCCCTGGACCCTTGGTTGCTGGACACAAAGTCCTTGCAGGGAGCCTGGAATCACCTGGGCCCCTACCTCGGTTCTCAAATGCACACGTGGTGTTCCCCCCACCCAGAACCAGCACCCACACAATTCCTGACCCTCCATGGGGAGCACATAGGGAGGTCCTCAGAGCCCCTGTGCCCACCCCCTGGGCCCCTCCTGACGTGTGAGAGCAGGAAAAGGCTGCCCTGCCCCACCACTCTTGCTCCAACTCCCCCACATCTCCACTATTCCCCACTCCTGGAGTCCAGCCAAATGAAAGGGGCAGAAAATCCTCTTTCACATCCTTCCGGTGTGACCTGGGGCCAGTTACTTGGCCTCTCTGTGCCTGGGATTCCCTGCAAGAAAACTGCAACAACAAATGGCACCTGTTCTGTGAGGCCTTGTGAGAACTTGGTGAGTCCCACGTGTGTGAGGTGCTGGAGTGGGGGCTGCACTATCAGAGAACCCTCCACCCCCACCGCAGGCCCATGCTTTATGCTCCCTCGGCCCAGGTTCCCTCTGCTGGTGCTCTTCTGGGCTCTTGGCAGGGCATGCCCATGCAAATACATGCACGCCCCTGCGCCTGAAGGTTTGGTTTCCTGCAGTATTGTGTTCCAAGTGGGCAGTTCCGGACACTGGTCCCAGGGGAGGACTGGGAAGGGTAGGACAGGAGGGGTCAGCAACCAGGGCCTGTTGGCTGGAGGCCAGCACTGGGGGACACCCCCTGTCCACAGGGAGACTCCATGTCTCTCAGCCACTTCCCTTTTCAGGTGTTGGGCAGCCTCCCACCACCCTGTCCCCCGCAGCCAGGCACAGCTGAGGCCTACATCCCCAAGAGCTTGGAGCAGAACCCCAAACAGAAGTGCCATCTCCAGACCCTGCCCCCAAATCCAAAGGTGCCTGAGTGAGTCCAGCTCTGGGCAGGCAGCCCTGTCTGCTCCCTCTACAGCCCCACTTCCTCCATTTCCATCCCCCACTCTTGCTGTCCCC
Source organism: Bison bison bison (assembly GCF_000754665.1). Classification (NCBI taxonomy): domain Eukaryota; kingdom Metazoa; phylum Chordata; class Mammalia; order Artiodactyla; family Bovidae; genus Bison; species Bison bison. The sequence continues at coordinate 11,087,008 of NW_011494861.1, forward strand.
CATCTTTCCACCCTCAGAAGAGGAGGGGTCCAGGTTTGGGGTATCTAAAGCTTAAATGGTAGGGGAGCCATGTTTACAAAAAAGAACACAAACATTAGAGTCCAGCAGTTTGGCACTGCAAAAGGTCATGCCTATGGCCTTTCCTGAACCCTCAGCTCCTCTGAGGCACACCGGCGTCCCTGCCCAGCCCACATGGGCCTGACTGGCGTCCACCCCCCATCCCTACACCTGCCTGGATTCCTACTGCTGACCCTTCCCTCTGCCCCCTGGCCCAGCTCATTCCAGCTCAGCCCTGCTCTCAGCCCAAGCAAGATCTCCTCCAGGAAACTTCCAGAGGCCTAAAGGGCCCCTCCCTGCACTGTCCTGGACCGCGGGTGTAAGCCGGAGGCTATGAGGCCCCGGGGAAGGCTCAGGGCCTGATGGGAGAAATTGCACAACAGGTTCAGCTGAGGAAAGCCACGCCCCATCTTCTCATCTCTGAAATGCAGAAGCACTCCTGCCCGAGGTCTGCCTGAGGTCCTGGGTGGAAGGACTCCCATGGTCACAAACACACACCACACAAGTTCCCTTTAGGAAGGGTGCCTGCTGGGTGACCTTGGCTTGTTACCTGGCCAGAGCTGCCTTCTCTGCACACTCTGCCTGCTCTAGAATGTTCTTGGGGGGCCTAGCCAAGCATTCATATTATTGTGCTAATAATATCCAAAAAATGCAACTCAAAAGGCTTTTCTTTTCTGTGGGTGTGGCTGGGGGGGGCACTTTGAGGAAGTGGTTGGGTTTTCAAAATAACCAGATATGAGGAAGTTTGGAGCTTGAGAAATCCCCCCAAATTCCCGCCATCCTTGCCCCGCTTGTCATTCACCCTTGATGATCCCATGGTCCCATGGTCATGTAAGAGGTGTCCTTTGCTGTGCCCAGGTGTGTTCAAGGTGTCTAAATACAGGGCCAGGAGTTCCCAGCCAGAGAAGATGTCAGCAGTAGGTATGCAGATGCATAAATTTAGAGGCCAGGCTGCTGCAAAGGACCTCGTTGTCTGCACACGGCCTGGGCCAGGTGCTCTGTCCAGGCCTAGGGGAAGAGGGAAAAGGTGGCTCACCCAGCCTCATTTACAGAGGCCCTGCATCATCGCATCCAGGAGCTCGGCACACCACTGGGACACTTGACTCACTGCCCTGGTGGTGGGTAACCTGTCAATTCAGCAAGACTTGGGTGACCCACCATGCCTAGACTTGGAGGTGCAGGAGAGCAGTTCCCTCTTGGCCCCTTCCTCCCTCCTCTCTAGGTCCTCCAGTGAGGAAGCACAGTGTTGGCAGGTCACCCTTGAGGGGCCCCGCTTGAGACCTTGCCTAGAGTCCCTCAGGTCCAGGGGGTGTGCAAGGACCCACCGGGCTGCAAGGGGCGCAGTTCTATTCCAAAGTACTTTCCTTCTAAGCAGTGGTTAAGGAGTCCGGGGCAGGTAGTGTCACCACTCGCTGGGCCGCAGTCAGCCCACCGGGAGGGATGCGGGGCCCGGGTTGGCGAAAGTGCTTAGGACACAGCGAGGTGAGTGGGCACCTAGCGTAGCCCTGAGGCCCCCGCTCTTCCCCAGAGGGCAACCCCAAGCCCGCGCGCACTCGGTGCACACTGCCCCCAACCCAGGCCTCGGTCCCGCCCCCTGTCCGGGTCCAGCGTCAGAGCCACCTCCCCATGTACGAGGGGCGGGACGAGAGTGCGGCGCATGCGTAGGGCGCCGGG
>NW_011494861.1:11089274-11103961 GCF_000754665.1 Bison bison bison
GGCCGGCGGCTGGCCCGCCTGAGCCGGGTCCGAGCCCCCGGTCTCTCTGCCTCTGCGTCCGGCGCGCTCTGGTTTTCGTGGATCCTCCTCACCCGCCCGGGACCGGGCCTGAGCCCAGACGTACGCACTTCCTGCTGGACGGCGCCCTGGGCTTGGCCGTGACCTTTGCCCCGTTGCGGGAACTCGAGGACGAGGACAGGGACCCGCAGGTGCGGTAGGCGGGCTACGGCCCTGGGGCTCGGGTGCCCAGGTGTCCTGGGCCTGCAGTTCAGGTGGGCGTGGGATGGGCCCGAGTCGGCCCCGGGGGTGGACGGGGCACCCCGGGCCGGGCTGGAAGGAAGGCCGGTCGGGAGGGGTCGGTTCTCTGCGGGGGCTGCGGGCCACCCCCCAGGCGCTGACCGACTGGGCACGGGGCCCAGTCCTGCGGGCGGGGCTGCCGGCTTGTCGTTTGCGATGTCTCCCCGACCCGCTGTCGTACAGCCCAGAGTTCAGTGCGTGGGGCCGGGCAAATGCGTGTGTAGACTGTTGGCGAAAAGAGGAACTGGGTGAAGGTGGCCCGGAGGCGGGCTTTTGTGCAGGGAGCTAGGTGTGCAAATACCTGCTTCAGCCCAAGCGCATGCGAGATCTCCCAGGGGAGCCCCTGGAGCCCCCTCGCGTCTCTGATCCTGTTCTTCCGCCCAGCAGGCTCTGCCCCTCTGCGGGCCCAGTTTTGTCAGGTCCTGGCCAGCACTGGGCATCACCTGCCGGCGGGAGAGGGGAGATTTAATAGGTACCTCTTATTGCCTCAGTGTTAAGGAGGGATAAACTTTGCTTTTTCATTCAGTATTTGAGCAGGTGTATGTTGAGAGCTCGCACTAGGCGTCATGTTATGTTTATATTTGTGTGTGTGACTTTTACTTATGGGCATCACAACGTGTCTCCTTTCTTCCTGGGGAAGTTCTTTATCTTGGTTATTATGCTCCAGCACTTTTCTGTTAAAACTTCCCAGTGCGGATGTTTTTTGAAAATGAACGGAAATAATTCTAGACTCCCAGAAAGTTGTGAAAAACAATACAGAGGAACGCCTGCACTTATCCCCACATCCGTGGCACAGTGACGTGAACCCTGGCACCTCCGTCACACCCCTTGCTGGGGTTCACCACTTTCCCGGGGCACAGCTGTGTGGCTGCCACCACAGACTCAGAGCTGGTGTCACCTAGGGAGCCCACCCCAGGCTCCCCACACTCCCTGGCCACCAGTGATCTGTTCTCCATGCGCTTGTGTTTAGTCATGTCAAGAAAGTCATGTAAGGGACTTCCTGGTGGTCCAGTGCTTAGGACTCTGAGCTTCCATTTCATGGGGCCCTGGTGGAGAAGTAAGGTCTCACATGCTGCGTGGTATGCCCCAAAAAAGAAAGAGAATGAAAAGCAAGTTGTGTAAATGGGAGGGTTTATCCTGCAGTCAGCCTGGGGGCTGACTTCCTTGCCCTGCAGTCAGCCTGGGGTCACCCAGCTGGTTTCGGAGTCCATGTCCACTCCCTCTGATGGCCTGGCGCACTCACCAGTGGGGACTCTTGGACTGTCTGTGGTGTTTGGCTGCTGCAAATTAAAAGCTGCTGTGAATGTTGAGGTGCAGGTTTTTCTGTGAGCATCAGTGTTTCTCCGGGGTGAATGCCCAGGTGGACTTGCTAGGCTGTCTGTTTAGTTTTTAGTTTTTATAAGACGGTGTCAGCCCTTTCCAGAGTGTCTGGCCGTGTTCTGGTCCCGGGTGGTGTGTGAGCAGGCGTTGCTCTGCGACCTCTCCAGCGCTGAGTTGTCTGGCTGTTCTGGTCAGTGTGCAGTGGCATCTCATTGTGGTTTCAGTTCCTTCTGGCCCATCGCATGGAGCATCTTTTCACCTGCTTCTTTACCATGGGTGCATCTCATCTGTCCAGTCATCTCTTGTCCACTTTCTAATTGGACTGTCTGTTTTTTACTGTTGAATTTTGATAGTTTTTGCTATTTTATAGGTACAGATCTTCTGTTGGATATCTAGTTTGAAAATATTTTCTGTCTATGGCTTGATTTTGGGGGTGGGGTGTTTCTTAACAGGGTCTTCCACAGAGCAAGTTTCTAAGAAGCCCAGTTTACCAATTTTTTTTATCTTTTATGAAGTGTGCTTTCTATATCGTGTACAAAAAAGATTCTGTCTAACTTTAGGTCCCCAAAACTTTCTCCTGCACTTTATTTATTTGTGTATTTATTCATGGCCATACCATGTGGCTCGCTGGACCTTAGTTCCCTGACCAGAGATCAAGCCTGTGCCCTCAGCAGTGAAAGCTTGCAGCCCTAACCACTGGACCACCAGGGAATCCCCTCTTCTGTATTTTATTATGAAGGCTTTCTAGTTTACGTGGAGTTAATTTTTGTGTCACGTGTGAAGGTTAGGCCGAGGTTTACTTTTTTTGCCTATAGATGTGAATGACTCCAGCATCCTTTGTTGAAAAAATTGTCTTTCCTTCCTTGAACTGCTTATGTACATTTGTCAAAAATTAATCGAGTGTGTTTATGTAATTATGTTTCTGGGCTCTCTCTTCTCCATTGACTTGTATCTGCCCTCCCCCAAGGCCACAGTCTTGACTATTACAGCTAAAGAGAAGTCTTCAGAGTCACTCATCTCCCTTTATCCTTCTTTAAAAAAAAAAAAAGGATGTTTGCTTTTTACACATACATTTTAGAATAAACTTGGCCGTATCTACCAAGAAATCTTGCTGGGATTTGTGTAGAAATCACACTAACCCTGTAGATCAATGTGGGGAGAACTGACATCTCTGCCGCATTGAGTCTTCTGATCCATGATTAAGGGCGTCTCTCAGTTACATCTTCTTTGATTTCTTTCATCAGGGTGTTTAAAATACAATTCAGCATACAAGTCCTCTGTGTATTTTGTTATATTTCATCCAAGTGTTTTTTCGGTGACTGTAGAGTGTACCGTCTCTAACTTCAGACTACCTTCTTTGCCTGTTGCCGTGACTCAGACATGCAGAACTGTGCTGATTAAGGGTGGTCAGAACAGACATCCTTGCCTGGCTCCCAGTCTTATATTTTCCCCATCAAGTTAATATAGTGGTAGCTTTTTTGTAGGTGCTCCTTACCAAGCTGAAGAAGTTACCCTTGATTCCTAATTGCTGAGAATTTTTACCATCGTTGGGTGTTGAATTTTTTCCACTTTCTTGCCCATCAGTTGGTGTATGTGAGATGGGTTACACTGACTGAGCCAGCCTTGCGTTCCTGAGATACGCCCCACTTGGTGTCGATCGATCCTTTTTAAGCATTCTATGTTGTGTCCGTGTTGAGGATGCATCAAATAACGCATTACGCTGAGAGTCAGTGGATGTAATTCTTAAACTGCAAGTAGAAGCTGACACGGCATCACTGGCATACTTAGCTGCAGAAGAAATGACATCTCAGCACTTGTCCCAGGGTCGGTTGAGCGGCTGTTGGAGAAATTTGGGCCTGGTCAGTGAGCAGCTCAGAAGGTCCTGCACTGCTTGTAGGTGGAGGTCCCTGGTGGGGATGGGGCAGCATTTGAAACATTGTTAACAGACATAAATTCATCTCAGCCATTTAGATGAGAATTATTTTGAAGAATGATTTGATCTTTTGAATGAATATATTGCCCATAATAGCAAACAAAGTATGTAAAAATCCAATGATTATATAATCAGTTATAAGACGAAAATTTCAGCATCGTAGGATTTAATTACTTCCTTGTCTGTATTTTCTCAGGATTATAGTAATCTAACTGGATTATAGTAATCTAACTTGATAGTTGCTTCTGTGTCTTCTTGGGGTGATAGAATTTTCTACACCCTCCTAGGATTACCATATCACGTGCATCTTCGTCCACACCTTCTCAGGATTGTACTACTCTAACTGGATAGTTATTTCTGTGTTTTCTTGGGATGGTAGAGTTTTCCACACAGTCCTAGGATCGCCGCATCACCTGCAGGTTCAGCTGGCTTTAAGGCAGGCTGGTGGCTCAGACGGTAAAGAATCTGCCTGCAGTGCAGAAGACCTGGGTTCGATCCCTGGTTTGGGAAGATCTCCTGGAGAAGGGAACAGCTACCTACTCCAGTATTCTGGCCTGGAGAATTCCATGGAGGAGCCTGGCAGGCTACAGTCCATGGGGTCGCAAAGAGTCAGACACGACTAAGCAACTTAGACTTTTCGCTTTCCTGGCAAGCAGGTTTCAGGTTCTTGCAGCTGATGCAGCACCAGGATAGTGGTCTTCACGTTCTGTTTGGCCAGTTCTGACATCACTGCCTATAATCATTGTCTCTTGATCTTACGTGTTACTGGAGGCTGGGGTGTGTGCCCTGAGAGAACCTTTTTGTCATTCAGGAGGGGCTACATCAAAGGCCTCTTTTCCAGAACATGAGGCGGGAAGGGTCCTCTCTTCTCCCAGGACCCTGGGCCTTTCTGCTGGGTCGCATCGTCTGTATCAGTGAGGTCATGCCAGGGGCCCAGATACAAGCTCTGCCCTCCTCACTGTGTCACCTTGGGCTTTGGTCTCCTGGACACCCCCACGCAGCTCCTTGCGAGGACAAGTCAGACAGTTTGAGTCAAGTGCTTGGACAGGGCCTGGCAGTGTGGGCGCTGGGTCTGCTGCTCGCTGGTCATCCTGACCTGGAGTGAGTGTTCACGCTCCCGCACTATGATCCTGGCCTCTCTGGCTTGCTCTTCCCTGTGGCTGGTTGTCCTAGGCCAGGGTAAGCATCTACACTCCTACACTGTGACAGCTATTCTTTATGTTATTGTTGTTGACTGGCTAAGTCATATCTGACTCTGTGACCCCATAGACTACCGAATGCCAGGTTTTTCTGTCCTCCACTATCTCCCGGAGTTTGCTCAGATTCATGTCCACTGAGTTGGTAATGCTATCTAACCATCTCACCCTCTGCAACCCCCTTTTCCAGGTCTCAGAGTGAAGCCACTACCAGGCCTCTTGTAACAGCTTAAAGCAAGTTTTTTGTTTTTTTTTTTAAACAATATTTCCTCTTAAAGTTGTGAATTCATGGTCCATTACAGCAGTTTGTGGGGTCCTCTTGGGGATTAAGTGATATACATGAGTGGGACAGTCAGGGCAGGGCCAGCAAGAGAAGGCAAGCAATGAGGTTAGTGATTGTGTTTTTATCTTGGGCAGTTTTTACTGAAACGAGGGAAACGTGTACATAGCTTTTGTGTATTAACTGAGCCCAAACCTGCCTTCTTGTATTTCTTGCGACTTTGTCCTGTGTCCTTTCAGGCATCGTGACCTTTCTGTGTGGCCAGACTCGTGAACTCACTCTGCCCCCTTCCCATCCGACCCCACAGCTGGTGGTCTTGTCCTCATCTCCCAGCACTTGAGGCCGCCGCAGGCTCTCCGTCCCAGCACCCTAGCACTCTTGTGTCCTCCACTAAGTGTTCCAGGATTCCCCCAGACTCTTATCCAGACCCCTCCATTTGGTGTGCCCCGGGTTCAGTCCTGAGAGCCTGTCTGGTTCTATGGTTGTCAGCGTTACCGTGTGCTGACAGAGCCCAGCCCCGCATGTCCCCGAGCTCTAGGCTTGAACTGTTAGCTGCCAGCACGTCATCTCCCCTTGGCCAGTAGTGATCACATGAAGTCAGGCCCGAGAGATGGCAGAGTTTCTGCAGTGTTGCTCTTCGGGCTGTGAGGAAGTCAGACCCCTTTGAAGAGGAACTCGGCAGCAGGTAGTGGTCAGGGTTGCGGAAAAAAGGAACTGGGCACCAGTGGGTAGGAGCGGGAGGTACCTGTTCTCTTGATCAGGTGGCATCTGAGCACAGATCTGAGGGATGGTCATGTCACGGGTGAGGTGTCTCGACAAGTCGTATGGCCATGCTTTCTCTTCTGTTGGGTAAATGTCTGAGTGGAAGGGCTGTAGCAGATGGCGGAACCATGCTTAATTAACATTTTAAGAAACCGCCAAATTGTTTTCCAAACTGGTTGCCCCGTTTTCATTCCACCAGCACTGTCTGAGGGTTCCATTTCCTCCTCAGGCTCTGGGACACTTGGCGTGGTCAGTTTTCTTACATTTTAGCCATTCTCCGTAGGTGTGAGATGATGTCTCCTGGTTTTAATTTGCATTTCTCCAGTGACTAAGGATGTTGAGCATCTTTTCATGTGCTTTTCAAGATGCAATCAATGTATCTTGGGGAAGTTGCCCAAAGTTGGTATCTTTGGCCTGTTTTTTAATTGAGTTATTTTCTTACTAAGCTTTAATAATTCTTTATATATTTTGGAAGCAAGTTCTGTGTCATATATACATTTAGCAAATATTTTTTGGTCGATCTCATATTTTCATTAAGATTTTTGTCAGTTCATATTTTCATTTTCTTAATAGTGTCTTATGAAGGGTACAAGATTTGAGTTTTAGTGAAATTCAGTTTGTCAGGTTTAAACTTTGTACTTTTTGTATCCTGTTTAAGAAATCTTTGCCAAATTCATAGCCATGAAGATTTTGTCTAGTGCTTTTTTTTGAAAGTTTTATAGCTTTTATTCTTACATTTAAGTGTATGATCCATCATGAGCTGACCTTTGCCAACTTGTGAGGAGAACTGAACTTCATAGTGTTGGGTGTGGCTGTGGAATTTACCTGGAACGTTCTGGAGGAACGGTCGTCCTCTCCTGTTGACTCCCCTCGGCACCTCTGTTGAGAAGCCCTGACTGTCGTCTGCGTCCTCTGTCTACGTGTACATCTCTGTGTCAGTACCACACAGTCTGGTTGCGGCAGCTTTATAGCAGGTCATCAGATCCCGTAGCATGAGTCCTCCAACAGGGCTTTTTTTTTTTTGAGCTATTCTCGGTCCTTTTACGTTTCCAGTTTCCAGCTGAATATTAGAATCAGCTTGTTACTTCTGATAGAAAAGGCTGGGCTTGGGGAGACTTGAGATCTTAACGATATCGTGTTCTCTGGTCTGTGCACATGGTATGTCTCTCCCCTGACTTGTTTCCTTTCAGTTGTGTCCGTGGTGCTTGGAAAGTGAGGTAGAACGTGAAACCTAGTGACTCAGTATTTGTATGTGTGGTGAAGTGACCACCACAGCAAGTCTGTCACCACGTTTAATCACCAGGCTTTTTTCTCATGGGAACTTTGAAGACCTTCCCTCTCAGCACCTTTCAAATAAGCACAACAGTATCACTGACTGGAGTCACCATGATACGTGCTACACTAGGTGACTGACTGACTTTACAGCTGGAAGTAAGGCTCACTCTCCTTTTGCCAACGACATCCCTACATGTCTTATATCTTAGTAGCACTAAGCTTCAGTTTCTTTCTTTTATTTTTCTTCTTTTTTTGGCCGCATCACAAAGCTTGGGGGATCTTAGTTCCCTGACCAGGGATCGAACCTGGGCCCTGGCAGTGAAAACACAGAGCCACCTGGGAATGCCCTGGCTCAGGAGTTTTTAATGACTGCTGGAGCCTTTGGTCTGGGTCCGGTGTGGGAGTTAGTATTTCGCAAGGTCCTGATGTGATTGTAAAGTGCGTGCGGAGGCAGGGGACTCAGGGGCCCTCACCTTTGGCCTCGTTGTAGAGGCCCCAGGCTTCTCTGTGGCCCCTGCGCTGTCCCTTCTGATGTCCGCGCCTGCCTTGTGGTCCTGCCCCATTCCCCTCCCTTGTCCTCAGGGCTTTGTGAGCCATGAGGCAGGCTGAGCTGCTGGGCCTTTCTGAGCGGGAGGATGGGCAGGTCCCATGGCCCCAGCAGCAAGGCCAGGCCTCTCCCGTTAGTCAGTGGTTTCCTAAGAAAATGACCTTTCGGCCCAAATTCTCAGAGTGTAGCTCTTTCCACCGTCATCCAAACTGGCTTCTTCATGTGGTTTTTGCCCAAGCTCTGCTCTGCTCTTTCTACTTGTCGGCGCTCTGGTTTCTGCCGTATTTCTGTCACTTCTTTTAGGCTCGTTTGATTCCTGCTCCGGCTCTCTGACGAGGCCTTGGCTGCTGACCGCTGTTCTCAAGGACCTGGGGGCAGCTGGGTGGGCATGTGGACCCGGCCTGCATTCCCTCTTTGCTGTAACATCATGTGGGTCTGGATGGGCACGTGGATCGGGCTCGCGCTCCCTCTTGGCTGCAGCATCACATGGGTATGGGTGCGGTTATGAGCCCTCAGTGGCTTAGGAGGAAGTTGAGATGTTCCCAGCTGGTCGAGGACTGTTGTTTTGTGTCTGCTTCCATCTTTTCCTGCTTTACTGCGTGTGGTTGGGAGATGAAGCTCCTGTAAATTGAAGTTTTTTTTGAGGACCAAATAAGTCAGTTTGGGCAAGTGTTTCATCGGCACTGGAGGAAAGCGTGGCTTTGTTTGCAGGACGAGGGTGCAGTGTGTGCCCATGGTTGGTCTTCAGTCGTGCTCACCCAGCCTTTTCTGGATGAGAGGTACCGTGTGACCGTTAATTCTCTCATCAAGGTCCCACCATGTGCCTGCGTGCTAGGCTGCTGGTTGGTACCTCACTCTTGGACTCCCAGCCCTCTGGATTCATGGAAAACCACAGGTAGATTCCGGAGTTGTTAAGTGCCTTTGGGATGAAAACAGACTTCCCAGACTGGGTAGGCTAGATTTCAGCCATTTTCCCTGATGAGGGGTGTAGGTGTGTGTGTACATTGCTTTACTTTATTTTATTGAAACAATAATAATATTTATTTTATTAAATCAAGGCATCCTGGGTTTTCGGGCCAAAGTCTTCCACATCCATCAATTGCAGAAATGGAACAAGAAAAAGTCAACGGGAACAAGGAGCCGAGTGCAGAGGCATCTTCGTACCGCTGTTCCGCGTGCCATGGGGATGAGGACTGGGGCCTGGGGCACCCACTCCGGGGCCGCGCCAAGTCCCGCAGCCTGTCGGCCGCGCCTGTCCTGGCCAGCGCCCGAGAGTTCAGGTACTGGCCTCCTGGGCCTGTGGGGGTGCTCAGGAGGCAGGAGGGGGTTGTGCTGGCTGGCATGGCCTCCCAGAGGGCACTCCCAGCCAACCCCCCCGCCCTAATGCCTGTCCTCACTGTGGAGGCTGAGGTGTGGGGGTGCCGCCCAGGGTGGCCCCAGGCCCTGGGCACACAGTGAGGGGTGGGGAAGCTGTGCCGGCCTCGGCCATGTGAACGTCGCTCAAGTCCAGGGCGAAGCTGTCCTAGCCAGCACTGCCATGGGTGCAGGGCCTGAGAAGCTGCCATGTGAATAGCTGTGTCACCCTCCTGTGTCAGAGTCAGTGGGCGGGCGGGTGACCTCGGCTGCTGGCTCTGCGGGGTGGGATGTTCCCACCCTTTCCTTCAGAGAATATTGCTTCAGAGAACGTTGAACTTGGTTCAGTGGCAGCAGGTCAGAGGTGGCTGCTCTCAAAGGTTGACTGTGATGCAGACTTAGAGAAACCTGCTGTGAACAGCCTTTCCCCAGAGGCCAGGCCGTGGCCGGCGGCCGCTCCTGCATGTTCTTGAGCTGGGGAGTTGGGGGAGCCCTTGACCAGACCGACTCTCCCGGGCTTGGCTGCCCTTCACGAGACAATAGGAAATCTGCCTTGCCCGTGTGGGGATTTGGCGTTTGTTGAGCCTTGAGATGGGCAGAGACGAAAGCAAGTTTGCCATCTGTGTTTGGCTGTCTTTGTGCCAGTATTTTTGGTGCAGAAAGGGACCATGAGGGGACCTCCCTGTGGTCCAGTGGGGAGGTGGCATACATCCCTGGTCAGGAAACTAAAATCCCACAAGTCATATGGTGTGGCCAAAAATTAAAAAAAAAATAACCAAAAGGACCACAAAGCCTCTGGAGCTGGCACTCTGCGTGAGGGAGGACACACCTCCACCCTGTCTCCGTGGGGCATCCACATGGCTCCCAAGGACCGGCGCTGGACCTTGAGGGGAGGACAGGGAAAGTCACCAAGCGGTGTCATCCCTGGGACGTGTGCTGGCCACGGTGCCCTGTGATTCAGTTGTGGCTGGAAATGCTGAGCCACTCAAGTGCTGTCTTCTTCGTCGACAGTACAACTTAGCATGGGCGTTTTGTTAGAACCTGGATGGCTGGGGGATGGTATCTGAGGTCTTAATTCCCAAGGACAGGCCCAACAACTGCTCCTCAAGTAGACTTGCCTGGACAAGAATTCAGAGCCGCAGGCCCGAGCCCCATGGTACATCCCCTTTTTCTAGGGTGGGGCCCGGGTGCCTGCCCCAGTTTGGGTCCTTTGTTGTAAGGAGTTTCTGGGAGCCCTCTCTGAGGGCAGTGCCACAGCATGTTGCCCTCAGAGCAGCTCTGGGGATCAGGTGAGTGTTCTGGGACTGTTGCTCGGGTGCTGGCAGATGGTGATGCTCAGGCTGTTGGAGTGAAGATGGCAGAGAGTCTGAGAGTCAGTGCCTCGTCTGCATGCGTGTCTCTCAGCGACTGAGGGCCCGCCCTGCATCCTCTCCCACAGGAGGACCCGCTCCCTGCACGGGCCGTGCCCAGTGACCACGTTTGGACCAAAGGCCTGCGTGCTGCAGAATCCCCAGACCATCATGTGAGTCAACGGGGGGCTCCACGGGGATGGGGAGCTATGGGAGGTTCTGATGCTCCGGGGAGCAGGGCATGGGCCTGGCAGCCACGTGGCAATGTCCCCGACTCCCAAGGATGAGAAGGTGGTGGGGCCTGCTCCTCGGGCCATAGGAGCTTCAACAGGAAAAACTCAAGGAGAAAAAATAGTGTATTGCACGCTGATGCATCTGGTGACTCACATGTGTTTCTCTTCATTACTGTTGAAATGCAGAGATGTCAGCTGGTGTTTTTTGAAAATCTGAGGTGTTTTTTGAAAATCTGAGTTGACTTGTTTGAGTCCCGCCTTGTGGGCATGGCTTTTTTTGTTTTAAGATAAGCCCTGCATTTTAGCAACACCCACCACCTGAGAAACTAGTTAAAAACTAAGCAGTTTGGGTTATTTCGCAGACACGTGGCCTAGGCTGTCTTCTGTACCTGTCCTGCGCCGCCTCCTGGCACTGGACATGCCAGAGAGGGGCTGTCGTCTGCTGGCTCTGTGTGTTCTGTCTCAGGGAGAAGACACGCAAATGGCTCCGGCCACCAGAGCTTGGTGAGGAAGCAGCAGAATTCCAACCAGCTCTGCTGTCAGGCCTGGTGGTGGGCTGCCCGCTGCATAGACCATCTGTGCCCCCTCCTCGAGGGAGCTGTGGAGGCTTAACTTCTATGGGGGGTAGGCCAAGGCCCACACCCAGCACAGCAGCCACACTAGCAGCTGGCCCCCCAAACCCCTCGCCTGGCTGCACCCTGCTGTGTGCCCGCCCTGTGTGACCTTTGCTGGCTGCCCAGACCCCCCCTCCCTGTGTCCCAGCCCTGCACTGCCGCACCCTCCTCGTCATTCACAGCCCAGCCTCAGCGCACCCTGGTGGCCCTTGGCCATCCAACCATAACTGGCCGTTGCCGCCCTGCCCAGCCCACAGCAGCCCAGGTGTGTGTGCTTTGCCCTCACAGCCCTTGGGTGGGGTCTCAGGGCGGCATCTGAGCTGTTCCCCAAGGTCAGGTGGGGTTGTGGGGTGCTCCAGGCAGAGGAGCAGGTGCCCCAGAGTGTCAAGGGCTGAGCAAGCAACTTTCTCTGCCCCCTGGCCCTGGCTCAGCTCAGTCAGATGGGCTGAGCACCCTGGTAGGGTGGGATCCCTTACCCGTGTGGTCCCTGCCTCTCCTACAGCCTGGCCAGGGGCAGGGGTTGTGTGCTAACCTGACTTCTCCCCTGACAGTGTAGAGGAGCTGATTACGAGAGTCTTATCTTCTACTTGGTTGTCTCATATCTCACCAATGAGTGCGTGTTTTCTGTTATGTTGAAACGTGTGGAATTACTAGTATCTGACGCCTTCAGCTTTTGAAACTGTGGCTCGCTGGGTGTCTGGCTAAGCTGTCCGGCACCCAGAGCCTCCTTGGGAGGGGTCAGTATCCCTCTTTGCAATGACCCAACAGGAAGTTGAGTGACCAGTTGGCGCCCAAGACCGAGCTGATGGCACTACAGTGGCTCTGGCTGGGCATGGCTGACTCACAGATCTGGAGGGGCTGTGAGCCTCACCTGCCTGGTCAGTGGGGAGGGGGCTTCAATGTCTACCTCACCAACCAGGCAGACTTCCATCTGCCCTCCTTCTAGGCCCAGGGCCAGGTGGAGTGACGAGAGGCCTGCAAGTGCCCGCCCTCCACGTGTAAGCCCCTCCCATGGGCCAAGCCAGTTCCGCAGCCCAGTACTGTTGTCTGCAGCTGGACAGGGCCCGTCCTGACTGCCCTGGGCGGCAGAGCTCAGCGGCCAGCTGGTGAGGAGCAGTTGTCTGAGGTCTGGCCGCTTTGCTGTTAGAGGCGATTGGACAAGAGGATGGTGTGAGCAGTAAGATCAAATACAGCTTGTTTGCTTTGAGTTTTCATTTTAGGAAGCTCTGCACTTGTTTTATGCAGCTTTTAGCAAGTCACTTTACTTTATGTTTTGCTTTCAGTTTTGAGGAGACAGTGGGGTTATGGTGCCAGTGCACACTTGGGGAGTCTTGAGGGGGCTGGGGTGCATCGCACTTTCGCCGTTAGTGAAGCACAACCGAGATGCTGGGCACCCAGCACCACCCTCCGCCAAGCTGCGCGTGTGACCCAGCCTGGCAGAGATGCTGGCAGAGGGCCATGAGTGATCCCCTCCTTTGCAGAAACGCCTGGAGAGGGTGAGTGATGGTCAGTCAGTGACAGCCTGCAGCCAGGGACCCACCACCTGTTTAGTGGTTGGCATCATGGTGTGGGAAGTTGCTGGTGGGGCTGACAGGTTCTCAGGGAGGCACCGGCCATGGGGCATGATCTGGAGCAAGTGTCTTGGTTGGGGAACTTGCGTCAGAAAGGCCGTTTCCATGGCCTGCAGTCCTCAGGGCTGTTTTCCAACAGGCGGAGGTGCTGCCTGGGGGCCCGCCCCCACGTGAGGGCTCGGCCTTGGACACCCCTGCCCCTGGGGGAGGACCTGCTGCCCACAGACCATACCAGGCCCTGCACCCGGTGACCGAGGCTGGGTGCCAAGGGACTCTTGGAGCTGTCGTTGGCAGGCAGGCCCAGCTGACTTTTGTTTTTTTTTTTTAATTTTTTGAGAAGTTTTGGGTTCACAGCAAAAGTGAGAAGAAGGCGCAGAGCTCCCTGTTGCACTCCTCCTAGCCTCCCCGCTGTCATCATCCCCGAAGCCAGTGCATGTGTGACAAACAATGAAGTTACACTGACGCATCGTCGTCACCAGAGTCCTCTGCATATCAGGGTCCTGGACACGTGTGGTGACATGTCCTCGCGATTGAAATCACACAGCACAGTCTCACTGCTCCAGATCCCGCCACTGGCTTTAAAAGAGGCTTTTACTGTGGAGGCGAGGGTCCACTGAGTTGGTCACATAGCCGTGTGGACCTGGGTCAGCGGCAGCCCAAGTCTCCATTGGCTGGTCTGGGTGCACGTGGGACGTCCTCTGAGCAGGTCCCCGGGCCGGCCTCGTCCCGAAGGGGCCTCAGGCAGGGGCACAGCCGGGCATGGGGAGGGTCTCCATACTGTGCAGGTGCCAGCAGGTCAGCCTGGGGCCCACGTGAGTGCTCCTCTCCCCTCAAAGGCACATCCAAGACCCTGCCAGCCAGCGGTTGACGTGGAACAAGTCCCCGAAGAGTGTCCTCGTCATCAAGAAGATCCGGGACGCCAGCCTGCTGCAGCCCTTCAAGGAGCTCTGCGCGTACCTGATGGAGGTGAGTGGGGACGGGCTCCAGGCTCTCTTCCCATCTGCTCAAGTCAGGAGGCTTCGTAAGCCAGACACAGGAGCTCAGAAGTGTGTACTGTGAGCACAACAAAGGCACTTTGCATCTGAGAGACAGAGGAATCGTGCCCCTCTCCCCTGACCCCATCAGAAAAGCCTGAGACGCAGAAGGAGGCTTCTAGAAGACCAGCGCCCTGACCTGTCTTCCTGGTGGGGCTGACGCCACCATGTTCTTCCAGGAGAACAACATGATCGTGTATGTGGAGAAGAAGGTTCTGGAAGACCCCGCCCTCTTGAGCGATGATCACTTTGGGCCAGTGAAGAGGAAGTTCTGCACCTTCAGAGAAGGCAAGTTGTCCCTGGGTGGCAAGGTGCTGCCCCCAACCCGGCGGGACCTCTGGTACCCCTGCCTTGCCCCGTGCCCAGCAGTTGGGGTGCTTGACGTCTCCTGTGTCTTCCAGATTACGATGACATCTCCAATCAGATCGACCTCATCATCTGCCTGGGGGGTGACGGGACCCTTCTATACGCTTCCTCCCTCTTCCAGGTGAGGCCCTAGTTGCCTGAGGCCGTAGGGCTGCAGGTGATAGGACACGGAACTGGGACTGCTGTGGGTGCTGGAAGCTGTGCCAGGCCAGCTGATGGCGCATGAGGGCCCAGGGGTTGGGCTGGGAGGAGGGTGACCCCTGGGAGAGCTGGCATGTGGGCTGAGTGAGGGGGCCAAGAGTCAGGGGCAGGTGAGAGCAGTAGCCCCAGGCTGACTGGGAGGTATGGTGGGGGAGGGACTGTGGAGGCTGCAGAAGGCAGGGATCTGCGGGGGAGGGACCTTGCCAGGGTATGTTAGGAGGTCGGGCAGGCCCCTAGAGCAACACCTGGGAGTGAGAGGGAGCCAGTTGGGCAGGAGGGTGGAGTCCAGCAGGGCCTGGGGCAGTAGCGGTTGGCAGAGGCCGAGGTTGAGGGTCCTGGGATGTCCCACATGCTCA
>NW_011494861.1:11104061-11105654 GCF_000754665.1 Bison bison bison
ATGCTCAGAGCTCTCATTCTCCCTTGGGAGCCTTCTCGGCGGAAGTGGCTGCAGAGCCACGTGGTGGGACCTGAGTCCCACCCTAGGCTTCCTGCCCCGGCTGCCTGTGCTCTTGCCTGGCATCTCTGTGGGGGCTCACTGCCCTCCCAAGCCTGCTGGGCATGGCCTCTGTGTGTCAGAGCCCCCATGTCCTGCCCTGCCACGCCTTCCTCTGTCCTGTCCTCTGTGGCCAGCAGTTGGTCCCCCTGCCCCGTTTCTCGTCAGCTCTCCAGCTGTTCTCCTGGCTCCCAGGCTTCTGGCTGACCCTGTGCCCTGTGTGTCAGCACCGCCCCCCTGCCCCCACCCGCCAGCCCTCCCAGGGACCATCCAGGCGCAGGTCCATCTGGGCTAGTGCTCGCGTGCCTTCCACGTGGACTGGCCAACGAGTGACCTGTCTCATTGGCTCGCAGGGTAGCGTGCCTCCAGTCATGGCATTCCATCTGGGCTCCCTGGGCTTCCTGACCCCCTTCAACTTCGAGAACTTTCAGTCGCAAGTTACTCAGGTGATACAGGGTGAGTTGGAATGTTCCTGAGCCTGAGAGCAGTTCCCATGTGGGATAGTCATCCTGCTTGGTTTGGGAGGTTTTTAATGATGCTGAGAACAGCACTGAGTGTTGGGGCTCAGAGGACTCTGATTCTGAAGGTCGGACACCTTGTCCTCAGAGAGGAGCTGAAGCCACCACAGTTCAGCTGCCATCTGTGTCACGCAGTAATGGATTGATTTCCACAGGAGCCCAGGGTGTCGCCCTCCATTTGTGTGAAGATGGGAGGGGGTCCCTGGTCAAGGGAGCGGGTACCTCTTCTGTGGCATGACTGCCCCCACCTGCTGACTTCCCTGGGTGTGACCCCTGCTGGCCTCCAGGGAACGCAGCTGTTGTTCTCCGGAGCCGGCTGAAGGTCAGGGTCGTGAAGGAGCCCCGAGGGAAGAAGGTGGCCGTCCCTAATGGCATCAGCGAGAACGGGGTGCTGGCTGCAGGCCTGGACGTGGAGATTGGGAAGCAGGCTGTGCAGTACCAGGTCTGTGGGCCTGCCCCTCCCCCCACCAGGTGCCGGGCCTTGCCCTCGGGCAGGGGGTGCAGGGCAGGGGCTTTGGGCTGGACCTCCTAGGGAGCCTGGGAGCAGCCCACACGCTGCCCTGCCTGCTCAGTGTGCGGTGCCCTCACCCCCAGGTCCTGAACGAGGTGGTGATCGACAGAGGCCCCTCCTCTTACCTGTCCAACGTGGACGTCTACCTGGATGGGCACCTCATCACCACAGTACAGGGCGATGGTAGGTGGGCATCGGACCTGCCCGGGGGTGGGGTGTGGGGGCAGTGCCCTAGCCTTACCTGCAGCCTGTCCCGCAGGCGTGATCGTCTCCACCCCGACGGGCAGCACGGCGTATGCGGCCGCCGCGGGGGCGTCCATGATCCACCCCAACGTGCCCGCCATCATGGTCACACCCATCTGCCCCCACTCGCTGTCCTTTCGGCCCATTGTGGTGCCCGCGGGGGTTGAGCTGAAGGTCAGAGCCCCCACCCTTGTCTGTTGGAGCTCTTTGGGGCTGTCTGCCTGC
>NW_011494861.1:11105754-11108525 GCF_000754665.1 Bison bison bison
TGCCTGCCCTGCTGGGGGCGGGAGGGACTTTGTCCACTCTGGCCTTTCGTCATGTGTCCTGTGCCCCAGAGGGTCTGGTCGGCGGGGCGGGGCTCTCAGCCTGAGTGGGTGGGGACAGTCGGGGTGGGGAGGCCTCAGGCAGTTAACCACTGCTGCCTGGCACGTCCCTGGGGCCATATTCTGGTGTTTGACTGCCCTTCCACATCCACCTCTTCTTTCCCTGGGCCGAGCTCCCTGCTACAGGCCACCCCGGGCCAGCACGTCCTTAGTGTGAACCTTGGCGGGCAGGGCTACGTCTGACGGACACAGCGCCAGGCCTCTGTGCCCTGTGGGCCTCTGTACCCTCTGGTTGGTATCCGCATAGTGCAGTGACTTCACGGCCTGGAGCTGACCTGTTTATGTGGTGGGCAGTGTGTTGCCTATGAGGTTGCTCCTGGCCGTTGCTGTGCCCCAGGGTGGGGTCCGTGGCACTTAGCTGTGCTCAGAATGCATCTGCGAGTCCTCTGAGCCCCCTACATGTGTGCTGCTTGACTCTTCAGATCATGCTGTCACCAGAGGCAAGGAACACTGCATGGGTGTCTTTCGATGGACGAAAGAGACAGGAGATCCGCCACGGAGACAGGTGTGTGGACTGTGGGGTGCAGTGGCCAGGGCAGGTGGGCCCAGGGGGGCTGTAAGCTGTGGACCTCTGTCTGGGTGATGGCACCCTGCCAGCTGCACCTGCTCCTTATCTTCCCACCGCCTTGCCCTGGGGGTCTCCCCTCACGGACCTGGGTGGAGTGAGGGGGTCCACGGCTCTGTCCTGGGGGGCACAACAGCACCACTGAGCCCCTAGCCTGGCTGTCTTCAGGGCCAGACTGGAAAATGGCCAGGTGCCCGTGACATCAGAGGACATGGGGCCAGGCTGCACGGCAGATGGTACAACCAGAGCTGAGGTGGTCCACCAGCCAGGCTGTCGAGGGTCCTGCTCAGTGGGTGGCAAGGGGGCTCAGTTCCATGAAGGGGCTCAGTTCCAGGAGGGGCTATGTTCATCTCCTTTCTGCTGCAGCATTAGCATCACGACCTCTTGCTACCCTCTTCCCTCCATCTGCGTTCGCGACCCCGTGAGCGACTGGTTCGAGAGCCTGGCGCAGTGTCTGCACTGGAATGTGCGGAAGAAGCAGGCCCACTTCCCTGAGGACGAGGAGGACGCGGACGAGGAGGGTGGGGAGGAGCGGGCGGGGAGCTAGGCCGGTGCCCTGTCTGTGCTCTGTGAACATCACAGGCCCTGCACCACTTGTCTCTGGCCAGAGGAAGGGCCTGCAGTCTGCCTTGTGTCGACCAGATCAGTTGTTTTTAACGTTTTAAATCTGACTTTTCTGCATTTCTAAGCAAGCCAGTGAGCAGGCCACACAAGCTCTGAAGTCAGCCCAGGCACACCCACCAGGCAAGCAGTCAGAGCCCAGTCCAGTTGGGGATTGCTGAGCTGGGTGGTGGGCTCCTTGTGATTCCTTGTCAGCAAACTTCCACAAATCAGTCTGTTGAAATTGAGAGGGGATCAGAATGAACGGGTCTATCCTACAGTCTTGAAAATAAATGTCTCACGGCCAAAAATCTCCCTTCAGTGTCACAACGTCCCTGAAAGCCACTGGGGGGAGTTTGTGCCGAGAGCCGCTCCCCAGCTCGGCGTTCATCCTGAATCTGCCGGGCCTCCTGCCTCGGTCCCCAGGCCTGGTCTCCTCCCTGCTTCCGGTGATGCCGTGGCAGGCAGGGGTTGGACCACACACATTCCTCGGGAAGCAGGGGCATGCCTCCCCACCCTGGAAGGTGTTTTCAATCCTGTGTCTACTTTTTAGAGATTCTTTTAAACTTTTCTGAGAGTGCTTACGTACAGATTTTCTTGTACACACTGTGAGATTTCTGCGGGAGGGCTTGTGCTGTGAAGTGGGACCATTCTGTGCTGCCCAAGTGGCCATCTAGAGAGCTGGGTGGCTCTGCTCAGAGGGTCTGGCACTTGGTGGGCCGGGAAGGCACTGCTGCTGCTCTGGCTTCTCCCAAGGGGCCTGGCTTTGAGGGCACGTCTGTCATTCCAGCCCCTATGCCTCTATTGCTGGCTGACCGGCCGCCTGGGGCTGGGCCTGCATGGAGTCTGGTGAGGGTTGTGGTCAGTGGGCCTCTGGTTACTGGTGCCTAATGGGCGACCTGGTTTTGAGTAACCATATTCTTTCTGAGCTGCATTTTCAACTGTGAAATTGGCCAGAAAGGATGGAGGGCCTGTACGTTCTCGAACTCACTTCTGGAGGGCCAGGGGCCAGGAGGTTGAGCTCTGCCCATCTGGACCAGGGCTGGCCCTGCAGCCTCAGCACCGTGGCCACTGTTCACATGTCTGTTGAGTGCTGTCCACCCACGTGGCTGGCTGGGCAGCTCAGCCAGTGCTGGGATGGAGATGGGCTCCTACCCTCTGCCCACAAGCTCCAGCACAGAGGGTGGCCCACCAGGCCTCCCACAGGCTGAGGGGGCGACACCCCCAGCTTTAGCTCCAGAAGAGTGGTCAGAACGCAGGTCACACATTCAGACAACAGAGCAGGTGCAGACCAAGTCCTGCAGAACGATGGGGAATGACCTAGGAAACTTTGGGTTTTTGAAGTAAATTCTTAATGTTTCATATTGTTAATATCTTGAAATTTGTTAAATGTTGAAAGCCTTATTACTATTTTCAGATTCTTTCAATAAACAGACTTGTTTAAAAATTGGGGTTTAGCAAAAACTTTATTTGGTTCTTTGTAACCAAC
>NW_011494861.1:11108625-11108769 GCF_000754665.1 Bison bison bison
CGGAGGGGTGGGTGGGCCTGGGGAGTCCAGATGCACTGAGGCTACCTCTGGCACACTTGTAGGGTGTGGGGGGGGGTCATACACCAGCAGCACCTCACCTGTCACGTCCTGGGGACAGGCTTCTGGGCCTGTCCTGCAGGAGGA
>NW_011494861.1:11108869-11117546 GCF_000754665.1 Bison bison bison
CCTGCAGGAGGAGCCCAAGCTTTGGGCCATGGGTGCCCCATGGAGGCCAGTGGGCACATGGTCCCCTCTCTGGTTCTGGGCCTCCCCCTCTTGGGCCTGGGCTTAGGCAGGGCCAGGCTTTGCCAGGAGCCTGAGCAGGTACTTTGGACACAGACACAGCCTTGTGGGCTGGAGCCTGGGAGCTGTGACAGGTACTTTATGGGCACTGCTGCGAGGCTAGCATAGGACAGGTGCAGTGGTTGCCCCAGCAGCGGAGCAGCCCAGGGCCTGCTCATTCTGGTCAGAGGCATGTGTGTGCGGTTGCCTCCCTGGTTCCCTTCGCATCCAGGCACACGTGGGAGCATGACCCCATCCTGCCTGGGAGTCTCAATGGCTGTGAGGCCTCTGCTATCTCCTCTGTAGTGGGGCTTGGTGGCCAGCATATCTGCCTGGAAGCCAGTGTGTCCGTGGGCAATGGGGTGGGCATGCTGTCAGAGCCCAAGTTTCTGTGGACTTAGCTGAGCATGCACAGACCCTAGGCTGGGCCCTGCTGCTCCGGGAGCAGAGGATCTACTTGTGGGCAGGAGTCAGCCCACTGGCCGGGGTTTTTGGACTGCAGGTGCAGGCTCTGTTGGCACAGGCACCACCTGCAGGGTCACCATTCTTGTCTAAGGCTGTTGATCTCTCAACCTTGACCTTCCAGGCTTTGTGGAGCACATGGAAGGGGGTGGGGAACTGGAGGCACAGAGGCCGCAGGATAGGAGGGCATTTCTTTGGGCTCAGGCCTTTGGTCCCTCAGAGATCCCAACTGTCAGGGTGGTGGCCTTTCCTGGCCTGTTGGACCTCCTCCCAGGCCTCAGTGCTGGGCACCCATCCAGCCGATGTCCCTTCTCTCTCAGATCAGGCTCCATGTCCAGCAGTTCCTGCCCCGGGGCAGCCTGGGCCAGGGCTGTCCTGCTGAGGTTCCCACACCTGGGAGCCACTGGCTAGAAGGACACTGGAAGTCTGCCAGAGTGCCAACTGGGAGGGGGAGCTGCTGTAGAGATGGAGCCCTGTGGGGGTCGGGGGCCTGTCAGAGGAGCCCAGAGAAGTTGGGAAGGGGGTGTTAGGGACAGGGGTGGGGGTACTTGAGTCACCACATCAGGGAATCGGCCACTGCTGGCACATTTCACCCCAGAAGGGCCAGGCTGGAGCTTGGGCTGTGTCCAAACCAGGAAACACCAGAGTATTTGGTGGAAGAGGTGAGGTCAGGGTGGGCGAGGCCAAGGAGGAAGGAGCCGACAGAGGACACTCAGGGCTGGTCTGGGCACCCTATGGGGAGGGCCTCTCACCCCCAGAAGCTCCAGACAGGCAGCCTTGGGGACATATGCACAGCCTGACCTCAGTTAGACTTCCTGGGAGCTCGGTTAGGCCCCTGGGTCCCCAGGACACTCCTGGACGCTGATCTGAAGCCGCAAGGGGGCCACCTGCAGCCCTGGGGTCCGGTGGGCAACTTTCAGATGTCCCCTCCCACCCCCATGGAGTTCAGAGGCTGAGTCCCAGGGTCAGGCCAAGGTGGGGACTGGGGGGCTCAGCCAGGGCAGCGGTCATGCCACTGGGCGTGTAGAAAGGGTACCCAAAGGGCAGCCAAAGTGGTGCTGCCCCTGTTTCCCCACCTGCCAGTCAGGACGAGCCAGAGGCCCTAGCGGCTGTGGCTACAGCTGCCCCACCTCCACATGCAAGGCACAGTGCCCATACTAGACAGAAACCTGGCTCCCCAGGCGCAACTGGCTGAGGTGATGGCCAGGATGGCAGGTGAGTGGACCCATAGGACCAGGGGCAGCATCCAGAAGGGCTGCTTGGCCATCCCGAGGGAGCGTCCCAGAGCCTAAAAGGAAATACCCAGGAAGGTACCGGAAGCCCCAACTCCCTACAGCCAAGGGACCTGGGGTGGCCAGGGGCCCAGCTCAGGCCCAGGCAGACCCCAGTGGGCTCATCTGATGGTGGGGCTCCCCGTCCAGGCCCTACCCGCTAGCTGGGTCTGAAGGCCCACACGCTTGGCATTGTACTTAAGATCTGTGAAATCCTTTCCCAGGGGACCACGTCCTAGGATACCCCCACCCTCAGACACCTAGAACAGGCTCAGATCCCAATGCCTTGGGTGCCCAAGGGCCACCTGTCCCTGGTCTGAGCCTCTGCCCCCTTCTGCCCTGGCAGCTCTGGTGACCCCTCACTACTGACCACTCCACTTGCCCTCCTCCAGAATGTCTAATTAGGGCAGGCCAGCAGAGGTGCCCAGAAGCACCCCAAGGTGTGGGGAGGCCTAACAAATGTGGATGGTGTGCAACACAGAGACACCTTGAGGCCTAATGTGCAGTGATCAAAAATGGCCCTGGAGGGGCTGTGGTCAGGATGGGAGTCCTGGAAGCTACATCATGTGGGTCAGTGCTGGCAGTGGGTCTGGAGGTTGGAGGTGGGGGGCCCATACCCATTCTCCCACCCATGGATCATGATCCAGTTCTCAGGACCCTGTGGGCTCCTGAGCCCAGGTCCACATCTGCTGCTATCTCATGTTTCCCTGGAAACATGGGCTCCTCTGGGCCCACCTGACTGTAGCCATCACTTCAGACCAAGATACGGATGTAGGTCAAGCCTGTGAGAGGGGGCAGGGGACCAGCTTGGCAGTGGGGAAGGACTGAGAGGGCCCAGCAGACACCAGCATGCCATGCGGGATGCGGGGGAAGGGGCTGTGCCGGATGTTTCAAGGATCGAGGCCAGGGCAGGGGGGTCAGCTGGGCTCCTTCATAAGAACAACTTCCTAACAGGTATTGTATCTAACTTGCAAATAAGCAAACAGGCTGAAACGGCCATATTTGAAGCTGACAAGGGTGTGAAGAATTCTGGTCAGTCTACTGTCTTTTACCCCAAACTCCACTTCTTGAGTAAGTTGAAACTCCAGCAAACATTGGTAAAACCACTCAGATCCTTGCTGTGGCTTCTCTGATACTGGAAGTCACACAAAGACCTTCACAGGCAGCAAAGCCACGTCTCCTGCAAACATTTAGAGAATTATCTGAAAATTAATCAAGGGACACCTCAACTAAAATGGAGTTGGGAGGCGACAAGGTGGAAGTCCTCAGGCATGTACCCCCAGTGTCCACACAGAACCAGAGAGGAGGGGAGTCCCAGCACCTGTGGCCAGAACAGCCATCTCACCGCCACCACCCGGCAGATCTCCCTGCCTGGCAACGGCTCAGCCAATGAGAAGCCACCTTATTTAAACTCCAATGTTTCCTCTAATGGACTTCTTGTTTATAACAACTTCCCTTCCTCCTTTATAAAAGAATGTTCTCTCTGCTTTACCAGACTTGCATGTAGTTATCACAGTTGCATGTCCTGAGTTATAATTCTTTGCTGCTGCCAAACAAACCTGAAAGAAAGTGGAAGTCGCTCAGTTGTGTCCGACTCTTTGCAACCCCATGGACTATACAGTCCATGGAATTCTCCAGGCCAGAATACTGGAGTGGGTAGCCTTTCCCTTCTCCAGGGGATCTTCCCAACCCAGGGTTTGAACCTAGGTCTCCCACTTTGCAGGTGGATCCTTTAACAGCTGAGCCACAAGGGAAACAAACGTGACTTTCTGTTAAAATAACTGGCTGTTTTTTTGCTTTATTTTAGGTGAACAATCATTAACAGGACAAAGAAAAGGGGGCAGGATACAAACTCTGGAAGTGTGACCATGGAGCAAAGACTCCAGCAATGGTCGAAGGCCTGGGTAACACTGTCCTCTGTGCTGGAGTGGCCAGCCCAAGAGGGGAAGGTGACTTGGCACTCCAACATCATTTCAGAATTGTTAAAATGAACTGTCTCAGATAAAATGTAAGAAAGACTCGGCTATAAAGTTTTTGCTACTTTTCATACAATTGCTTTTGAAATTATTTGACTACAAGTAACTCACTGACCAGCAACAACCAGTGCTGCTGGGCAGTCATCAAGCATCTCAGAGTTGTGTGCAAAGTAGGAAAATCTACCCTATAAACTTTGTTCAGTGTCCTGAATACTCACTTTTAGGGATGATGAAGGTGTCATATTCTGCTCCGAGATACAGATGTTAAGAGAACTTCACTTTTGCTTCTTTTTTGCATTTTAGGCCCAGGCCCCTGACCAACCCCTGGGGTGTCCAGGCCTTTCCTCCAGTCATACCTTCTGGAGGATCCCAAGGAAAACCCTTCCCCTGCACCTCGTGGCCCAAACCCTGCCTGTAGACGCCAGAGGTAGGCAGATACCACCATCCATTAACTGACCCTCTGGCCAAGATCTAAAGGAGAAACTATTAATTTTAAAACAATATGAAGCTAAATATATGAAAGTCTGACAAGAAGAATAGGCCTTGGACTTCCCTAGTGGTACAGCGGATAATAATCCACCTGCCAATGCTGGGGCACGTGTTTGATCCCCGGTCCGGACAGATTCTGCATGCCACAGAGCAACTAAAAACCGTGCACCCAACTACTGGAGCCCATGCTCCTGGCCCATGCGTGCTCCACAACAAGAAAAGCCACCACCATGAGAAGCCCACGCATTGCAACAGAGTAGCCCCTGCTCGCCACAACTACAGAAAGCCCCCGGACAGCAACACGTACCCAGGGCAACCGATATAAATACTTTTTTTTAAGTAGGCCTTAAGAAGAGCCCATTAGAAACTTCTCTGGCGGCTGACCAAGACACCAAACTTCCAACGCTGACGGCATGGGTTCAAAAACTAGGTCCCACATGCGGAAACTAACACCCAGGACAGACAAATAAAAATAAATATTAAAATGAAGAGGAAGAAGAGCCCATTAGCAGTAACCTCGCTCCTAAAAATTACCTTTAAAAGTAAGTGGAGAGAATTCCTTGGCAGTCCAGTGGCTAGGACTCCTAGCTTTCACTGCAAGAGCCTGGGTTCAATCCCTGTTCGGGAACTAAGATCCCACAAGCAGTGTGGCACGACTAAAAATAAATTATTTTTTTTTTTTGCTAAAAATTAATAATGTAAGCCAGGAGGAAAACCGGGCCAGGAAGATGCTGCGCATGGTGCCAGGGATGGGTGGGGGTAGGGGCGCGTGCGCAGGCAAGACAGTCCCACTGAAGCCCCTCAGAGACTTGGGCCAAGGCCACGCCCCCTGGTGGAACTCCCCAAACTCAGCCAACCAGCGTCCTCGTGAGGGGCGTGGCCTTGGATTCTAGCTGCCCCTAGAGCACCTCCGTTGCTGGCTTCCTCAGCTAGGACAGTCCCTTTGTCTTTCCTCTTCTAAGGGAGGCTCCTTGAGGCTGAAATTTCTGTCTCTTGAAACCAAAACTCAGAGCCAGCTTATAGGTCGGCTCCTCCACGAACTTGCCGCTCCCTGGGTCGCGGTGGTACGGCCTGGAAGTTATCAAGGGGAGGGCGGTTCCCAGAAGCATCACCCCTGACTGGGCTGAATTGGTACGGCCCGGAGGATACCAAGGGGACGACCGTGAGAGGGTGCCGTTATCCAGAAGCACCTGCCCCGCTGGCCGAGATGGTACGGCCCGGGACGTGCCAAAAGAACAACCGCGAGGGGGAGCCATCACCCAGCAGCACCACACCAGCCTGGGCCGAGGTGCTACAACGCAGAGGGGACCAAGGCCGCGGGGGCCGCCATCGCCCAGCTGCACCACCCTCGCCTGGGCCACGTATTACGGCCCGGAGAGTACCAAGGCCGCGCGCCGCCATCGCCCAGCAGCACCACCTCCACCTGGGCTGATGAGGTACGGCCCGAAGGGTGCCAAGGGGATGACCACGGGGGTCGCCATTGCTCAACAGCACTATCCCCACGTGGGCTGATGTGGTACGGCCCAGGGGAGTCCCTAGGGGACGACCACGGCGGGAATCGCCCAGCAGAGCGTCCCCGCTCCCAGCACCCAAGCGGCAGCTGAGAAGCCCAGACCCTCAGGACACTGCGGAACAACTCCCGGGGGATGGGTCACGCGGGATGGCTAGGAGCCGCGGCGGACTTCAGACGCGTCACTTCCGGCGCGTGGCTTCCGGGCCAGTAGCGGCTTCTCTCCGCCTTCGGCCCCGCCCCGTCGCCCGCCGGGACCTGCGGGTTTTCTCCGGGTCCGCCCACCCAGCCCGACCCGCAGCCTTCGGCTCCTTGAGCCGGGGTCACCGGGATGAGGGCGGGTCGCTGTGTGGAGTAGGGGGCGACGAGGCCCTAGATGACCGCTCCGTCCGTTCCGGCGCGCCGGGTCCCCGCCCGGCTGCGGGGCCGGGCCCACGTCCCTGAGGCTGCGGGACCCGCTCGGCATCTACCCGGGGGCTCCTTGGTGGGTGAAGGGCTGAATAAAGTTGGCGGGGCGGGTCACCTCCGGGGGTCGCCCTTTGAGTCCGTGCCGACCCCCCGCTTCCCCTGGCAACTCGGCCAACCCCGGGCATTGGCACGCGCGCCTGGGCGTCTGAGGCCGCCCGGGGGTGGGAGGGAACCGTCCCTAGAGCTTTCACGCCGGCTCCGCTCCTGCAGCGTCCACCACGTGGGCCCCAGCCACGCCTTACAGGCGTCCAGGTGGACCTTAGGCCTCCGAGGCCGGCGCCACGTTCCCGCTCCAAATCTGCCCGCGGCGGGCGGGGCACAGATGGGGCGGGAGCTGGGAGTCCTCGGGGCCCGCAGCGCCTGGATACCTGGGGGTACTGTCAGAGGCGGAGGTGGGGACACAGGGTCGGGGCCCTTGTGTTTTAACACCCACCCCCCCACCGATGCGCCCCGAGGTGGGCACGGCCCTGAAGCAGCAGGTGCAGCCGCTCCTGAAAGAACCGGGTGGTGCTGTGTCCACTTCAGGCACAGTCGCCGGCAGCAAATTCGTTGCAGTTGGTGTCTTCGCAGGATTAAAAAAAAACTGGAAATTATATAATGACTGACGTCCTGCCAGGCGCCGGTCCTAGCGAACGGTTATTTTGTAAATTGGGTTGGGAAACTCCCAGTCAGGCCCAGAGCTAAGACTTCATTGTAGTTCTCAGCCTACTTTCTGTATGGGGTTTATAGGGCTTGCAGTGCCGCCCCCTCCTCCCTCAGCGCTCACGCTCTGAAGCCTTGAAAAACCTTGCTCACCCGCCGCTGCCGTTTAAAAAAAAAAAAAAACTATTTAGAAGCAGACTTTGTTTAATGGCTTAAAGTTCTTTGTTTTTCAGTAGAGTGCAATGTTCTTTACCCAAAATCCTTTAACTTGCAAGTAACATTTTAAAGCAGAATGAAATAATACTAAACTGCCTGAAAAGGAACATTAAGAGAGGGAACAGGAAAAGTTTTTACATTAAAGAAATTATTTTTGTCTTAAAATTGAAGTATAGTTGATTTACAGTGTTCGTTGCTGGTGTATGGTAAAGTGATTCAGTTGTACATACATAACATTCTTTGTCATTCTTTTCCATTCCATCATAGGTTATAATAAGATACTGGCTATGGTTCCCTGTTTTATATATAGTAGATCTTGTTAAAAAATCAATTTTCAATGCAAATAAATTAGAAATTGGAGAGAATGCAAAAAAAAAACCTGAAGGATCTGAGATTCTGCCTCTGAGAGTTGACCACAGTTGTTACCTTGGCCTGTGTTCTTCTGAACCGTTGGTACTTTTTAAACCTGAACACAATGTACAGAGAGCCTGTAACTCTGACTCTGCTCTCATTTTCTCTATGACAAATATATTTTTGTCACAACTGGTAGGGCTACAGCGTCCCATTATGTGACAGAGTTGGTTACAGTTTTTTTAATCTGCCACTTAGCCAGTGTCAGCTTCTCAGTCTTAAAAACAAAGCTTTTGAACATCTTTGTATGTACAAGCCTGGGCCTTTCTTGGATTATTTCTTTAGGATAAAGCCCTAGAGGTGGAATTTCTGAATTAAGAGTATGAAATTTGTAGACTTTCACTGTATTTTATCTAAACTGCCCTGTTGACAATGTGAACCGACCTAGATTTCCTCACCAGGTGTTTGAGAGCATCCTGAGTTGCTTGTTGTAGAACAGAAGACTCTTGACCTCTGACTATGGGCCTCAGAATTCAGGGTTCTGCAAAACTGGATGGGAAAGTTGACAACTTCCTGTCAGTAACTTCCACCCCGAGCTTCCCTTCAGTGGTTAATGTGCCCCAGTGGTCCTGGCCGCCCACGTTTCAGAACCAGGCAGCCTCCCCAGGGTCTAGAGCCCCTGTTGCAGGGTTGGTGGAGGCTGGGAGGGTCTCAGTGCCTGCATGTGATGAAAGCATCATGTGTGTACTTTTTGCAACGTGATGCTGGTTTCCTTTCAGTGCCCCGTCTGGACCTTGTCCTGCGGAGGCTTTGGACAGGAGCACAGTGGAGTCAACCCTCACCTCATAGGCTGCTGGCTCTGAGCTGAGCGGAAGAGGCTACATTACAGTTCTTGTCATTTGTGCTATAAGCCCAGAGGGCAGTAATTCAGACCTGTGTCACCAGGGGCCTGGAGGTGGGGGACCCCACAAGCCCTGCGCTCAGCCTGGTCCACCCCATCTCCAGGCCACCCTGGGTGAGGTCAGTTTTCATCGTTACCAGGTTGGGCTGCTGACCTTTGGCTTTTCACAGGATAAAAACTGCCTCTCGTGAAGGTGCCTTGAGTCACAGAGACTGAGAAAGAAGACGGCGGTCAGAGCCAGGGAGGGCAGCTGGGGTCCCAGTGGGCCTGGCTGAGCTGGACCTGCTGGGTTCTA
>NW_011494861.1:11117646-11118162 GCF_000754665.1 Bison bison bison
CGCTGCCCCCGGCCTCCATGCGCAATGCCAGCACAGCCACTGAGGGGCTTCACTGCACCTGGGAGCAGGCCTTCTGCACAGGACTGCCGCTCTGGCCAGTGACCAGCGGTAAGTGCTACGTGCCCGCCTGCTATCTGACCAAGAGGACCTGGCTGACCGTCAGCTGTGGGTGCCACCAGGCGTTTCTCACTCCTCGCGGTGGATAGTTGCCACTCCTGGTGGTGGTGACCAGCAGTCTCTCCCTGGGCACTCCTGCTGGACATCTCTGGGGGACCCTCAAGGATGGAGGTTCTGGTTTGTAGGATGTGCAGGTATGTCCCTCTCAGCGTGGTGCCCAGTCCTCTCCCAGTTCTGGTACCAGCCCCTCACTGTAGCTGTGTTCAGGCCTCTGGATCCGCACCTCACAGCAGCTCTGGGTGTTGTCAGACCTGATGGCTTTTGGCAGTAGGGGTGGCTGGTGTGTCTATCTCCCTGACCATGGATGAGGTCAGCACCTTTGGTCAGCGACCTCCAAGG
>NW_011494861.1:11118262-11135303 GCF_000754665.1 Bison bison bison
ACCTCCAAGGTAACACCTGTGACCCTGCCTCCTGGTGTTCTCACCTTCTATAGCCCCCTTCCTTGAGGGTGGGCTTTTCATGAGCGCTGTCCAGCAAATGCTAAGGGGCCAAGGTTCCAAGAAGACTTGGCCTCCGTGGGCGCTGGCTCTCAGCCACCAGCCCTGATGCACGCAGCCCTGCGGAGGGTCTTCCCCTCACAGCTGCTGGAGCTGCATGTGTGGGCTTGGAGGTGAGACCCCAGCCCCTTCCGCCATCATGCTGGTCGACCGCCTGGACCACAGAATCTGTGGGGTCACGAGTGCGCTGTCGCTCTGAGCCTCCAGCTGGGTATGTGTTGTCCAGAGGTGCAGAGCTGACGGCTCCTCTCGTGTTCATTGGGCGTGTGGACATCGTCTCCCTCCTGGCGTGTTACCCACATTTCCTGTTGATTGTAGGTATCCATCCTTTCTCCCTGTCGTGTTGTCATGACCCCTCCAGGTGTCACTTGTCATTTAGCATGTTTAGTGTGCTGATGTTACATCATGATGCACTGTGAAAGCACGGGAGCTCTTCCTTTAGCAACCTCATCTGATTTGTTATATTTGTGGGTCATGCTTTGGGGGATTGGTTTAAGATGCTCTTTTCTGGGCATTCCCTGTGGTCCAGTGTGGGATTTGGCATTTTCACTGCCGGGCCTGCATTCAGTCCCTGGTGAGGGAACTAAGGTGCCACAGGCTGTGCAGCACAGCCCAAAAAAACGCTACTCTTTTCCTACCCCAGGATCAGGAAGATACTCCGTACGATTTCTTCTAAGTGTGAGGTTTCACACAGTTGCATTCCACAGCCCAGCTGCCCAGGTTCAACCCTGGTCAGAAGCTGTGCCTCACACGGTGACAGCATGCCTCCCCAGGATTGTTGGGAAGAGCCATGGAGTCATCATGTGTGCCCTGCTGGGTCAGACCCTGCCTGGTTCCTGGGAAGTGCCCTGTGGATGTTGTGAATTGTTAGCACATGTCTGGAGCTCTGAGGCTGGGATCCAGTCTGTCTTTACTGGCATGGATGACAGTCGTCCTGGTGTCAGGGAGCCGAGGCCACCTTCTCCCGGAAGCCGCAGCCCGCTCTGTCTTGGGTTTGGGTTCTGCCAGTGCACAGACCCTGGGCTCCGCATCCCAGCTTGTTTACGTGTCTCTGCACCAGTGCAGCACGTGGCCTGATGCAAGTGTCCAGGGGGCAGCCCCCCTTCTTCAGGGGAGTCTCCTTCCCTTTTCCCCTTTGCGCCTCCATCGTGCTCTTTGTAGTTGCCCAGTACCTTGTAAGGACGTAACTAAGACTGAACATCCTGTCACTGCTGAACTGTCACCAGCTTCCAGCCTCTGCTGGTGGGTCTCGCCCAGGGCTGCAGCCAGGGGCCTGGTGGCACATCTAGTCACGTCAGTCATGTCACCCTGTACCTGAAGGAACAGCTTTCCTCATTTGTTGATCCTGGTGGTCATCTGTGTGCTGGCCCTTTGCTGTTATGTACTTTCTCTCAATCCGCCTGGATTTCGCTGGCGGGCACCCCTCATGCTGGCCTCGTGCCATCCAGGAGCCCACCCTCCTCCCGGCCCAGCTGTGGCCCCAGCCCTGAACTCAGCCGTCTCTGCGAGGAGGCTGATTTGGTTCAGCAGAGCAGAGGTTTGGAAACCAGCTCTGCCCCTGCTGCGGAGGCATCCCTGTTCCAGGCCTCCGTGTGGGCAGAGTCACACGTGGACGTGGAAGCAGGCACACTGTGGCCCCCTCCTTCTGCACAGCCCACTCCCTTGTCTGCCCCTCCTTAAGTGCTCCCACCAGACTTGCCCAGGTCTCGTCTGGAGCCTGCGCTTGACCTCAGCACCCATGCACAGGCTCACCAGTCACTTCCTCCCCTTCGCTCCTCAGTGGGCTGAAGTTGTTCCTCTGAGTTGTGCTTGGTTTAGGTATTTCTGTCTGTATTGCGCATTAGAGATTTTGTTTCTAGAAGTGTTATTGATGTGGGCATTTTGTTTTTTAAGCACGTGGAGCGTGGACCTGGTTCCCAAGGGCATAAGTGTTTTGAAAGTGCTGGCGTTGGCGGGATCCAGGGCATGGTTGCTGTGAGGATCTGCACTCTGGCCTGGAGCTCGGTCCTCTGCCGTCCAGCCTCCTCTGCTCGGCTTTCTTTCAAGACCCTCACGCTCTCACCGTCAGAGTTGTGCTCATGGCAGGGAAACTGCAGCGGCACCAGGTTCAGTGTGGTGGATCAGGATGCATGGTGTCTGTCTCATCCCTGGGGATTCCACTTTGGTGGCTCCATGGTGGGGCAACCGCTCGTTTCTCTGGGGAGTAAAGTTGTGATGGGCTCTGGTTGCTGGTTAACGCCCTGCCAGGAGATAGTTGAGGCCACCATGGGGTCGTGGACGTTTCTTCTCTAGCTTTTCCATTTTTTCATCCCACTGATTTGTTCCTGACAGTTTCTTGTCTGTCCGCAGGACTGCGTCCTGCTTTCTCTCCCTCCTTGAATTTGCATCTGTCTCTCCTTGAGTTTCCGGGAGGTAACTCCTCCCCTACCGTCAGGGTGATTGCTGATCTTTGATCTTCACCCAGGAAGGTCCTCAGACTGAGTTGGAATCAGTTCTCCAGGGCACCCGACCCCTCCCTCTGGTGTTGGGCACCGATTGGGCCGCTTTAGCGCCTACAGACTGTGTTCAGAGGCAGGATCCTGGTCAGTGTGGTCCCTGCTGTCTGCTGCCTGACCCCTCGTGCTCCTTGTGTGCTGCTGGGG
This sequence comes from Bison bison bison, assembly GCF_000754665.1. Lineage (NCBI taxonomy): Eukaryota > Metazoa > Chordata > Mammalia > Artiodactyla > Bovidae > Bison > Bison bison. Next base: position 11,121,022 of record NW_011494861.1, read on the forward strand.
GTGCTTGGAGCGCCCACGTCCAGGCCTGCCTGAATCGAGCTCCTAGGAGCCTGGTGCCCTGGGTGAGGTTTCCATCTCTCCTGCCCTGGTCTTTGTTTCCAGGGGACCCTCTTCTGGTAACTTTTAGAGCAGCACCTCCCACTTTTCGATGGGCACTTGGCCCCCTCCATGTCCTCCTTGGCTTAGGTGCCAGGGCACTGAAGGGTGACCAGAAGTCCAGGGCTGCCCATGGAGGTGCAGCTCCCGCATGGTATTGTCTGGAGGGAATGGGGCACAGGCCAGGAAGAGGAGGGAGGACGGGGTGTTAGTGGAGATCTGACCCCGGCAGTGCCAGAGGGGTCGAAGGGCTTGTGCGTCTTGTGGAGAAGTGGAGCCCACAGGAGGGCCGGGTGCATCCGTCCTGGTCTGGTGTGCGTCGGGACAGCTGTGGTGTCCCCAGGGTCAGTGTGCATGTAGAGGCTTGGGTACCCTGCGAGCCCAAGCGTTGCTGAGCTTGTGGAGTGACTGAGGACACTGTGTGGACACTGGGAGCCAGGGGCAGCTTAGCCAGGAGCCCTGGCCTGGGTGAGAGTCGGAGGTCACGAGTCCACCTGGACTCAGAGGTCCAGAGTCCATCGGAGGTCATGAGTCCATCACAAGCCTGAGCAGAACTGGGCCTGGGGCGGTAAGGGTAGAGGAGCCAGCCCTTTTGGTGGGTGGCACAGCAAGCTGAATACCTGATGCCTCTTCTGCATACACCTAGCAGTTAGGTGGAAACATGATGGGCATCCCCCAAACGCCAGCATCTGAGGGACCAGGACGTTGCTGGCCAGCTTGGCTGCTTGGGGGCGGGGGGATGGGCAGGGGGCTGGGACTTCCTGTTTGGTGTCACAGCAGCCAGGCCTCCTGTGCTGGTGGTCGTCACTGGGACACTGTTTATAGCCCAAACTGGGAATTTCCTCGAAGTCCAGTGATTAGGACTCTGCTCTCATTGCTGGGGCTCGAGTTTAATCCCTGGTTGGGGAACTAATATCCCATAAGTTGTGTGGCACAGTGGGGAAAAAAGCCAAAACTTGAAGAACCCACCCACCAGCACACATGAGAGGCTGGGTCTGACTGTGTGTGGTCTTAGGGCTGAGGGAGGCCTCTCTGGAGAAACCAAGAGGTGTGAGTCTGTGGAGGAAACAGCGTGTTTCCCTGGCCGCAAGACAGAGGCAGCCCCCTGCCCGTCTGCAGGCTGGCCCTCAGGTTCAAGAGGAGTCTCCTCCTCCCAGCGTCTGTGCTCAGAAACTGCCCCCTCAGGCTGGAGGCGGCTGACCACTGAAGGATGGGGACTGTACTGTCAGGTCCTGGGTGATGAACTGTTGGACCGTGAAAGATGGTACAAAGGAGGAATGGAAGGTCAAGGGAACAGGCCGGTTTGGTCAGCCCTCCCACCAAGGACAGCTCAAAACTCTGGATGAAACATCAAGGGGTGGGGGAGGGTACTGTGCGCTGGAGAGCCAGCTGGGTGGGAGGGAGCTCAGGGCAGCCCCTTGTGGTCCTGGTGGGTGGAGAGAGATGCAGAGCACTGGAGACAGCTTCTGAGGTGGGGGCAGGGGGCGGTGAAGACACAGGCCTCGCCAAGCTGAGGGAAAGGCCAAGGGAGGAGGGCAGCTGGAGGAGGCCAGATCACCAGGTGCTTTAGAAAAGTTTGGGTGGGACTTCCTGGAGGGTCAGGTGTGTGGGGAGGGAAGGGAGGCTAGGCTGGTGTAGGCTGTGGTCTCAGTGGGGCACCCGCTCTTGCTCCTTTGGGGCTCCTGGATGCGTGGCCGACTGTGGTCCCGAGTTTGTGCTTTAAGTTACTGTAAGGGGGTGATTGAACCTGGCAGGACCTTGGCCGCTCACAACAACCTCGTCCCGTCCTTTCCGTCAGCTCCAGCCCACGCCCTGCCCGGTGTCACCATGGCTGCCACTTCTGTCCCTGGGTCCCTGACCCGAGCCCTCTGCCACCCCTGAGATGTCGGCATCTGCGAAGCCCCCAGCCCTGGGGGAGCTGGACCCGGGCCCTGGCGAGAAGCCTGGGGGACGGCCGCTCCTGGCCTGGGCCCCCGTGTTCAGCCACCGGAGTGAGAAGATCGCGTTGGGCCAGAGCGATGGCAGCCCCGAGGAGCAGGTGCTCACAGTCACCGTCACAGAGACTACCGTCATCGAGGCAGACCTGGGCGTGTGGGGCGCCCGCGCCCTGACCTACCTCACGCTCTGGTTCTTCTTTAGCTTCTGCACCCTGTTTCTCAACAAGTACATCCTGTCCCTGCTGGAAGGGGAACCCAGCATGCTAGGTACCCGCCTCGGCTGGTGGGGACGGAGCCCCGGGGAACCCCTCTGTTCACTAGGTACCTGCCCGGGCTGGGGGGGATGGAGCCCTGGGGAACCCTTCTGCTCACGGGCCTTGTCTCCTCCTCCAGGGGCTGTGCAGATGCTCTCAACCACGCTTATTGGCTGTGTTAAAATATTCGTTCCCTGCTGTTTGTATCAGCACAAAACTCGGCTTTCTTACCCACCCAATTTCATCATGACCATGCTGTTCGTGGGCCTGATGAGGTAAGCCCGCTGACATTTCAGGTTGGGTGTCTGAATTATTTGTTTTTGTGAAACCTCTTCCCCCAGCTGGCTGGCTATTAGCATCAGGTGATCCTGGGAGTGGGGAGCAGGGTGGGGCAGACCCTCCAGGCTGACTCCTGAGGGAGGGAATGCACTGATTTGTGAGGCTTTTGATTGTCTTAGGTTTGCAACAGTGGTGTTGGGTCTAGTCAGCCTGAAAAATGTGGCGGTGTCCTTTGCTGAGACCGTGAAGAGCTCAGCTCCCATCTTCACTGTGATCCTGTCGCGGACGGTCCTGGGGGAGCACACTGGTGAGCAGCCCCCCACGCCCGGCCTCATCGCGCCTCTGTGTCCCTCCAAGGCTCAGCAGATGGGACTCAATCACAGATCTCTAAGCTGGGCCGGGGCAGGCACTGTCCAGCTGCACACACGTCCCTGACTCTCCTGCCAGCCTGTAGGGGGTGGGGTCCTGTGATGAGCAGACTCATCACATGACTTATATTTGCCCTGGGGGCAGGAGTGCTGCTCAGAGAGGGAGCTGAGTCGGCTTCAATTAGGAAATGACCAGAAGGTAAAACCAGGCAGCACCTGGCACCCTGGGGAGGAGGTGGTAGGGAGAAGGCACAGCTGGGCACCTCGCAGACCGGGCCCCTGGAGCCAGGCCAGCGTGCAGGTGATGGTAAAGCAAAGTCGGATCAAAGTGTGACCGCAGTTGCTGCAATCCCACACAGCAGGAAACAGCCTGACCGCACTGGTGCCTTCACACACAGGGGCTTCCAGGGCCTTAGGGATGCCAGGCCACAGCGAAGGCACTGTCTGGCTGGAACAGTTAGGAAATCTTGATAAAATGCAATTTTTTGGGGAGAATGACTGAGGTACCCAGACTTGTGGGGCCAAGGTGTGGAGTTCCCAGAGGGGTGACCCCCGAAGGCACCCCAGCAGAGCCGCCTCATGGGTCCTGGCAACGGGCACAGCCCCAGCAGAGCCCTGAGCCCACCACCGCCCACCGCGCAGGCGTCTGCCTCCTTGGTGGCCTCCCAGCCACAGTCCCACGTGTGGTCCATGCCCAGCAGACAGCTCCTTCCATGGTGACACTCAAGGCCTCACAGGCCCATGGATTTGCTGTGTGGACAGCACTGTCCTGGGTGGGGTAGTGGTCACAGTCTCAGGAGGTTACCAGATTGTCTGAAGGCTGCACTTCTGCTCTGTTTTGCTAAGCGTGAAAGGCTTATCCCTTCGTCTGCTTTGAATTTCAAGATAAATGAAATGCCATGTCTGAAATCCAAGTAGAGGCATGGGAGGTGGGGGGACTGGAGGCCCTGTGCCCACTGACAAAGTTTTCTGTTGTCCCGAAAGGACTTTCTACCTTGTTGTCAAGACTGTTGGTTATGAAGGCAGGAGGGCTGGACGCCCTGAGGTGTGGGGCCTCCTTCCTCCCCTAGCCTTCCCTGGAGACCACCCTTCACCCTTTGTTTCACAAGTGAGAGCTTGGCGACTGTGGGGTGGGGTGCAAAAATCGGGGCTTGGAGCTGGCAACTCTGGTGTGGAGCCCTCTGCGCCACGTGCCTGGCCGGGGTAGGTGACACAGGCATGTGCTATTTTTTCCCTCCAGTGAGAAGTAAGCGAGCAGAACACCCCTGGGGGGCAGCTGGGTCCACTGGGGGGCACTGCAGCCCAGCCATGTGCTCTCCCTCTGCAGGGCTACTGGTCAACCTTTCCCTCATCCCGGTCATGGGTGGCCTGGCACTGTGCACAGCCACCGAGATGAGCTTCAACTTCCTGGGGTTCTCAGCCGCCTTGTCCACCAACATCATGGACTGGTGAGTCTGCAGGGTGGGAGCTGGGCATGTGAGGCCCACTGCTGGAGTGCAGGCACCAGGCCCGATGGCTGACAGCTGCACGCAGCCTGCTCTTGCGCGTCGCCGTCTCTGAGGGGAGAAGGGAGGCGGCAGCGGCACTTATGTCTAAGCTTGTGTCATTGCTGGTACTTCCAGAGAGACCAGAGGGTCTCCGAGTGGTGCATGAGTAAAGCGAGAAACCACCTTTCATTCCATCTGACACTTGCTGTGTTTCCTTCAGCCTCTTCTCTGCCTCTCTGGTTCCCAGAAACATAGCCCAGCTCAGTCCCAGTTTGCATTTCACCTGTAACTCCAGCACAGGATGGTCTCAGAAGCCTCCTCACTCACCGGCAGATGCTTCAGACCTCCTGGCCGCTGTCCTGCAGGGACTGTCCTTGCACGAGTCCCGCCAGGTTTCCCGCTGGCCTGCAGTGTCAGCCCTAGAGGAGGCGGGCCTGTGAGTGTCTTCCCCCAGCCTCACTTTGGTTCAAGTCCCCTTGGCCAGAGCTGGGGGCAGTGTTGGTGGTCTGGAAGCGGACACTGTCCTGTCTCCTCTCAGCCACCACTGGCCTTCCCAGCCAGGAGTTCTATCCCTGTTTCCCTGGGTCTTCCTGTGCTCATACTGTCTGTCCTGTGGCTGCGGCTGATTTGTGGGAGCTCTGGGTGCCAAGAGGGGCTCTGTGCAGAGCTGGGTAACCCCAGGCATGCCCTCCACCTCTGAGACCTCAGCTTACCCACCTCTGAAAGGGGCAGCTCGGCCTGGCTCATGGATGCCCCACGTGTACCTGTTTCCAGAGGACAAGGCACTTCGAATGAGGTGGTCTCTGAGCTCACATAATCTCTTCTCTTCTTTCTTCTAGTTTGCAGAATGTTTTCTCCAAAAAACTCCTCAGTGGGGACAAATACAGATTCTCGTAAGTGTCACTGCCCCACAGAGACCAGAGAGCCCTGGACCCCAGCCCCAACACTCCCAGACCACCCTGGACCCCAGCCCCAACCCTCCCAGAGCTCCCTGTGCCCTAGCCCTGACCCTTCCATTTCCCTGGTGCCTTTAAAAGAACCTTGTTGAAACTGGGGAGAAAAACCTACCTGTTTCCAGTTGCCCTTGGGCAGGGATGCTGTCACTGTCCTGTAGCAGGGGAGAAGAGGGTAGCAAGGCTGGGGGTAGGGTAGGTAGGCCGGGGTGAGGCTGGAGGGGTTGGGAGGCTCAGACGCCTGCCCTGTCCTGCAGGGCTGCAGAGCTGCAGTTCTACACTAGCACAGCGGCCGTGGCTATGCTCGTCCCAGCCTGGATCTTCTTCATGGTGAGTCCCACCATCACAGTCACCTTCAAGGGGGTGAGCCTGGCACTGTGTGGCTGCCACGCGCTTGAGGGGGCCTGACCGATGCAAACCCAAGCAGGTCCGGTGCCTGTGAGGGCTGGGCTGCAGCCCCAGTTCTGGAAACTTTGACAGAAGGGTGTTAGGCACACTCTTGTGTTGTTGCCTTTTGGCCACACCTCATGGCTTGCAGGATCTTCCTTCCCCAACCCTGGGCACAGCAGTGGAAGAGCTGAGTCCCAACCACCAGGCCAACTGGTGGCCACTCCAACTGGTGGCCAACTGCAGGGAACTCCTGCAGTTGTTTCTTATTTCTTCTCTTACTTAAAAACATTGTGACCACCATAGAATAAGTCACAGGACAGAAACATGTAAAACAGAGGGTCTCTCCCCAGCCGCTCGCACGCCCCCTCCTAGTGGAGCTGCTCCCTCTGTGTGTTTCTATGGCCACAAAGCTGCATACGTGTGTCGTGAGTCCCATAGGAGCGCAGGTGTGCGTCTGCGTGGACCTGTCTTCTCAACACGGTGGCGCTGGGCTGTCCAGTCCAAGCTCTGCCCTGACCCACCAGACGCAGTGGTCTGGCCCTGCCTCTGCCCTGTACACGCAGCACATGACAGGGAGTTCCGTATGTCATGTCTTTCGTGGGTGAGGATGTTTCTCTGGGTTGTGTCCGTGGATTGGAATGGTTGAGAAAAAGAACATGCGTATCTAAACTTACTCTGGTATGATAAATACCTATTACATTTACCATTCTGGCCGTTTTCTAGTGTACGTCAGGTACGTTGTTCACATCGTTGTGTGACCATCACCCCAGTTTTTTCATCGTCTCAAACTGAAGCTCTGACCCATTAAATGCTAACTCCTCACACCACCCCACCCCACCGGGTGGAGGGGGCAAGACTTACCCTACCCCCCAGAGTTCCAGCTGGGCCTGAGAGTTAAACTGACTTAGATCAACAGGAGGCAAGCACATAGGTTCATTTAATATGAGCTTCATGTGATGCCAGAGCAAATGAAGCCCCAAACAAGTGGCAGAACCTCAGTGCTTCCACGTCAGGGTGAATGAGAAGGTGATTGTGGGCAAATGACTGAGACACTGGGGCGGCTGAAGGGGGACGAGAGGGATAATGACAAGGCCCCTGAATCCCCTCTCCTCCTGGTTGCAGGGAAGGGGCAGCTCCCATGTGGGGTTTGTCTCCTGCTTCTGGGAAGGAAAAGAGAGGTCAGAGCACCCTTCTGGCACCTGCTGTTTTCTCAGTGCTTTGAGCTCAAAAATAATCCTTATGCCGAAGAGACAAACGTTGGGGGAGGGGTTCTGAATTTGGTTACCCTCTCCCCCACCCCCGGTTCCCACCCTCCTACCTTGTGTCTCTGTGACTCTGACTCCTCCAGGGACCTCACAGAAGTGGAATCACATCAGATTTGTCTTCTTGCATCTAGTTCATTTCACTCAACTTCATGTCATAAGGTCCGTCCACGGTGGAGCAGGTGTCAGGACCTCTTCCCTGTTTAAGGCTGAATAGACAGACGTATGGCTGGACCACATTTTGTTTACCCATCTTCCAATGGTGGACATTTGGGTTGCTTCCACTTTTAGGCTGTTATGAGTAATGTTGTTCTGAATGTGAGTGTGTAAGTACTTTTTCAAGACCCTGCTATCTGTTCTTCAGGGTACAGACCACAAGGGGAGTCCTGGCTCACATGGGCAGTTGTGTGTGTAATTTTTTGAAGGTTGACTAGTCTGTTTTCCCACGGCAGTCGCACCATTGTGCATTCCTACCTCCAGTACTCAGGGTCCAACTTCCCTGTCCTCGCCAGTGCTTGTTGTTTTCTGGTTTTTGTTTTTTGATGGCAGCCATCCCAATGAGTGGGAGCAGGGACCTCACTGTAGTTTTTTTTCCCGAGGCTTTTTATTTGTTTGTTTTGGCTGCACTGGGTCTTCATTGCTATGCTTGGGCATCTCACTGTGGTGGCTTCTCTGGTTGCGGAGCACAGGCCCTGGAGTGCTGGCTCATCTGTGGCACACGGGCATGGTCGCGACATCGCATGTGGGATCTTCGTTCCCTGGCTGGGACGGAGCCCGCGTCCCATGCGTTGTAAATTCTAAACCACTGGACCACCAGGGAAGCCCCCTTGGTGTAGTTTTGATTTGTTTTTCCCTGATGGTCAGTGATGCTGGGCATCTTGTCACGTGCTTAGAGGCTGTGTGTGTTTCGTGTGTAAAGTTTTGATCATTGCCGTCCACGTGCTGCCCCAGAGTCCTCTGCAGTGTCATTGCCTTTACCCAGACCCCGGGGCACAGGTGCCACCAGAGTTCCCCCAGGGGCCACACAGCAGCCATCCCTCTGGCTCTGGTGCAGGACCTGCCGGTGATCGGGAGGAGCGGGAGGAGCTTCCGCTACAGCCAGGACGTGGTGCTGCTGCTGCTGGCAGATGGCGTGCTGTTCCACCTGCAGAGTGTCACGGCCTACGCCCTCATGGGGAGGATCTCCCCTGTGACCTTCAGGTAAGGACAGGAGATGAGGTGCATCTGGGTCACGTGTAGAGGGGAATGCTTGCCATTTGATGTTTTTATCAGAGGGCTCTGTGATTGTGGGTCACAAGTGTAGTGATCGCTGTGCCCAGTGGTCATAATTACTTGGCCATTCTGTATTGGTGCCATTTGAAACATGAATAGGAAAGCCTGTGAAATAGATTTTTAGGGGGATTCCCCACTGGGAATCTGTGCACAGAAGAGAGTTCCTTTCAGTGTTGTGAGGTACTTCTCCCCAGAACAGCACTGTCCGGGGAATCTCCTGGGATGATAGAGGGTGGGAGCCCCTGGCCGTGTGTGGATCCTGAGCACCTAGAACTGGCAGAGTGCTGAGGAGTCGAAGTCTGTTTTTCTGACTTTAATCAGCTCGCACTCAGCAGCCCCACTGACTCCCTGCTGGGAACTCAGCACCAAGCTTGGGTTTCATGAGCTTCTTCCCTAACTGGACAGCCTTAGTGCTGATTTGACACCAGAGGGGTTTTGGTAACAGAAAGGAAGGAGCCCAGGTCACCAGCAAGCCTGAAAACCCACCCAGTGATTGTTCTTGGATTTGGCTGTCATGTTGTTGTGGAAACTTTTTAGCAGCCCTTTGTCCTTTAACTTCAGAACAGTCACGGGAGAGCAGGATTGTCCGCAGATCTGAGGGCCTCAGGGGCCTCGCGCTGCTCTCAGACCTGGCAGCCTCTTCCCACATCCTGGGAGAGGGGCCTGCAGGGCTGTCAGGGCCGCCTGGGTGCCACGTCCCCTGACTCAAATGGTCAGTATGTTTTATGAGTCTGTTTCCTGTATGACAACAGGAATTATTTCCAAATATCCCTGAAACTTTGCTTTTCAGGGGTTGTTAGTGACGGTCCATATAAAGACAGGAAACTGGTTCTTTTTAAGGGAAATAGCTTATGGCAGAAAAATACAAAAGTTAACTTTAAATTATCCATAATGGCAACCCAGGAGACAAACCCTTGTGGTCATTGCATCCTCACGAGGTCCCAGCAGTGAGCAAGCAGCATGGTGTCATTTCCAGACAGCTTTCCTAAGGGAGCACTTCCCACTCTGTGGAGAGTAGGCTGCAGTGTTGGGGGTGAAAGCTGTAATGCCTACAGTTCACTTAGAAATATTTCCATCAAAGAAAGGACAAAGTAAGGCACAAGACTGAGCCTGAAGATGCCACCCAGCTCTGTTGTCCCTCTTCTCTGTGATCTCTGTTCTAGTAGGTAGGACCCCAACACAAAGGGGGGTTAGCGGAGGTGCCTATGGCCCCTGCTGACCTCCCTGCTCTCCTGCAGCGTCGCCAGCACTGTAAAGCATGCCCTGTCCATCTGGCTCAGCGTCATCGTTTTCGGTAACAAAGTCACCAGCCTGTCAGCTGTGGGTACCGTGCTGGTCACAGCTGGCGTCCTGCTCTACAATAAGGCCAAGCAACAGCAGCGCGAGGCCATGCAGAGCCTGGCCTCGGCCACCACCCAGCCCCCGGATGGCAGCTCCGAGCTGCTGCTCCCCCAGGACCCCCGGCCACACCACTGAATCCCAAAGCCATGGGGGCACCACACCACCCCCTCTTCGCTGACGGGGGAACCCCTTTGCCTCTCTCTCCCTGTGGACAGCGGGTGTGGGACCACCTGGCTCTACAGGTCACAGTCATTGTGGGAGGCAAGGTGGGCAGCCTTTTCCGCTTTTTTCTGGGGCTGTCAGTCAGAACTGGCAGGAACTTGAATTGGGTTGGAGAACACAGCTGCCACTGAGCCATGGCTGAGCCCCCTGACAACCTCCTCCTGGCAGCCTCTGCGCACCCCAGCATCTGGGCCAGGCCCCATCTCCTCTGTGAGTGATGACCACTTGGGAAGCTGGAGCTGTGTCCAGGTTCCAGCGGGCACCCCCTCAGTTGGAGCCAGTGTGGGGTACCGGCTCCTTCATGCCAGCCATCAGCAGCTGCTGGAGTCCACCCTGCTCCTTGGCCATTGGGGATCTGCTGGGCTTGGCCAAGCTGAGGCGCCCAGGGCCAGGGCGTGGAGGCCACTGCAGTGGGCATAGTGGCATGGGACAGATGGGGTGAGAACCTGGGGTTCCCTGCTCCTGAGGACAGGATGTCTATCTCCTCTACCCAAGGCAGAGCTGTCGCATCAGTACCACTTAGGGAAGGTGGGCTGCCCCTCCCCACATCTGCTATGCTGAGCCTCCCACCTCCAGAGTGTCCTGTCCCTTGTGGGCAGCCAGGTTGCGCCCCCCCCACCTCAACACCGAGACCCAGATGTGGTTTCCGGCCTGAAAGCTACAGGTAGATGACCACAAGGCAAGGCGGGGCTGTGTCCCTTGTGTTCCCATACTCGTAGGTTAGAGGCAGGCTCTTCTAAAGGGGCTCCAGGAGCCCGTTTCCACCCAGCCAGTCTCGAGCCTCCTGGTCTCACTGACAAGGGTGTTATGATTTCCCCCTCGTGAATGATGAGCAGGACGAATGTGGAGTGTTTACACTTTTGTCATGCTGCATTTTAAATGACAGTGTAAGTTTTAAAAGGAAACACAGGTACAGATGGCTTCTGGAATGCATGGACTGTGCTGGGTAAACCAGAGTCAGACCCACGGCCCAGCCTGGCCCTCCAGGTGTTTAAGGCTCCACCTCTCTCTTTACTCCTCGCCCCACATCCTGTTGGAACTTCTGGTCAGGGTGGAGCCCCCCTCCCACCTACCAGACTGGAGCTCTGGGATTTGTCAGGCACAGCCCAACTCAGGGGCCGCGGGCTGGCCACCTGCCCATCTCTAGCCGGCCTGTGGGATGGAGCGACCCGAGGGCACAAGTGGCCCACGAGTCTCGGGAACAGTCCCTGCTGTCCAGGCCCTGGCGCCTTAATTGCTTCTCTGGTTTTCTGGTTGGCTTCTCAACTGGAAAATATAAACCAGCCCTTCCTGGAGAGCAAGTCTCTTAGAAACAAAGAGCAATAAGTGCATCTCATTAAGTTCTGCCGACTTTGAAAGTCTGTCGTGATGAGGGATTAAAAATGGGGCCTTTTAACTACAAACAACCTTTTATGAAGCTGACCTCCTTGCTCAGAGGTCAGCAGGTCACACGCAGCTTCCCTGTACAGGGTAGCAGGTGTCTTTCCCAGGTTTCCCCCCTTTCCTCTTTTTCTGCTTACCCTTAAACAAAGCTAAAGAGGATGCTGGGGCAGTGGCTGGGGCAGCGCATTGCTCTGTGAGGACCAGAGGGAAAGCACCACTTCTGGGGGGCTCTTGCCTCTGCCCTCAGACTGGGGCCACAACACCTGCAGCTGCTGGCGAGACATGAAGAAGGGGAGCATGTGTGTCGCCAGCTGCAGACTGTCATCTGAGAGTGAGCAGGTGCCAGCTGCTTGTGTCTGAGTGTTGTTAGGGGCCTCTTTTGATTTTCCAGATTTGGGGACCAGAAAAGATTTTCCTAAATTATTAGTAAATGAGGCAGTTTCTAGCAAAGCTGCTTTTGGGGCATCCCCTCATCCCCAGCAGGGAGTCCGGGGCCTGGCACCCACAGGACACATGCTGTGGCTGTATTCCGTCCATTGACTGCCCAAAGTCGTCCACATGGTGGGCGTTTCTGGGAGGAGAGTCAAACCCCACAGCCTGCGTGGGCGTTTGCTTAATAACTGTACAGACATGTTTTTTAATTAACTTTGTCTAGTAGTTTTCTAGTATGTTCCTTTCACTGCACCGTCGCAGGCCAGCTTGTACCAACGCCAACACTAGGTCCATTTCCTCTGGGTCCATGGTCGTTGTCCATGTCTTTGTAATCAAACTCATGAACCAGGCTTCCAACTCTGGTCATCTGCTTGCTTACGTCAATACTTAGAGATCTCTGGCTTTCAAGGAAATTTCCACTGTTGAGTGGCATGAAAGGCTTTTTAAAAAAAAAAAAAAATTCTGATAGTCATAACTTCCTGCATATTAGCATTAAAATCATCTGCCTTGGAAAGCTGAGAATACTCTTGCATAATCCAAAATGTGTCTTTAATTTGTAAGTTACACAATAAAAATGTGCTGCACGAAGAGTAAGCCACGTGGAACCGCGCTAGCCGCAGGCCCTTGAAATGCTTGCCCCAAACCGAGGGACTTTGCCTCCCGTGTGGCACTGACTGTCCTGTGGATGGTCATATATAGACAGGTCAGCAGAGACCACAAAAAATGCAACACGACTTTCTACATCTGTCCAGGGGATGTGCTTCCTGAGGCCTGGAAGTATTTTCACTATTTACCTAGGTTGGAAAAATTAAACAAGGATGCTATTACAGGTAGAGACCCTCTTCTGTTTGCCTGTGACCAATGTTGTAGTAAGGGCTCTGTTCTTTTCCAGAATATGTTCTTGCCCTGGTTGGGACCTTTTCATTTTCCTAGCTTATAATAAGAACGCTCCTGCTTCCCTGATGAGTCGGCCTGTTTCTCTCTCCTGAAGAGCAAAGAGCAGCCAGGTGGTTGTGCTGACCATCACTTGGCTTGCTCACCCTGATGCTCTGGCTATAAAACCTTCCAGTTTTCTCTCTCTGTAGTATTTCCTCCTCTTCTCTGGAGGGCTTGGATGCTGCCATTGCATCCTTGCCTAGATGTCCAGACTGACTTGGAAAGTGTTCTAATTGGCAAAGTCTTTTTTTCTTGCTTTTAACTTGAGGGAAACTGGCATTCAGTTGATGTGCTATTTCTAGACTGTAGATGTGTGAGTTGAGTCTGAACCCACCCAGGGAGTATTGTGAACCCACCATTGCAGAGGGTCACAGTGAGGGTGACTTTCCCATACTGAAAAACTTGAAAATTATATGAATAAATTGTCTATATCAGAACCAAATTATACTTGCTTTACACCAAAAAAAAAAAAAAAAAACAACTGTGGAGAACTAAAAGTACATTACTCAAAATTTTAGTGTTTATTTCACCTATTCCAGTATTTATGCAATTAGATAAATTTTTCCTAGAAAAATGGTGGTTACATAATCTAGTGAGTCACTGTGTATTCTGCTATGGTAATACATCAATGCTGTATAATTAATCCTGTGGATGCCTACTGGTTACTCTGTCCAAATTAAGCTACCATGGTAGCAGCTATCTAGGACTCTTGTTCTGCAAAAGTAAAATAAATGTTCAGTGTGTACTTTGCTTTCTCCTTTGTGTAAGACTCAAGTGTTTGGGCTACTGAAATGAACATGGGTGGGTTCTTACTGCCTTCATCTGTTTTTTGAAGGTTTTTCCTGTCACCAAAAACTAAGGAAGCAAAACAAGAGCTTGGGCACAGAAAAAACATTTCTTTCCAGGAAGAGAAAGAATTTCACTTCCACACACCCTCTTTGGGCCCTAATTTCTTGTCAGATTTTTCTACATTTTCCACTTCTGGCCAGGTAGTAAACTGGAGGTGACGTTAAGTGGTAAAGAATTCGCTTCCCAAAGTAGGAGATTCAAGAGAGGAAGGTTCAATCACTGGGTTGGGAAGATCCCCAGAAGGAGGAAATGGCAACTCACTCCAGTATTCTTGCCTGGAAAACTCCATGAACAGAGGAGCCCGGTGAGCTACAGTCCATGGGGTCGCACAGAGTCGGAGACGACTGAGTGCACACACTGCAAGTGAATGATACTTGTTTACCGTTCTCTTCTGAGAGTCACGATGTCGCATTACCATTTTTCTGTGACCACAAAAGTTCGAAGAATAATTTGCTTGAACTTCAGCAGGTTTGAGGCCGAACCTCAGGATTCAATGTGTTTAAAAACCTTCGCAGGCGAGCCTGAGTAAGCACCAACAGTCATCCCTGGTCTTCGCACAGCTGAAAATCCTGCGGTAACCGCTCTTCCCGCCCCGCTCCGTAAGCAAGATTCGTCTCCTTTTAGGAAGATTCAGGGTCTTGCCCCGGGGTCACGGGAGCGGGGAGAGAAGACACAGTCACGACCACCCAACCAGGCTGGTCCAGACACCTGCCGGCTCCGAGCCTCCGCCCCTAGAGTTGTCACCAGCCTGCGCCAAGGCCGGAAGTGACGCGCAGCGCGCTCCCGGCACTCTTCAGGGCGGGAGTCGGCGGCGGGGACGC
>NW_011494861.1:11135403-11153495 GCF_000754665.1 Bison bison bison
TTTTCTCAGGCTCCGGGACCGGCGGCGGCGGCGGCGCAGGGGTAAGTGGAGGCGGGGCGGGCCGGGCAGGGGCCACGGCGTGACCAGCTCACTCGATCTCTCCGGTCCCGGCGGGCCTCGGGCGCGTGGACCGGGCTGGGCTACACTCCTCGCCTCCCCGGCCCATCTCGCTCTGCGCGGAACTCGGAGTCGCGGAGGCGGCGGGCCCAGGCGTTCCCCGAGCTAACTCCAGCCCGGCCGAACCCCGGGTTAGCACGACTGAAACTCCAAAACCGGGCCCCGCTGCCTGGTTTGCGAGCGCGCCCTTCGAGTCCTTCACTCCAGACCTCCCCTAATCTTGTGATGGGGCTGCCGCCGTCAAATGGGCCAGTGGCCCACGCGGCCCAGGTGGTCTTTCAAATAAATTCTCCTGACGGCGAGAACAGTTCTCGGTGAGTGCCAGGTACCTAACTACGAGCTTTACCTGGGAGATCTCACTTAATCTTCTGTGGTACCGTCACACAGGTGGTTTTCTTACCGTTTACAGAATGAGGTGAAGTAACTTTCCCTAGACCGTACAGGAATGACAGAAAAGAGGTTGGAATACAAGCAGTCGCTTTCCGCGACCCATCACTCTTTTTTTGAAACCTTTCCCCCCCGCCCCTTATTTTCCATTGTTAAAAATCAGAGTATAGTTGATTTACAATGTTGTAAATGTTAATATTTCTACTGTACAGCAAAGTGATTCATTTATATATATATATATATACACACACGCACACACACACGCATGTTTTTAATATTCTTTTCCATTATGATTTATCACAAGAAATTGAAAATAGTTCCCTGTGTTGTACAGTTGGATTTGGCTGTTTATCCATCGTATATATACTAGTTTGCATCTGCTAATCCCAAAGTCCCACTCCATCTCATTTCCATCCTTCCCCCTTGGTAATCCCCAGTCTTTTGTATATGTCTGTGAATCTGATTCTGTTTCATAGATAAATTCACTTGTGTCATATGTTCAAGTCCACATACAAATGATATCATAAAGTATTTGTCTTTCTGACTTCACTTAGTATGATAATCTCTAGGTCATCTATGTTGCTGCAAATGGCATTTCATATTTTTTTTTATGGCTAAGTGGTATTCCTGTGTGTGTGTGGCATGTATAGGTATATATACCACATCTTTATCCGGTCATCTGTCAGTACACATTTAGATTGTTTCCATGTCTTGGCTGTTGTGAATAGTGCTGCTATGAACATAGAAGGCACATGTATAACTTTCTTAATTATAGTTTTGTCTGGATATATGTTCAGGAGTGGGATTGCTGGGTCATAGGGTAGCTCTGTTTTTAGTTTTCTGAGGAGCTTCCATACTGTTCTCCATAGTGGCTGCAGAAATTTACATTCCCACCAACAGTGTAGGAGGGTTCCCTTTTCTCCACACCCTCTTCAGCATTTATTTGTTGTCGTTCAATCACTCAGTCATGTCTGACTCTTTGCGACCCTATGGACAGACATGCCAGACTTCCGTGTCCTTCACGATCTCCCGGAGCTTGCTGAAACTCATGTCCATTGAGTTGGTGATGCCATCCAACCATCTCATCCCCTGTCATCCCCTTCTCCTCCTACCTTCAATCTTGCCTAGCATCAGTCTTTTCCAATGAGTCGACTCTTTGCCATTAACAATTTTCAAAATAAATGAACCAATAATGATGGCCATCCTGACCAGTGTGAGGTGATACCTCATTATATTTTTGATTTACATTTCTCTGATAATTAATGATGTTGAGCATCTCTGCATGTGGGTATTGGTCATTTGTATTTCTTCTTTGGAGAAATGTCTATTCAAGTCTTCAGTCCATTTTTCGATTGAGTTTTCTGGTTTTTGTTATTGAGTTGTGTGAGGTGTGTGTATATTTTGGAAATTAAACCCTTGTCAGTCACATTGTTTGCAGATATTTTCTCCCAGCCCATAGGTTGTCTTTTTGTTTTGTTCATCATTTCTCTGCTGTGTAAAAGCTTGTAAGTTTGATTAGGTCCCATTTGTTTAGTTGTTGCCTAGGAGACTTACTAAGGAAACATTAGTACGATTTGTGTCAGATATTGTTTTGCCTATGACGTCTTCCAGGAGTTTTAGAGTGTCATGTTTAAGTTTTATGTTTAAGTCTTTAAACCATTTTGAGTTTATTCTTGTGTATGGTATGAGGATGTGTTTGAATTTCATTGATTTATATTCAGCTGTCTAACTTTCCCAGCACCACTTGCTGAAGAGATTTTCTTATCCATGATATATCCTTGCCTCCTTTGTCGAAGATTAATTGACCATAGGTGTGTGGGTTTATTTCTGGCATAGCTCATCCCTCTTAACAAAGATTTCTACTGAAGCGCTCAAAAGTGGTGAGGCAGAAGTGTCCAGGAACAGCGTAGCATCAAACCATAGCTTGCTGTGTCCTGAAGCAGTTTGAATTCTTGTCTTTTTGCAGTGTTTTAACTCAAATGGGTGATGAAAAGGACTCTTGGAAAGTGAAAACTTTAGATGAAATTCTTCAGGAAAAGAAACGACGGAAGGAACAAGAGGAGAAAGCAGAGATAAAACGCTTAAAAAATGTAAGCTATGTTTTTTAAGTAAGTGTTTTTATTTTAAAGGAGATTTAATTTCTTTGCCCTCATTTTTCCATTAGAACAACGCTTCTTCGGTGAAGTTCTTTTGTACTTCCAAATGTCTCAGGTGAGCCCAAAATCTATTCTAAAAATTAACAAAAACATTCAGATGCTCAGTTTACTTTGAAGACAGATTGATAACTTACTAAAAAGCTGCATATAGATGACCACAGCTACATGGAAAACAAAGTATTTTGAACCTAAAATCATTAGTGCAGTTGAACTAATTTTTCTCATTTCATCATTATACTCATGATACCATTTCCAAGTATTTTTTACTGTAGTAGGAAGTTGCCTTGAAATTAATGTTTTACACCTTTCTTGGTTTACCTAATAACATAGGAAAAGTTTAGTAATTTAATGAGGAGCATTGAAAGAAATACCTCTTCTTTAAGATTAGCAACAGACTTTTCTTACATATTTATGAGATATTGCAAATTATTTGGTGTATGAAGTATTCTTTAAGGCTCAGTTTTGTCTCATATAAACAACTAACATACTTGGCATAGAGTCTGATGTCCCTTTACATATATGCTGGTTTTAATTTCTCAGGTTCTGGTTTACAGAGTTATTTGTAATTCTGATGTCATGGGATTTGAATGAAAGTTTTTTAGATTTTATCACATTGGTCATATGAAAAAGTGTGTATGAAAGTTGGTTTTGGGATGTTGGCAAGGTTTGCATCTTATTAAAAATAGGCTTATCTGTAAGGAAAAGTACTCTCTCCTTGCTTCTTAGTCTGATGACCGGGATTCCAAGCGGGATTCCCTTGAGGAGGGGGAGCTGAGGGACCACCGCATGGAGATAACAATAAGGAACTCGCCGTACAGAAGAGAGGACTCCATGGAAGACAGGTGAGCAGGGTGCAGCCCCGAGGAGCTTGCAGGCTGCAGGTGCGCTCACATCTGGCTGTGTGTGACCCTTATGGCCCTTCTCAGTGTGATTTTGTAAGTTGGAGGTCACCACCTCCATGGAAATGAGCCTTGTGTGGTGTCAGGTAACAGCTCCCCACTCTGCTTAGGAGAAGTGTGAGTGTGTGCTCCTTTCTTTGTGATTGCTCTTCAGTGAAGTCAGCACAATTCACATAGTACATTTAAGGAATTGGGTGTTTGTGATGATTTCTATACGTACTGTCTAAAATTATCTACAAATAAACCAGAGTTGCTGCTGAAAGATACTTGAGCGAGGCCTAGGAGAAACAGAAACAGAAGCAGTCCTGCCGAAGCTGCACCTCTGACATTTCTTCCTATGCTGTGGCTTCTCCTCGCTTTTTTTCCCTTCGTGTCCATCATCAAACAGTCAAAAACACTATAACGAGAAATTAAGGCTAAAAGGTATAGACTGTGCATTCTCCCAAGGTTTTGGTTTTATACTCAGTTGGGAATATGAAATGACCTTTTGAGGTCATTAAGTTTGACTAAAATTGTGGGACCTTCTTTTTTAACAGCTTTTTTAAGTGAGAGACTGCACAGATTTAATGTATGCAGTTTGATAAGTTGTTATACACGATCAAGATAATTAACACTGCATGTCTGTCACACCCTAGAGTTTCCTCAGACAGCATTTTTGTTCCGTATAACACACTGATTTCCACTGTATTTTCCATCTGAATCTGTGTTTAGTACACAGTTTGGGCTTAAGTTTCATAACCGTTGTTATTAAAGTCAATAAGTCGTGTCTGGCTCTTTTGCGACCCCAGCGGACTATAACCCACCAGGCTCCTCTGTCCTTGGTATTTCTCAGGCAAGAATACTGGAGTGGGTTGTCATTTCCTTCTCCAGGGGATCTTTCCTACCCAGGGATAGAGCACGTGTCTCCTGCATTGGCAGGCACATTCTTTACGGCTGAGCCACCAGGGAAGCCTGAGTGTCATAATGAGCACAGTCTTTGAGGTGATGGTTGAGGCTCTCCTTTATGTTCTGAACCCTTCCCTTCCCTGGGCTGGGGAGACTCCCTGATGCCCTGGTGCTCCCTACTTCCCTCTCAGGTGACATAATGCCATGGTGTCTCATTGCAGAGGAGAGGAAGATGATTCTTTGGCTATCAAACCACCCCAGCAGATGTCTCGGAAGGAAAAAGCACATCACAGGAAAGACGAAAAGAGAAAAGAGAAACGTAGGCATCGCAGTCACTCAGCAGAAGGGGGTACAAAGCATTTGTTTCATTTTGTGTTGTGTTCAGATACGGTCTCCTTCCTACTTCATGATCTGCTACGTTCTTCAGAGCTCAGCTGAGAGAGAAGAGAATAAAATTTTAGCTAAAAGTATAAATTTATTATAGATCATTCTGAATAGATACTTCATTTTCCTTTTGGTGTGTTTTCCCCTCACTGCATTGTTCTGGGGAAGCTGGTCTGTGTCTTAATTCAGTGTGGGAAGGCCGCTCTTCAGTGCTCAATTGCTTTTAAGAAACAGATGCTTGATAAAGTCCAAGTAGTGAGTTTGCTGTCACACCAATATCGAGAGCTTCTTAGGGATATTGGGAAACTGAACCTGGGCCTGATGTAAATCTTGTTAAACGCAGGTGGCTAGTGTGGTTTATAATGTGATGCAGAAACTAAAAGGAGTTAAGCTTTGTCCTGTGTTCTTTACAAAGGATGACTTTTTTAAAATCATGAGACTAATGTAGCCTAATCACAGTTTATTTAATACAGAAAATTGAGAAGATAGAGACCACAGTTCTGTTCAGTGATAATCACGTTATTTTTGTTTTTTTTTCTTAACTTCACGCTTACTGCCTAGCGTTTTATGTCTTCATCTTTTTTCTTTTTTTTTTAAACAAAAGTCATGGTTGTTTCTCCAAGTCTTTTTTTTTTTTGGCTGCACTGGGTCTTCATTGCTACTCAGGCTTTCTCTAATTGCAGCAAGCAGGGGCTACTCTTTGTTGCAGTGCAGGTTTCTTATTGCAGGGGCTTCTCTTGTTGCAGAGCATAGGCTCTAGGACACACAGGCTTCAGTCTTTGAGGCACGTGGGCTTAATTGCTCCGCAGCATGTGGGATCTTCCTGGACTGGGGATCAAACCCTTGTCCCCTGCATTGGTAGGTGGATCCTTAACCACTACACCACCAGGGAAGTCACTGATTAGATATTTTTTCTTTTTTTCACTGGGTATTGTTGAGTTTTGGAGGTTAAGTCTCCTCTCACGACACATGCTGTTTGCCCATAGGGAAGCACGCCAGAGTGAAAGAGAAGGAGCGGGAGCATGAGCGCCGGAAGCGGCACCGGGAGGAGCAGGACAAGGCTCGGAGGGAGTGGGAGCGGCAGAAGCGGAGGGAGCTGGCCCGGGAGCACTCGCGCAGGGAGAGGTAGGTGCCCTGATGACAGCAGAGAGGGCACGCAGGTCACACAGACGGGAACTGGGCAGGAAGCGGCTCAGAGGCTTGTCCTGAAGGGAGCGAGGGCTCCCTGCACATGGGGCTGCACATGTGAGGTGACAGAAGTTGACGAGGGGAACAAAAACCTGTGCACCGAGGCTGCTCAGGTGCCCAGGAGCCCGGCTGAGCGGGTGAGAGAATGTGGTCCTGACTCAAGGCAGAGTCCCCGACTCAGCTTCTGAGGTGGTCCCTCAGGGAAGGATACTGCTGGAGGGAGCTGGGAGTCTAGGAGGAGCTGAGAGGTGAAGAGTGAAGGTTTGGGCCAGACCTGCAACAGCGGGGGAAGGAGAGTAGGGGGGGTGGTGGCCATTAGGGGTCGGGGGGCTGTCCACACCCTCAGACGACGTCCATGTGAGGGTGGTAAGGGACGAGCCTGGGGCGAGGCGGGCTAGGCCGCTGTCCCATCCCGGTGGAGCCATCCTGGAGGCGGCCCGTCCCTGCGTGTGCACCTGTGGCACAGCGAGGAGGGGCTTCGCTGTGGGTGACTTGCCGCCTGCTTGGCTGGTGGGTGTGCACCAGGCGCCTGCTCTGTTCTAGGGACCTTGTCCAGGAAGACTGACCAACAAGGCATAGTGCTTAGGGTTCTCAGGGGTTACAATAGAAGTAGACTCGGGTTCTTCCAAACAAACAAACAAAAAAGACACAGAAACCCCAAAGGCCCTGAAATGGCCAGGAGCTAGGACACCAGCCTCTGGTGCTTTTGTCTCCAGGGGCCTCTCTGTGGGCTCAGAGTCCCAGAGGAATATCTGTTAACCCAGGTCTGTCCTACATGGCCTAGGCATGACCCCTAGGCTACCTCTGTGTCCTGTGGTCATTTCCAGGGAGAGCTTGGGAGCTGGGCTGCTCTGCAGGAGGGGAGTAGTAGGGTGGAGGGTGTGGACATTCCCAGCAGCTGGGGCCCCACAAAAGGCAGGGAAGGCAGGTGTGAGAAGGGTCTATGTTTGCAGGCCCCGTGCTCTGTCCAGTGTGGTAGGGGCACACAGCTATGCAGACACAGTAGTGACCCCAAGGAATCCATGCTTGAAAATAAAGAGAAGCACATGGAACGGTGCAGCAGTGGCCACACTGTACAAGGCGAGCTCACAGGGTTAGCCTCACAGTCACTGAATGGCAGCAACTGGGAGGAAAGGTTGGAAGGCATGGTTGCTGCAGGACATTGTCTAGAATGTCCAGTGTTCAACAGAGAGCTCTAAGACAAATAGGATTTAACCCCTTCTAAGGAAGAAAAACATCATAGAAACAGTGTGTTCCAGACTTGGCGACCTAGAAGCATGGAACTTGAAGATGGACATCGTGCCTTCTAATGACAGCGAGGAAAAGGTTGAAGAAAAACTGAGGGACAGCATCTATGGGACCAGCATGTGCACAGTGGTAGTCTTGGAAGGAAGGGGGAACAGCTGAAACTGTCCCAAATTTGATGAAAAATATTTATCTACATATCAGAGAAGCTCAGTGAACCCCGAATAGTATAAGTACAAAGCAACAGTTGTACCAGGAAAACCAATGGGAAATTGGGGAAGGGCAGGAATGCTGGTAGCCCAAAATTCTGTGTGCGTCACAGCCTGCCTCCCAAGTGAGGGCAAGTGAGCAGAGGCTCTCTGCCAGCAACGTGGGCATTCTGGGAAGTGCTTAAGGACAACCTTCAAGCTGAGCAGAAATGACACCAGAAGAAAAGGCTAGCCCTGGGCGTGGCTGAATTGCAGGTTGGGACAAAAGCCCCTGTAAACATGCTTCTTCTCCCATCTTGTCTGAATTAGTACAAGAGACACAGGATTGCATAAAACAATGATTAAAACACTGTGTGGTCAAGTAGCCATAATGTGTATAAACTGCAGGAGGAAACGGGAGTGGGGGCTGTATGTGAACAAGATCTGCATTTCCTGGAGCTTAATCTCATGAGATGCACACTGCAATCTCTAGAGCAACTTCTAAAAAGTAGTAAATAGAGGAATTAAAATGATTTGCTCAAAATCCCCATTTAAACCCCAAATGGGTAACTGCCTGGTAGTCCAGTGATTAGGACTCCCTCTTCTGCCACAGGGGGCCTGGTTTTGATCCCCGGTTGGGAAATTAAGATCCTGCACGCTTCATGGTGCAGCCAAAAAAGAAACCATCCCAACTGGGAGAAAGAGAGAAACCAAAAAACAAGACAAAAGAAGGTGGGGGTACGGGGGGCAGCAGCTGTATCCATAGTTACATTCAGTGTGAGATGAGTCTCTGCACCAAACATGGGAGAGCCTGTCAGACAGAAAACAAGATCCAGCTGTGTGCTGTGTCAGAGGGACATCTTAGAGTTGGAGACAAAAGTAGGTTGAAAGTAAAGGAGGAGGACTTTGTTGGAGGTCCAGTGGGTAGGATTCCATGCTTCCAATGCAAGGGGCACAGGTTCGATCCCTGGTCATGGAACTAGGATCCCACACCCGACGTGGCAGCCAGAAAATGAAATGATGGGAAAGGATGGCCCATGCACACGACAACAGTAAAAGGGCCTGAGTGGCTGCACTGACGTCAGACAAAATGGATGTTACAAAAGACACTGGAGGTAGAGACCCTCATGACGACATAAATGCAGAGCAGGAAGATGCGACCAGGGTAAATGTTTTGGCACCTGGTGTTGGACCCCAACCTGACACAACTGAAGGCAGTCCATTGACTCTGGGTGGAAGCATCGGGGTCCCATGCCAGTCATCAGTAGTAAAGCTGGAGAAAATCAGCAAGGATGTAGACAATTTGGAAGATGCTACCAGCCAAACGTCCTGACAGGTGGGCACAGCGGTGCAGCTGCAGGACACACGTCTGAAAGCTTCTAGGATGTGTTTCCACAAAACTCCAAGCTGTGTGAGGGGTCTCAGAAGAACTGAGGCTGAACAAAGTGTGCCCTCTTATCACAGAAGAGTTCAATTAAAGTTCGCAACGGAAAGAAACTGGGCCAGGCGGGGTATCCTCAGATGTTTGAAATCCAACAACCCATTTCTGAAAAACCTATGGCCAGCACAAGAAACGATGAGGAAAAATACAAACTATTTGACTTTTTTTTTTTTTTTTAACAGCTCAGCTTTTTATTCAATGTGTTACTAAAGAGATTTAGTCAAAAAGACCAAAGCCCATGTCATCATCAGACTCTTCAGATTCTTCTTTCTTTGCTTCTACTTTCTTCTCCTCAGCTGGGGCAGCAGCAGTGGATGGGGCAGGACCTCCTGCTGGTGCAGCACCGGCCGCTGGGGCGGGTCCACCAGCCCCCACATCGCAGATGAGGCTCCCGATGTTGACATTGGCCAAAGCCTTTGCAAACAAACCTGGCCAGAAAGGCTCAACATTTACACCGGCTGCTTTAATGAGGGCATTGATCTTATCCTCCATGACCGTCACCTCATCATCGTGCAGAATGAGGGCAGGGTAGATACAAGCAAGCTCGGAGACAGAGGCCATGGTGCGAGTGAGTGCTAGGTGGGGGCTGCCGAGCGCGGTGCTAGTCGCTGGATAAAGTGAGGGCCTCGCCCCAAAACAGCCTTAGCTTCCTCGGAAGAACCAAGCACCTTAGCGGCAGGGGAGGAAAGAGCTTGACTTTTTATTTTTGAGGGCTGAAAAATGCGTACAACTTGTGGGATCTTAGTTCTCTGATAGGGATCGAACCCAGGCCCCACCAGTGAAAGTGCCCAGTCCTAATCACTGGACCGCCAGGGAACTCCCTGGAAATGTTTTGAACTAAATGAGAATAGAAGCAGTATATCAGAACCTAGGGCTGCGGCTACCGTTTTGCTTAAAGTGAAGTGTTTTGGCTGTAAACACCTAAACCAGATCCCTGCGTGGGGCTATGGCTCCCTTCCTTTCCTTAGATGGAAGGCCCAGGAAGACTTGCCTTCTAGTAGAAGTGGATTAAAACTATGCACACCTGGGGAAAGCCCTGGTGTGTCTCAGAGCATCAGCTGAGCAGAATGACCAAGTGGGGTTTCAGCCCTAGGCAGTTACCTCCTTGGACCAGAACTTTCCTCTTGGCCAGTTGTTAGGGATGGGGTTAACAGGACTCGAGTTCTGGTTTTTAAAAGCCCTTTGTGGGCTGAAAAACCCAGTTCAGTTCCGTTCAGTCGCTGAATCGTGTTGGACTCTGCACCCGACGGATTGCAAAATGCCAGGCTTCCTTGTCCATCACCAACTCCTAGAGCTTGCTCAAATTCATGTCCATCCAGTCAGTGATGCCATCCAACCATCTCATCCTCTGTTGTCCCCTTCTCCTGCTGCCTTCAGTCTTTCCCAGGTCTTTTCATCCTGTCAGCTCTTCCCATCAGGTGGCCAAAGGATTGGAACTTCAGCTTCAGCATCAGTCCTTCCAATGAATATTCAGGACTGATTTCCTTTAGGATGGACTGATTTGCTCTCCTTGCAGTCTAAGGGACTCTCAAGAGTCTTCTCCAATACCATAATTCAAATGCATCAATTCTTTAGTGCTCAGCTTTCTTTATGGTCCAACTCTCACATCCATACATGACTATTGGAAAACCATAGCTTTGTCTAGACAAACCTTTGTTGGCAAAGTAATGTCTCGGCTTTTTAATATGCTGTCTAGGTTGGTCATAGCTTTTCTTCCAAGGAGCAAGCATCTTTTAATTTCATGGCTACAGTTACCATCTGCAGTGATTTTGGAGCCCCCCAAAATAAAGTCTCACTATTTCCACATTTTCCCCATCTATTTGCCATGAAGTGATGGGACCAGATGCCATGATCTTAGTTCTTTGACTGTTGAGTTTTAAGCCAACTTTTTCACTCTCATCTTTCACTTTGATCAAGAGGCTCTTAATTCTTTGCTTTCTGCCATAAGGGTGTTCTCGTCTGCATATCTGAGGTTATTGATATTTCTCCTGGCAGTCTTGATTCCAGCTTGTGCGTCATCCAGCCCAGCATTTCACATGATGTACTCTGCATATAAATTAAATAAGCAGGGTGACAGTATACAGCCTTGGAATACTCCTTTCCCAATTTAGAACCAGTCCGTTGTTCCATGTCTGGTTCTCACTGTTGCTTCTTGACTTGCATACAGATTTCTCAGGAGACAGGTGAGGTGGTCTGGTATTCTCTCTTGAAGAATTTTCCACAGTTTGTTGTGATCCGTATAGTCAAAGGCTTTGGTGTACTCAATAAAGCAGTAGTAAATGTTTTTCTGGAACTCTTGCTTTTTCAATAATCCAGCGGATGTTGGCAATTTGATCTCTGCTTCCTCTGCCTTTTCTAAATCCAGCTTGAACACCTGGAAGTTCTTGGTTCATGTACTGTTGAAGCCTCGATTGGAGCATTTTGAGCATTACTTCCCTAGCATGTGAGATGAGTGCAATTGTGCAGTAGTTTGAACATTCTTTGGCATTGCCTTTCTTTGAGATTGGAATGAAAACTGACCTTTTCCAGTCCTGTGGCCACTGCTGAGTTTTCCAAATTTGCTGGCATATTGAGTCCAGCACTTTGACAGCATCATCTTTTAGGACTTGAAATAGCTCCACTGGAATTCCATCACTTCCACTAGCTTTGTGTGTAGTGATGCTTCCTAAGGCCCACTTGACTTTGGACTCCAGGATATCTGGCTTTGGTGAGTCATCACACCATCGTCGTTATCTAGGTCATTAAGATCTTTTTTGTATAGTTCTGTGTATATTGCCACTTCTTAATATCTTCTGCTTCTGTTAGGTCCATGCCATTTCTGTCTTTTATTGTGCTCATCTTTGCATGAAATGTTCCCTTGTTATCTCTGATTTTCTTGAAGAGATCTCTAGTCTTTCCCATTCTGTTGTTTTCATCTTTTTTTTTTTTGCATTGATCACTGAGGAGGCTTTCTTATCTCTCTGTGCTATTCTTTGGAACTCTGCATTTAGATGGGTATATCTTCCCTTTTCTCCTTTGCCTTTCACGTCTCTTCTTTTCTCAGCTATTTGCAAGCCCTCCTAAGATAACCATTTTGCCTTTTTGCATTTCTTTTTCTTGGGGATGGTCTTGATCCCTGCCTCCTGTAGGATGTCACAAACCTCCATCCATAGTTCTTCAGGCACTCTGTATGTCAGATCTAATCCCTTGAATCTATTTGTCACTTCCACTGTATAATCGTAACGGATTTGATTTAGGTCATACTTGAATGGCCTAGTGGTTTTCCCTACTTTCCCCCATTTAAGTCTGAATTTGGCAATAAGGAGTTCATGATCTGAGCCACAGTCAGCTCCAGGTCTTGTTTTTGCTGACTGTATAGAGCTTCTTCTTCTCTGGCTGCAAAGAATATAATCAGTCTGATTTCAGTATTGATCATCTGGTGATGTCCATGTGTAGAGTCTTCTCTTGTGTTGTTGGAAGAGGCTGTTTGCTATGATCAGTGCATTCTCTTGGCAAAACTCTGTTACCCTTTGCCCTGCCTCATTTTGTACTCTAAGGCCAAACTTGCCTCTTACTCCAGGTATCTCTTGACTCCCTACTTTTGCATTCCAGTCCCCTAGGATGAAAAGGACATCTTTTTTGGTGTTAGTTCTAGAAGGTCTTGTAGGTCATCATAGAACCATTCAACTTCAGCTTCTTCAGCATTAGTGGTTGGGGCATAGACTTGGATTACTGTGTTATTGAATGGTTTGCCTTGGAAACGAACAGAGCTCATTCTGTCATTTTTAAGACTGCACCTACATTCTGTATTTAACTTATATGAAGAGTACATCATGCAAAACGCCGGGTTTTATGAAGCACAAGCTGGCATCAATATTGCTGGGAGAAATACCAATAACCTCAGATATGCAGATGACACCACCCTTACGGCAGAAAATGAAAAGGAGCTAAAAAGCCTCTTGATGAAAGTGAGAGTGAAAAAGCTGGCTTAAAACTCAGCATTCAAAAAACAAAGACCATGGCATCCAGTCCCATCACTTCATGGCAAGTAGATGTGGAGACAGTAGAAACAGTGACAGACTTTATTTTCTTGGGCTCCAAAATCACTGCAGATGGTGACTGCAGCCATAAAATTAAAAGACACTTGCTTCTTGGAAGAAAAGCTATGACCAACCTAGACAGCATATTAAAAAGCAGAGATACTTCTTTGCCAACAAAGGTTCTTCTAGTCAAAGCTATGGTTTTTCCAGTAGTCATGTATGGGTGTGAGAGTTGGACCATAAAGAAAGCTGAGCACTGAAGAATTGATGCATTTGAACTGTGGTGTTGGAGAAGACTCTTGAGAGTCCCTTGGACTGCAAGGAGAGCAAATCAGTCAATCCTGAAGGAAATCAGGCCTGAATATTCATTGGAAGGACTGATGCTGAAGCTGAAGTTCCAATCTTTTGGCCACCTGATGGGAGGAGCTGACAGGTTGGAAAAGACCTGCATGCTGGGAAAGATTGAAGGCAGCAGAAGGGGACAACAGAGGATGAGATGGTTGGATGGCATCACTGACTCGGTGGACATGAGTTTGAGCAAGCTACGGGATTGGTGATGGACATCCATTTCTTCTAAGGGATTCTTGCCCACAGTAGTAGATACAATGGTCATCTGAATTAAATTCTCCCATTCTTGTCCATTTTAGTTCACTGATACCTAAAATGTTGATGTTCACCCTTGCCATCTCCTGTTTGACCACTTCTAATTTACCTTAATTCAGGGACCTAACATTCCAGGTTCCTACGCAATCTTGTTCTTTACAGCCTCCAACTGTGTACCTCCATCGCCAGTCACATCTACAACTGGGTGTAGTTTTCACTTGGGCTCCTTCACTTCATTCTTTCTGGAGGTGTTTCTCCACTCTTCTCTAGGTGCATGCTGGGCACCTACCGGCCTGGGGAGTATATCTTTCACTGTTGTATCTCTCTGCCTTTTCATACTGTTCATGGGGTTCTCAAGGCAAGAATACTGAAATGGCTTGCCAGAGGGATAGTTTATAAATGCAGCAAAAAGCACTGAGGGCCAAAAAGAAAGCTTCCGGTTTCGGGGGTGAGAAAAGATTTGGTGTGCTCCTGTTCCAGGGACCGCCTCGAGCAGTTAGAGAGGAAGCGAGAACGGGAACGCAAGATGCGGGAACAGCAGAAGGAGCAGCGGGAGCAGAAGGAGCGGGAGCGGCGGGCGGAGGAGAGGCGCAAGGAGCGGGAGGCCCGGCGGGAAGGTGGGTGGGGCCCCTGAGGTGGATGGAGCCCGGGAGTTGGGCGAGGCGGAAGGGTAGGGGAAGGCTGAAGGAGGGCAAGGTGGGCGGGGGCGAGTGAGAGGGCTAGGTGATGCTGCAGGTCCCGGGGTGTGAGCTGTGCACCCTGGATAGCCATGTCTGGTGTCCACCTCCCTAATGCCCAGTGGGTGATAGGCCTGGGCTTGAGGAGGTGGGTTCTGTCCCCTGCCTTTGACCAGTAGAGAGCAGTCTAGAATGCCCACGTGGGTCCTCTGGTGGCTTCCTGGACTCCTTCCCGGGCTGTAGGCATGTGTGCGCCTAGAGGAAAAGGGGACTGCCCCCAGCCCCTGTGCTGTTCTTGCGCAGTGTCTGCACATCACCGGACCGTGAGAGAGGACTACAGCGATAAGGTGAAAGCCAGCCACTGGAGCCGTAGCCCACTCCGGCCTCCTCGAGAAAGGCTTGAGCCGGGGGACAGCCGGAAGCCAGGTAAGGCCGCACAGCGCCTGCGGACCCAGCACAGGGTGGTCTTTGCTAGGGGGACACCTGAGTTCAGAGACTGATGCTTCACAACATCACAGGGTGCTGCAGTACCTGTGTGTGTGATGGGCTATTTGTGTAAGTTCATGCGCTGGAGGATTTGAAGACTTGTCTTCCTCCCAAGTGTCTGTAGATGAGCTGGTCCTCTTATATGAGAAGCACCATCTAATGTTTTATTTTAAAACATTGCCCCACATTCACCTTCAATGGTTTATTTTATAAGTGAAAGAAGAGAAAGTGGAAGAGAGAGACCTGCTGTCCGACCTGCAGGACGTCAGCGACAGCGAGAGGAAGACCAGCTCCGCTGAGTCCTCGTCAGGTGACTGCTCGCCCGGCCCTGCCCAACTCAGCCACCACAGGGCGGGCCCCAAGTTCACTGCTGCCTGTTTTCTTCCTAAAGCGGAGTCGGGGTCAGGTTCTGAGGAGGAGGAAGAGGAGGAGGAGGAGGAAGAGGGGAGCAGCAGTGAGGAGGAAGAGGAGGAAGAGGAGGAAGAGGAAGAAGAGGAGGAGGAGGAGACTGGAAGCAACTCTGAGGATGTGTCTGGACAATCAGCCGGTGAGCTCGAGCCTGAGGCTTAATGTGATAGGAGCTTAGAAGTTACACAACAATAAAGTCTAAGTAAACAAATATCCATCTTGAAAATGCCTTGCTGACTGGGACCTCGTGAGACCCCCACTGATCATGTGAGGGCCCTTTGCTACCTCTTGTAGAGGGTCTTAGCTGACACCTGTTTCTCTTGCAGAAGAAGTGAGTGAAGAAGAAATGAGTGAAGATGAGGAGCGAGAGAATGAGAACCACGTCTTGGTTGGTGAGAAGCCCCCAAGTGGTGGTTCACCTCTTCCTCGTCCACCTCTGACCAGGGTGCTTGACCCATGTCAGAGTTGTGGTGGGACCGTGACCCACAAATAACCCTTGTCTGTGGCACATCCCACCCAGAAGCCACAGGGGCACCCAGCTGCTATGTCCAGGACCCAGCTGCTGGTTCCCTGGCCACCCTTCTGGGGGCTGCTCGGCCTGGACATTGGGACAGGAGCTAGAAAACACCAGCTGGGCTCTGACCACAGACCAGTCACTGGCCTGGGACTTTGTGGCCTCTGCCAACAGCCAGGCCAAGGCCTTGGGCCACTGGACACCAATTCTGGGCCAGCCTTCTCAGACGACTGGTCATTAGCTCACAGTGGTCCCAGCCTGGCCAGTGGCCCCAAGACACAGCGCCCTCTGTCCAGGGCAGTGGGACACAGTGTGTCCTGGCCCCTGGAGGCGGTCGTGCTCATATTCCCCCCAGAATGGGTGGGGGTTGTGACACTGTCTGTCTCTGGTTCTGAAATTGGGTTTAATTTCTGAAGTTCCAGAGTCACGGTTTGACCACGATTCTGGAGAGAGTGAAGAGGGGGAAGAGGAGGCAGGTGAGGGCACCCCCCAGAGCAGCGCCCTCACCGAAGGGGACTTTGTGCCTGACTCTCCAGCCCTGTCACCCATCGAGCTCAAGCAGGAGCTGCCCAAGTACCTGCCCGCCCTGCAGGTGAGGAACCTCCTCTTTGTAGCCCATGGATGGGGCTGGTGGCTGGGAGCAGAAGCTGCGTCCTCACTGTGGGGGTCTATCCCTGGCCAGGCCTGGCCCCTAGCCTCCGACATATCCCTTGTCATGGTCTGGTCTCTTGTCCAGTAGGCTTGCTGGAGGACAGCTCATGCAACTGCAGCCAGGACTCCCACAAGGGGCCCCTGCATAAGAGTCAGGCCACCTTGTGTGCAGTCAGCTCTGCAGTCACTTCTGCCTCGGCCTGGGCAGATGGGCCCTTGACCTTCCTTGCCTTATTGCCCTATGGGGGTCAGAGGGCAGTGGTGCATATCGCCCTGCAATTCAGTAACCAAAGTGCTGCAGGGAGGGACTTGGGGGAGGGGCAGGTCCCAAGAGGGTGAGGGCCCAAGGTGCACTGAGGGTGCCACTGCTCCTGAGGGCTGCTGCGCCAGCTGAGGGTGCAACACAGAGGGTCCCTGCTGTCTTTGCATCATCTTAGGATCAGTGGCTGGAGGTGTCTCGGGGGGCCAGTGCCCAGGGCCAGCTATTGGATAGAGGGCGCCTGCTCACTGAAGGAGCAAGCAGAGGCTGAGAAGATTATTGCTCCCAGGTCCTGCCTGAGCACCATCTGGGCCTCTGGAGATGTCTAGTTGAGGCTTTGCTGTGGGCTGTGAACCTGGCTACCATGCCCTCACGCTGGTGCCTCCCCTAGGGCTGTCGGAGTGTGGAGGAGTTCCAGTGTCTGAACAGGATTGAGGAAGGCACCTACGGGGTTGTGTACAGAGCAAAGGACAAGAAGACAGGTGGGACGCAGCCCAGGGTGGTACCCCACAGGGAAGGGGGTGTGGGGCATGGACCAGGTGGCCCAGAGTGCCAGCCAGCACCACAGGCCCCTGGCTGTGTACAGGGCCCTGTCACCTTCAGTGTCAAAGTCATTGGGCGTGGTTCCTTGTGATCCCAGGATCACCCTTCCCCTGGTGCTGGCCCTCATGGGGCCTCACCTGGCTGGTGCACACCTGAGCAGCTGGCTCTTGGCACCCACAGAAGTCAGCCTGACCAAGAAGCCCTGTGCTGCTTGTGAGTATGGAGTTCACCAGGCCAGGCCTGGAGTGACAGCACCTAAGCAGATGTGTGCCCGGGGGCCAGGGCCTCAGAGATGGAGGCGGTCCAAGCTCTGAGCCCCCAGGGAGGCCAGTTGACCACATCCTGTGATTCTAGGGGACAGCCATAAATGGGAGCTTGTGGGTAGAAGAAGGTCTCCTCAGTGTCTGTCTTCCGGTAACTTACTTTTCAGATGAAATTGTGGCTCTAAAGCGACTGAAAATGGAGAAGGAGAAGGAGGGCTTCCCAATCACATCACTGAGGGAGATCAACACCATCCTCAAGGCGCAACACCCCAATATCGTCACTGTCAGGGTGAGGCCCATGCACCTCTGCCCACAGGGCCCCCAGTGCTGCGCCCCTAGTGGCCATCACACTTGGGGGGGTCCCTGCTGTGTCACCGGGTGTCCGGCCCTGGGATCTCATGTCTCTTGGGAGCGCTGGTGGCAGCAGGGCTGGCTGGGGCCCTGACCCCTCAGACCTGCTATTGTTTCCTAGGAGATCGTCGTGGGCAGCAACATGGACAAGATCTACATCGTCATGAACTACGTAGAGCATGACCTCAAGAGCCTCATGGAGACCATGAAGCAGCCTTTCCTGCCAGGTGGGTCCCAGTCAGTCCCATGGGGTGGCCCTGGACCCACATCCCCTGAGGGATGTCCCACCCTCGGGCTGTTTGGGCGGGGGTGGGGGGGCTGCTGACCTTGAACTGTGACCCTATCCCACTGGTTGCACATGTGCTGGAATGGCCAGTGGCTGCCACAGCGGGGAGGAGCCAGGCGCCAGCCCCGTGCTGCCCCTTGCC
>NW_011494861.1:11153595-11156829 GCF_000754665.1 Bison bison bison
CTGCCCGTTGCCACAGGGGAAGTGAAGACACTGATGATCCAGCTGCTGCGCGGAGTGAAGCACCTCCACGACAACTGGATCCTGCACCGAGACCTCAAGACGTCCAACCTGCTGTTGAGCCACGCAGGCATCCTCAAGGTGAGCCCTGCCCGGCGGCTGGGAGCAGAGCAGCTCCCAGCCTCGAGCCGTCAGCAGCCCACCCTCTCCCCTCACAGGTGGGGGACTTCGGGCTGGCACGGGAGTATGGGTCCCCTCTGAAGGCCTACACCCCAGTGGTCGTGACGCTGTGGTACCGAGCCCCTGAGCTTTTGCTTGGAGCCAAGGTGAGTGTGGGTGTTCCAGAGCCCCCGGGGCATGCCGGCCCTCAGCCCCCTGAGCACTCCCTGACTCCTCCCTGACCCCCAGGAGTACTCCACAGCCGTGGACATGTGGTCAGTGGGCTGCATCTTTGGGGAGCTGCTGACTCAGAAGCCGCTATTCCCTGGGAAGTCAGAAATCGATCAGATCAACAAAGTGTTCAAGGTAGGTGCCCACTGGGGGCAAGTGCAGGTGCCCGGGCCGGGCCACCCTTCCCTGCACGACCCGAGTGTCTTGAGACGCTCCCTCTTGTAGGACCTCGGCACCCCCAGTGAGAAAATCTGGCCTGGCTACAACGACCTCCCAGCTGTCAAGAAGATGACCTTCACCGAGTACCCCTATAACAACCTCCGCAAGCGCTTCGGGGCTCTGCTCTCAGACCAGGGCTTTGACCTCATGAACAAGTGCGTCCTGCCCTGCGCCCCGCCCCTGCCCACCTTGGCCCTGCCCCCAGGCTGCCCCATTGGTGGCACATAGCACCTTTTTCTCCCAGGTTTCTGACATATTTCCCTGGGCGGAGAGTCAACGCAGAAGATGGCCTCAAGCATGAGTATTTCCGTGAGACCCCCCTCCCCATCGACCCCTCCATGTTCCCCACGTGGCCGGCCAAGAGCGAACAGCAGAGGGTGAAGCGAGGCACCAGCCCACGACCTCCAGAGGGAGGTCTGGGATACAGCCAGCTGGTAAGGGGTGGGCAGGAGCTGGGGAGAGGAGTCCCCGAGGCAGGGCTGGCCCGGCCCGGGCCCTACATGCCACTGTGTCTGCAGGGCGACGATGACCTGAAGGAGACCGGCTTCCACCTCATCACCACAAACCAGGGGGCCTCGGCTGCGGGCCCGGCTTCAGCCTCAAGTTCTGAGGCTCCCAGCTGACCTGGACCCACCCTGGGGAGCACCGACCGCGCAGGCGCTGGAGGCGGTGTCTGGGTCCAGATTGTGGACCGGGGCGCCACTGCCACAGGGCTGCCACGGGTACAACCTCAAGTCTTGGACTGCTGGCCTCGTGGGGTTTTCCACGTTTTCTTTTTATTTTATCTTGGCTTGTAAATT
The DNA here is from genome assembly GCF_000754665.1 of Bison bison bison. Classification (NCBI taxonomy): domain Eukaryota; kingdom Metazoa; phylum Chordata; class Mammalia; order Artiodactyla; family Bovidae; genus Bison; species Bison bison. Next base: position 11,155,002 of record NW_011494861.1, read on the forward strand.
TGTAGGATTAAATCACATTTTCCTTGTTTTGGGAGGAAAGGCTGTACTTTTTCATATGACTTGGACTTGCCCTGTGAGGGGAGGATGGGCATTGGTACCCCCACACACTTGGCCACGGGAGGGCCATGCCGGGCGGTCATTGCTGGGACTGGGACCAGAGCTGTGGAGATTTTTGTAGTTTTTAAATCTTCAGGCTGCTGCTGGGGCACCTTCCTGCTCCTCAATGCAGGGCCCCAGAACCAGGCATGTGAACTCTCAGCCACAGTGGGTTTTTGTACAAGGTTGTTTCTGTGTTTTAAGATGTAGTAAAATATTCTTGGAGGAAAGGTCTGGTATATCCTTCTTTGAGCGGCTAGTCCTGTGCTGGATCCTGAGCTAGTGCTCCCTGGGGGTGCGGGGATCCTGGGCCCCCACACTCTTGATAGAAGGGGGGGATAAAGGGTGGCCTCCAAGCCCACTTGGGCCCATCTCTTCCTGACTTGGAAGACCGACAGCTACTAGTCTGGCTGGACAGGCTCTCTGTCTGAGGCCCCCACCTCCTCCAAACTAGTTCCTTTTGCTGGTGCCCCCAGCCCCGCTCCCCAGCTCACTCCACTCTTGCAGCCACGGGAGCCCTGCCTCCCCAGCACTGAGCACATGCCAGATCTGGCTCTAGTGGTCAGCCCGCTCAACAGGCTCCCCACCCGCTGGGCGCAAGAACAGCCGCCCACCCTCCCAAGAAAGGGCAAGGAGACTTGAGAGACAAAGTGCTTTATCAGCGGCCTCAGCCCCGAGGACGACGCTCAACTCCGCACGCGGATGCGCCAGGAATAGGTGCTGAGCACGCGCTGCCGCCGGCGCACCACACACGTGTAGGTGCCCTCGTTAATGGCATTGGCGATGATGCTCAGGTGCGCTTCGCCCAGGGCCAGGTAGCCGGGGTAGGAGAACTCTAGGGGTTCCTGGTCCTTGTACCAACTGCGGAGAGGGCGGAGGGCTGGGCAGGGAGGGTCCCGCCCTCCCCTCTTCGCGCTCCCCGCGCCCCCACCCCATCCCCAGTCGGGCGCCGGGGCGGGTCACTCACTATACTTTGCCTTTCTTGTGGAGGATCTTCTGACCGCAACGGAAGGTCACATTCCTGCCCTCGGGCACCAGCTTGGTTTTGGTCCTGGGGGGCGGCGGGGGGGCGGGCACCGTGGGGAAGGGGAACTCTGCTCGGGGTGGGGGAGCCAGATCAGCGCTGGGCGCCCCCCGAGCACCCAGGCCAGGCGGACACCCGACCTCACCATAGCAAAAGTCGCAGCTGCTGGGGCACAGCCTCTTCATGAGTCGCCGGCGGGTGTCGCAGAAACCCCTCCGCGCCCAGGACGCGCACACAAACAGCCTGTCCAGGCAGCCTGCGGAGGCAGACTGACCTCAGGACGCGCCCGCCCCCGCTCCCGCAGCTCACCGCCGGTCCCGCACTCACCGTAGAGCCGGTGAAGCCCCCACAGCTCGTCCTGCGATAGTGCCTTCCAGCCGCGCAGCGTGGCGTTGAGGTGCATGAGCGCCCGGCCGTGCTGGGAGTGCATCAGGCCCAGCGCGTGGCCGATCTCATGGGCCGCCACGTGCACCAGGTCGGTGAGCCACACGCCTGCGGGCCCGGCCGGTCAGCGCCCGGTACCCGGCCCAGCACCCACCCCACCCAACCTCCTTGCTCCCCGCGGCCTGCACAGCTGCTGCAGCGCGGGGGGCCTCCCCGCCGCAGCCATGGAAGATAAGAATGTTCCAGGCCGGCTAGGCGGTGAGCTGGCCCCCAGGAATGCGGCTCCGGCTCCGGCTCCAGCGGTGTGGGGGTGGAGGGGCTTCA
>NW_011494861.1:11156929-11157404 GCF_000754665.1 Bison bison bison
CCCGGAACCCAGGCCTACGGCCTCGGACCAGCCTTCCCCTCCCCGCCAGCCTGACCCCAAATCCCCTGCACGACCCCTCAAAGATCCCCGCTGTTCCCACTGTGGTGGAGGGGCCCCATGGGAGGCCAGGACCGCGTCACCTTTCTTCCAGCTGTAGCGCGTGGGGCCCAGGACCCAGTACTCGCTGTCGTCAAAGTGGATGCCGCCGTGTGGGGGAAAGAAGGCGTGGGCCAGCTCGCCCGTGGGGCCGTCGAAGCAGTGGTGCAGCGGGGAGACCAGGCAGTCCGTGTGGTTGACGGGGTAGAAGCCTGGGGGAGCACGGGCCTGAGAGAGGGCCTCTGGGTGGGGCGGGGGCAGGGGCACGGCGCCCACCTATACGGAGATCGCTGGGCTGCTCGGGGGCCACCTCGCGGAAGCTGAAGGGGGACACGTCACTCCACATGCGGAAGGCGGCGGCCAGACCCCGCCGAGTCTC
>NW_011494861.1:11159063-11160124 GCF_000754665.1 Bison bison bison
AAGTGGCTGGCGGGCAGCCTTGAGGCTCCAGGGGAGCATTTTGGTGGTTCTTGGAAAGCGCCCGGCTGCTGGGTCCAGACGAGGGCAGTCCCCCTTCCCCCACTTCATGACTAAGTTCGAGCCAGCACACCGACCCTCTCCGTCCTGTGTCCTACCCTCTCCCCAAATCCATATTCCGCCTCCCACGCTCAGCGGTCCTGGGACCCTGCCGGGGCTCCTGGCTTCAAACCAGAGGCCTCGCCCAACTCCCCACTTAGCCAGGACCGCACAGTCTGCTGCGAGACCGGGTCCTGCTTTAGCCAAAACCCGTCTCTGTAGCCCACCCCAGGAGACGGGAGGTGGCTTCTGCTGGGGTTTCGGTCCACTCAGTGCCCCTGGACGACACCGCAAGCCCGGGGTCCCATTCTTTCTGGCCAGGGTCCGGGAAGCACTCTGGACCCGTGAGTCCTGGGAAGGGCAGAATATGGGTCGGAAGAGGCCCTGTAAGCCTCTGGCCAAGGCGCAGAACCTAGCGCTGGGCCAACGGTGTAAAGGGTGCGGTCAGAACGGTCAGCGGTGGGGGACCCGCACGGCCCCGCCCCACACAGGCAACCAGGCACAAAGTCCAGCAATCTTTTTATAAAATACAGAGAAAGGGCTCGTGAGGGCGGCCTCGGGGCATGGCCCCGGAACGAGGCGGGGGGCGCCGGCTACACGAAGATCTGGATGCGGTCGCGGATGGGCTGGCGGCAGATCGGGCAGGCGCTGAGCGCCGCGCCACAGGGCGCGCACGCGCCGTGGCCGCACTGGAACACGAGGCGGATGTGGCTGTCGATGCAAATCGGACAGGTGATGCGCTCCTCCATCTGCCTGTAGCGGCTCTGCAGCTCCTCCACCAACTGCCGCGGTGGGCCGGGCGCGGGGGCTGCGCTGACCACCTCCGTGCCGTCTGCGGAAGAGGTCCAGGTCAGGGGCGGGGGCTCGGGGCTGAGGTCTTGCGAGAGAACCCGAGCAGAGATGTGAGCCACGACAGGGGGCGGGGCCGTGGACAGCGGGCGGGGCCGCGGGCGGGCGCAGCGGCC
>NW_011494861.1:11160224-11160551 GCF_000754665.1 Bison bison bison
CGCCAGCTCCGAGCACACTAGGCACTCAGCGGCCTCGGGCCCCGTCGGCGCGGCCACATGCAGGTTGGTCACAGTGTTCGGAGCACTGAGCACCAGTCTTGGACCCTGGGCCGAGCCCCCGCTGCCACTGCCTCCAGCCTGCCGCTCCCTGCGTGAGGACAGGGGTCTTGAAAGGGCCCGGAGTTTCGAGCCCGCCCCCCACCCCCCTCCCCGCCGGCTCACCGGAAGCGCTGAGCACAGCCCTGCAGGGCTTTGAGCAGGCGACCCTCGGCAGCCAGGTCCAGGGGGCTCCGGCCGCGGTGGTTGGCGTAGCTCAGGTCGGCGCCC
>NW_011494861.1:11160849-11163079 GCF_000754665.1 Bison bison bison
CTCAGGGCGGCCCCCTCCAGCGCTAAGTAGTAGGCCATAGCCGCGCCTGCCGTCAGCTCTGCACTGCTCGGAAGGCCCGAGGCCTGTAGCTGGATGGCAGGACAGACGCTGGTGAGGGCGAGTGCCTGAGAACACTGGTCTGAAGGAAGCCTCGGCTGGTATCTGGCTGCAGAGGCCTGAGCACCTGCCTCCTGAGGCCCCTGGAGCCGGAGGCAAAGGGCCCCACTAGGCAGTTGGTGGCATGAAGGCCATGTTCTGACACACCACTCGGCCTATAGCCGGGCCCAGCCCCGCTAGACCCCACTCCCTCTCCCCAGATGGTCAGAATCTCAGGAACACTGGGCCAGCAGTGGTGACCAGGGTCGCAGAACAAACCACTGTGGCCCAGACTGCCTGCCCTACGAGACCTGATCCGGCCGTCCTGAGGGCAGGGAGGGCAAAGGAGCCTGTGGCCCAGTTCTGTGCCCCCCTCCCCAGCACCCAGAGTCACATTTCCTCACCCTGGACAGCAGCTGCAGGGGACCCGGGTCCCCTGCGCTCCCATCAGCTGCCAGAGGCAGCAGCTGGTGGCGCTGCAGGGCCACGTGCAGAGCCGTGTCCCCCTCCTCATCCTCGGCGTTGACGCTGCAGCCGGCATCCACCAGCAGTGGCACCAGCCCCACGTGGGCCTGCTGCACAGCCAGGTGCAGCGGGGACTGCAGCTTACGGTTGCGAGCGTTCACATCACAGTGGCCCTGGGGAGGGGTGGGCACGGGCTCAACCCAGGGAACCTGGTGGGCCCTGACACCCCAGTCCGAAGCCCAGGGGACTCTGTCCACACCTCTTGGATGAGAACCTGGGCCACCTCCCCGTGGTTGTTGAAGGCGGCCAGGTGCAGTGCCGTAAAACCATCCTCCTTCTTGGCGTCCACCAGCTGCCGTGCCCGCGCCAGAATCCTCCTGACAGCTCTGTGGGAGCAGCGAGATGCCTCTGGGGTCAGGGGCGACCCAGGGTGGCCCGGTGGCACAGCAGGAGCTGTGTGTCACCCCAAACTCACAGTGTGTGGCCTTTGAGGGACGCATGGTGCAGCAGAGTGAAGCCCTGGCTGTTGGTGGCAGTGACATCGATGCCTGGCACCTCGGTGAGGACCTCCACAATGCCGCTGGCACCAGTGCCCGCTGAGATGGCGCAGTGCAGGGGTGTATCAGCATGGGCATCCTGCCGGTGGTAGGCCAGTGATCACTTGGCAAGGAGATCTCAGCCATGACCTCCTTGACCCCAGGGCCAGAGCCAGGGGACCCAGCACTCACAGGCAGGTTGACGTCACAGCCACGCTCACACAGGACCTTCACCACTTCCAGGAAGCCCCTCTGCACGGCCACATGCAGTGCTGAGCTCCGAGTGCTGTTCAGAGCATTGGCCCCACAACCTGAGCTCAAGAGCACCCGGGCAGCCTCAGGCTGGTTCCTGGCAGGAGAGGAAGCAGGAGGGGCGATGTGCCCACCGGCTGGACCTGCAGGCCCAGCCCCCTCGCACTCTGGCCGGGCCTCACCCCAGGGCTGCGTAGTGCAGTGCCGTGTTGCCCTCATCATCCGGCAGGTCAATGCCCGCCTGAGCCTGCAGCAGCAGCCGCACCAGCTCCACCTGGCCTAGGTAGGCAGCCATCTGCAGGGCAGTCCTGCCCTGATTCTTGGTGTCCACCTGCCGGGAGAGGCAGAGGGTCAGTCCCTGGCCCTTGGCCCCCTCGCTGGGGCTGCCTGGGCCAGGAGGCAGGTCTCAGGCTCGCCTGTTCTGGGTGCCGCCGCAGCAGGTCCAGAGCCCGGGCCACATTGCCCAGAGCCACCTCCACCACCAGCTTCCCTGGGTGTTCCAGGTCACTCTTCTGGGCTCGAAGCTTGTCCAAGACAACGCTCAGGGAGCCTGGGGAGGGTGGGGTTGAGGGTCAGTGGTGGCCAGGGCAGCCCTGCCCCAATGAGCTGCTCAATGGATGCTCTCACTTTTGTTCTCCCGGGCTCGCCCAGCTACATCCAGGTTGGCATCTTCCTCGGGCCGGTAGGCCACCAGGCAGGAGGGGCTAAAGGTCCACAGCTTCCCACTGACCAGCACACCCACGTTCCCGTCTCCGAAAACCTTCAGCACTCTCCCAATGCGGCCCAGAGCCTGAATGAGGAGAGGGTGGGGTCACAGGCGTGCCTCCCAGGGGTTAGTGTGATGGGCATGGAGGTAGGGGTGGGGGACTCACAGGGGCCAT
>NW_011494861.1:11163300-11170216 GCF_000754665.1 Bison bison bison
GGGCCCCCCGGGGGCCCTGCCATCGGTCCCCTCCCCATGGCCAGCCTGCAGCCGCTTCACCGTGTCAAGGTCATCGATAACCCGCACCACCTCACCCACCAAGCAGGAGTTTTGCTGAGTGACAGAGGAGCACAAGAGAAGCACGTGAGGGGCCCCAGCGGGCATGGCTGCCCAGGGTTGGAGAGCAGGAAGGCCCCCACCCTCGTTCAGCTCCACCTCACCAGGACCCCAGCCCCTGCCTGAAAACACAACCAGAGTCTCACCCAATAAGGGTGACAGGTGACCAGGACAGCCCTGCTGGCCCAGCCTCAGAGCCACGGGGGTGATGGCCAGAGTCAGCTCAGGGGTGTTCAGGCTGGGGCAGGCCTGATCATGGGCTGATGGGAGGGTGGGCAGTATGGCCAAGACCAGCCCAGCCCAGCTTGGAGGAGGGGCGCCAAGATGACTGGGGGCAGAGCCTGAACACGGCGGGGTCAGGGGCTGCTCCTCCCGCACCCCAAACCTTCCCTGGCAACTTTCTCCACACCTGTGCCCTCACCTGCACAGACAGAACTCACTGTATAAACCACCTGTCCTGTGACCCCGCCATACCCCCTCCTTGAAGGCCCACATGTCCCAGGTGTCCCCAACTCAAGCTGAGTGCTGGCTCCGCATTCTGTCCAGGGGCCGTCACCGGATGCTCTGCCACCTGCCCTCCACCTCCTGCCTCCTGCTTCTGAGAAATACTGCTTCTCAAACAGCTCTCACCATGCCCCACCACCCTGATCCAGGATCCACCCCTGTCCTAAGGGGCCTTCCCACCCTTCAGGCGGCACCCACAGTAGCATTCTAGGAACTCTGCCCAACCATGCCACCTGCAGCCTGCGAGGCTCCCCTGGCCCTCGGAACACACACTGGGCCCTGGTCTGCCCCCACTTCCAACAATGCCCTGGGCCTCCCCTTCCCATCTAGGTCCCTCTCCCTGGACTGAATCCCCTTCAGACCCACCAGGCCCTGATCTCGTCCTTCAGGGCCAGAGGAAGGCACTCCCAGGGCCGAGCGGGTACATGAAAGGGGGTGAAGAGTGAGCAGAAGGGGCTCAGCTAAGCCCCCCCATGCACCTTGGTGAGAGCCCCAGGGTGGAAGGTCCAGCGGGTCTTGTGGCTGAACTGCACACGCACGTCCCCACGGTCTGTGATGCGGTGCACGGTGCCCGTCTGTCCGATAAACTGTGGCGGGTCATGGAGGCGGTGGCCAGGTGGAGCAGGAGGGTGGGGGGCCAGAGGACATGGGGAGGGTGGGCACGGGAACTCACCAGGTGGGGCATCTCACCTTGGCCATCCGGGGGTTCCACCCGCCGTGGCCTTCCTGCATCTCCCTCAGCACATCCGCGTCCAGCAGACACTTGACCTTGTCCCCACGCTGGAAGGGCTGGCCATCAGCACTGACCCTGCGCTGCAGCTCTGCGGGCTTGCCTGGGGGTGGGGGGTGCAGCAGGCCTGGCTCAGGCAGTTCCTTCTGCCTACACCACTCACCTCAGTGACTCCAGAGACCACCCCCGGGCCCAGGGCAGGACGGAGGGCAAATGGGGGGGGGCGGGGCACGTGGTGGACGGCCCCCCATACCAAGCCTTGGGAGGTGGTCCCTGTAGTAGAAGCCGCCAGCTGCCTCGCCCACACACTTGAGATCCACCTTGCCCTTGTGGCCCACACGGTACACGTTGGTGGTGCCATCAGCCCACGTCACACTGGCCACGCTCCGGCCTGTCTCCACGTCCCAGCCACGGATGTCCACTACTCGGCCTGGCTTCCCTTCTCCTCCTGGGAGACAGTGGCCCCACCAACAGCGTAAACCCACGCCATGAAGATGAGCCACAGCTGGCGGAAACTGCCTCCCACAACCGCCCCCCTTCCCACCCCCCCCCACCTCACCATCCTGTGAGCCCCCCACCTTCCTGCCCTCTCACTCACCATCCTGTGAGCCCCCGACCTTCCCACCTGGCCCCCACTCACCATCCTGTGAGCCCCACTCCCAGTCGGGGCCCCGAACCACCTTCGCCCCCTGGAAGATGCCCCTTAACGGGATCCTTGGGAGGCCCTGGCGGGGACTCAGCATGACCCTACGGGAAACAGAGTGGGTCCCAGGCCATGAAAGGCAGTGGTGCCAGAGGCAGGCCCTATGCTCCGCCAGCCCTGCTCCCATTCCCGCCCCAGGGTCTCTTCCCCTGGAACAGCAGGTGCCCCAGGCCAGTGCCCTCCACACTGGACCTTGAGTGGGGCTGCTGACTGGTTCCCTCCAGGGGCCTTTCATGACACCAGGTTGGACGGGTGCTCCAGGCCCACCCTCACCGCATGGTTCCAGTGTGTGGTCACACCACATCTGCCACCTCCTGGAGAGCTAGGTATCCTGTCAGAGCTATGCCCAGAGCTCAGCACCCGGCCTGGCCTGGGGAGGGTTCAGCATGTGAGAAACAACGGGCGTGAGGAAGGCAGGCCTGGCCAGAGGTGTTGGATGGCTGCTCCCAGCTCCCTCACTAGCCAGCACATCCCTCCCCTCCACGGGTGGGGGTGTCAAGGAGCCGAAGGCGACAGTGTAGGTGGCAGGGGTGCGCCTCTGGGAGCCCATCCTCCCTAGCGTGGGCCCTCCTGACCACAGCAGATGCAAGCAGCACACCACACAGGCCACTCTCAGAGCCCCGGTCAGGCAGCACTGGGGGGCCAGGGAGAGCCTGGCGAGACGAGGGTCAGGGTGAGAGGAGGCCCCATCCACAGCACCGACCTCCGCAGACCTGCGAGGTGGACACAGTCGCCTTCTGTAGGGGGTTGGGGCTGGTGTCAATGCCCAGGCCCCTGGGGTGATCATCACCCTGGTCACTCCTCCAGGAAATGGCTCAGGACAGACTTGACCTGCAGCAGAGCAGTCAGCAGGAGGCAGCTCCAGCTCTCCCAAGGCTCGTCGTGGGTCAGAGGCATTCTCAGGAGGCCCTGGACGCTTGCAGGTGGGGTGGGACACTGGGACGGCTGGGGGGACTCACGGGCGCGAGTGGGCCGTCTCGTAGCGCTCGAAGGCGTGGGCCAGGTCGTGTTTGTTGTGCATGTAGCATTGCGTGCAGAGATCGTAGTCGAAGCAGATACGGCACTTCCAGCGCATGCCCCGCAGCCCGTGCTTCTTGCAGCAGTCGCAGATGATGTTGGGGTGGCGGACACCTGCAGGGCGCAGCGTCAGGAGTGCCGCAGGCCCCGCCCCAGCCCAGCTCCGCCCCAGCCCCGCCCCCAGGCCCGCACCGATTTGGGCGTTGTCATAGAGCAGCAGGTCGTGTGCGCCCTGGTAGCCCGCGCGGTAGTTGGTGCGAGTGCCGTGGTCCCACTGCACGACCACCGTGCGGTCGGGGGTCGAAGGGCTGCCGTAGCGGCCGAGCTCCACCACCGTGCCCACGCCGCCCTCGCCGCCGTCCTGCTGGCCCCACTTCCAGTCCACGCCACGCACCACGCGCATGCCCACCTGCACGCCCGCTTGGGGGTCTGGGTCCATGGTGGAGGCCTGCGGGGAGAGGGGACCATTGGGCCACATGGAGAAAGCCACACGAGGTCACACCAGAGGACTGCCAGGGAGAGAGGGAAACCAGTGTGGGGGAGGGGCACGCAGAAATGCCCTGGGGCTGGAGGGCAATGGGACACCTCTCTGGAAAGGGACCCTCCCCCAGCTGCCCCCCTCCAGCAGCTGTGGGGAGCTGGAGCAGTAGTGTGGGGGCAGTCCTGGTGATGGGACTCCAGCTCCCCAGGGACCAGGGAATAAGATCTGGTCAGAAGGTCTACACAGCAGCAGATCAGGTTCTGGGTGCCTGGCATGGGGGTGGGGGGCAGGGGGGTGCCCACTAGGACTGCAGATATCAACATGCAAGGTAAGACAAAACTTTCTGAAGAAACACTGGCTGGCACTTAAGACTAGAGAGGCACAAAGACCATGTACCCAGAGTGAGGAAAGAGCCTGCTGACCTCATGCACAAAGCAGACTATCTGACAGAAAACAGGAAAACCCTGGGACAGGTACCTCCAGCACCTAGCACGCTGTGGGGCTGATGCTACCCACAGCTGGTGAGCGGTGCTGCACCGTCACTCGGCCTCACTGCCGGGCCTTCCTCTGAGAGGTGTGGCCTGGCCACCCCAGGCAGGCCCTGACGGACCTGGCACAATTCACAGCAGTGCCCGCGTGAACCAGGTCCTGAGAAGATTTACTTTCAAGGGAGCACGACCCACCACACTACACAGCAGAGTTCACAAACGGACGCTGAAGGAGAGGAGCCATGCACCTGACCCCACCGATAGGAAGCTCACAGGCAGAACAAGCAAAGCCAGGGCGCCGGAGGCAGGGAGACCGTGGCCAAGCCAGTCACAGGGGCTTGGAACCGGGGACATGCTATTTCCTCATCTGGGTGCCAGTTACATGTGTGTTCACTTTGCAAAGCTGGATCACTCATGACCTGTGCCTCCTGGCATTATGTGATTCTTCAATAAAATTGGTTTAACATCAATGGATTTGAACAACCCCTAAGAGTTTAAAGCAACAGGACCTGAAGTGGGAGGGGACCTGGGGCCCCCCAAGACAGTAATGAAGAGGGAGGGGTTTTGGGGCCCCAGGACAGTAAGGGAGCAGTCACCCCTCCATCTCTGGAGACTGCCTCCCCAGCATGAGGGCCCCAAGGCCAGGAAAGATGCAGGCCTAGATCCCTGAACGAAGCTCACTGCACTTCCAGTGGCCCCTGGAAGGCCAGAGGAGGCCTGGAAACCTTCTGGGGTATAGCTACTCCCTCTAGTGCCCAGTGGCCCAGAGCAGCCATAGCCTGCCAGGCCAGCCCAAGGCTTGACCAGCAACAGGGAAGGAAACCCACATGTCACCCCTGCACCTGGACCACCCCCCTCAACCCCAGCCCAACAATCAGCATCCCAAGCCTGAGCCCACAGGTCACCTGACGGCCACCCTCTGTCCAGTCTCACCTGTAGGCCAGCGCCCGGCACAGGGTATGCAGGGGAGGGGCACTGCCTACAGGGAGAGGCTCCTGGGTCACGCCCAGCCTAGAGTCCAAGTGAATGACCCTCAGATTCTCAGTGGTATGAACTGCTCAGCCAGCTCAGCCTTCTTCGAGTCCTCCCCAACCCCCACAGGTGCCTGTGCCCACTCCCTCCTCACCCTGCCCAGGACCGCCAGGGCTTCCAGATACTGGTAGACCATCTGAAATGACAAGTCTTTCGAACTCGAAGCCCAGTCTCAGCAAATCACCCTGCTACTCCTTTACCTGGACGGCTGCCCCACAGGGGCTGTACGGCCTCCTGCTCCCGCTGCCCTCCAGCCACCCTCCCCCCATGACCTCTGGACCCACTGAAGACGGGGCACCAGGGCTTTTCTGTCCTGCTAGCCACAGCGAGAAGCCCACATGAGAATGCCTGTGGCTCTTTGGTGCCAGTAAGCCCCAGACAAGGGCAGGGCCTGTGGGCTGCCGCCTCATCTGTCAGCAGGTGCCACTCATGTGCAAGTGGGCAGGGCAGCCCAGCCTGAGCCAGTGGTTCAGTGGCAGAGAGGAGGTGCTGCCCTTCAGGGCACAGGCCCTCCTCCCACTGGGAGCCTCCAGGATTGCCATGGCTCCTGGGCAGTGCTGAGCTGCCCCCTACTCTTCCCAGGCACTCCTGCTGAGCTAGTCAGCCAGGCAACCACATACCCAAACAAGTGTGGGCAGATAGGCAGCGAGAGTGCCTGCTCGCAGGGGACATGCCACCTGCAAGGCCCAGAAACTGGCCCTGGATTGAGATAAAGGGGCAGGAAAGGACGCTCTCCCAAGAGTCAGCACCACAGTTATTCTGTAGCCTGTGAGCCCAGCCTCTCAGCCCACCTGGCCGGCCACCGCACCCACCCTTTCTGTAGGCCTACAGATCCACTGGCCATGGGCTGCAGACTGTCTCCAACAAGACTCAGGGTGATTGGACACCTTAAGCAGGAGAGCAGGTGTGGCCAGTGCCTGGCTCTGCCCTCAGGGGGATGGACAGAGAATGGTCAGGAGTGGAAGGTGCCCAGCAAGGTCTGTGGGAAAAGAGGACCAAGTTTCAGCCCGCAGTGGCTCCACTAGGTCACCAGCAAAGTCCAGCCTGTCACAAGAAGTGCCTCTGACAAGCACCTGTCGTGTTCACATCCCTATTTATAGCACAGCCAGACAGTTCTCCAGTGCTGGCCAGCAACCTGCCACGCTCCCTAAGTATGTGGCCCTGGGAGCCCACTAGCCCATGGGGGACAGAGCTGAAGGGACACGCTGAGCCTCAGGCTTCCTCCCACTCAGACCAGTGCCCCTGAAGGACAGTGGACAGAGAAGAGCAGTCCTCCCCTCCACACTCCACCCCAGGTGCCCAGGTGGGTCCTGTGCCGCAGCACCTCCATCCAGCCTGGCATCACTGCAGCTGGGTCTGAGCAGGGACCCCAACAATGCCCCCTGCTTGCCCTCCTGGCTCCCAGACCTCGGACACAGCATTGTAGGACCCCCGTGAAGCAGCCCAGAGGCTTTCCAGGTCTCTCTGCTACTCTGCCACCTGCCTCCCTGCCTGGTCTTTGTCATTGTTGTCACCAGGACCCAGGAGATGGCCATTCGTGCTCCATGTGACCCCCAGGTCCCCAGCCCTCCCACTATCAGGGCTCACTATCTCACCTCAGAAGGTCTCCAAGGGTATGAAAGGAGGGGATGGCAAGTGGGGAATGGACCAGGGTCAGGGGAAGGGAGAGGATAGGGAGGAAGGGAACTCTTGTTTCACTGAGAAATTCACCCAGAGAGCTCTTCCTTTTTCTCCTTTTGGCAGAAACACTGTCCTCTGACATCTTCCTCAGAGCGTACAACCCAGGCATCTGGCGGCATCAGAACCCCCAAAGGCTGTCGCTGCAAAGGTTTATGACAACCCTG
>NW_011494861.1:11170316-11171748 GCF_000754665.1 Bison bison bison
CGATGGTAAAGAATCCTCCTGCCAATGCAGGAGACACAGGAGATGGAGGTTCCATCCCTCAGTGGAGAAGATCCCCTGGAGTAGGAAATGGCAACCCACTCCAGTATTTTTGCCTGGAAAACTTCATGGACAGAGGTGCCTGATGACCAGCAGTTCATGGGGTCGCCAAGAGTCGGACACGGCCAAGCGCGAACAAACACAGAGGCACTCAGGGCATGAGCAGCTGGCACTTACCTCAGCGTATACACCAGCCTCTTGTCAGCATCCCAAATGCTTAGCTACTGTTTCTCGGGTCACAAGTTTGCTCAGCCACCAAGATTTCCTGTTGGAGATTGGAATCCATGGCTGACACAGAGCACAGCAAACCAAACAGGTAGAAAGTCAGCAGGTCTGGGGAAAAATGGGTTTTAAAAGGCAGTCTTAAACTTTTAGCATTTACCATCTCAACCAAATGGGTGGACACCTGGGTCTGCTCTATTGGTTTACTAGTTTCTCTTTGGAAGGCAGAAGTATTTCTAAAGCACACGTTTAGACAGTATAGAAATAAAAGTATTTGCACTATTTTGATTATTTTATGAAAAAAAACTTTAAAAAGCTGCAAAGAGTAAATCCCATTTAGCTAGGAAGTTGGCAAACTGTCTTTATTGAGAAGAATCAACTTGGGTGCCGACTGCTGGCCACCAGAGGCTGCCACTCCTTTCTGGGCACCTCTGGCTGGTCTAATGACGGTGTTTAAATCCGCACCACATGTGGCACAGTCAACTGGCAAGACTTGGCGAATCATAGGCTCCGGTCATGTGGCAGCTCTTGCTGAGGCCGAGGTGGACATCCTGAGTGGCCAGGGAGTCTGGCCTGTCAGTCACCTGCTGGAAGAAGGCCTAAAGGAAGTAGAAGGAGGCCATCACCCTAATCCTGGTGACCCAAACAGAAGCCCTCAGGCAAGGGCAGTCACCACCCAACCACTGCACAGGGCCAGTCTTGGGCGGGAGCATGACATTCAGATACTTGTTGCACCTGGAGCAACAGGCCAGAGGGAAAGGCGAGAGGAGGGGACCCGCCAGGAACGACCTGGTGTGCCAGTGCTCCCACTGTAATGCTCCCGCAACCCCTGCCCCGCTGATGCCCACCAGGAGCCTGTCTGGCACCTTTACTTATTTTCTCTATTGGTCCTGAGCTCAAAAGGAGAGAGGCAGGATTATTCACACCCCAACACCCTAGACATATTAAAAAACAAGCAAAACCTTTTTGACGTGGCATCAGACAAAATCTGAGCCCCTCAAGAGCTCTCTTATCTAGCTGCCCAGTCGTCCCCCGCCCGCCTACAGACAGGTGGGCTGCAGCCCTGAAGCCTGGAGACTTGGGGGCTGGCCGTTAACCTTCGGCTCAAGCCCTGAGCCATCCGACCCTGCGGCGGCGGGGGGGGCGGGGGGAA
>NW_011494861.1:11171877-11172210 GCF_000754665.1 Bison bison bison
GACGCACAATCAGCGCCTCGCTGGTTTGTCTACACGCCCATGCACGGCCCACGCGAACGACACCAGAGCTGCCCCAAGGGCCTGCCTCCTACCCTGCAGGGCTCCGAGGGTCTAGGGCCGCCGGGGTAGGGACCGGAGGGGTGGCGGACCCGGCTCAACCGACGTCAGCGCCCAGCGCTGCGCCTTGGACTCCAGCAGCTGGCCTGCGGGGGGGGCGGGGCTGGACAGGCTGAGCCGGGCGCCCACACTGAAAGTGACCCCTTCCTCACTCGCTCGGGTCCGTCCCGCCCCTGTCATTCGTCACCTTCCTCGGGAAACCGCCCCGGGCCCCCG
>NW_011494861.1:11172310-11192446 GCF_000754665.1 Bison bison bison
CGCCTAGGCTCCAGGGGCCTGAGAAGCGCCGAGTCTGTCAGTCGGTCGGCTGCGGCCTCAGTGTGTGGGGCGGCCAGCCCGCGAGCTAGACTGCTCTGAGCCAGCCAACCTGCCAGGTGCTCAGCTGTGCCGCGCAGCGCCGGAGTCCACTGGCTGAGGCCGCCCAAAGCCCCCGGCGCCAGGGGCTCAGGGGCCAACGCGAGGCCTGCCGGGACCCGTAGTCCGCAGCCCCCTGGGACGCAGGCCGGGGGGCGGGCCCGAACCACAACTCCCAGGAGGACCAGCAGAGCCGTGACGTAGGGGGAGTGAGGGCTGAGCTACGGCCCTAGTCCCGCCCCGACAGGGAGGGGAGCCGACAGCCTTGCTTCCGGGAAAATAGTTCGAGTCCGCTCTCGCGTCTGACGACGTGTGCACACGTCTTGAGACGAATACAGACTGAAAACTACGGCAATTCTCGCGCCTCTCAACGCGTGGGGCCGCGGCCAGGGAGGCGTAGGGACACTGGCATCCAAGCCGCCAGGCTTCCGAAGACTGCGCACGCGTAGGCCGGGAACGAGGGTACCAGACGACCACGCCCCTGCAGTGGGGGGCGGGGCCAGAGGCGGAAGTGCGTCACCCTCGCCCGGCCCTACGTGGCGCTGCTGGTTTCGGAGCCGCGTTGGGTTGCTGTGGAGACGGTTTGCTGAGCCTTCTGGGTGTAGAGATGAGGCGTTTTCACAAACAACTTTTTTTACTTGATATATTTTAAAATCAGAGTTACGCCAGTGCATGGTGTGTGTGTGTGTGTGTGTCTGTGTGTTTGGTTTTAATTCTCGCAGAAATGAAGACAGTGAAAAACAGCTGTCACATGCCAGTTTCCCCCAGAGGCAAATACTTCCAACCCTTGTAATAGCTTTTCTTCTGACAGAAACCTTTATGTTTCTCAGCCAGAGAAGACTGGTTTTTGATGTATTAAATTTAGACATTTTTGGGACTTCCCTGATGGTCCAAAGCTAAAACAACGCCCAGTTGTGGATGTGACTAGTGGTGGAAGTAAAGCCTGATGCTGTAAAGAACAATATTGCATAGGAACCTGGAATGTTAACCCATGAATCAAGGTAAATTGGAAGTGATCAAACAGGAGATGGCAAGAGTGTACATCAACATTTTGGGAATCAGTGACCTAAAAATGACTAGAATGGGCAAGTTTAATTCAGATGACCATTATAACTACTACTGTGGGCAAGAATCCCTTAGAAGAAATGGAGTAGACCTCCTAGTCAACAAAAGGGTCTGAAATTCAGTACTTGGGTACCATCTCAAAAATGACAGAATGCTCTCTGTTCATTTCCAAACCATTCAATATCACAGTAATCCAAGTCTATGCCCCAACCACTAATGCTGAAGAAGCTGAACAGTTCTATAATGACCTACAAGACCTTGTAGCTGCTGCTGCTAAGTCGCTTCAGTCGTGTCCAACTCTGTGCGACCCCATAGATGGCAGCACACCAGGCTCCCCCATCCTTGGGATTCTCCAGGCAAGAACACTGGAGTGGGTTGCCATTTCCTTCTCCAGTGCATAAAAGTGATAAGTGAAAGTGAAGTCGCTCAGTCGTGTCTGACTCTTAGCGACCCCATGGACTGCAGCCTACCAGGCTTCTCTGTCCATGGAATTTTCCAGACGAGAGTACTGGAGTGGGTTGCCACTGCCTTCTCCACAAGACCTTGTAGAACTAACACCAAAAAAAAAAAAAGATGTAATTTTCATCATACAGGACTGGATTGCAAAACTGGAAAATCCAGAGATAGCTGGAGTAATGGGCAAGTTTGCCTTTGGAGTACAAAATGAAGCAGGGTAAAGGCTAACAGTTCTGCCAAAAGAACGCACTTGTCATAGCAGACACCTTCTTCCTACAACATGAGAGAGAGAACTTTACACATGGACATCACCAGATGTCAATACCGAAATCAGATTGATTATATTCTTTGTAGCCAAAGACGGAGAAGCTCTATACGGTCAGCAAAAACAAGACGAGGCACTGACTAGCTCAGATCATGAACTCCTTATTGGCAAATTCAGCCTTAAATTGAAGAAAGTAGGGAAAACCACTAGGCCATTCAGGTATGACCTAAATCAAATCTGTTATGGTTGATTATACAGTGGAAGTGACAAATAGATTCAAGGGATTAGATCTGATAGAGTGCTTGAAGAACTATGGATGGAGGTTCGTGACATTGTACAGGAGGCAGTGATCAAGACCATCCCCAAGAAAAAGAAATGCAAAAAAGCAAAATGGTTGTCTGAGGAGGCCTTACAAATAGCTGAGAAAAGAAGAGACGTGAAAGGCAAAGGAGAAGAGGAAAGATGTATCCATTTGAATGCAGAGTTCCAAAGAATAGCAAGGAGAGATAAGAAAGCCTTCCTCAGTGATCAATGCAAAAAAAGAGATGAAAACAACAGAATGGGAAAGACTAGAGATCTCTTCAAGAAAATTAGAGATACCAAGGGAACATTTCATGTAAAGACAGGCACAATAAAGGACAGAAACAGTATGGACCTAACAGAAGCAGAAGATATTAAGAAAAAGTGGCAAGAATACACAGAACCATACAAAAAAGATCTTCATGACCCAGATAACCACGATGGTGTGATCACTCACTTAGAGCCAGACATCCTGGAGTCCGAAGTCAGGAGGGCCTTAGGAAGTATCACCACACACAAAGCTAGTGGAAGTGATGGAATTCAAGTGGAGCTATTTCAAGTCCTAAAAGATAATGCTGTCAATGTGCTGTACTCAATATGCTGGCAAATTTGGAAAACTCAACAGTGGCCACAGGACTGGAAAGGGTCAGCTTTCATTCCAATCCCAAAGAAAGGCAATGCCAAAAAATGTTCAAACTACTGCACAATTGCACTCATCTCACACGCTAGGAAAGTAATGCTCAAAATGCTTCAATCAAGGCTTCAACAGTACATGAACCGAGAACTTCCAGATGTTCAAGCTGGATTTAGAAAAGGCAGAGGAAGCAGAGATCAAATTGCCAACATCCATTGGATTATCAAAAAAGCAAGAGAGTTCCAGAAAAATATCTACTACTGCTTTATTGACTATTCCAAAGCCTTTGAAGTCAAGGCCCACCTGACTTCAGACTCCAGGATGTCTGTCTCTAAGTGAGTGATCACACCATTGTGGTTATCTGGGTCATGAAGATCTTTTTTATGGAAAATTCTTAAAGAGATGGGAATACCAGAACACCTTACCTGCTTCGTGGGAAATCTGTATGCAGGTCAAGAAGCAACCATGAGAACTGTACATGTAACAACAGACTGGTTCCAAATAGGAAAAGGAGTACGTCAAGGCTATATATTGTCACCCTGCTTATTTAACTTACACGCAGAGTACATCATGTGAAATGCTGGGCTGAATGAAGCACAACCTGGAAACAAGATTGCCTGGAGAAATAACAATAACCTCAAATATGCAGATGACACTACCCTTATGGCAGAAATTGAAGAGGAACTGAAGAGCCTTTTGTGAAAGTGAAAGAGGAGAGTGAAAAAGCTGGCTTAAAACTCAACATTCAAAAAACAAAGATCATGGCATTTGGTCCCATCACTTCATGGCAAATAGATGAGGAAACAGTGGAAACTGTGACAGACTTTACTTTATTGGGCTCTAGGATCACTGCAGATGTTGACTGCAGCCATGAAATTAAAAGATGCTTGCTCCTTGGAAGAAAAGCCATGGCAAACCTAGACAGCATATTAAAAAGCAGAGACATTATTTTGCTGACAAAGGTCCACCTAGTCAAAGCTATGGTTTTTCCAGTAGTCATGTATGGATGAGAGAGTTGGATCATAAATAAAGCTGAGCATTGAAGAATTGATGCATTTGAACTGTGGTGTTGGAGAAGACTCTTGAGAGTCCCTTGGACTGCAAGGAGATCCAATCAGTCAATCCTAAAGGAAATCAGTCCTGAATGTTCATTGGAAGGACTGATGCTGAAGCTGAAGCTCCAGTACTTTGGCCACCTGATGCAAAGAACTGACTCATTGGAAAAGACCCTGACGCTGGGAAAGATTGAAGGCAGCAGGAGAAAGGGACAACAGAGGATGAGGTGGTTGGATGGCATCACCAACTCGATGGACATGAGTTTGAGCAAACTCTGGGAGTTGGTGATGGACAGGGAAGTCTGGCGTGCTGCAGTCCTTGGGGTGGCAAAGAGTCAGACACAACTGAACTGAACTGAACCTGATCATCCAGTGGCTAAGACTCCACACTCCTAATGCAGAGGTGCCAGGAGCCAGCATGGGAGTCCCCACCCATGACTGCCGGGAGCCAGCACAGGAGTGCCCACCCCATGACAAGGTCATGTGGGAGAGATCTGGTGGGCAAGGTGAGCCAGAACTCGAGGGGTGCCCCTCTGGGCCTACCTGAGCATCTACCCCAAAACCTGAGCCTGTCTGTTTTACTGCTTCATGACTTTCACCAACTCCTTTGACAGTCACGAGGGGCTATTCCCAACCACTCTTATCTGTAAGAAAAGCAACTTAGAGCTCTAGTTACTAAGTCTCCAGGGTATAATAAGGTGTGTTCCAATTGTGATCCCCTCAGAAAGCCTTCTAACCTGCCTAACAGGTTTCCGGACTCCTACAGCTATGCATGTGATTGTTTGCGACCTTCCAGCCGTATGAGGCACAAGGAGACTGTTACAATGCAGAGCCTCCCAGGGAGTTAGAAATTGTTAAAATAAAATCAATAGACGAATTCTTTGTCGAGTTAATGCCTGCTGCCAAGTTTCCATATTTCCCACCCATTGTGTCCCTGAGAGTGTATTGATTAATATAGTTTATATAAGTATAAACTTTAATGTTAATAATAACCTTAGACTCCTGAGCTAATAAATTCTTCCTTTAATTACCCCCGCTGCACCCTTGCCCTATAGGAATGCAACTTTGCCTAGTGCTTTTGGGGAGTGGTACTAAACTCTAAAGTCACCTTTGGAGAAAATAAGTTTTTCTGGTTGACTAACTCTTATCAGAAGAAAAATGTTAGCAGGTCTCCTGACCAGAACATGATGTAAATCATAAAGCCTTTGTATCTGAAGAAAAGCCTGGTTTCAAGGTCTGCTGACCTTGCATGACTTTACATCCCCTATTATCTTCTATGTACAACTTTGGGTATAAAAGCCCCTGCTGGAAATAAAGCTACGGACCCTGCTCACTAAGCTCGGTCTCCCCATGTCATTCTTTCTCGTCTCCTTTTCTTTCCTTTTGTCTCTACTCTTTCTTCAGGCCAAAGTAATTGGAGCGTGGAGGTATATTAATTTCCCACATAAATCAATTATAATTAGGCCTCTGATTCTCTCCACTGACGCTATCCCTTTTCGCCAACGCCGTCATCCTGAAGGAATCCCTGGATCCAACCAGGGATGGACCCCGGTACAGAGGCCTGGGTTTGATACCTGCTCAGGAAAATGGATCCCCCTTGCCAATATAAGACCCAGTGCAGCCAAATAAATAATGAATATATTTGTGACTACTTTAAAAAAAGTAAAAAACATAAAATACATTTAGACATTTCTATGGACTTCCCATTAAGGTCAAGGAGAAGCATGCTCTCCAAACAACTCTCTGCCCACCTCACCCCACCCCTACATTTTCACAACTGTTCACAATGAGGGCTTAAAAATTATATCTCCTTCTCTACTTTATCTTCATTTGTTTTGGTCGCTAAGCTGTCTCGGACTCTTTGGGACCCCATGGACTGTAGCCTACCCAGCTCCTCTGTCCATGGTATTTTCAGGCAAGAATATTGGAGTGCATTGCCATTTCCTCCTCCAGGGGATCTTCCTGACCCAGGATTCGAATTCGTGTGTCTCCTGCATTGGCAGGCAGATTCTTTACCGTTGAGCCACCAGGGAAATCTTCTTTCTCTTCATAGTGACCTAGTATTTCTCTTGTGCCTGGAATTTTATGTGGTTAGTTTTCTTTGTCACCTGCTTATCAATAACATTTTCCAAAGGCTCAAACATATCAGAACTGTTTAATTTCTGGAACCCCCTTTTCACTGCAGACTGATGGCATTCTCAACCCACTCACAGCACTGCCCTCTTGACCCTTCCTCTGCCGTCATCCCTCTGACTCTTGGCCTTTCTCCTGTATGGTTCCCTTTTCCTGGAACCCCTTTGATGTTTACTCTCTTATTTTGCTGAAGTCAGTAGCTTCCTGAGAAGGGTGCTTGTCTGAAATGTGTTTATTCTGTTCATCACCTGTGGATAGTTTGGTAGGGTATAGAATTCTAAATTCAAAATACTTTTCCTTCAAACTTTCTGAAGTCATAGTTTTTAACTGTTGGCTTCCAGGGCTGCTGTGTAAAAGGTCAGAGTCATTATGATTCTTCACCATTTGTGTGTGATATTTGTTCTCTCTGAAAGATTTTAGGATTTTCTCATTATCCTTCAGTTCAGTTCAGTAGCTCAGTAGTGTCCAACTCTTTGTGACCCCATGGGCTGCAGCACGCCAGGCTTCCCTGTCCATCACCAACTCCCAGAGCTTGCTCAAATTCACGTCCATCGAGTCGGTGATGGCATCCAACCATGTCGTCCTCTGTCATCTGTCCCTTCTCCTCCTGCCTTCGATCTTTCCCAGCATCAGGGTCTTTTCCAACGAGTCAGTTTTTTGCATCAGGTGGCCAAAGTATTGGAGTTTCAGCTTCAGCATCAATCCTTCCAGTGAATATTCAGGACTGATTTCCTTTAGGAGGGACTGGTTGGATCACCTTGCAGTCCAAGGGACTCTCCAACACCACAGTTCAAAAGCATCAATTCTTCAGTACTCAGCTTTCTTTATAGTCCAACTCTCTCATCACATCTTTATTCTTGGTGTTCTCAAATAACACAACAATATACCTTGATGTGGGCTTTGCTCATGGTACTGTGCACACAGTGGTTCTCTCCATTCTACATATTCATGTCCTTTAGTTTTGGAACTTTGTGAAGAACAAGCCTCCTCCATAGTCTATGTTCTGTCTTGATGAAATTCCTTTTACATTCTGACTGGACCTCTAATTTTAATCTTCTGTTCTCACATAGTGTTTACCTCTATTTCTGGTAAATATTCTTTTTAAAGTTTTATTTATTTATTAATACTTTTGGATGCAGTGGGTCTTCATTGCTTCTCAGACTTTCTCTAGCTGCAGCAAGCTGTGGCCACTCTGCTTCTCATTGTGGTAGTTTCTGTTGTTATGGAGCATGGGCCCTTGGCATGTGGGCTCAGTAGTTGTGGCACACAGGCTTGGTTGCTCTGTGGCATTTGGGATCTTCCCAGTGAGTGTTAGTCGCTCAGTCATGTCCGACTCTTTGTGACCCCATGGACTGTAGCCCACAGGCTCCCCTGACCCTAGAATTCTCCAGGCAAGAATACTGGAGCAAGGCTGGCATTAGGTGATTGGTTACTGTTGGGGGAATATTGTAATTTCCTCGGTTCTGTCTCACCTCAGCAAAAATTTGAAGCAATGGATGGACCTGTGTTACAGCCCCATGTAATTTCCTCAGACAGAACAGTGTTAAGTCCATTTAAATTGATAAATGTCTCTGAAATTTTCTATTTTCTCTTCCTCTAGAGGTTTTGTATATCCTTAGTCTGATTTATTCATGGATAATTGGCTTTGTTTGAAGCTATTGTAAATCATAATTTTAAGAATTTGCTGCTTTACAGAAATACAATTGGAGTTTGTATACTGATTTTTTTTTTTATGTATACTGATTTTATGTAGAACTACCTTGCTAAACTCTCTTACTGACTCTAATGTTGTATTTCTGAATTACATTGTTTCATGTACAAACACAACCATCATATGTGAATTATGCCAGTTTTATTTCTTCCTTTCCATGTTACAGACCAGCTCCATGTTACAGCTCAGTTTTATTTAGAAAGCAAAGGAAAATATGTCCTTGAAGCCTGAGGGCGGGCTGACTAGAAAGATGTGTAGAGAAGAGAAGCCCCCAATCCTTCTAGGCTTCTTCCTTTTACACATTTGTCTCCTCCCCTGAGTCTGCCCTGTGTAAATTGGGCTGGCCGGGAGTGCTGTTTGTTTTATCTGAGGTCCTCACTCCTGTCCTCGGACATTCCTTTGCTCTATTTTCGTGGGCTTTTCCCTTCTTTGTCTTTTAGCCGCCGCCATTTTGGACTCCTTTATTCTAACTACCTAACAGTTAGGGCGGGTATTTTTACCTAACATGGGGCTTGAGAACTGGCTGGTTTAGATCCAGGGGGCTCATGGCAACGGTTGCTCTGGGGTTCAGTCAGTTCCGGAGATGACCTTAGTGCAGAGCTCCACACTTGTGACCTTGGTACAAAGCCTCACACCTGTGACCTTGGTAGGGGGCTCCACAACAGTGAGAACTGTAGACAAGGCCCATGGATAGATGCTGAAATTAGTGATGAGGATGTGTGATGAGAAAGAGGATGTTGTCAGAGTCTCTAAGTAGCTTCCTACTGGATATTTATTGATTATAGTGACTTTACGACAGAGAAATCCACCTTACCATGATATCAAGGTGAACGTTGCTGGCCAAGAGACAGATGGATGCTGTGTTATCCCCGTTATGATGCCCAAGGACACAGCACTTCTTGCCAAAATGTATGAGCTCATTGTAATCTGGAGAAAACATTAGACATGTCCAAGTTAAGGGGCAATCAACAAAATAAACTTTAGAAGTGTCAAGGTTATGGGCAACAGGCAAACCCTGAATATCCAGGACTGATTGGAATGGACACAGGAGCCATGACGACCAAAGGCCATGTGGGTCCGGGGCAAAGGGCGTTGTGGGAAAGCCACCACACCTAAGTAAGTCTTGTAGTGGCCAGTGCTGTGCTCAAGCAGCTGCCTGCTCTTCAGAATCTCATAAGGCTGTGTTAGTTGTGAGCATCAGGAGGACTTGGCAGTACTGTCCACTCTTTGCAACCCTATGAACTGCAGCCCGCCAGGCCCCTCTGTCCATGGAGTTTCCAGACAAGAATACTGGAGTGGGTTGCCATTTCCTTCTCCAGGGAAACTTCCTGACCCAGGGTTGAACCCGTGTCTCTTGCATTGCAGGTAAAGCCCAGGAGAACCTGGGTGGAAGGTATATGGGAACTCTCTATACTAATTTCTCAACTTTTCTGAGGTCCTAAATTATTTTCCAAATAAAAACCAGGACACACACAATGGGGCATCACTACCCACTCACTATCTTTATTTTTTTTTCTTTTATTCTTTTTACTGGAGTATAATTGCTAGCTTTAAAAAGACCAAAATAGGGACTTCCCTGGTGGTCCAGTGCTCCCAGGGCATGGGCCCCTAGTTCAATCCATGGGCAGGAAACTAGATCCCACATGCTGCAGCAACTAAGAGTTTGCGTGCCCCAACTAAGAGTTCGAATGCCACGAGTAAGGATCCCACGTGATGCAACAAAGATCTTGTGCGCCACAACTAAGACCCAGCACAGCCAGAGAAATAAACACACGTTAAAAAGACCAGAAATCCCTAGTGTTAACCAGGAGGTAGAGCAACTGGAGGTTTCACACCTTGCTGGTAGAAACATAAAATATGTCAACTATACAAGAGCCACTTAGGAAAATGATCTGGCAGATCTGACAGTGTCAGTCATATTCCATACCCCACGTCCCC
The DNA here is from genome assembly GCF_000754665.1 of Bison bison bison. NCBI lineage: Eukaryota > Metazoa > Chordata > Mammalia > Artiodactyla > Bovidae > Bison > Bison bison. Next base: position 11,181,964 of record NW_011494861.1, read on the forward strand.
TAAACTCCACTGCACCCAGGTCTTCAGTTAAGAAAACTGGAAGCACAGAAACACACAGCCCTGAACATGCTTGCTGGTAGCAGCTCATCCACCAGGGCAAACCCCGCCCAGCGTCCACCAGCAGGGAAGGAAGCACAAGCTGAGTGGCGGGTTGGGTGCTGTTTGGGGGTACAAGGCCGTGAACTGCTGAAAGGAGCAGCACCCTGGAAGGATCTGGACCTCCTTATGCTGAGAGAACAAGCCTGATATGCAAGGGGGTGGACAGCAGGATTTCATTTACATAAAATCCAGAAACAGGCAAGACTCCAGTGAGTGGACGGGCAGGGAGGGGCGGCTGGGACTTTTCGGCTATACGTTTGTTGACTCATCCGACTGTACTCTAGAAATGGAAGCATTTCACTTTAAAAATCATACGTCAATAACCTTTTCAAAAGGTAGATAAAATTAATACATTAAAAAGCAAGAACAGGGACTTCCCCGATGGTCTAGTGGTTAAGACTCCATGCTTCCAATGCAGGGGGCACAGGATCAATCCCTGGCTGCAGAACTAAGATCCCACAATGCTGCGTTGAGAGGCCTCCCCTTCCCCCCCCCCCCAAAAAAAAGAAATAAATTAACACAACACTGTAAATCAACTACAACATTGTGAATCAACTATACTTGAATAAAATAAATGTTAAAAACCAAGAACACCCAGAATACTTCTGGAAAATCAAAGTCCTGAAGGGGTCCTCGCCTTACAGAGGGTAGAGCGTCTTCAGACCCGGAACTAGAACAGGGTGGAGCAGCAGAGGGCGGAACAGAGGAGGACACCCTGTGGACTCCTGGCACAGGGCGGCTCAGACTTCCCGAGGCAATTCCAGGTACTTTCCTAAGGAAGAACCCTGCCGCCCCCGGGACGCTGGGAACGCAGGGCCCGCGCAGCCTCGGTTCACCGCGCGGCCAGCAGGTGGCGGTGCTGCCGACCCCGACGGGCCGCAGCCGTGCTCCTCCTTCTGGCGACTCCCGGAGGCGCGGCTTCCTCCAGGTGCACGTGGAGGCAACTCTCCCCGCGATGCCCCGAGTAGCTGGTGACCCAGCAGCTGAACGCAAGGCTGGTCCTTCATCCATGTGCGCTGCCTCACAGCCTCCACGTGTACCCTCAGGCCAGAGTGGGAAGCAGTTACTAGGCTGCCTCTCTGAGCACGGGGTGGGAGTAACACCCCCTCTCCAGCCCTCGAAACTGCCTGTGCGGGAAACTGGAGCCCTGGACCACGGAGGGGCCTAGGGCTGGGGAGTAGGGAGCCGGTTCATCCAATACACTTTTTTTTTAGGGCGTTTGTAGCCAAAGATAAATCAACGATTAGTAAGGAGGAGCCCCATTTTCAGCAACGAGATGTTTTCAATCACTGGAAAGTCCTTCTTTCTCATTGAAAGGATGGAAAATCTGTATGAAATACGAAAGCTTCCTTTTAAATGCATGGCCAAAGTGAGAGAAAGAACAGGAGGGAAATAGCAAACCCAAATGCAATGAAATCAAAACCATAGGGCTTCGCTGGTGGTCCAGTGGTTAAGAATCCACTTGCCAATGCAGGGGACACGGGGTCAATCCCTGGTCCTGGAAGATCCCACATGCAGTGGAGCAACAAATCCTTCGAGACACAACTACTGAAGCCGGCGCCCCCAAGAAATAGTAACCCCAGCTCTCTGCAACTACAGGAAGCCCTCAGGCAGCAACGAAAACCCAGGGCAGCCAAAAATAATAAGCAAATAATTTTCTTAAAGGGGGACCATAAGAGGGGCTGAGCCCCAGGATGTGCCGTTGGAGGAGGGGGCAAGAGAAGGGGACAGGCAGGGAGGAGTGGACCCAAGCAGAATGTGAGGTCAGCTGTAGGTCAGGGTAGGGGGTGAGGCTGAGGACACCACTTATCAAGAGGGCAGGATTCTGTATTCATTCCCATTTCTCCCAGCCCGGTGGGGGCCTAGCACTTTAAAATAACTACATGTCAAATGAGCAGATTCTTCCTGTGAAGACGGCTGGCTACTCGGGCTGCAGGTTTACAGAGGAAGGAACTGGGGACACAGAATGAACAGGACAGCCCAGCTAGCTGACCCAGAAATGTGTCCTGGAGGATTAATCTTAATCATGACACTTCCAAGAAAACATCTGAGCATATTAGTATGAAAGGAAACAGACTTTTGACTCTAAGGAAACCAACGAAACTGTGAGATTTGGCATAATTTTTTGCACAAAAAGAAAAGAAGGAATTCCAGAGTTTTCTTCTGGTTTCACTAAGAAATCGCACAGTTGCCCATAAGAAATAATAGATGACTTACTCTTTTTCTTTTTAAAAAGATAAAAACAGTTCCACAGCTTTTGTTTTCATTTGACATAAGCATGATCAAAATCATGAATAAATGTTTTGAACCTGTGTCCATCAACAGATAAATGGATCTTGTCTCTTCTCTGCCATATCCTATCAGGGTTGAATTTACTCCCTGCCAGGTCTTCTCACCGGAGAAGGCAATGGCACCCCACTCCAGTACTCTTGCCTGGAAAATCCCATGGATGGGGGAGCCTGGTAGGCTGCAATCCATGGCATCACTAAGACTCGGACACGACTGAGCGACTTCACTTTCACTTTTCACTTTCATGCATTGGAGAAGGAAATGGCAACCCACTCCAGTGTTCTTGCCTGGAGAATCCCAGGGACGGGGGAGCCTGGTGGGCTGCCATCTCTGGGGTTGCACAGAGTTGGACACGACTGAAGTGACTTAGCAGCAGGTCTTCTCACAAGACTTTCAGGATCAAGTAATTCCAGGACAAGAAGCAAAAGCAGGATTGTCCCATTCCTCAATGGATTTAAATGAAAACTGGTAATAAAATCAGGTACAACTACAAGAGAAGACATTGGAGAAGAACCAGGCTGGGTCTATAAGGAGCCCCCATGGGAGGTGGCACAGATTTATGCTGTGTCAAGGTCACTTGCATCTTACTGTATCACTCTGAGAACATCACTACTGTTTGAAAAGCTGGATGAGTTTTAGTGGGAAATGATTTTTCTCTTTGCGTCAGTGTTTCTGCACTAGTGCTTTGGCTTAGTGATAAATATGTAAGACCTTTTGTTGGGAAAAAAACAACAGATGAAAGAATAAAGAAGATGTGGTATACGGAGGACTTTCCTGGTGGTCCAGTGATTAAGACCCTGAGTTCCCAGTGCAGGGGGTCTGGGTTTGATCCCTTTTCAGGGAACTAGATACCACATACTAGAGCTAAGAGATTGCATGCTGCAACCAAGATCTGGCACAGTCAAGTAAATAAATAAATATTTTAAAAAGAAAATGTGGTGTATATATACTCAATGGAATACTACTCAGCCATAAAAAGACTGAAATTCTGCAACTTACAACAATGTGGATGGACATAGAGATTACTATGCTTAGTGAAATCAGTCAGATAGGAAAAGACAAATACCACATGTTATTACTTATATGTGATGCCTTTTTTTGGCCATGAAGTTTGCAGGATCTTAGTTTTCCAACCAGGAATTGAACCTGGGTCCCCGCAGTGAAAGCACTGAGTCCTACCTAACCCCTGGACCACCAGGGAATTCCCTGTACATGGAAACTTCAAAATAAAACAAACTAGGGGATACATTTAAACAGAATCAGACTCACATATATGAGAACAAACTAATGGCTACCAGTGGGGAGAAGGGCAGGAGAGGGGCAAGACAGGAGTATAGGATTAACAGATACAAACTACTGTGTATAAACATAGATAAGCAACAGGGATTTACTGTACAGCACAGGAAAATATAGCCATTATTTTGTAATCACTTTAAATGGAGTAAATCCATTAAAGTGTTGAATCACTATGTTGTATACCTGAAACTAATACTGTAAATCAACCATGCAGCAGTAAAATAAACAATATGAGTAAATGTTTCAGATGCCTAAAAAAACTGTTTCACATTCCCAAGAATTTCTCACTTCGTTGATAATTTCTGGTTGAAGACACTTTGGAGCAGAGTAATGTTATATTCTTCAAGCATGATTCACCTCGTTGTTTCCTTGACTTTAATTTTGAATGAATCTCTTCTGCATCTCCTAATATGAGATTCATATACTCATCAAAAGTGCTTCCCTGGTGGCAGACGTAAAGGATCCGCCTGCAATGCAGGAGACCTGAGTCTGATCCCTGGGTCAGGAAGATCCCCTGGAGAAGGGTTATTCTTGCCTGGAGAATTTCACGGACAGAGGAGCCAACAGGCTACAGTCCGTCGGGTCGCAAAGAGTTGGACACGACTGAGTGACTAACACACACACATACTCATCAAAAGCAAGGAGATCGCCCTCTAACCCTAACCCTAGCCACATACTCACCTGTGGCTAAAGCCACACTTGAAGCCGAGATCTAGTTTGCAAGAATTTAAAGATGAGGTTGAGGCTTGCACTGTCACCCTTTCGTTCCTGGCCATGGAGTAGCAAGGTGGACACCCACAGAAGCCAGGCCGACTCATCACACTGAGGGATGTCAGCTCAGTGTTATCAGGGCAAAGCCCTGATTCAGGAGGCTGAATCTGCGGGGACATCGGTCCACTCTTGAAAGTCCGGGTGTCGCAGAGGTGCCTTTGTGCCACCTGCAGGCAGCCGGGGAGTGGGGGCAGCTTTATAGCATCAGAAGAACAGAAGTTTCTCCCCGTTCACCACACTGACTGGAGAGGAGGGACATGAATGTCCTCAGAATCAGACATTCTGAGGACGCAGCAGGTCAGGGGCGGCTGAGCCTCCCTCCCACTGCCCTTTTAAACCTCTCTCCCCCCACCCCTGCCCCAGCAGCTGGGAACTAAGCTTGTCAGAGGCTGGATCGCCCTGGTTAACATTCCAGAAATAGGGGCCTACAGAGCTCACACTTGCTGAGATTAGTGAAGCGCAGAGCAGACCCTTTCTAAACACATGCCATACATGGTGAGCGGTACCTTTCTCTTTTATGTTAGGAATGAAAAAGAATATAATTGTATCTCTTGCGGGAGCAAGAGCACTGTGGGAATTTTCATGCCGATAAGTCTGGAAACATAAACAAGATGGACAACTTCCTAGGACATCTGAATAGTTTCAGGGCCAGCAGATCTGCTGATGCCCTGAGCCCAGACTGACCAGTGAGGCTCAGCCCTCGTCAGCCTCCCTGGGGCTCCCGGCCATAATGGACTCCAAGAGGGTCTCTGTACAAAAGCAGAAACAGGCCAAAGGGAACCTGAGTGACTTCACACATGGGCCTCCTCACTGGAGCCCCTCTCCACTCTGTTCAACACCTCTTTTTGCTCAATTCAGTGTGCTCCCAGCAAAAACTGCCATACTGCTGATGCCTGTGCTGATCTGTTCTGGGAGGAGGGACCCACTGGGAGCCCTGTGGGTCCCTCCAAAGGGAAGATCCCCCAGGTGGGACCTGCCCCACTTCCCAGGCTCATGGAATCCCGAGCCTCAGTTCTGCCTCTGCCAGTTGCCAAGCTTGTGATCAGGCAAGCTTAGGCCCAACTGCTGCCCTGCATACTGCCGGCTCTCCGTTTGTCTACTCTAGGGAGGGAAGGGAGCCAGGTCCCAGGCCAGGTCCCGTCCTGCATGTCCTGGGAGCCCGGGAACCGGGTCTGCCCCAATAGTCCACGATGTGCTGTCCTCTTATAGAATCCTTGGAGGCCCAGAGAAGCCGGCCATTCCAAGCTCCAAGTCTTGCGGGCCAGCTCCCTGCTAGGGGCTCCTGGAGGCCAGAACTTACCCCCCGCCTCTGCAGGTGAGAAAACAGGCACCAGTCCACTGCTATGCCGCCCTGGGGACATTTTTGCAGCCTCTCAGCTCATCTCTGTCCTCAGGGAGCAGAGAAGCAGGGGTTCTGGGTAGGGAGACATCTGGGGCTGGGTGCAGAGGCTCAGTGGGTGCCGGGGCTGGGTGGGTGCTGGGGCTGGGTGCTGGATGGGTGGGTGGGTGCCGGGGCCGCCCCAGCCACCTTGCTGCAAGGGCAAATTGGGCAGTGAGTTGTGCAGAGGCTCTCGACACACCCCAGTGGTGGTGTGTGGGGGTCCTCTCTCTAGTGTCCCCTGCACTCTCCCTCCCCACAAGGTGCGGGTGGTCTCCCTCAGGTCACTGGCTGAGGATGAGCTGCTGGGGGGCCCCAAAGGCTGCCCAGAAGCCCGGGCTGTCCGGCCAGTGGCGGAGGCACCTTTGGGTCCTACAGGGGAGGAGGGCGGCCAGCTGCATCATGAGAAACATGGCCCCACAGAGGCCAACCTGGGCTTGACAACTTGTTTCTCAGAGCCCATATCTGCCAAGAGGAGAGCGCTGCACCCATAAAAAAGGCCCCCTTCCTCGGATGTCAGGTCCCCACCCCACCCCGCAGGAGCAGTCATTCTGTGGTCCTTTGGGGCATGAACAGAGGCTGGCCCCAGGAAGAGAGGACCCAGCCAGGGATGCCAAGGCTGTGGAGAGGGTGGTTCCCATGAACACACAGGCCCAGGAGGGCAGTTGCCACCCCAACCCTCTCTTGCTCAGACAACCCAAACAGCTTGGTCACCTGCTCATCCCATGACCCTCCGTGCTCGGAGTCTGAGGAGCCCCACGCCAGCTGCTCTCTCAGGATGCTGATGGGGTGCAGGGGGCCACCCTGTCTAGAAGTCCCCCCAAGAGGTTTCCTGGAAGCCCCTGTGGTTGCTCCAGGCTGGTCAACCACCCCACCACCACCACCTCTGGGTAGAAGCATTTCCCACAGGTCCTGGAGATCGGCCCCGACATGAGGTGTGAGCTGGGTGGGCTCCCCTGGATGCCCCTTCCCGAGCAGGGGCAGGGACCACAGGGACACCATGGGTGACCAGCAGCCTCCAGGGATCTGAGGGGGCAGGTGGCATGTGGAGAGAATTAAGCTCATGGAGGCTTCTGGGGTCACCCTTAGATGGTCAGTCTGACGCCTCCAAGCAGGAAGCCAAGACCATCCGACACTGACTTTTCTTCTATTTGTGGTCGTGATATGAAGTCTCCTCTAAGCGGATTTAAAAAGAACTTTCAGGAAATAACCACGCAGCTGGTAAAAGTGAAAGTGTTAGTTGCTTAGTCGTGTCCAACTGTTTATGACCCCATGGACTATAGCCCGCCAGGCTCCTCTGTCCATGGGATCCTCAGACAAGAATACTGGAGTGGGCTGACAGTCCCTTCTGCAAGGGATCTTCCTGACACAGAGATTGAACCTGGGTCTCCTGTATTGCAAGTAGATTCTTTACCATCTGAGCCACCAAATATACTGACTACCAGAAAGTGGAGCTTCAAACAGGGAAGTGTGCCTGAGCTGGACCTGTGGGGGCTGGATGGAGGCCTTCCCTCCCTGCCTGCCACGTCCTTAGGGCCAGCCCCAGCTGGATCTCCCAACAGGGGACCTGAGAAGCCATGTTTTCCTTGCCCAGAAACGGCTTCCTGTTTCCCGTGCTCTCGCTCACAGTCACGGGCCATAGCCTCCCCCTTGCCTTGCTGGCCCCTCGCAGGCAGCTCAGCCCCCTGTTCAGTCTGTGTCCACAGCTCACAGCTGGAGCCAAGGGACAGCGGGCCAGGCTGCCCACCCTGCTGTCTGAGGCCCCCGGACCCCAGTCAGGGTAGGGGCAAGTAGGGCTGAGGGAAGATGCTCATATGTTCAGGGAGGAGATGTTAGGCAGAAGGAGTGACCTAGGGTTCTTGGAAAGAGAAGGGGTGAGGGTGGAGGGTGGAAGGTCAAGTTGGGGAGGTCAGCGGGGCCCGCAGGCCACGCATTTGTGGAACTCAGTTGCAATGGTCAGAAAACTGGTGTTCTACTATTTACACAAGAGGGGCTTTCCTGGCCTCTATGACTGTGAAGTCCAAGGGTGGGCTTGCTTCAGACAAGTTGGATCCAGACACCTGGTGCAAATACTCTGGTAGGTTTCTTGCCTCTCTCTGGGGGTGGCTTCATCCACAGACCAGCTCTTCCCGAGACACCCTCCAGTCAGCAGCTGGATGTCCACCCTTGCCAAGGGAGCAACCACACTTTCTGTGAGGTTCAGCAAAGGCCTTCCGGCCAGGCGGATGGTCTGACTGGCCAGGTTGGGTGCTCTGCCAACACCTGGGTAAGGTGGGTGAACCCACCTAAAGGCCCACAGCCTGACAGTGGAGAATGGAGGCCCCCAAAAGGAAAACGGAGGCACTGGCACTGGAAGGCAGAACAAACGTGGGGCAGGCAGGTGCTACCCGCCTAAGACACGGTGGGGGTGGGGGTGTTGGGTTTGGTTTCAGTTCACATGCTGGTTCCTCTCTGTCTGCTGACCCTCCCTGTTCCCTGTGCCCAGCAGCCAGCCTCCATGTCTGCATAGCCCAGGCCCTGTCCTCTGGTCTCCAGTGGGAATGCTCAGGAAGCTGGTTCCAGCCAAAGCAGGGTCTCTTTGTGGGGAGGGAGCAATCATGATGGGTGGACAGTTGGTTAAAGACGGGCCCTCAGGTCTTTGCAGTCTTGCCCATTTGCCCTTTCTGGTGGGAGAGAGGCCACCGGTGCCACACTTGGCTACATGAGGGCTGTGGGTGCTGACCTTGACTTCTCCTCCCCTTCCCTTAGTGGGGAAAGGATGACAGAAGCTCCAGCTGCTCCTGCAGACTCCATGAGCTCCTGCTTCTGGGTTGGGGGCTGTCAGGTAGGGGCTCTGGCGAGGGGATCTCAGGGCTGGTGGATCCAGGATCTGAGAGGGGCCATCTCTGTGGGGCTAGGAGAAGGGACCCAGAATTCACCTACATTCCTCACAGGCTGTGGCTGGTGACAGACGGGGTTCCAGCCCCTCTGCAGAGCTGAGCCCTAGGACCGGGACTTTGCAGAACTAGAGATGGTAACCCTGGTGGCCACTGGCAGGGACAGCTGCAGAGGTGGGTGTGGGGGCTGATGTGAGGTGAAGGGTGGATTTCTGGGGAGTTTGTTTGCTTTACCAGCCCAGAGCCCTCTGCTGGGAAGCAGGGCTTTGTCACACTTGCCCCCACCCCAAGCCTGCAGCAGCTCCTCATACCCTGGATAGGAGCAGAACATGCCCCTCCCCCAACACCTGCTCTTTGCCCAGACCATGCTCTGCAGAGTCAAGCCCAGACCGGGAAACAGCAGATCCCGCAACCCCATGCCTGGCCCATCCCTCCAGCCAGGAGCTGCCTGACCAGGAAGCTCAGCATTGGTGTGTGAGCCCCCAACCACAGAACAAGCTCAGGGCATGGGCACCAGACTCCCCAGGGACATCTGAGGTTGGATCTAACTGGACTTCTCCCCTCACCCCCGATCAGCTGGAAAAGCTCTGAACAGTCCTGTTTCCACCTGTCTCAGGTGTGGGCAGGTGAAGTGGTTACCTGGCGGCTCTCTGGCCCAGAGGACCATGGCCCCCTCTGACAACTAACCCCTCGGGCAGAGCAGTTGCAGCAGCCTTAGCTCCCACTGGAAACCCGGTGTGAGCAAGCTGGTCCAGGCCCCAGGAAGCTGAGGGTGAGGATGTGGGGGTCCCTGGGTCACTGTAACTTTCTGCCTTCCTGGGGGAGCTCCTGAGTCCCCCATGACGCCAGGCAAGAGGCTGAACCCAGCCCCATCCCCACCTGCAGAGGGAGAAGCCAGAGGCAGGGCCAGGGTGCCTCTCTCTAAACCCTCACCCCAACCCTACCCCAGTAGGTGTAGAGACCTGGGGAGACCCTGCTCTGGATCTGAAGGAGCCAGAGAGGCCTGGTGTTGAGGGGCAGGAGTGTTGGGCCTGGGTAGGGGGCCGCTAACCCCTAGCTTCAGGCTCCGGTTGAGGTCTTGCTATCCAGTGCTGACACAGAATTCTGCGGGATGACCAGGAAGTGGTGAGGGGGGTGGAAGTAGGATGCTCCATGGGCGGGTGCATGGAGAGCAAGGACTCAGTGAGTGCTGGAGACCACCTTGTCCCTCCCCTGTGTCCTCAGGTGAGAGTAGCACCTGGAAGGGGCTGCGAGGGGACCAGGGTCCACAGGACAGTGGCCAGGGACCCCTCCCTCTCGCTGCTCAGAGCTGTGCTCCCTACACGTGAGGCGCTCCTGCTTCACATCCAGTCAGGTCAGGCAGGCTTGGCTAGGGGCCCCCTGGCCCTGAGAGGCATCCGGACCGACAGGGGCGGCTCCCGGTCTCTGGCCCATGCTGAAGACAGGAGTGGGGGAAGGTGTGTGCCCTTCCTTCCCAGGGTAGTAAGGTCCGCCCGCTGCATCCGGTGGGCTTGTGGAGGGTTCTTCCCTTTGTGCATTCCTGCTCTCTTCTCGGAGATCCAGAGGGCTGCCCCAGGGCCCTATCTGCGAGAAGCCGAGGGAAAAATTGGAGTGGTCCACCCTGTAGCTGCCTCTTTGGTGCAGAATGAATAGTTTTCAGATGAGGAAGCCTCTTCTCGCTGGCGCCCCTCCCAGGTCGGCGCAGTCCACCTCTCAAGGAGCAGAAGCCTGGGGTCAGGGGATGGGGGGGGCGTTTCCATCCTCACCCCTTCCA
>NW_011494861.1:11193270-11201166 GCF_000754665.1 Bison bison bison
GCCTCGGCCGGCCGCTCACTGCGCGCCAGCGTCCTGCGCAACCGCAGCGTGTTGCTGCAGTGGCGCCTGGGGCCAGCCGAGGCGCGCCGCGTGCGCGCCTTCGCGCTTAACTGCTCGTGGCGTGGCGCCTACACTCGCTTCCCATGCGAACGCGTGCTGCTCGGCGCCTCCTGCCGCGACTACCTGCTGCCCGATGTGCACGACGGCGTGCGCTATCGCCTTTGCCTTCAGCCACTGCCGCTGCTAGCCGAGCCGGCAGGCGCCCCGGAACCCGCCGCACCCGCCGAGTGTGTGGAGTTCGCCGCCGAGCCTGCCGGCATGCGGGAGATCGTGGTGGCCATGACGGCGGTGGGTGGTTCCATCTGCGTTATGCTCGTGGTTATCTGCCTGCTCGTGGCCTACATCACCGAGAACCTCATGCACCCGGCCTTCGGGCGCCCGGGCCTACGCAGGCAGCCCTGAAGCGCGAGGCACCTGCCCGCCCGGGCTTTACCTGCCCGACTAGGGCGCAGGAGGCCCCGAGCCCTCGGCCCGCTCTCCCCTCGTCGCTCCTGCTCCCTCTTTAGGACCTCCACACAGGGCCTTCTGGAGATGGATGGGGCACCGGCCCTTACCAGGGCCTGGAGTCACCGGACGACCTTCCCAGCCGAGCAGCTGACTCCCAGATTCCAGTTCGGGACTGGCCCTTGGGCCTGAGGAGAGGTGCCGGCCCTGTCCAGGGCTCTCCTCGCTCTCCAGAGGCCTTTGGCGGCGCCGTGAGACCACAGAGCCCCTTTTCAGAAGAGCCATCGGCAGCCCCTGGCCGTCACCCTGCGCCTCCAGCCCGTGCCGAGTTGGAAAAAAGCCAGGCTATCATCATGGCTTGGTCACTGTGTACTTGACCAACTCAAGGGCCCTCGAGCCTGTCCCCTCCCCGCCCCGCCCCAGTGGGTTTAGGTAGCTTCGTGCCTTAGTATCTCGGGCCCATTGCGGGAGCCAGCCACCCGTCCAGTACTGTCGGAAAAGATCTGTGGCCCCGATGCTGGCAGCTTGTGTGTGCTTCTGGCTAAAGCCCCCTGGGGACCCTCCCTTCAAGCTTTGCAGGAGTGATTGGCCTGGGGAAGCAGGGTCCCGCGGCATTTCCTCGTTTGAGCATCCGACAGGCTGGAAGCCACGGCTTAGCTCAGCAGGCGGCCCAGCGTTCAGCTGTTGTATCCAGGGTGAGTGACCCTGACCTTGGGGGGAAGCTGGTGCTTTGCCTGGGCTGGGTTCCTTCCCTTTCCTTTTGCGTTTCTGGAGAGGACTTTCCTCGGTGACGGGGCAGGTGGCTGGGAAGATGGGACTGGTCTGAAAGAACAGTGTTGTATGCAGAGGGCACAGGACAGATGCCAACCTTGCCCGGCTGGACCTGCCACTGTGGTCTGGATCCCAAGCCTCAACCACAGCATGACGGACAGTACCGTCCACCCCTTCCTAGAGCTGCTGGAGATGCTGCTGCCTGCCGGGCCCCTCCACCCTCTCACCATGGACTGAAGACCGGCCTTGCCCCTCTGTGGGCACCAACCACATGACAACGCTGGGCTCTGTGTGAGCCCCTGACTCTGGCCGTTCTGGACCTGGCACTTCTGGAGTCACTGTGGCTAACTCCTCCCCGCTCACCCCAGCAGCCACCAGTGACCCCCACACCAGCAGCCTGGCTGGTGCCCCCGAAATGCCCACTCCCTACCTCTCTGTCCTTGCTCTGCCCACCCCTGGTGTGGCACTGGCCAGGTGTGAGCCTGGTACCAGTGTCTAAATGTCCATCATTCTTAGACCAAAACCACTGTTTTGTGTACTTATTTGTGACAGGGGAGAGAAGGGGTAGGGTGAAAGTTGAGCCCCTTTTCCTGGCTCCTCAGGCATCAGTCAGTCCAGTGGTTGGCCCTGAACCCTTTGCCAGGTCCCCTGGGGTCAGCACAGGCCAGGGGCACAGGCATGCTGCCCTTGCAGTTTGTGTCAGAGGAACAGGCGGCATGTCCCTGGCTGGCCTTTCCACCCAGGGAGCTGGGGAAAGCGTCTTCTCCCTGCCTGCTCTGTTGGGTGGGGGCAGGGCGGCACTGCTGCGGTTAGAAAAAGCCCAGTCTCAGGGATGATCTACTCGAGCTAAGACAAGCTGCAATTAGACACCTCCAGGAGAGCCCCCTCCCTGGCCTGGGTCTCCCCACGTGGTGCTGGAGCTGGGGTAGGGGGCACAGGTCGCAAGCAGGGCTCCTCTGGCCCTTCCCCCACCCCACCCTGGGCCTCCCCCACCTAGGCTAGGGTGTCCTTGAGATTCTGCAGCTGGCGGTGACCCTTCTGAGCAAACAGCTGTGGGCGGGCCAGGCTCTAAGGAGTGACTCATCCCTGCCACCAGGGGGTGGGGGTGCAGTGCAGTGTCTAGACAGCCCTGGGAGTAGGAGGGGTTTTACTTCATCCTGGCTTCCTGGGGGCCTTCTGCATCCCTCTGCCACCTGTGAGGGCGCTCAGGTATCTTCCACAGGCGGGCAGTCCAGCCTCCAGCTCCTGTGTGCAGCCGGTTTCAGAGCTGGGGCCACCATGAAGTTGTTGGGAGGTCTGCCCTGGACCCTTCCCTCGCCCTGCACCCAATCTGGTCTGTGGCCCTGATTGAATTCATGTCAGGTAGAGCCTCAGGCCTGTCCTCCCAGCTGATTCTTCAGACTGGTCAGCCCTGACCTGCAGGCTTCTGCTTCAGAGATGACTTTGCAGGGCTCTGTTCAGGGGCTTCTTAGAGGCCCAGTGCCCAGCCCAGCACAGTGGTGGGGGAGCACAGGCTCTGGAAACAGCCTGGAGCTGGTGTTCAGGAAGAGCACTTCTGAAGCCTTGCCATCTCCGAAGCTGCGCCTTTCCCCAGTGGCCCCTCGGTCCTCCCCAGGGGGTGCAAGGGACACTCAGGCTTCTGCCCTACCGAGTCCCCAGTCCTCCATCCCCACCATGTCCTGGAGGAGCCTCCCTCTCCTTTCCCCCTGCCCTCTCTGACTCATGCAAGGCTGGTGGGGGCACACGCGTCTTCCCTGTGCCCTGGAGGTAGGGTCCTGATGGCTGTTCCTTGGTCAGGACTTCACCCTCCTCACTGGTGCCTGAAGGCAATTTGCCTAAGCTTGTGATTTTTCTGCTGTGGGGCAGAAAGAACTGTTCTGCTTCTGAAACACTGAAGGGTTGCCTGGCTGTAGGCCTGGCCTGGCCTTTAAAGAGCCACACACAGCCATCAGCGCCTCTGTCTCACCTGTGAAGTGGAAACAGTCATAGGAGCAGTCTCAGAGGCCTGTTTGGAGGCTTACGTGAGGTCAGCCACGCAGAGAAGAGTTAAGTGTCTGTGCTGTTACTGTCCATGCCATGACTGGACATGCGTCTGGGCCGAGATCCCCAGGGCTGCATGCGTAGCCTGATTCTGCTCAGAATTCTGGGGTCCTTGAGATTCCGCTACCAAATGCACGCCCTCTGGTGCCCAGACCTGCCCCACAGCTTGTGTTCCACACTCAGCCAGCAGGAGGGATCAACAGTCGTTTTGTGAACACGTGCCCAATGCCCTGTGTGGCTGGCTCTGAGGCCCCGACAATGACACCTGTAGGCTAGATGCTTGCTTGCTTGCCTGCCTGCCTGCTCAGGCCCCTCCCCATGGCCCCCAGGCAGCTGCTTGCGCTGTTGGTCCACTGGATATTCTGGCCTCTGCTCTCTTAGGAGAAACCGGTTTCATCTGTGCTGGCCTGTGAGGACCTCATATACCTGGGGGCTGATGAGCTAGGGGACACAAAAATGTGCAGACAGGATTGGGTGCAGTGGACAAAACATCCCTCCACAGGGGCAGGGTGTGGGGCCAGCGTTTCCCTGAGATCTCAGGATCAGTGGTCTGGGCTGTTGGATTTGGTCCAGAGGGACAGCCAGGGAGCCACTGGAGACCGGGGGGATGTGCAGTTTGGCCACTTCAGCTTAGAGAGTCCTGGACGCTGACAGCTAGAGCCTCCTTCAGCCTCGCTGCAGCTTTTTGGGGACTGGGAATGTGTCCTCACTGAGCCAGCTGAGAGAGAAGGTAGCAGCCCCCTTCCAGGGAGGCGTCAGGCTGCACCTGACCTGAAGGCACGAGCCCAGGGGCCACGGGCAGTCTTCTTTCAAGGCCCCAGATTTCCCTCTCCTTTAGAGATGCACCTCAGACGGTAAAGCATCTGCCTACAATGTGAGACCTGGGTTCAATCCCTGGGTCGAGAAGATTCCCTGGAGAAGTAAATGGCAACCCACTCCAGTACTCTTGCCTGGAAAATCCCATGGACAGAGGAGCCTGATAGGCTACAGTCCATGGGGTTGCAGAGTCGGACACGACTGAGCGACTTCACTTTCACTTTCATTTTAGAGATGCTAGCTCATTTCTACCTTGTATTGGCTGTCTTTTCAAATCTTCATTTTTTTCCAGTGGTCTGGAAATGTCCCCTTCATTTCTGATGCAGGGTGTTTTTTCAAAACTATCCTTTTCCTGTTTGGCTTACAATGAAACATTTGGTTTAAATGTCTGTTTTTTGGGCATGTCTTTCTGGTTTGTCTTCTCTATCTATAGGGATGTCAGCATGCTGCTTCTTTTTCCTTTTTTAAAAAATATTCGGCTGCGCTGGGTCTTAGTTTTCGCATGTGGAATCTTTAGTTACAGTATGTGATATCTAGTTCCCTGACCAGGGATTAAACTCAGGCCCCCTTGCACTGGGAATGCAGTCTTAGCCACTGGACCACCAGGGAAGCCCCTCTTATTTTCTTATGAGTCTGGATGTGAGTCAGTCACTGCTTTGTCCTTTTGGTCACATATAACAGAGCCAGGTTTCCCTCACTCTTAGGTGGGGAGTGGGCGGGCTGGGATGGTGTCTATAACATCCCAGCTCTGCTGTTAGCCATGTGTTAATTACATGGCCTCACACATCTGGGACCTGCCTTTCTCTTCCTCCCCAACTTTTATATGCACTCTCCTTCCTTTGCCCCGGTGTCTCTGTTCTGCTCAATTAGGATTCCAGTCTGGCAAATTCTCCCCATGCCTGTTCCCTTCCCTCCTGGAAACCACTCTGATCTTGTGCTGCTCATTTTTTTTTTTTTTTTTTAACTCTACACCCTGAGATTTATCCATGCTGCAGAATGCACAAATATTTCATTTCTGTTCATTATGTGCAATTTCTAGTGTGTGTCCCTCAGGCTGACTTGTCCTCACCCCTGGAGGAACACGGGTGGCTGCCATGCTGATCACTGTGTCACCATGAAAACCGTTGTCCATACTCCTCAGGGACCTGTGTGAGGATTTTTCTAGGTGAGAGAACGTGGATCTTAGGGGTGTGCTTACCTAATTTCACCATTATCAGCTTGTTTTTAATGGCTAAAGCAGTGCAGAGAGGTTGTGACTTACTGATGTCTCACAAGTGCTCTGCACCACTGTGTTCTATCTCATGCTCATCTGTCAGTGCCACAGCAGGAACTGGATTTGAGTCTGTTCTGCTCACTGGAGAGGCTGCCGACCACTTCCCAGTCCTATTGGCTGTTTGAGTCTCCCCTCAGATGAACTGCTCATTCACGTTCTTGTACAACTTTCCATCACTATGGCTTTTCCCCCTTGGTTTTCAAGAGCTCTGCAAATACCCAGTTCTGCCCAATGGGACTTTCTGAAATTGTGAAGATGTGCTTTATCTGTGCTGTCTTAGTGTCCTGGGGCTGCCCCAACAAAATCTCAAACTGGGTGTCTCAGAACAGGAATTTGTCCTCTCACGGTTCTGGAGGCTAGAGACCTGAAACCTTTTGTGAGTCTCACTGTACTACTGAGAGAGACCAATACTACTACTTACTGCATTATTGCTCACCTTAATCCGTTATAATTTGATTGCATCTGCAAAGACCCTTTTTAAAAAAATGTTATTTTTTGTTGTGTTGGGTTTTTGTTGCTGTATGTGGGCTTTCTTTAGTTGTGGCGAGCAGGGCTAGGTCCATGGGCTTCTCATTGCAATGGCTTCTCTGGTTGCAGAGCAGGGGCTCTAGGGCGCTCCAGCTTCACTAGCAGTAACCCACAGGCTTAGCTGTCCTTTGGCATATGGAATCTCCCCAGATCAGGGATTAAACCCATGTCCCCTGCACTGGCACGTGGATTTTTAACCACTAGATGGTTAAACCCATTTGGACACCAGGGAAATCCAAAGACCCCTATTTTCAAATAAGGGCACATCCACAGATAACAGGAGTTAGGGCATCAACTTATTCTTTTGAGGAACACAATTCAATCACAGTGGTCACTAGTCAGTAGTAAGTCACTAATAAGTCATTGTGGATACTGTGGTTAGTGTAACTGAGAAATTGCATTGTAAGTTTTAATTAAGTGTTAAGTTTAAATATCCATATATGTTTATGTACTGAACAGCATAGTTCTAGATACATACCCTTGACCATTTAGCTGTCACAAATATTTTCTCCTATACTGTTAACATTGTCAGTAGTGTCCTTTGTTGAAAACATAACCTTAATTTTGATGACATCAGACCTTTTTCCCCTGTAAGTTGTATGTATTTTTTTGGTCTTAAGCAATTCTTGCATACCCAAAGAATACGTAAGTGGTCCCCATAAAATATTTCTTTCAACTGGCTTTATGACTTTACTTTTTTTATGTCTTTAGTTGCCTAGAGGGCATCTTTGTACATGGTGTGAGGTAGGGATCCAACATTTTATATCAGTACCCCAATCTGGTCTGCAGAAACAATCTATCCTTTTCTAGTATGTGGATAGCCCCACATCACATACCACATCCCGGCACATGCATGGGTCTCTTTACAGGCATTGATCTGATTATCTTTTCCTATTGTCATCCTCTATTAGTCTTACCATTATGATCTTAACATCTGTAGGATGAGTTTCCACATTTCACTCTCTTTAAAATGGATTTAGTGAGACTTATGATTCCTACTTATGATTCTGGAAAAGGTCAGTTTTCATTCCAATCCCAAAGAAAGGCAATGCCAAAGAATGCTCAAACTACCGCACAATTGCATTCATCTCACATGCTAGTAAAGTAATGCTCAAAATTCTCCAAGCCAGGCTTCAGCAATATGTGAACTGTGAACTTCCTAATGTTCAAGCTGGTTTTAGAAAAGGCAGAGGAACCAGAGATCAAATTGCCAACATCCACTGGATCATGGAAAAAGCAAGAGAGTTCCAGAAAAACATCTATTTCTGCTTTATTGACTATGCCAAAGCCTTTGACTATGTGGATCACAATAAACAATGAAAGAGATGGGAATACCAGAACACCTGATCTGCCTCCTGAGAAATTTGTATGCAGATCAGGAAGCAACAGTTAGAACTGGACATGGAACAACAGACTGGTTCCAAATAGGAAAAGGAGTTCGTCAAGGCTGTATATTGTCACCCTGTTTATTTAACTTATATGCAGAGTACACCATGAGAAACGCTGGACTGGAAGAAACACAAGCTGGAATTAAGATTGTCAGGAGAAATAGCAATAACCTCAGATATGCAGATGACACCACCCTTATGGCAGAAAGTGAAGAGGAACTAAAAAGCCTCTTGATGAAAGTGAAGAGAGTGAAAAAGTTGGCTTACAGCTCAACATTCAGAAAACGAAGATCATGGCATCCGGTCCCACCACTTCATGGGAAATAGATGGGGAAACAGTGGAAACAGTGTCAGACTTTATTTTTCTGGGCTCCAAAATCACTATAGATGGTGACTGCAGCCATGAAATTAAAAGACGCTTACTCCTTGGAAGGAAAGTTATGACCCACCTAGATAGCATATTCAAAAGCAGAGACATTACTTTGCCAACAAAGGTTCGTCTAGTCAAGGCTATGGTTTTTCCTGTGGTCATGTATGGATGTGAGAGTTGGACTGTGAAGAAGGCTGAGTGCCGAA
>NW_011494861.1:11201399-11204407 GCF_000754665.1 Bison bison bison
CAAGAGGAGAAGGGGACGACAGAGGATGAGATGGCTGGATGGCATCACTGACTCGATGGATGTGAGTCTCAGTGAACTCTGGGAGTTGGTGATGGACGGGGAGGCCTGGCGTGCTGCGGTTCATGGGGTCGAAAAGAGTCGGACACGACTGAGCGACTGATCTGATCTGATGATTCCGGCCAAAATGAAGTAACAGGGATCAGAATTACTCTTTCACCTGAAGCAACTAAAAAACCATACAAAATATGTGAAACAACAGTTCTAAATACATTGGCTGCAATGAAGGGCCATGACCCCTAATGAGAAAGGAAAGAGATGAACTGTGAAAGAGTTCTGTGACTGTTCCAGCTTACTGTCTGGAGGACTTTCAGGATGCAGAGCACAGAGGAGAGACTCAGGCAGAGTCAAGTACTGTCCTGACTTGAGTGGACGGCTCTGGGAGGCCAAGGTGGCTGGAGACTGAGGGGCAGAAATTGGAAGGAAGAGGACGTGAAGATCTGTAGCTTAGGACTGACTAGTGTGTGTGAGGGAATCACTGGGCCAAGAAAGGTAGCAACAAATGGAATCAGAGGCAAAATTCCTGAGTTCAAGCAGGGCCAGGAGCAGTGTCGCTAACAACTAGCCAGAGTGCCAACCCACCCACTGGGGACACTGATTCCATGTATATCAGTTGCTGGAGGCTGCCCCATAGCTCACTGATATTCTGTTCATTTTTTCTGTTTCATTTATACTTTCTATCGGTATATCTTCTATTTAATACCCTTCTCTTCTTTAATCTCTAATCTACCATTAATCCCATCAGTATATTTTTCATAGCAGATATTTTAGTGCAATCTATAAAAGAACAAATTGATAAATTATACTTTATCGAACTTAACTTTTGACTTTGAAAGATACTGATCAGAGAACAAGACAGACTGCAAGGAGAAAACATCTATAAATCACATATCTGGAAAATATATATACACACTTAATTGGGGATCCCCAAGTAGATTAGTGTGAAGAATCTGCCTGCAATGCAGGAGACACAAGAAACCCTGGTTCAGTCCCTGGGTTGGGAAGGTCCCCTGGAGAAGGGCATGGCAACCCACTCCAGTATTCTTGCCTGGAGAATCCTGTGGACAGAGGAGCCTGGCGGGCTACAGTCCATAGGGCTGCAAAGAGTTGGACATAACTAAAGCGACTGAGCACACAGCACAATTTAATTACAACACAGTGTTAAATGCACAAATGATTTGGACACCTCATCAAAGATGACATAGCAACAGCAAATAAGCACCTGAAACTATGCTTCATTTCATTAGTAATTAGGTAAATATACATTAAAAACACATTGAGATACCATGAGACATCAGCTATTAAAAACATTTAAAACTGAAAAGATTAATCACATCAAATGCTGGCAAGGATGTGGAGAAACTGCAACACTGCTTGTGGAATGTAAAATAGTACATCCGCTTTGCCAACAATTTGGCAGCAGTTCCTTAAGAAGTTAAACACACATTTGAACATGTGATCTAATCATCCTGTGCTCAAGCATTAACTGAAGAGATATGAAAGAATATGTCCATATGAAGTTTCATTCTTGGATGTTCACAGCAGCCTTAACTGTAGTAGCTAGAAGCTGGAAACAACCCAAGTGTCCATCAAGAGGTGAATGGATAAATGAAATGGGGAACACCCATACACTGGAATACTTCTCAGCAACAGAAATGAACCAACTATTTATATGTGCAAGATTATTGGTGAATCTCAAAATGAATATGCTGAGTGACAGAAATCAGACTGCCACCCACAAAAAAAAAAAGACAGCACATACTCTATGATTCCATTTATGTAAAATTCTAGAAAATACAAACTAATCTATACAACAGGAAACAGCTCAGTGGTCACCTGATGAGATGGGGGGCAGGTGGAGGGGAGCCCAAGGAGGAATTACAAAGAGGTAAAAGCAATTGTTGAGGGTGATACATGTTACCATTGTATTTGTTTTTTGACATACAGGACCTTCCCCCACAAGGGACAGAACCTATGTCCCCTGTTGTGGAAGCAGAATCTTAACCAATGGACTGCCAGTGAAGCCTGTTGTTACTACTGGTGCATGGATGTACACATGTCCGAACTCTCAAACTCTACCCTCTAAATGTCTAGTTATATGTCATTAAATTGTCTTATTTATCCATCTCAGGTTGTTCTATATTCTCCAGCTCTTGAGGAATTAATTATCCTGCTTGATGAATATGCAAGTTACCTTGTGGGAGCTCACCCTGCTTTCAGTCTTTTATTGGTAATACTTGCTCATGGACTGTTCTTTGTCCCGTGTGACCCTGGTGATGGATATGTCCTAAGGGAACATTGGGTCCTGTTTATACTGGAGCCCTGGGGATTCCAATGGTCCAAGACTAAGTATATTTTTTATTTCAGCTTGGGGTTCCCATGCCACGAACGTATAAAATTAAACCTCAAAGAGATGCTGGTAGCCTAAGCACAGACAGTGCACAGAGCGCTCTGTCACCCACCTGGGCACCTTCCCCCTCAGGTATCTGCTAGATGAGCAATTGGTGAGTGTCTCCAGAGGAATGATATTTCTAAATACACTGGGCATACGCAACACAGCCATCTTGGCTGAAAAAGGAGGCCCTAACCCTTTTGAGCTCAGAGTCTGTGAAAGCAGTGGGAAAGAGATGCACAGAGTGCTAAAAACTGTACAGAGCCTTAAGAGCAAGTTGAGGGTGCTACTGGGAGCATAGAAAGGCCAGGGGGAGAAGACATGACGAGGGTGAGCTTTCTTGAAGCCCGTGACATCTGTCTGCAACTCTTAGGGCCTGGACTAAGACCTGAGGTATGAAGTTGCCTTATGCAGAGGTAAAAAAGGTAACGGACAAGCAGTTTTCAGCTGGTAGTCCCCTAAGTTCTAAACAGGAAGCTGGGAAATGTGAGGTAGGTGAGCTCAGTACTGCACTGGGATGGTCAGACCATAATGTCTTTGAATTACATTGGGAAAGCAC
>NW_011494861.1:11204507-11206054 GCF_000754665.1 Bison bison bison
GGGGGGGGGGGGGGGTGTTGTTTTCAAAATGTAAACAGCACTATTATTTGTGGTGGGTGTAAGAGAAATACATGTTCAACATAAACTACAAAGTCAAGGGTGCTTTATTCAAAGTACCCATAACCCTACTGCCCCCGTTCTCACTGCCTCAGTGCTCTGTCCTCCTAGACTTATGCTATACGTACATTTAAATACATAGAGAGCAGAGGAGCCCTCCTTCCTCCTGATTCGTCCCTCACACCCCCCGCCCCCCAACCCAGTCTTTCCAAGTAAATGATTCCTTGTTGCAGTCATGCACTGTCTCTCCCCCACACTATGCTCAAGGGTCCTTAAATACTCTAAGGGTCTGATTCTCAGCCTTTTCTTCCGTGAAAACATCAGTAGTAACAGGACACTGGAACATCAGTAAGGGTGGTCACTCACTGCCCTGGTTTCTGTTTCTCCCTCTCCAACAGCAAGACTATCTTCTACTGGTGCCCATGGTCACACTTAGTCTACAGAGATATAAAATGCGGCCCCCTCCCCACACGCTGTTTCAAGCACCCTGTTCTACCTCTGTTTGGCTCCAGTGGCATTTTTCCCATCGGGATCCCCAATTCAGAACACACAGTACCTTTTCACTGCTACCACCCCTTCACATCCTCCTTTCTCATCACTTCTGGATCCATAGTGGAACATCGCCATTCCCTGCCCCCTCCCTTTTTTGCGCCTCCATTGCAAAACATCAACTCAGTGGCCACTCCAAGCGGCTGGAGGACAATAAAACCGAGTTGACTAGTTTCACCGCCATATCATGACCCCAAACCTCTGGTCCGCACTGAGTGCGTGCTCAGTCATCTCCGACTCTTGGCGATCCCATGGACTGCTGCCCTCCAGGTTCCTCTGTCCGTCGAATTTTTCCAGGCAAGAATACTGGAAGGGGTTGCCATATCCTACTCCAGGGTACATTCCCCACCCAGGGATCGAGCCCGCCTCTCCTGCATTGGCAGGCAGATTCTTAACGACTGTGCCAGTGCCTCCAAACAAACCCAAGGATTTAAGTCAATTTGCTCTCCCAACCCAGGAGGTCTCCTCACACCTCCTACGTCTCGTTTCTAATTGTCTTTGCAAATACTTTCACAACTGCACTTAAATGTCAAACTCTGCAGGGTTTTCAGAGGACACCCACGCGCTAGTGTTTGCGAGAGGCTAGTAAGACGCTGGGGCAGTCATCCAAGAAGGGGCGCGGGGCTCGGCCTAGAGCTGTGGAGGCACGGCGGCTCGGGCGGTAGATGTGAAAACAATCCGGGCCGACTTCACGCTAAGGACGGAAGCCGGAAGAGACCAGCAACCTTCAACATACGTCCCAGGTACCGCGGCGCCTCGTACGTCACTCCCGGCGACAGCGAGGACGGGCGTGACGTCACTTTCGCCGGCGCGACGCCTCGCGCGTCAGTCCCGGCGACGGCGGCTTGCGACGTCTGGACGCCAGTTCGAGTAGCCGGGCAGAGTGAGGGCCCTGGCCCTCACGCTCGAGGCGGTTGTGCGGTCGCCGGCCAGGCAGCAGG
>NW_011494861.1:11206158-11220259 GCF_000754665.1 Bison bison bison
GGCGCCCCCGCTTCCGCGTCATGACTTCCGGGCGTGGAGGCCGCCATCTTGCTCGTGCGGAAGCGGCGCGGCTGGGTGGGAGTCCCGAAGTGGGAGTTGCAAGACGGTGCGGCTGCCGCCATGCCGTCGTCGCCACTGCGGGTGCGGTGGTGTGCTCGAGCAACCAGAACCGGAGCATGGAGGCGCACAACATCCTCAGGTAGTTGGGGCCTCCGCCCTGGCCCAGCGCGCCCCACGGACGCCGGCCGACTGGCCGTCCTTCCGGCCCCGGCCCGTGATGGGCAGTCCTGGTTCCTAGTCTCGGACCTAGCCGGCCCGTGCTGGGCGGTCCCGGTTCCTGGCCCGTGTTGGGTGGTGGCGGCCGCAGTTGCTGGCCCCGGCCCTCCCCGGTCCATGCTGGGCGGCGGCCCCGGATCTTGGGTTCGGACTGACCCGTGCCGGGCAATCCCGGCTCCCGACCCGTGCTGGGTGGCGGCGGTTACCAGCCCCGGTTCTCCCCGACCGGTGCTGGGCATCCCGGGTTCCCAGGCGGGCGGTATTCGGCGGCTCCCGAAGGACGGCCAAGAGGCCGCGCCGCGTCCGGGCTCATTGGCTCCGGGGCCGTGTGCTGCGAGGACTCGAGAAAAGCTCGGTTCGTCCGGTTTTTCCCATATGTACCTAGTGTCAGGAAAAATGCAGAATGTGAGCCGAAATGTTTCCGGATGACGGGAACCTCGAAAGCTGCTCGTAAACCTGAAAGGCTTATGTTGTTCGTGTCTCCTTAGTACTCACATCTGTATCTGAAAACAGTGACCTCCTTTAAATGCTCTGCAGTGAGGTGGTAAGTTCCAAGCCGAAGCTTAGGGTCCACGAGAGGACAGCCCGGCTTTGTCCAGGGCGTGTCGCCTTGTATCAAACGTGGAAAACTTGGCACGACAGAACCTCAGGATAGCACAAGTCGTTAAAAACACGGAAGTGGCCTGTTTTAACTTAATACATTTGTGTGTTTACTCCTGTTTACATTTTTCAAGTCTCATGCAAAGAATTCCTTTCTCCTTTGGAAAATCTCCAGTCGACAATTTCTGAATCACACGTGAATTTGGTTTCACTCTTTTAGTTTATATTTCAGTGGTAACTGCCTTTTTGCGAGTCTGATGTGTACGTTTAATAAAAGTTTATTCCCATTTGATAGTTTTTTTCGTTCAAAAGCACGTCACGGAATGTGAGATTGATCCCTTGTGTTACAGTTAAAAGTTAGGTGTACATGTCATCTTTGATAGTAAAATAAAGTTGAAATTGCTTTTTCTCCCGAAGTTTGCTTACTTGGACTTTAAAGGGCAACCATGCCTCGCTTCCCCTACCGCCGCAGTCAGCTTTGACTCTCCCAGTGAAATCAGAGTTCTCCTGCACTCCTCATTCTTTATGAAGCTGGACATACCAGGTGTCCATGATCTGCTAGTTAGGAGTTTAATTCTTCCCTAAGATCTACCACACTATCCACAGTATTCAGTTAATGTGTTTTTTTGGTCGAATGTGGTATGCTTGAAACCTAACAAATTAATGTGGAATTTATTTCTAAACTAGAATTTTTAAAGTTGTTTTAAAATTTGGAAAGTCGGAGGATTACAGTGTGCTTGATCTGATCCCCAAACTGCGTGTATCTGTTCAGAGTCACTAAAATATATGTATTTTAGTGGTAAATATAAAGAAAAGACTGCAAAGTTCACATTCATGGAAAATTATTCAAGGAAAATGAAATTTAATATCTTCAGTTAGAATAACAAGTGACCTGGAGACCACCTCATTCTGCTGACTCTGGCTGGTTCTGGATTCTTTGTTTTAAGCTCTTCTCTGCATAACAAAGTTGGGATGGAATCTTACAAAAGGAGGTGTTTTTAAATTTCCTCTAGCAAATTTGTTCAATCATTTCTAAAGTTTTGCCTACCTAATAGTCCTCAGTCACTGCAAATTACAATCCCTTCCTTAGTTTGAAGTAGATGGTATAGCCTTGGTACTCCTGTGGAGAGGAGGGTGGAGAAGAGCCCCTGGAGATAATCACCAAGTAGGAATGCTTGTGTACTTTTAGCCATTTTACTGTCTTTCAAATTTACTCACGAATGAGAGCCAAAGGAGGTAAGTTTAGAGTAACATACATTATTTACCTCATGAATGTGAAGTTATTTTAGATATGAATCTTAATTCCTAAGATGTTTATATTTGGGGGACTGTCTTCCTTTTTAAAATAATAGTGTTTGCGTGTTGCAAAACATCCTTGCTGTAGAAGATGGGGAAGATAAGAATCACTTGAAGTACTGTTTCAGTGTACATCCTTCTTTCTGGATGTTTTCTGTATATACATACACACACTTAAGAAAGATCAAAACACTGTTCTGTAATCTCTCCACAGGATGTCAATGTAGTTTGATTTCAGTGTTCATTTCTGCTTTTATTTTAGTATATTGGATTTAAACATATCTGTTCAGATTGAGTAATGGCAGTGGTTTCAAAATTGATTGAGTAGGCAAGCAGTCCTGTGCAGTAGTCACTTTGGTAATCATCCCTAGTGACAGACGTGGGGTGGTTTCTCAGTTTTATAATGTCCAAATCCTTGTGCCATTCATGTCTCTCTGTACACTTTTCTAGTTATTTCCTTTCCATAAATTGCTGGAGGTAGAATTGCTGAGTCAAAAGGTAGGCATATTTTACATTTTCATACATTCTGCCAGACTGCTTTCCAGAAAAGTGCCTATTTACAGAACTCCCATTTCCTCACAATATGGGCATTATTTACATCTTTTCATGCTGCTGGGGCAAAATAAGAACTTTGCCTTTCCTTTAGCTTTAAAGTTGCTATTGAGATTGAACAAATTTTCATGTCATTTTTCACTTTTGAAACTATGATATTCTCTCCATTTGGATAATTCACAAGGTTTAATAGCATCTTTAAGTAATTTATATAATGACTTTTGTTACAAGTAGGAGAGCTTATAGAAGATGTAGAGACATGAGACATAGGCGTTAAAAATGATTGAGAAAAGTATTTTAAAATGATATGATAAGGGACTTCCCTGGTGCAGCAGTGGTTAAGATTCCGCACTTCCAGTGCAGGGGGCACAGGTTCCATTCCTGGTCAGGGAACTAAGGTCCTGCTGCCTTGGCGTGGCCAACAAAAAAGTATGATCGTGAAAACAGGAAAATTGCATTTGCAGTTTAGTTACAACTGCATAAAACTGTGCTTAGGAAAACTTCTGAAATGAACTGTCAAAGGGAATGTAGGTTTTTTTAGGCTACTCTGGGTCTTAGTTGCAGCATGCGGGATCTAGTTCCCTGACCAGGCACCAGCCCCGGCCCCCTGCATCAGGAACGTGGAATCTTAACCATCAGACCAAACAAATGTAGGTAGTGGAATGTGCATGCTAGATTGTTTATTACTGAGATCCAGTTTTTTGCCCTGTTGAAAGTCAGCTCAGGCTGTATTTTTCTGACAAGTTGAATATAAGTATTAACAAAGGTTGGCATTTTCTAGAGCTAGCCATAATTTCCCTAGGGTAATCATTTTTGATCTTTTGAGACTAAATTGTTTGAAATACTAGTCCTGGGAATCCTTTAGGTTTTTAAAAGGAGTGTAGGAAGACTGTTTCTACAGAGCCTCCTATTCTTTGTACTCTGCAGATTAAGATGTCCCTTTGGTGCCAATTAAATTACTTTTTTGTTCCAAACTATCTCTGGATGTTAAGGAGCATGTTGATTTTTGGAAGCTATATTTTTAATTGTAGTAATTCAAATTTTAAAGATTTGTATAACTTACTAAAGTGAATTCTTAGTCTGTTTTCAATTGTAACTTCCTGGGTAGTGTGATTTGGGGAACATAAGCAGACAGGCTTCAAATGTGGAAGAAAGAAGTTTAGCGTCATCTCTTGAGCCCCTCTGTGCCAGGTACTTTACAAATGCATATGTCATTTCATCCTCACAACTCTTAAGATGTCCACACTGACAGAGGTGAGGGGATAAGACCCAGAGCCAGAAGCCCCAGCTGGTGAGTAACAGCAAGGTTCTGGACACAGGGCTCCAGTCCTGATGCACAAGTAACATCCGATGGGCTGGGGAAGGATCCAGATCCAGGGTGTGGGGAATGCCCAGGCAGCTGAGGCCCTGTGATTCTCCGATTTGTGGTGGGGCTCTCAAGTGTCAGTGTCCTCAGTGGAGCATGTAGACCCCAGCCACAGTGGGATGGAGGTGCTCAGACCTCCTCTCCCAGGGGTACCTTGGATCTGAACCCTGGGCCACTTGACACAGCACACTCCCCATGGTGGTGCTGAACTCTCCCTTGTCTTGTCCTAAACCAGGGAGGGATGGTTAGCTCTGCCCAAGGCTCCTTGGGCTGCATTTTTTTATATTTCCTTTCTGGGTACACTTGGCGAAGGTGAACTGGAGACCATTTGGGGAGGTGGAAGGATTTGAAATCGTGTCTTTAAGGATGGCAGAAGAGGTTCCTACAGGGGACATGTTTGCCTTCATAGATCTTAAGGGACTTTGCATTGTGTTTGCTTTTTGTCTTCAGGGGGCAGAACTAAGACCAGAAGGATTGGTTGGAAGAAGGTAGATTTCTGTTTGGATCTGAACATTGAGATGAAACTGGGTAGACCAAGCATAGTATCAGTCCAGCAGCTAAAGCATTTTCCCTGCCTTAAGGATCATCACCAACCTTCTGTAGGTGAGAACAGGTCGAGCCCAGAGAAGGAAAGATAGTTGGGCAGGTTCACTATGATAAACAATGCTTAGCGCGGTGTTGGGGCTGAGACGACTCGAGTGCTAGATCTTAAAAACCTGCTGTGTGCTGGCCCCCACCCTGGGGAGGCCAGCAGTGACCAGAAGAGCAAGTTGACCTTCGAAAAGCCAGGGTGGAGGAAGAGCTGGCCTGGAGCAGGGACATCCAAGCAGGAGCTCTCGTGGGGAAAACGGTGTATGTTTGTCACAAGCTTTGTGCACTGTGACCTCATGCTGAGAAGCCTCTTGGTTTCTACTTGACCTTGTGGGATGGTAGGAGTAAAATAAATTCTAGAAAACATTTATTGAGAAGTGTTTTGCTAGTGGTGACATTACTGGAATGTTAACATTTCAGGAAGTTGATCTCAGGCTTGCGGCTGTACGACAGTGAAATTGCAGGCGGATGTTGGAAGTGTGATGGTGTGTGAGCAGTTGATTTGTGTTGGGTAAACATGGGGTCGTTGTGTAGCTAGAAACTAGGCTGATTAATAAGTCATGGATGGTTTTACCTGTAGTAAAGGTGACATCATTGTAAGCACATTGTGTCCCACTTAGAGGCAGGTCATACTTTCAGAAGTTTGGCAGTGGTCTAGGATTTCAGTCTTAGCCAAAATAATGCTTTGAATTAGATTAATAAGTACACTAGAAAATAGGGAAAATACCATAACCCGTAACCTATGCTGATAATTTGTGTGTTTTCATGATCAGTGTTCATTTTAACTTTTTATTTTACCTTTAGACATCAGTACTGAAACAATTCTGTTTTCCAAAATTCAGCATTTTCTATGATACTATTATCTTTTTTTAGCTTTAACATTTTTTTATCTTAATATTTAACATAATTAAAGTATGTCTCTGATAGTGATAGTTTTTTGATACCTTTATAAAACAAGTTTGATAAAAATTTGTCTGGAAGATTTATTTAACATACGAAATAATTGGCCCTTAAAGCTTTTTGGTTGTCAGGAATACTTTTATAGCGCTCAGTCCTTTTATGTAAGAAACACATTGTCACTGTGCACAGTCACATAAGATGGACCTATGTTGTCAGCTGCGTGAGCTTAGAAGAGAGAGCACTTCTGTTGCTAACTAGCCTTTTTGCCACTTGTGAACATTTTGCTGGGGGAAGAACAAGCCGAATTTATTTTTTTGTGTGTGTGGTTTAAATGCTTCTGCCACTGAATTCCTCTTTTGGGGGGTTTCATTTTATTTTTAAATATGTTTGGGTAACTAACTGTTCAGGCAGTTGGGGAGGCAGTGAGAGGGCACAGCTGCGCACCCCTGCCCCGCACTGGCCAGATAGTTTCTAGTGGGGAGAGGGTCACCTAGCCTTTCAGACACCATCAGGCATCCTCTGAGATACCCTGGTAAGGGGTCAGCCACCTGAAAGATTAGCCCAGGTTATCTTTGGGGTAGTTTACTTTTAGCATATGGACAGTGTTTCCTTTGGGCCCTAACTCCAACCTCAGACTCCCCTGTGATAGGAGAGGAGGAGAGGAGATGACCCACCCAGGCAGCTTGGACTTGCTGCCCCAGCAGTAACAGGGGGGGTGGGCACAAAAGACGCTGTGCTGGGGCCTCTCCATCTCCTGGAAACCCTGTGGGCAGCTTTTCAGTGGCAGGCCTGCACTGCCCCGACCTGACAAATCCTGGGGTCCTATTGGGGTCTGCATTACAGAGTACAGTATGTGTTGGGGCCCCCAGGGCACCCTGTTTCCACTCTGCTATCACCCCTGTGCCATGGTTTTGCTGTCCTGTGCTTCCCGCCACCTGGGTCCTGGAGGGTGCCTTTATGCCATGCTCCCAGAGTATCTGAGGAGAGGGTTTGGGTCTCTTGATCGCTGCTAAATCCCAGCACATAGCAAGCTCCAGAAAATACTCCTGGATCAAGGTGTTACGACAGACCTACCGCCAGTAGAAATGGTGATTGTTTTCCTTAAAACCTCAGCCATTGGGGTTTTAATAATCTCTTTGCTTCTGCTGGGCTAAACTAAGGTTTGTTCACTGTATATCATTAATGTGTTTCAAGAGTAGTTGTACCTGGACCCGTTTTAACAAATTTGAACTTAGATTTAAGAGTTGTGTTAGTCGCTCAGTCATGTCTGACTCTTTGCAGCTATATGAGCCCGCCAGGCTACTCTGTCCATGGAATTCTCCAGGCTACTCTGTCCATGGAATTCTCCAGGCAAGAACACTAAAGTGGGTTGCCATGCTCTCCTTCAGGGGATCTTCCAGACCCAGGGAGCAAACCCAGGTCTCCTGAATTGCAGACAGACACTTTACCATCTGAGCCACTAGGAAAGCCCCAGATTTAAGAGTTAGGCTCATGTAAATAAGTTCTTTGAAGTGAAGTCACTCAGTCGTGTCTGACTCTTTGCGACCCCATGGACAGTAGCCTACTAGGTTCTGCCATCCATGGGATTTTCCAGGCAAGAATACTGTAGTAGGCTGCCATTTCGTTCTCCAGGGGATCTTCCCAACCCAGGGATTGAACCCGGGTCTCCTGCATTGCAGACAGACGCTTTACCGTCTGAGCCACACTTCAGGATGGAATAAGTTCTTTAACAATGGATAAATATTTCAAAAGAATGACCACAAGGAAATGACAGATACAGAGATACCTTTTTTTTTTTTTTTAAAGAGTGATGGAGGAGCTGTGTCTAAGTGAATCTTGCACGTACCTTTGTTGGGAAACGTTTTATTTCTCCCATTGTTCCCCAAAATGATTTTTGGGACCCTTTTTGGAGCCGACTTCATAGATAGCTAGCTGAGAGAAGTGGGCTCAACCATGATTTCTTACTCTGACCTCACAGGCCCTCTCCCATAATTAATTTATCATTATTTGGTCTCAGATGACATGTTTAAAAGAATCAGGGCTGCCACCAAAGGACAGACCTTTCTCCCCAGATCTGTGCACACCTGTGTGGCTTTGTGACAGACCCAGGGTGGTCTTAGATGGTTGTCCAACAGCTGTGCTCACACAGCCCCCCGGCTTGCTTCCTGATGGTGTCACACCTTAGGCTCTCTGGGAACTGGAGTCAGCCCCAGGTCCCTGGGGACTGTGTTTCTGTGGGTATGTGTCTTCTCATAGCACACATCCCTCCCTGGTGGGCCTGTTCCCTCCAGGATATTTCTGGGATGGGGAGAGTTGGCTCTGTGAGGATAAGGTGATTGTTTTGGGCAGTTCTTGTGGAGTAGCAGCCATCGTGAAGCCAGCAAGACCAGCATGGCCCCTGCTGTATGCTCCTGTGGGGACATGGCTGTGACCTATCCTCCGTCACCATCTTGGGAGGGAGTGGCCCCTGGGCTGTTGTCAGGGGGGCCTTCAGCCCCAGCTTGTTGGTGCTCTGACAGAAAACATTTCTTCTATTGTGCATTCCTGACCTGCTGAGGAAACGGATTCAGATTCTGCTGCCATGGTCTGCGGGCATCTGCTGGGGGCCCTTGCTTTCCAGCCACCCTTCTTTGAGGTCTATTTACATCTCAAGTGGCCATGACCCAGTATGCTCCTCAGTCATCTCTGCTGTCATCCATGTTCTCCATCATGGGCAACGTTCAGGGCTTGGGTGGGGGCACAGCTTGGGCTTCTAGGGGTGGAAGGACAGGGCTTGGTAGACACAAACCCGATGAGATGCTTTTAAAACGTATGCCTGTGATGCTCTGTGGTGCCAAGCATGGTGACTGTGCTCCTGGACCCTTCATCTGCACAGTGGCACCCCTGAGTGACCTGCAGGTCCTTCCTGCTTCTCTGGGAGAACAGTGACTCAACTGGGCTTCTGGAACTGCTGTGTCTAGTGGGAGGGACCGTGGGTCTCGCCCCATGGGCACCATGGCCCAGTGAGGTTTTCCTCCTCCGTCCCCCTTTCAGCAGAGAGTGACTGGCAAGGGTGCCCACGTGGTGGGGGAGGGCCCGCATGCTGGCACTTCTCTGGGTGCTGGGCCTCGAGTGTCCAGATGCACTGGCTCCTCTGTGGACCTCCCATTGTGACAACCAAAAATCGCTCCAGAAGCAGCCAGACCCCTGAGTTACGATAAAATGTACAAAAAAGCTTGAGACACTGAGAGGTGGCCGCAGAGCCCACAGCGCCGTGAAGAGTACATCAGCGCTGCCGGTCTCGGGGTCGGCTACCAAGTCGGTGGGTAGGGACGCATCCACACGGGCATGCAGCAGTGTGTGAACACAAGATGAGGATGAGCAGGCTGTTTGACGCAGACACTTTGAGCACTCCCAGCCTGTCAGTTTGAGAGGACACAGGGTCTGCAGCAGAGCCCCTGGAGTGAGGACAGCCACGGGGCCACGTGAGTGCCGTGTGCGACTTGCGGGTCCTGCCTGCCTGACCATTTATCAGGAGACACTGAGCCATCCCCTTGTCTTCAGGCCTCACAGGCGTTGCCTCGAGGCAAGAGGCCATTGTGGGGGTGCTTCTCCTGCCCTGGGGGCTCTGGGGCTTGTGTCTAGGTCCTGGGAAGCCGGTGTCAGGGCAGCTGGGAACCTGGGCAAACAGTTTCCTTTTAAGAGTCGCACGACAGTCAGACGACAGGGTTTTCTAGGTGAATTTCACTTGACTGTGTGTCTGTCCTTGGCTTTCACAGATAGCCGCCTCATTCCCCGGCGTTCACTGGTTCTTTGTCTTCTCCTTGGATTGGCTTCATCTAGCTTGTGTAATGTGCTGCAGGATTTTTTAAGATTTGAGTATAAAATACTTAAAAATGGAGAGACTTCCCTGGTGGTCCGGTGGCTGAGACTTCACCTTCCAATGCAGGGGATGTGTGTTCAGTCCCTGGTCAAGGGAGCTTAGATCCCATATGCCTCATGGCCAAGAATCCAAAACGTAAAACAGAAATGATAATGTAGCAAAATCAATGAAGATTTTAAAAATGGTTCACATCAAAAAAAAACAAAAAACTGAGGAACATGTTCTCTGCAAATGGCAAAATTGTTCGAGTCCATTTCCTGTTCCGTTTTAGCATTTTCTGTCTTGTTTAATCCAACTGTGATTCTCTGTCCTTTTGTGTCTTTCAGCAAACGAGGATTCAGCGTCCGGTCCTTCGGAACAGGAACTCACGTGAAGCTTCCAGGACCAGCACCCGACAAACCAAACGTTTATGATTTCAAAACCACATATGACCAGATGTACAACGATCTCCTTAGGAAAGACAAAGAACTGCATCCCAGTGGCTGCCCTTTAACCCCGAGGGCTTGTCTCTGGCACGTGTCAGCTGTGGGCACCCCTCAGGGGCACCTGTGAGGCGGGGGATGCGGCGGCCCGTGCGAGGTGTGCGGGGTCACTGGGTCTCTGTCTCTGTGCTTACGGGACAGTCCAGGGGTTGGAGACCACGTGGACACAGTCGGTTAAGGTTCTGGTGCGGTGTTAGAGCAGCTTAGGTGAGGAAGGTGGGAGCCCGAACCCTGTGGCTTCGCGCACTGCAGGTAGGTGTGCGTGCGGGTGTGCCCTGGTCCACAGGGGTGCCTCCCACCCTGGTGGTGTTCTGGAGATCACAAGAGGGCCATGGTGGCTGCAGAGGAAGCGTGTTAGAAGCAGGTAATCTGAGAGGATCTCATTGCAGAAAGACACAAAGCAGACTGGGTCTGCTCCCTGAGACTCACCAGCTTCTTGCGCACGTGATCCCAGGCTGCGGATGGTAAGGCCATCCTGCTGGCTGGGTTTTGACCAGGACCTTTGGGGTCACCCCGAGTGCTTTAGATTCCTGGGCCTCCTCGCGTTACCTCAAGTGATGGTGATTCTTGGGGTGGAGCCCAGACACGTTCCAAGTGAAGGAGTGTAGGTGCCATGTGGAAATCTGTCTTCATGTTGGCAGTCTTGCAGTCTTTTAA
Organism: Bison bison bison; assembly: GCF_000754665.1. Classification (NCBI taxonomy): domain Eukaryota; kingdom Metazoa; phylum Chordata; class Mammalia; order Artiodactyla; family Bovidae; genus Bison; species Bison bison. The sequence goes on from NW_011494861.1 coordinate 11,216,741, forward strand.
TAAACTACGAATGTCCTCTGTACACCTCTAAGTTAGTTAGGTGCGAGGGACCCCAGAGGCCATTCCAGCAAAAGTACCGGACGCAGGCGGTTGCTGCATGCTCTGTCACTGCACCTGCTCCTTCCCAGTTGCAGGGGGAACGTCGGGTGGGAGCATCAGGGCAGAAACAGGTGTTTCTTGTCAGTACTTCGGCCAGGCACTGATGCCCCGGTCCAGGACTCGCCCCCTGCACGGTCCCCAGGGTCCCCCAGCGCACCTGACCCACGTCCCCTTCTCAGAAGCCCCAGAACCCACATTAGAAACAATTAGGAGCACTTCCAGGGAGCTGCCAATTGTGTCCTGGCCTCCATGGTGGTGACGGGCTCTGGTAGAGACTCTTCCCTGAGATCTGAGCAGTGAGGGCCGCCCTGGCCTTGCACAGAGGTGTCTGCCACGGCTGCTCCCCAGGGCAGAGCTGGGAGCCTCACTCCACGCTTTTGGTACTTGCACTGCAAACACTCTGTTGATGGCTTATCTTGAGACCTTGTCTGTCTTTGAAGACTTGTTCAGTTAGCACCATTCATGTTTTAAAAGCTCTTAAACTCAGCAAGAGAAATGAAACAGGTAATAGTGCACTTGCTGTGCTCCCTTTGTCACTGTACCTCAGGTTATCACACAGAGTGCTCTCTGCGAATAAGCATTCACACACGAGACTAGATCTGGAGGTGTCGTGTGTGTGCCCCTGGTAGCTTGAGACGAAGGGGCAGGGCCCAGCCTCTGAGTGCTCAGATGCTTCTCCAGGGTGACTGCACAGGCCTGTGCCCCCTGGGAGTGTCCAGGGGATGGCTGTCCTTGCTGTTGGCAGTCACACCCTTTGATTGCCCTGTCGGCGCCCTCTTGAGGCTCTGGGAGGGACCATTGGTTTCTTGCTTCACTTGAGTGGGATTTTTGCCCTCTAGCTGTGGGTGGGAAGGGGCCAGACATGCAGTGCTTGGCTCTTCCTGAGTCAGCCTTTGGCCTTTAAAGGGGGAGTGTGGGGGATCTGGGGCTTCTACACATAAAGGGAATGGCAGAATGAGTCTGCTGACTTGGGCAGGTTGGTGATCACAAGTGGGACTGGAAGCCCTATGTCCCCATGTGTTTGGGACACAGCAGACTAGCTGAAAACCCAGGACTGTAGCATGAATGCCGGGGCTGTTGCAGAAGTGGTGGTTCTTGTAATTTGCAATGCAAAGCTAAGAAAATACTGTAAGATGTAAACCAACATTCAGTAAATGTTCAAATTTTCAGGGGAGAAAAAATGCCAGTCATTGGGCAGAGGCGGGAGTTGAGACCGAGGTGCTGGTGGGGACAGAGACAGCCCTGAGGACACTCGGCAGAGCCGAGGACCCTGTGGTGCTTGAGCCCTCAATGGTGTTAATTACTTGGCTATAAGTAGACGTTTTGATTCTGATGTCCTGTCCACAAACAGGAGTGGGGTTGGGGGCCTGCCTGCTTCGAGCCCCTGGCGACAGGTGTGGTGACAAGAGCACCTGCTGAATGTTGCTCAGCCAGTGAGTAGAGCCAGACGCCTGGTGAGGTGTCCTTGGCAGTGCAGGAAGTCTAGGCTCACCTCACCCTCCCAGACACGGACGCCTCCAAGGTGGGACCTGGCCTTGACTATAAGGAGGTCCATCCACTCCAAGTGTGTGGGTCCCAGGATTGTACAACCAGCAAACAGAGAATGTTCTCACCCAGGAAGCCCCCACAGCCTCTGGCCCACCCCTACCCGTCAGGTTGTACGACTTGGGTCTGTAGCAACTGGCTTCTGCCTGACACCTGAGGTTTGTACAAGTTGTAGCAGGTACTCAGCTGGCCTTTCTTAAGTGTAAATTCCCCCTTGACCTTAATTTCTTTATTCCTTCTGCCTTGGAGTCCTTTTAAAAACTGATCCACTGCAAACTTGGTGTTCCACGTGGGGCTTTAATGTAGCTCCGGGGTCAGGTTGGTGGAGGCATCCAGGTTTTTTTCATTTCCTGCCAGAACCAGTTTCCACAACTGAACGTCCTCCCTGGCTCCCAGCATCGGCTGTGTGGACTCTGTGGCTTAGCCTCAGCCTGCTGGCCGCCTTTGGGGAAAGAGAAATGGTTTCTTCTAAATGTAAGGATGGCCTGCCTGTGACCTGATGAACAGGGTCCATGAGCCGTCACTGGAGGGGCCGCCCAGAAAGGAGAGTCAGGTGGGGTCCTTGGGGCTCCTTAGAGGGTCATCTTTATGTAAGTTCCAAGTAATTGCTTTGTGAATTATAAAACCATGTGTCTTAACATGGGAAGGAATGTGTGGCTATAAATGCAGTTAATGTAAAATTTTTAATATGTGTGACCACTTGCTCCCCAAATGGTGAGCTGAAGTGCTGGTGTAACTATAACATGTTCCCAGATCCTGACTTGTCCTCGGAGCTGGAGGCTGCCTGTATAGCTGTATCTAGCAGACTTGCCCAGTTTATCTTGTGGATCTTTTGTAACTAATTACCTTTGGGGTTTAGATTTTTTTTAACTATTCATTTTCATCTTCTCAATTTCATTGTTTTTTAGGCCTTAGATTTATGTTTACACTCACTTCTCTACTGTGTACTTTTTGTTCTCTTGGGGTAAAAGATAAAAATAAAGGTGATTTCTAAGATTGTAAATCCCACAGCCTTCAGACCTCCATCCTGGGTTCGAAGTCAGTGGACACGGCAGTTCTGTCCTATTCCAAGGCCCTAGGCTTTTCCAGAACCTTGTTCTTGTGGTCTCTCAGACTCTTAACCGCCTTCTTGTGCTGTGCTCAGGGGGGTGTTGGGGGGTGGCTGCCCAGCTCCGGGCCCTTGCCCTGGAGATGCTCTCTGCACCTGAAGCCCCGCAGGCTCCTTCAGGCCCCCACTGTCGGCATGTTCCGCCTGCCCACCTTGCTCACAGTCGTGGTCGCTTTCCCTGGCCCCGTACCTGCCTGGACACAAACTTGCCTGTCTGACCCCATCTCATTTCATCCTGGTTGGCAGCTGTGGTCTCAAGTGGTTTTTGAAAATGGTGTCTGTTTAACATGGGAGCGTGTTCCTAAGCCAGACACTGGTACCCAGGGAAACTCTGATCCAGTTTTGCTGATACTTAAGCTGTTGGGTTTCAGAAAAGCACTCATGCTTAAAATTATGGCCTTAAAGATAGATGAGGCCAGAAGAGTAGCTTTCATGTCTGCCAGACCATGCCCCAAGTTGAGTGGCCCGCTGGGTCCCTTCTGAGTGAATACGAAGCCTCAGGCCTGGTCACTGCACCCTGCAGCAGGTGTGTAGACAGCAGGTGACACCATAGCCCACGCCAGTGTTTTCTCTCTGCCTGGTATCCAGGGTGGTGAGGCCATTGCAGATCTCGGCACCAGACTGCCTGCCACTGGCCCTGGGCAGTGGTGGGACAGGCGCTGGGCAGCTCAGCAGCCTTGGGAGCTCCCTCCAGGGCCAGCCAGGTGCTCATTGCAGGGTGGCTGCAATCACCCTGATGAATATTTTTTTCAACATGAGCAAGTCCC
>NW_011494861.1:11220359-11220615 GCF_000754665.1 Bison bison bison
GCACAAGCTGTCCCACGTGACAGCTTGTGCTGAGCGTTCCTCAGGGTGTGTTCCAGGAGCGCCCCAGCCATCTTGGACCCTGCGACCATCTCCAGTCTAGAGCCATCTGCTCTTGGCCTTGCTCACACCTATGTGTGGAGGGCAGCCCCCTGACAACTGATGGGCTGAGTGTGTTCTCATGACGACACACAGCAGCTGCACACCCCCCCCCCCCCCCGACAACTGCCACCTGTTCCTGGAGCCCTGGCCTATCCCC
>NW_011494861.1:11220715-11231584 GCF_000754665.1 Bison bison bison
GACTCAGCCACAGGAGCTGCAGCCTGGCTCTGCTGCCCCAGCCCCGAGGCCCAAGGGAGACCCTCGTGCTGCTGCTCAGCGCTTTTCTGTGAAGAGATGGACTGGGTGCCATGGGGAAAGGGTGCTTCCTGCATCCACAGCAGGTGAGGGTGATCAGGGCTCTCTGGGGGGAGGGGGTGCAGTCAGCCTCTGGTCCCCTCCCAGTGGCATTTGCATCTGGAGTCTGAACTCCAGGTAACCTGTGACCAGCGTTGGAGGGCTAGCTGGCTGGGAATCCTGGTGAGCTATGACGGGTATGAGGTGGGGGCTGGGTAGGCATCAGCAGTGTGTTCTACCCTCCACCCTGGGGCTGGGCCTGGGCCTGGCTGCAAGGAGCAGGAGGAGAGGGCTGGATGGGCATGCTGAGGGTGGGTGTGGGTCTAGGCCCCAGCACTGTGTGGACACAGTGGACATGGCTTCCTCTGACCTTGGTGGGGGCAGAGTCTGCTGATGAATCCCTGAGCTGGGATGCTGGTGTAGCTATGTCCACTCCAGAACTGACCCCTTCTCAAGGTGATGTGGACTGGAGGAGAGAGCACGCGTGAGGTCTCAGGCCAGAGCTGTGTTGCCAGCAGGTGCTCCCCTCACCGGCCCCACATTCCCTGTCCACAGGTGAACCTGCACCTTCCCAGCGCCATCCTCTCAAGTGAGGGACCTGTCCAGGGTATCTTTGGAGCACGTGTCCACTCTGGTAGCGGGTGGAGGTCGAGGGGTGTCACAGGTGCTCTTGGGGAGGGCCTTTCCCTGGCATGGAACCTGTATCTCCCTGGCTCATGTTCAGGGGCATAGCTACCCTGTCAGGACATGTGCTGTCACCGTGACCCCCAGAAAAAAAGAGCGGGAAACCTGTTGGGACAGGCTCTGCTGGGCCGCCTTTGGGTTAGGGTCCTGTAGGTACCAGGGGACACTGGGCAGCGCCTCTCCTCCCGTAGCCTCCTCTCAGCTTCTGTCCTGCCCTTGGGGCTCACAGCTCTTCCCTTGGCTGCGGTGTTTCCCAGACACCTCCAGACCCTGGCTGCTCCCACAGGTCCCCAAGGGGAGCCCTGTTGGGCAGGGGTCGGTTTGCAGTGATCACTGGCGTCTGGGACCAGCCCCCAACCGTCTTCTTATCCAGACAGTTAATTTTCTCATGCCGATTGCATTGTCTCGAGGGCCAAGCTCAACCCTCTCTGAGTGGGCTCAGTTGGGGACGTCTGGGTCAGGGGCCACCCTGGGCTTGGGGCTGTTTCTGCTTCAAACAGTAACTGGAATTTCAGTGAGGGAGGGGGTCATTTTATTTCTCCTGGAACTCAAAGTGTTTGGGGCAGATCTGCCTGGCACTGCTGGGAGGGTGGGCGGTGGTGGATGGGCAGAAGAGAGGCTCCCGGAGTGTCACCACATGCCCCCGCCCCTGCCCACTGTACAATGCTTGGGGTCTCTTCTGTTTTCGAACCATTCTGCATAGAAGTGATTTGATGTTTGTAGAGTTAATTTATCATTTGAGGATTTTTTTCTCAAAAAGTTTTAAAAAATAAGTTAGTTATTACTAAAATGCTCCAACCTAGGACTGAAGCTTTTACTTTTGTTTCGAGTTTAACATTCCTATGATGTTGCACACAGACAGCTGGGGACAGGTATGTGTCTATTTAAAACAAAACACTTAAGACTAAAGATACATTCCCCATTGTGTTTTTATTTATCCAGCCAATTTATTTTTTAAAAGTTCTATTTTCTTGAGCTTTTTCTCAAATGAATGTAGTCTTTTACCTGATTTGGATAGCAGTTGACCTTATTTAAAAGTCTACTGATACCAACTCTGGTTTAATGATATGCTTGTCACCTGCTCCTTTCAGGCTGACTTGAGAATGAGGCCCTGACCTTTGACCTCATGGATCCTTCCGGTTACACTGAGGGTCGCAGTTTGTGTTCTGGTGGCCCAGTTTTGTTTTTAACACCATTTGAGAGTGGAGGTGGGCGGGTGGCAATGTTTCCTTTGAAGAAGAGAGACGGTGGTTTCTCACCCCGCCAGGATCCATGTGGAGGTGGCCAGGTGCGTGGAGCCCCTCATGCTGTGCCCATCCAGGGAGCGCTGGGGGCAGTGCTGGTTGATCAGACCCCCACCTGTGAGCCCAGGCCAAGTTCCAGGTGTGTGTGTGTGTGTGTCTCTGTGTGCAGGGGATGGGGACAACCGTGCCCTGGAGCCCAGGCCTGTGAATAGTGTGGTGCAGCTGGTTACGTGTAGGACACGATTACAAATGAAATGTATTTGCTGGTTTCCAGTCCATTCTTTACTGACTTTGGCCCAACCACAGCAGCTGTGCTGCCAAGTTGCAGTTTGGGGAGTTGTGGCCGGGTCTCTGCTTCTGTCTATCCTGCCCTTTCCCGGCTGCCTGTAGCCCCGCCAGCCCAGGCCCAGTCCCCTTGGGTGGTCCCCTCTGGTCCCTGCAGCCTTCAGCTGTTGGGAGCACTCTCTCTGTCCAAGAGGTGTGCTTTTCTGATTTTTATCCTTTCTGTACATAATACGTGTGACACAGGTGTAATGGCACAGTTACACTTCCCGTGTTGCCCTGTGCTGTCCTCCGGGGTGTCCTGTTTGCAGCACGTGGGTTTGAGACACCCATTGTGATCTGAAGTCTTCTATCTGGGGACGTGGCTGTTTAACAAGCATGTGGTTGTCACAAATGGTCCCGTGGAGACAAGGTTGGGCCCAGCCTGCCCTCTGGTGGCCAGCACCTGTGCTTCTTGGGTTTGTGCTTTTTTACAGGGCCTTACCAGGCCAGTGGCTTTGACACAAAACCCTGGGGTTGTTGTGACAGCAGATTGTAAGTGGCATGGGGAAGCCATGGGCAAGGGTTGGCCCTGTGCAGCCTCGGCGCTCATCCAAAGTGAAGGTGGCAAGGTTGTCGCTATGTTATGAGGCTAAAATTTGAGTGAAGTGATTGAATTGTTCCCAGATGGAGGCCCATTTCCCTACTGAGCTGCCCATCCCTCCGTGCCTGGAGGCTTCATGCGCAGGGAGGGGGCTCCTAGCTGCCTCCCTCAGGACTGGAAGGGGTCTGAGGGTAATCTTGACCCTCTTGAATCAGCAGAGAAAAGAGCAGGGCAGCTGACCAGGGCTCCAGACAGCTGGACTTGGAGTTGGGAGGTTACTGTGGGCTTCCAGGGGTGCAAGGTCCTGCTGACCTTGGTGCTATGCTTGGCCCAGCAGGGTTTGCAGAAGCCTCAGCTCTTGCCCAGGGTGTGGCCAGCCAGTTGTCACCTGTCCGGGGCAGCGAGTGCCTGAGCTTCGCAGCTGGGGGCTGGTCCCTGCCTTCGAGTACCTTCCCCAGAAGCATTGGGCCCCTGCATGAGGGGTTTTGCAGCTTCCATTCCTGTTGGAATGAGCTCAGAACTGGAACTCGAGTCAGGTAGGAGGATGCCTGAGCAGAGTGTCCTCTGCGGGCGCAGCCCACCTGGCAAGCCCAGCCAAAGGATCCAGGTTTACATCCCAAGCTCAGCCCTGAAACAGGAAATGACAGGCTTGGCCTCATGGTGTGCAGGTGCAGAGGTCCTGACGTAGGTGGGCCAGGATGTCCTCGGGTTCTGACGGGTCAGTGTCCGGGGCGCAGCTTGGACAAGGGTATCCTCTCTTGGCAAAACTCCCATGGTGGTTAGACCGAGACATCCTTTCTTGGTGAAGCTCCTGTCATGGTAGACTAGGGCCTGCCTGAGTCACCACGCCTGCCCGATCCGAGAGTCCCCAGTGCGTGGTCAGAGCTGGGCTCCAGAGCCTGCTTGTGGAGAGTGAACATGGGTGGTGGTGGACAATATTGTCCTGAAGCCTCTTTCCAACAGGTGTGGAGCTGCACCGCCCTGGCTCTGCTCCCTCCTTCTCAGGGTTCTGTCTCTTCCCAGAGACCCTGCTTCTCTTCTCAGTGTTCTGAGCTCCGCTTTTCCTGGGTTTGTCTCCATCTCGTGTACTGGGCAATATTTGCAGGAATCCAGACTGAGCTGTCTCACCTTCTGGGAAGTGTTTCTGTCCCCAGGGAAGCCAGACCCTGGTGGGCCTCTGGGCTGAGTGGGGACATGGGGTCTGGGCTCCACTGTTAAACCCATACCCTTCAGGGGAGCATCTGACCCCGGTTCTTCCGGTGTGTCTGCCCTCCCTGGAATCCCTTTGTCTGACTTGCGCATCTGGCTTGGAGAGTTCCATGGACTGCGGAGTCTGGTGGGCTACAGTCCATGGGGTCACAAAGAGTTGGACACAGCTGAACAGCTAACACTTTTCCACTTTGGCTTATCTGCCCCCTCCGCCCTCAGCTATCTGCCTTCACGGGTACATCTCTGCTTGGACCCCAGGCTCCCGGCCTGGGCTGTGTGCCAGGGCCCTGCTCTGTGTCTACCCAGCCCCTTCGGCTCACCCTCCTGGGCCCTCGTCTGATGGGCACCTCTGTACAGCTGAGTCGACCCCCACCTGCTCCTGGGGAGGCAGGAGCAGCCACGTGCTTGCACTCCACAGGGTCGGCTGCCTCACTGCTGAGGGCTCAGTAAGGCCCTGCCCGTGGGTGCCCGTCTGTCATGGTTGCCAGGTGAATTGTTGAGGCCCGTTTCTCTGAGAATCGCTGTTGAGGCACATGTTCAACTGAACCTGTTTGTGAGCCAAGGACACCTGTGTAAGGGCCAAACCTCACTCTGAAAAGCTACCTTGACCTAGAACAGGCCGGAGGCCCTTGGGTGTTCCAGTCATGAGCAGGTGCAGCTCCCCTAGCAGGCGGCCTTCAGGCCAGCCCATGGTGCCCACGGGTGTGTCTCCAGCTCATTGGTGTGCCTGCCTTTTGCTCTGGAACTTTGGAGGTGAGCCACCCTGTACCTGCTGTGTTCTATTGCACTGTCAGGACAGTCCCTGAGGACCCCATCCTGAACCAGGCGCTCTCCCGTGGGTTGCTTCAGTGACCCATGGTTGCTCATGGAGAAGCTGCTGAAGAGCACATCTCCTCTGACAGTAGGGTGTGTGTCTTTCAATGGCTGAGACGCCCGAGTGTCTCAGAACCACCCTCTGTGCTTCACTTGGCAGGAGGCAGACCCTCCTGTCTTCCCCAGGACCTCCCCGCCCCACTGCCCCGAGATGCTGCCAGTCACACAGCAGGGGAGGCGCCCCAGCCATCCTTCACCAGCCCCAGGTGAGAGTAGTTGGGATGCACTGTCTGCAGGCCAAGGGGCTGGGGATGCATGGCCGCCACCTCAGGACTGGAGCTGGAGAGGGGGTAGGAGCCTGGATGCTGCATTCTCTGCCTGCACCCACCAGGACCTCCGTTCACCTGGATTGGACTTTTGAGCCTGCTTGGACTTCCCTCATATCTCAGTTGGTAAAAAATCCACCTGTAATGTGGGAGACCTGTGTTCGATCCCTGGATTGGGAAGATCCCCTGGAGAAGGGAAAGTCTACCCACTCCAGTATTCTGGCCTAGAGAAGAGGTCACAAAGAGTCGGACACAATTGAGCAACTTTCACTTTCACTTTCCACACTCATCAAGGGGTTAGTTTCTGACAAGTGTCTGGGCTCCAGGGGTGGCCCCAGCCAGCTTCCCTCCCTCAAGGAGGCTCCCTGCTGTGGCGGGTCACCTGGCCCTTGACCTACTGTGCTCAGCCAGGCTCATCATTGCACCTGGGCCCAGGGTCACCACTGGCCACCTGAGGATCCATGGGGGTAGTCCAAGGGGCCTAACATGTCCTTCCCTCCTGGTCGGACCCCAGATGGGTGGGCCTTCCCTCAGAAGCCAGACCCTAATAAACTCTTCATCTTGGTGGCAGATGACTCTCCCTGTCCTGTCCCCTACTTTTCCTGTCCCCCAAGGTATGAAGCAGGAGTTCAGTTGGGTCCCTGTGAATCCGGTGGTTTGCAGCTTCACCCTCAAGGGCTTTGAGCATATGCTGGCCTTGGTCCTGCCAAGCACGGCCTGGACCCTGCTTCTCAGATATTTGCTGGAGAATATCCCCAGAGGCCACCATTACCCCTCTCCTGTTGCACTGACCAGGGAGCGGGTTTGATCTCTCAACTCAGCCCTTTCTTAGTTACATCACCTGAATTTCATCTGTTGGGTCATCTCTGTGAATACCTGAGGGTCAAGGAAAGGAGGAGGGGCTTTGCAGGGCTGCTGGGAACCCTGATGCGCAGCTTCCTGAGTGCCTGGTGGCCTTCTTGTGGCTGTCACTGTGAGTCTCGGTGTACCCTGAAGCTGGGCTGTCTGGCAGCAAGTCTCAGCCAGCGTGGGGATATAGGTGCCTCCTCCACCAGCCTGACCCATGTAGGGCCTCCCTGGCCCATGTTCCACAGGACATGGATGCCAGGCTGGCCCATGTTCCCTGGACATGGGTGCCAGGCATCCAAAAGACTGGGTTCTGGGAAGGCCAACCTTGGTGTGGCAGCACAACTACAGCAGGCAGCCAGGGACGCAGGCCAGAGTGTGGTGCCACAGTCATTACACTCTTCTAGAAAATGGCCAGAGCCAAAAACATTCCCCCCCTGCCTGCTAACAGGTATCTTTTCAAGTAAAAACTCTAAATTGATGTTAAAAGCCATTTTCACCATCCAGGATGGTAGGAAATGTGTTTTGAGTAATATGAGCTTGTTTAAATAAACTATCTTAATTTAAAATCTGGGAAAGACAGTAAATGTACCACTCAGAGTTCCTAAATCAACTAATCTGTGTCCCTGAGTAGAGTGGGGGACATGCTTGTCCCACACTATCCGGAATGACCTTTAGAGACTACAGGCCCCATCTTTGGAGTGGTGAGCCCTCCCGTGGGGCCAGGGACACAGCCATCGGCCTTTGGGTGGGGCCGTGTGTGGATCCCTGGGGAGGCATCTCCAGCTTGGGGCCACCTACTTGGCACAGACCCTGACTGTGGGACCCATGTGTCCCATCCAATCTGCAACGGACCCGGGCCTGGGCCTCTTTGACTCTGCCCTCAGTTAACCCAAGGCTTCTCCCTCCTGGACACCCTTGCCACTGACGTGTCCTTTCTTGGATGGGTTTCTGGATCTCCTCACTGCGGTGACTGAGCCAGACTTGGGTATCCATGTGAGCTCAGTCTTTGCCGAAGGGCTGCGGTTCATTGCAGGCGTTGGCCAAGAAGCTGTAGGACAAAAGCAGCCATTAGGGACTTGACTTACTCACTTCCACTGCAGGGGGCAGGGGTTCGATCCATGATCTGGGGGACACAGAAGAGAAGGCTGTAGACACTTGCTCTGCTTCCTGGAAAGGTGTGAGTCTAAAGGCAGCCTGGTAGGCTGAGGGGCGTGTGTCCAGACACTAAGCTGGGGGCGCTCATCCCCATCTGACTTGTCTTCTGCGGGGACTGTAGCACATTCTGTGCGCCAACCTCCGATCCCCACCCCACACCTGCACCACCCTGATGCTCCTGCTGAGGAGGTGGCCCTGCCTGGGGTGCTGAGCTAGCTGGCTGGGGTGTGGGGCTGCTGCACTTAATGACAAGGGTCTTTATTGAAAGTTCCTTAATTCGAGTACTCAGCTATACGCAGAATGGCATTTTACACATGCTGGACAGAAATAAGAGGATCAAGCCCCGGCCAGAAAGGTTCCAGAACTGCAAAGACCTGTTTGACCTGATCCTCACCTGTGAAGAGCGAGTGTACGACCAGGTGGTGGAAGGTGAGCCAGCCCCAGGGCCAGACCCTGCACTGTGGAGCTAACCAAGGCCATGCCCTCCACCCTGCTGTGTATCCAGTGCTTCTGAGGCAGCCCAGCTCCTGTGGGCGGTCCCTGGTCCTGGCCCAGGGCTGATTAAGGATTCCTGGTGTGTCTGTCCCTAGAGGAGGGCATGGCAACCCACTCCAGTACTCTTGCCTGGAGAATCCCATGGATGAAGGAGCCCGGCGGACTACAGTCCATGGGGTCCTAAAGAGTCAGTGTGTCTGTGGGCTCCTGTGAGCAGGGGAAGTTGGGTGAGGCCACAGAGAGGTGGACAAAGGACCCTTGACCTTTGTGGGTCCTGGGAGGGGGATGGGGGCAGGAGATGGTGGCCTTCTGGGTAATTGCGTTCATCAGGGCAAAACCACCCCTGGTTGTGGCAGCATCATGTGTGTTAAGGGTCTTTTTGGCACGGAAAGAGCATGCATGGTGCAGAGGAACTGGGGCCTGGTCCTTTGCGAGTGAGGGCATTGTTACTGCCCCCTGCACCGTAGGCTGGTTGGTGTTTGTAAGTGTGATCAAGCTGCTAGGGGTCCCACTTGAGCACAAGCTTTCCTCCCAGCACAGCTGTGTTCGGCATGAGGCTCCGGGGTGGCAGGGAGTGTGCAGCCTGCTTAGATGCCTGATGTCGGTCCTTAATTGTAGTCCCCAGAGGCCAGGGCAGTTGGGTATCACAGACCCTCCTGTGCTCTGATTCTGAGGCCTCTGACTTCCGTCTTTCTGTCACGGTCAGATCTGAATTCCAGGGAGCAGGAGACCTGCCAGCCCGTGCACGTGATCAACGTGGACATCCAGGACAACCATGAGGAGGCCACGCTGGGGGCATTCCTCATCTGCGAGCTCTGCCAGTGTGTGAGTATCAGCCTGCCTGGGCCGCCTCCTGCACACCAGGGCTTCAGCAGAAAACTGACCAGCCACTCAGTTCATGTTCAGATTATTTCCAAAGGTTACAACCCAGAACTGCGGAGGTGCCCACAAGTATGAGGGTCAGCAAATTGGTTCTGGCTAGAGAATCCCCCTCTGAGTATTTTAGACTGATCAGTCGCAGTGGAGAGCACCGTACCCCGTGCTGGTTCCATGGACACAGGCCTCCTGCCAGGACTCCAACACCTACTGAAGCTTGGGAGCCCCAGAGATGGTGTTAAAGGGTGCTGGTCCTCTTCATCCTCTGGGCTTATCGTTCCAGACATCTGGCCCTCCGCAAGTGGCCGTGGACATCCTCCCTTGTGCAGGAAACCTCAGGTTCTTTCACGCCTGCTGTGTATCTGTGCTCAGAGCCAGACATTTCCTCTTAGTGGTGCAAAAGAACCCATCCAAGGAGAAACTGCTATGCTTTGTCATACCTTCACCCGCGGTTTCTGCATTTAGGCCAACTAACTGAGTGATTGGAAAATGAGGAAAACAAGTGGCTTAACCAAGAAATATAGAGACAGGCAGGTGTGAATGTGTTTGCTGTGTGAGGGGCCCAGGCCCCTGCTCTCTTGTTACTGTGCCCAGCGCAACTTCTGTTTCCAGTGTGTCACACAGTCCAGGGTGGCTGCTGAAGCTCCAGCCGTTGCACTTATGATCTGGCCATCATGCAAGAGAAAGGGCTGAAGGGGATGACGCATCCTAGAAATAGCACACGTGACACCCACCTGGGTCATGCTTGTGAGAGCTTGCAGAGGAGAGGTAGTGCTTACAGGCCGAGACTAGGGCACCAAGCTGCCTCGGCCTTAGGCCAGCCCCAGGCCACCCGAGGGCTGCCCCTGGTCACGCCGCCGCCTCCTCAGGCAGTGGTTCTCCACCAGGGGCCATCTCACCACGTCTGCACGCACAGTGGGCCTCAGCTGGGAGACACTAGTGGCAGCTGGCAGGGGGTGCACAGCGTGCTGCCCAACACCCTGCTGTGCACAGGATGGCCTTTGGGCTTCCTTGCGGGGAGACATGGGCAGGTTGGGTCTGCCATTTGTGGGGACAGCACAGCAGCGAGTGTCTAAAGTGCGTGTTCACCTGAGCTCTGAGGCTGGCCTCTGGCTGCTGCTGCTCTGTGTCCCTGTCCCTGGTGGGTTCCCCTCACAGGGCAGCAGCTCAAGGTGGGTCTCTTGTCCACTCCAGATCCAGCACACGGAGGACATGGAGAACGAGATCGACGAGCTGCTGCAGGAGTTCGAGGAGAAGAGCGGCAGGACCTTCCTGCACACTGTCTGCTTCTACTGAGCCCGCCTGGCGCCCGGCGGCCACCTGCCTGAAGCCATCTTTTTGAACTTCCTTTTGTTAATACTTTTTCCTCCCTGATATTTGTTTTTACCTGTAGGTATTCTGCCGGTGGACGGTAGCAGTACCCAATAAACTGTACATATGAAATGAGAAGATACATACATGCCAGATCACAAACAATCAAGTTTTTCCCATCTCACTTTCACGTAGGAGTGGGATCTCGATTATAGTTTTTCTTTAACTGAAAAAAAAAAAAGTTGATAGCACATGACCTCCAAGACATCCGCTTCTCACTGAGCATCCGTTTCCCGGCTCCCCTAACTGGCTGGAATGTACAAATCCCTGAATAAAGCAACAGGCTGTACTTTTTGGGAAAGAACCTGCCATTGTCCAATAAATAGATGTTGATGGTCATCTTGGCTTCATCCTGAGTTGCCTGGCCCCTCAGTCAGGGCCCTTGGACAGCAGTCCCAGGCATGTGGGTCACGGGGGTGTTCCCTGGCACCATCCAGAGGGCTTCCTGTTCATAAGCCCCTGCCCCAGGAGCTGGGACCACTGTCTGGTGAGCCCTCCTGATTTCTGCAGCAGTGGAAAACCTTAAGTCCTTGCAGGAAGCTGGGCAGGGAGTTGGGCGGGGGGAGTGGTCCTGCGTAGGCAGTGCTGTCCCTGGGCTGCAGATGACAGGTTGGCCCAGGGCCCCCTCCCCAACCCCCAGCATCATGGGGCAGCCAGATCAGGCCTCTGACCTTCCAGGTCGACCCCTAAGGACAGCTGAAGCTGAGGCTGGCCCTGACCCCCGCAACGGGGGATTCTTTGGCCTTTCTGGGCTCGGATGGCTCTGGAGTGATCTAGCTGGCAGCCGCCCTGCAGCCCCTCCACTAAAGGCAGCCTCTTGCCATAGTGGCTGGGGGCCGACCAGCCGGGCCGCAGCCCCCTACCCCCCCACCCCCGGCGGCGGGGG
>NW_011494861.1:11232183-11237311 GCF_000754665.1 Bison bison bison
CATGAGCGCGAACACCATGATCTTCATGATTCTGGGGGCGTCGATCGTGATGGTGAGCGGAGGGGCTTCCCGCGCGCCCGCTCCCCGCACCCGCTCCCGCCTCCCGCGCCCGCGCACCGCCTCCCCCTCCTGCGCCTTGTTTACGGGCCCGCGCGGCCTGCGCTCCCCCATCCCCGGCTGCCCTGCGTTTCCCCGTCCCCATTGCGCCGGCCCCGGCCTGGGGTCCCCGGCCCAGCTGCTCGCTTCTCGGCGCTGACCGGTCATGGGCTCTTCCAGGCCATCGCGTGCTTGATGGACATGAACGCGCTGCTGGACCGATTCCACAACTACATCCTCCCGCACCTGCGGGGCGAGGACCGCGTCTGCCACTGCAACTGTGGCCGGTGAGTCTGCGCCCAGAGGGGCACACGCGTGATCACACATGTCGGTGGAAGTGGCGAGCCCCACGCAGGCCGGGCTGCAGGGCCCAGCTGGGCTAGGCTGGTGGGCGCTGCCGAGGCTCTGCCAGGCTGGGTGGGGGAAGGACCCGTCAGGCTCCATCTGCACAGGGTGTTCCGGGAGGGGAGAGGACCCCCTCCCATATGGCCTTTAGAGAAAGGGCCTGCAGGGTGATGGGCAGAACTAGTCCAAGGCCTAGAGGCCAGGAGAGCAGCCGCCCAGCCTGGTGTCCTGGGAGGGCTCCTGCCCACAGAGGACACCCTCCTTCTCCCGGGGCCCCCAGCTCTTTCCCTGAACTTTCCTGGGAGCCAGCTAGGGGGAGGAGCAGAAGGTCAAGGTGGGCAAGGCCTCCCTTGAGGGGCATCTGCCCACCCCCTTTGGTTGTCCAGGAGGAACTGAGGCCGGGGATGGAGTCTGCTCAAGGTCAAGCAGAGGGAGGGGAGCACCCAGGCCCTGTGCCCACTTTGTGACACCCCCCCCCCATTCTGTGCACATGTAGTGATGGAGTCTTCCTGGCCATGCATGTTTGTATGTCCATGTATGAAATAAACATCTTCTCATGAGACGCGCATGTGTGTACCGTCTGTGCATATACATGTGCGCACACACAGCAGTCCCTCAGCCCTGCAGGAAGCCCACACGCTGGGGCCGTGAGAGTGGACAGAGGCTGAGCAGACGGACTCGCCCGAGGCTGTGTGGCCTGTAGGGAACTTGTGTTCTTGACCCTGCCCTGCACTTCTGCTCCAGGGATGTGTGCACACATACTGAGCTAGGGGTATGTGTGTGAGATCAGTTTCATGCCTCACTAAACATGCTACACGCCTGTGTGTGCAGACCGGGTATTGAAGCAGAACACGGGCGTCAGGGCAGGTGGAGACAGGTGTGTAAATGGCCCTCACATGTGCTGTGCGCTGGCCAAGAATCATCTTGAGTGTCGGCTGGGTGGCCACACCCCCTGAGGTCCCTGTATTCCTGCCCCAAGCACACACTCCAAGGCCGAAGAATGGCAGGTCAGCTCCACGCTAACTGGGCCAATGTGGACTGGAGTGTGAGCAGGGTCCCAAGACCCTCCCGGACACCGGAGGTGTGCACGGCACTGGCCCAAGCTTCGGCTCCATCGACATTTATAAGGCCTATTTTCCATGTGAGGGCTGTGGTAGTGTGACCAGCACATATGTGCCAGAACATCACACCACGGGCCCATCTGGGCAGACAGGATGTGTTTTCAGTGTGTATTTGCTCAGGTTGTGTGTATGCATCATATGTAATGTCCAGAGTACACATGGATGGTGTAAAAGAAACCCCCATAGAGTGCAAGCTGCAGCGAGGCCCATGTGCAGTTTAGACACAAACAACACGAGAGTCACCCAACTGTAGCGCTGAGTGTTTCCACGTGTGTATGTGTTCATGTGTGTGTGCTTTGTATGCACTGCCGCATACAGAATATAAAATTCAGTGTACAAACTATTCTTGTACACTGACAACATGTATGTGTATGCGCAGTACATGTGTGTAACAATATACAGCACCGTGTTCGCCCTGTGGGCGTGGTGAATGTCTGCAGGGCACAGGCTTGCACATGAGACCTCTGTGTACAAACCATGTACATGCACTGCCACAATGGAGTCTACCTGTGTGTACACCCCATGTGCAGAGACAGTGCACACACACTTGTGCCTTCCACATGCCAGTATGGAGAATTTTATGCAGAGGACACGTGTATAAATGCTGTGGAGCGTGCGTGCCAATAGGCTGTCTGTGGGCGCTCACCATGCATATGCCATGGGGCCCACAGAGGAGGGCTGTGTGCAAGCCCAGTGCATGTGCATCTCCATGTGACACGCACCATGCTCGGCCCCAGGCGCGTGTGCCCTTGCACACGTGTGGAGCTCATGGGCCGAATTCATGGTATACACGCTGGGTCCTGTGCATGTGGCTGGCGTGTATACACAACATGCGTCCAACCTCAGGTAGACACATGCAACATGCGTGGCCCAGGCAGGACACATGTATGTACACATCACAGAAATACGTGTGCACATGGGTGACCTGAACCCCCACCTGCCCCCCAGGGTCTGCCTGACTTGGAGGAAGGAGGAGGGCAAGGGGCAGGGGATGAATGGCAGATGCCAGACCAACGATGGGGGCACAGGTCATGACCTTCGATCCCTTGGAGGTCCCAGGCCCCCAGGTAAAATTGGGGCTTGCCCTCGTCTTACTTGCAGGGGCATTTCTGGCTTCCTTGGCAACCCCATCTTCAAGTTTCCTGCCCTGTCCATGGGTGGGAAGTGGTGGTCCCGAGGATGACCTTCCCTATGGGGGCCCAGGAGGCAGGAACGCAGGAGGCGGGGCTCAGTGTTCTCAGCTGCCGGAAGGCCTGGCCTGGTCAGGGCGATGGGACTGCGAACAGGTGACTAAGGGCATCCTCTCCTGGGGGCTGGCCATGGCTACACACTGGGCAGTCAAGAATTCTCCATCTCTCACTGATGACCAATGAGAGCTATTGGTGAAATGTGATCACATGAGCTATGGCTGCCATGTGTCAGACAGTCCTTGCCAAATAAGCTGGGTCTGCTCATGGGGCTGTGGCGGCCAAGGTGCACCCCCCGACCCCCACCGCCACCAGGCCTGGTCACACTCCAGACTAGCTGAGGGGGATGGGCCCCAGGAATCCCCAGGGGTAGCAGAGGGGTGTGAAAAGGGGCTGCCATCCTCACTGGGAGGAAGGAGCTGGGTGATTCCTGCTGGCTCAGGGGGTGTCTGTGAGGGAGGAGCTGTAGGGGTCTGTGGTCAGGGATGACCTGTGGGGTTTACCGTTTTTTGAGAAGGTCCTCTGCAGGGGAGGGGGCATGGAGCATATCCAGTTGTGAGGTGGGGGCAGGGACTCTTAGCTGGAGACAGGCAGAGGTGTCAACGTGTAATTGAAGGGAGGATGGGGAGAAGCGGGCTTGGGGAGGGAGGAGCTATTTTTAGGTGCAAGTTTGAGGTGTCTGTAGATCCCACGTGGAGATGCCATGTAGGCAGCTGGAGCTTGGAGCAGACGTTGTGGGGAAGGTGGGGACTTGGTGGGGGTGGAGGGTTGAAGAAGCCAGTTGAGAGGCTCAGTAGGAAGAGAACCAGGCAGGAGGACCCCAGGGTGGCAGTGACCCTTCAGGGCCAGAGGAGGGGCCACAGCTGGTGAGGGTGACTAGGGGTTCAGGGTGCAACGGGCACCCAAGACCAACAGCTCCTTTTCTCCAGCTCTCTTGCGAGAGTGGAGGACCTGGAATTCAGAGTCTGGTGTCCTGGGTACTGGTCTCCTGGGCAGGGCCACCTCGCCTAGGATCCCTAGGATTGCTAGGCCCAGAGGGCTTCCTGGAGGAAGAGAGGATCTGGGCAGGCTGGAGAGAGCTTTGTGGGGAAAGTTCGTTGTGGCCGTCAGAGGCAGGAGAGGGCCTGGAGGGGTCAGTGGCCTCAGATTGGACTGTCAAGGGAGGGGAGGCTGAGGGGAACGGCCGAGCCTTGGTGGGTGCTGGGATGCCAGGGGCCGTGGTCGTCTAGGAGGTCGTTTACGGCTCCCATGCCAGGATCAGGGACCTGTGTGGGGCAGGTCCAGGGGTGCCCTTGGGCCTCCAGCACAGACAGTGGGGGCAGGGGAGGTTCCTGCGAGGGATGGGGAGCCAAAGGGGACCAGACGCCCAAGGCAGGCTCATCACTTGTGGCTTTCCTTGGAGGACAGGGCAGGCTGACTGCAGGGTTGGGAGGGAGAGGCCAGGGGGGCAGTGACCAGGAGCCAGGCCCACAGGTGGGCTGTGACTCTCACTGGGCTGGGATACCCTGCCTGGGCTCTCACCCTGAAACGCCTTTACCTGTGCTGTGTGCCTGTGACCTTGTAGGGGTTGCCTCTGAGCCTGGGGCTGGGGGGAGAAGGGAGGAGGGTATGCGTACGGGCAACTGAACTTCACGCTAACCTCCGACCTCGCACACTCCCACCCACTGGGCAGGGCAGCCTCCCGCCTGGGACCCATCAGTGACCTGGGTCCCAGGCGATTACGGTGGCCCCTTCCGACCTCAGCTCCCCACAAGGGCTGCTTCAAAGATCCCAGCAGGTGAACGGGTGCGGCTTACTGCGGGGTCCCCGCCCGCCCCGCGGGACAGGTGCCAGCCCGCCCTGCCGCCCCCAGGCACCACGTCCACTACGTGATCCCGTACGACGGGGACCAGTCTGTGGTGGACGCCTCCGAGAATTACTTCGTGACAGACAACGTCACCAAGCAGGAGATCGATCTAATGTTGGGGCTGCTACTCGGCTTCTGCATCAGCTGGTTCCTGGTGTGGATGGACGGCGTCCTGCACTGCGCCGTGCGCGCCTGGAGGGCCGGCCGGCGCTACGGTGAGTGCGGGCGCGGGCACGTTGGCAGAGCTCGGTCCGTGCCGGGGCTACGCCCCACCCGAGCCCCGCCCACAGTCCCCTTCCCGAGCCCAAGCCCCGCCCACCCGAGCCCCACTCACCACGCCCGCCCCCTGACCGCGCCCCGCGTCCCGCAGACGGTTCGTGGACCTGGCTGCCCAAGTTGTGCAGCCTGCGGGAGCTGGGCCGGCGGCCACACAGGCCGTTCGAGGAGGCGGCCGGGAACATGGTGCACGTGAAGCAGAAACTCTACCACAACGGCCACCCGAGCCCGCGGCACCTCTGAGCCGCGCGCAGGAC
>NW_011494861.1:11237750-11238142 GCF_000754665.1 Bison bison bison
CCCAGCCTGGGACCACGTCTGCCGCTTGAAGCTGGAGGCCTCCTGTGCGCCGACGTCTGTCTCTCCGTCCATGTGTCTGGTTCCCGGAGCTGGAGCCATCTCTGCTGGAGGGGAACGCGGCCGGGAGCCAGGCGCGGCAGGGAAGGGGTGGGACCCCGGTGCGCCCACGTCTGCACACGGGAGCACGTGCATGAGGCGTGTGCGTTCGCAGGGCCCGCAGTAGGGGCGTGGGGCAGGGGCCCGGGGTAGGCCCCGGCCCAGCAATAAGGCCCCCGAACCCTGCTGTGGCAAGTGCGGCCACCCTGCCCAGGGCATCCCCGGTCGGGCGCCTCACTGTGACTCCCACCCCTGCTGGTCAGTAAATTCTCCAGAAAGCTCCAGCCTCTGCCTCT
>NW_011494861.1:11238242-11254774 GCF_000754665.1 Bison bison bison
AGGTTCCACAGACCTGAGGGGCACACCCCTCTGGAAGAGAGTGGTGGGCACCCTCATTGGGCCGCACAGGGACCAGCTCTGCTCATGGCAGAACAGCTCACGGCTGTTGTTCTGGTCCTGGGTGGGACTCGGCAAAGTCAGGTCCCCTCCCTTGGCCAGGCCGCCACTGCTGTTCACAGCTGAAGCAGCCAGCACCTGCTGGGATGCAGTGCTGCTAGCCTGGCTGCTGCCCCTGGGCATGGGGAATGGTGCCTTCTCCCCATCTGGGCTTGGCCAGGGGACATATCTCCCAGGGTGTCCTGGGGGTGGCCCCAGCAAGCACCAGCCTAGAGGTGGGGGGCAGAGGAACCAACCCTGCCTCAAAGATGCCCAGGTCTTAAGCAGCAGCTGGTCCCTAGCAGAGGCCTTTGACACTGCCTCGCCCCTGACCGAGGAAGATGAAAACTGCCAGGAGATTGGGCACCTCGGTGTTTCTTCTTGCTGAAGCCACCTGGCCAGTGTGCCTGGGAGTCTAGGCCAGCTCACTCAGCTTGTGTGCGCAGGGTTGGCGGCTGGCTCCCCTCTGCCTTCAGCCACTGCATCTTCTGCCTGTGTTGCTGGATGGCATCCTGAACCCGGGCGTCCATCATGGCCTCAGTGAGGACCCCGTCCTCAGAGGCATATGCCATGGCCTGGCGAAGAAAAGGGTACTGACTCAGGGCACCAGAGGGGCTGCCCGCACAGGGAAGGGGCCAGGCCTGTGGCTCCCAGGTGACTGGTCAGGGCCCACCAGTCACCAGGAACCACTCAGCCTGTAGGCCAGCCCCATCCTTGCTGCTGCTGCTTATCCCCCACCTTGGAGACACCCCCCCACCCCACAGAACCCAAAGCCCTCTTGCGGGCAGGGCAGGCAGGAGCAAAGGCCAGGGTGCTCCCTTGGGCCTGTGCTCAGACTCAGGAGGGGCCTGGCCTCTCAGCAGGACACATATGCAGACAGAAATGCCAAAGGCACACGCCTTGACTCCCTATGCACTTGAGTGTGCCACACACACGTGCTCACAGGCAGATCTGCAGCCCAGTGTGGCCGCCACCCCTCAATTCCGTGGTTCTGCCTGCTCCACTAAGTTTCTCAATGACTTTCTACAAATAGAAACCCAGAGGACTACTTTCAGGAGGGAGCCCCACCCCTCAACTGCAGGCCTTGCTCTGTGGATAACCAAGCTCCCCTCAGGCCCAGGCCATGGTCATCAGAACCACCACAGGCCTGACACTAAAGGGAAGCAAAGCCCTCCAGGGGTCAAATGGGGCACAGTCCACCGGGACCTGCCCCTCACAGGCCCCCAACTGTCCTCACACAGTGCTTCCCAGAACTGTGGGGCTGCTGTGGGCAGCACTGCATTCCCCATACCCCAGCCTTGGCACGTGGCTTGGGGAACCAGAGTTCTGCTAGTCAGGTCCCAGTGTGGTCCACAGCACTGCAGCTGCCAAAGCAGGTCCTCTGGCCAGGCCACATGCCACCCAGATGACCCAGCATCCCTTCTGTTCCCAGTCACCCATCAAGTGGCTCTGACATGTGCCTATCCTGAGGATAGCACTCAAGTGTCCACCAAGCAGGGGGCTCAAGCCAGGCTGGCTGTTTCTCTCCAGCTCCCTGAGGAGGTTCAGCCACGTTAGGGCATTGGGAGCAAGCTCCCACTGTCTGAGATGACCAGTCACTGTGCTTACCCAGGTGGCCCCAGCCTTGGGACACGGCTGTCCTCAGCACCCAAGCCAGGCCAAGGACAGAGGGGCTGGCCCTGCAGCCTCCTGCGAGGTACACATGAGAATGGCAGAGGAGGCAGGCTGGGTGGCAGCAGCCAGAGGGGATCCAATGGTGGGAAGGGGCGGGTAGAGGTATGCAGTGACGTCACCATGGAGAAGCCAGGCAGCCACCATGTAACCAGGGGATCCAGGCCAACATCCCTGTGATGTTGTGTGGATGTCTGATGCCCCAATGTGCCATGACCAGATGGGTACCTCGCCTTTAGGGTCTCCTCCACAGTCCCACAATCCCAGTCAGAGACACCAGACTGACCAAAGGAGGGACGCTCTATAGCATTCCTCGAACCGTGAGGATCATGCTCAGAACAGCGCCCCCTGAGGAGCCTGAGACAGCAGGATGGAATATCATGGGCATCTGGGCGGGTTCTGGGTGAGATCAAATCTAAAGTGGAACTGAGGGATGTGGTGAGACATTCAGAGTGTAGTGGGGGCTGTGCTGGCCTTGTGACCTTCCTGTGAACTTGGACTTATTCAAAAATTTAGAAGTTCATTACAAAAAAAACACACAAAACCTTAAAGGAGAACTAACACCAATGTTGCTCAAACTCTTCCAAAACCAGACAAAACACCACATGTAAACCATAGATCCAGATCCTCTGTGAATACTGATGTAAAACCCTCAACAAAATACTAACAAACCAAACTCAGTAGCACACTGACATGGCTATACATCACAACCAAATGGGATTTATTCCTGGAGTGCAAGGATGGCTCACCTAGGGAAAACTGACCTAGGCAAATAATTAACAAAATGGACAAAAATCACATGAGCGTTTCAGTTAATGAGAAAAAATGTTGGCAAAATCCAATACCCTTTCTTGACAAAAACAATAAACTAGGGGGAATTCCCTGGTGGTCCAGTGGTGAGGACTCTACACTTCCACTGCCAAGGGTCCTGGTATATGTGCTCAGGGGAGAAAAAGATCCTGCAAGCCATAAGGCATGACAAACCAATAATAGACCAGGAATATAAGAAAATGTCTTCATTCTAATAGAGGCCATATAAGAAAAACTCACAGCAAAAGTCATCTCAATGGTAAAAGACTGAAAGCTTTTCCACTAAAACTAGGATCAAGGCAAGGATGCCCACTTTCAGCACTTCAGGTCAACACAGCACTAGAAATTGTAGACAGATCAATTAGACAAGAAAAATAAATAAAAGACATCAGATCGGAAAGGAAGAAGTAAAATTGTCTGTAGATGATGTGATCTTATTACATACAGTAAACCCTAAAGATCCCCCCAAAATTGTTAAAAGTAATAAACTCAACAAAGTTGCTGGATACAGAAGTAACACACAAAACCACTTGGGTCTCTATAGTAACACTAAACAACTGGAAAAGAAAGCAAGAAAACAGGGGCTTCCCTGGTAGTCCATTGGTTAAGAATCTGTTTCGCAATACAAGGGACAGTGGTTTGATTCCTCATCCAGGAAGTATTTAGCTGGAATTCCAATACTACCCAAAGCAATCCACAGATTCAATGCAATCCCTATCAAAATTTCAATGATGATTTTTTGCATAAATTGAAAAAAAAATCCACCCTAAAATTCATATGCAATTTCAAAGGCCCCCAAGTAGCCAAAATAGTCATGAACCTCAGAATTCTCACATTTCCTCATTTTAAAACCTAAAGGACAGTGGTACTGGCACTAAGACAGACATAGCCCAACAGAACAGAACAGAGCGCCCAGACACAAACCCTCACGTGTACTGTCAGTGACTTCCAAGAAGGGGGCCGAGACCACGCGCTGGGGAAATGACTGCCTTTCCAACAAGTGGTGCTGGGAAAACTCCAAACTTTAAAACTGGTAGAAATAAACTTAGGGGAGAAGCTTTCAGACACTGGATTTAGCAATGACTTGTCTGTGACACTAAAAGCAGGCGACAAAAGAAAAAAAATAGGAAAATTCAGCTTCATAAAAATTAAAATCTTTTGTGCTTCAAAGGACACTGGTGGCTCTAGTGATAAAGAACCTGCCTGCCAATGCAGGAGACCCAAGAAACACACATTTGATCCCCGAGTCGGCAAGATCCCTTACAGGAGGGCATGGCAATCCACTTCAGTATTCATGCTTGCCAAATCCCATGGATGAGGAGCCTGGCGGGCTACAGTCCACAGGGTCGCAGAGTCAGATACTACTAAAGCGACCTAGCAGCAGAAGCAAGACACTACCAAGAGAGTAAAAAAAGGCAACCCACAGAAGAGGGGGAAAATATTTGCAAACCATGTGTCTGATAAATGGTTAATATCTAAAATATATAGAAACAACACAAGTATCCACTTGCAGCCAGAGAGGTGCATGAGGTATGTCCATTGCACTCCAGGGTGTCAGGCTGCCTGACGAGGACAATGACACCTGTTACAACACGGATGAACCTCAAGGGCACTGTGCTCAGTGAGGAAGCCAGTTTTAAGAAGACAATGCCGGTATGATTCCTCACAGGTCCCTGGAAGAGTCAAGACTCTCAGAGACAGCAAGTAGGGGAGTGGGGGCTGGGGGTGGGCGGCAGGCATGGCAGCAAGTGTTTAATGGAGACAGAGCTTCAGTTTGGGAAGATAAAGTCCTGGAGATGATGGTGGGGACAGTGTACAACAACACGAATGTGCTCAATGCCACTGAGCTGTGCACTTAAAAATGGTCAAGATGAATTTTATGTTAAAAAGTTCAGGTTCCCATGATGGATGACGAACTATAGGATGGTGAGAAGCATAGACCTGACCATCACACCATGGCACAGGGCGGCAGCTGCAACAGAGCCCACGATACCAGCAAGCGGGAAGTAGGTGCCGGGTGCCTGGGCTGCCCGGCCGGAGAGAGTGGTAGGGTGGTCAGAAGTCGCCACAGCCCAGCCCCAAGCACCTGGGGCCACAAGGGGAGCAAACTTGAAAGAGTGATGCCAACATGTCCTGTCCAAGGCGATGGAATCCCCATGGCATTCTGGGGGTTGCGGGAAGTGGTGTTGGAAGTGGTGATGAGTACCAGGCACACCCTGTGCACACCTGACCAGGGACTGGATACACAGGGAGAGCTCCCTGCAGGCTCCAGCCTCCCGCGCTTGCGCCGGGTCTCCTGACCCTCAGCTCCCCACCCAAGAGTACATGCAGGCCTGTCTCATGGCCTCCTCAAAGAACTGGGAAGAGAAGCAGGGAGAGGAGGTGCACCAGGACCCCTGCTGCTGGGACCACCTGTTTGTCCTCCCCCAGGTCACACTGAAGTGCTAACCCCAGCATGGCTGCCCTTGGAAACAGGCGGGTCAGGTCAGGTAGGGTCACAGAATGGCACCCTACTCCTGCAGGGCTGTGCGTGAGCAAGTGGCAAGGATGCTGCTGGGTGGCAGCCAGGAAGCGGGCCCTCATAGCAACAGGAACCCCCTCACTGGCACCCTGAGGCAGGACATCCAGCCTCCAGAACCACGAGGTGACACTTGTTCAAGCCCTGGCTGTGCGTTTTGTCCCGGCCGCCTGGGTTGTTGGCCACTTTGCTGGTCACGGAAATAGCCAACCTTGTGAGGCCTGCTTCCTGACTGAGGCCAGCATGGGGAAGAGCCCCTGACTCCCGCAGTGGGGTTTGAGATCTGGGGCTGTTTGTTACAGCACAACCTAGTTCATCCTGACTAACACACTCGTGTATCTGGACGAGGATGTTCAAATTCAACAGATGTCCCCTAATTTCATAAAAGATGCGTTCATGCTCAGCTGACAGTGGCCAGGCTGTCATGTGGCCACAGACACAACTCACTCAGCACACTCCACCCAGCAAGGACAATGGAGAAACGTGCTAAATGGCTGCTCCCCTCCCCACACGCGGGGAGCTGCCACCGGGATGCCTCAGAGGAAAGCCTGGTGTCAGGACTGACCAGGGCCACTCTGACCTGTGTGCCCAGAGCCACCATCCCGCTGCCCCCAGGCCCTCGTGACACCACAAACCTGTCCTGAAAGCCAGGACACCCACCGCCTTCATTACCCTGCAGATCATCCTAAAGGCTGTGGGCTTCTGCAAGGAGCCCAGAAGGAAATCCCGTCAGGTCAGTTTTGTCCTGTGCCCACAGACAACTCCTGGGAAGCGCCATGCCCTCCCAGGCTGTGGCCCCAGACTCTGCACCATCTGCCATCACCTGTACCGACTGTCCTGGGCCCTGGCTGGAGACAAAGCCCAGTGGTTCCTGGGAAATGAACATGTTGGCCACAGGACATGCCACTGATCTAGAGGGCCCCTTTTGATGTGGACCAGAACGACAACAGGGAGGCCAGAAAATGCGAAGCTGCAGAGGGCCCTGGCTCATTCCCCACCTTGCAGGGGCCCCAGGACTGTGATGGCAGGGAAGTAGGCAGTCATGTCACATCTGTCCAGAAACCCTTCAGAAACACCCCAGTGGGCGCTCAGGAACCAGCCCAACCGCCTTCCAACCACTCCGAGGGTCCCTGGCTCAGCTGGGCTCTGCCCTGCAGGGTACGTCTCAGCTCACCTGCCATGCCACAGCGAGCTGAGAGATCTCCCGGCCTGACATGCCCTCCGTCAGCTGCGCAATCTCCGAGCACTTCTTTCCATAGTCAAACTGGGCCAGCTTCAAGCGCCTGTGAGGAGTTCCCGAGTGATGCCTGGGCGCCCACAAGACCCACAAACGACCAGAGGCTAGTGAGGGCCTGGCTTCTACTAATGGAGGCCAGGGTGGAGCCTGCGCTGGGAAACCCCAGGGAAGAGTGTCCAAGCCCCTTGCTGTAATGAGGCACACCCTGACCAATGTCCACAGGTGTGATCCTTCCACCTCCTCCCCGGCTGGGCGTGTCCCTTCCCTGGGGAGCCCAAGACGGAGCCCCAGTGGGGGCCGTGTAAGGATGAGGGGCACAAGCTGTGCTCAGGGGCAGCTGAGGGGCTGTTCAGGACATGCAGGAACAGGCAGGGGGAGATCCCAGTCTGCTCCCAGCCCCACCGCTGGCCAGGGGGCTGGGGGCCATGTGCCCTCCCCCTGAACCCCCGCTGCACACAGCAGCTAACACTCCTGACCCCTTTGCATGCAGATCTCGCCCCATCGGGCTTGACTGAAAGCCCGAGAGAGACCACTCAAACTCGTGAAAAGCCTCAGCTCCTCAGGTTGCGTACAGTGCCCGGGCTACTGCTGGGTCAGGATGTGCCTTCAGGAGCTTAAGGGGACTGGGATCAGCTGGGGCAAGAGGGGAAAGAGGCCCAGGAAAGAGAACTCAGGGGACAGGTGGCAAAGGACTGGCAAAGTCTGCCTGAGCACAGAAGATGGCTCAGCTGTGCCAGGCGGATCCAGGTCAGTGGGGCTGAGATCCGGTCCCCAGGGAGGGATACAAATAGAGCAGGCTTATCTGGAGCGCTCCTGAAAGCACAGCAGTCGGGGCCGGGGGGGTCCTGGACGAGCAAGGAGGGTTACCCCAGCCAGTGGGCCCCAGTGTGTGCAGTGAGGGGCCCAGAGCAAGGCTCAAAGAGTCCAGAAGTGGGCTGTCATGGCCCCTCACTACCAGGACCCAAGTGTGGACTGGATCTGAGGGGTTTGAAGGCAGGATGGAGGCAGGAGATCAATGGGTGGACAGGATAGGAGGGCAGAACCTCCAATGATGGGTGGTCAGGACCCCGTGGTGAAACCCCAGGGGCAGGGTTAGGATTAGTGCCCATGTGGGCACTGGGGGGAGGGACCAACATGACAGGCAAGGGGCACCGTGGTGGCAGGACACTTACTGCTTTCCTTCTGTAGCCGGTTTAAGAACATACTTGTCAAAATACATTCTCACCAGGCGCTCCCGCTCCTCCCGCTGCGGCAGCTCAAAGCTGACCATCTCATCGATGCGGTCGTTGATGGCCCAGTCGAATTGCTCGGGCTGGTTGCTGGCCAGGACCAGCATGAACCTGCAGCCGACACACGGCAAGAGACGGGGGCTGCCGTCCAGCAGGGTCTACTGGGCAGCTTCTCAGCCCACAAAACCAGGGAGACTGGCATCACCCTCTACCACCTGCCCTCCCTGTCTTGCCCCAATTTCCCGCTTCTCTTGACTGATGGCCCAGCCTGGGGGGAGGGCCGTGAAGCCTCCATGTGCAGGAAGGGCAGGGACCCGGGGACCCAGGATGGAGACAGACCCCTGCCCCTCCCCAATCAAGTGCAGGGTCCCAAGGCCTGGCACTCAGCTCAGCAGAGGCAACAACCCAGGAGGAAGTCAACAGGCCTCCCAACAGCTAGGCTGGGCTCTCCATGGGCAACAGGTGCAGCAGGCAGAGGGCTGGAAGGGTCCTGCCCACGTAGAGTACAAGACTAGGAACCCAGAAGGGCCAGCCCGACCCAGGGTCACCTGACGGTGTGGTGGCCCAACAATGCCTCTCAGGGGCAGAGAGAGGTGCCAAGGGCAGTGGCCTGTGGACGAACATGCCATTGGGCTTGGCTTCAGCCTACAGCATGTCTCAGGGGCACCCACAAATGTCCCCCAGTGCCCAAATGGCCATCCCACTGCACGGAGGGAAGACACAGGAGGCTGTCTGGTCATGTGGGCAGGCCACCCCACAGCAGCCCCGTGAGCTGAGGCAAGGCTGCTGGCCACCCCTTCTCACTTGCTGCTGTGCTGGCCCGTGCGGTGCAGGAAGGCGTTCAGGGTGGCCCTGAGGTCCTCACTGATCTTCTCCTGCACAGAGAAGGGTCAGGCTGTAAGCAGCCATGCAAACAGTCAGGCCCCCCTCATCCAGGACAGAAACATGGAAGGACCTTCACAGATCTAAGCTCAAAGACTGAATGAAGCTTAGCTTTGAAAAGATGCTAAACTTCCACTTTTCAAACGAAATGTATGAACAAAGTGTGGTTGTGGAGCAGGCTCCCAACAACCTTCCCATAAGTGTAGATGTGGCCCAGGCCACCACCTGCCCACTCCCCAGCAGCCAACCCAGTTCAGGACAAATGGGGCCTCTAGACACTTACAGTCGCTCGCTTCCTGAGAAAGGCGTCCGCTTCGTCCACGAAGAGCAGGAGGCTGTGAGGGCAGGGCCACGTGAGGGCAGGCAGGGCACAGCCCAGCGGAAACCCCACACTTTGCACTGTCCCCAGTGGCCTCTGGGACCCAGAGCCTGGCTACCGATCAGGACGTGTCCAGTGCCAGCATTGGGGCAAGTAACTAGAGATGGGCTGGTGAGCCCTCATCTTAAACACTGATAAGTCACCGACACTGAGAGGCCCTTGGACCTCAGGGACAGGCTGTGGGGAAAGTACCGACCCCTTTCCAAGCAGGAGCCCCGGCTCACCCTCGCCGGCTGGTGCTGGCCCAGTCGAAGACCTTGTGCATGGCCGTCACGCCGTCCCGCCCCATGGGGGCCACATCCCCGCCCGTCATGATGGCGTAGTCCATACCGGAGTGCAGCGCCAGTTTCTGGGCGTTTGGGGAAGGGGCTTTAAGGGCTGCTCCACCTACCCTCCACCCCACTTCTCCTGGCCACCAGGGCCGGATCACGTGTGTGTGGAGACACCTGGCCTGCAGAGCTGGACAGGGGCACGTGTCCCAGGCAGGTGAGTCCCCACCACCCCCAGTCCCACCTGTGCCCTCACCTTGGCGAACAGCGTTTTGCCCGTACCGGGTGGCCCGTACATCAGAACATTTCGGTACAGACTTTTGTTCTTCTTGGTGTTCCTTGTGGCGATGGCAATGTCCCGCACGCGAGCCTCCAGGCTGGGCTGCCAGGGGACATAGCGGTTTGGGGGGCGCTCTGCTGTCCAGTCCGTCCCTCCTTAGGGCCTGGGCTGGCACGAGAGGCCACTCTCCCCAGCTGGGCTGAGCCAGCAAACCAACTCCTGGGAGGTTGGGCAGCCCCACTTACGCTGAGGACAACACCCTCCAACGCGTCCTGAGGTTTACTGAGGAGGCGCCTGCTGACCTGCAGGGTAGGGGGAGGGTAGGGAGGGTCAGCGAAGCTCATGGCACAGTCACACCAGAACGCATGCGAGCAGCTTTCCTGGACAAGGCCGGCGGGGGAGACCGTCCGCAAAGCTGACCTCCAGCGCTGACCTCACAGCACAGCCCACAAGACGCAGGGGAAGCCTGGCTCCCCTCAAGGGAAGGAGTCGACCCTAGGCTGCCTCCAATGCCTTCTATTCCAGGAGGACGGCTCACCACAGCCCCAGGAGTTCATAAACAAGCAGGGGGGCAGTCCACTCAAGAGGATGGCCACCCCGACAGACCCCCAGAGAGACCGAGTGGACCAGGGTGAGAGTCCCCCAGTGCTGACATCACAGGGCCCAAGGGGCAGCATCAAGGAGGCAATGCAAGTCAGCACACAGAAGGAGGGTGGCATCTGGACAGAAGAGGAGGAAGGGGCTGTTGGGTGTGTGCCCCCAAGACCTGTGGTTACCTGTATGGGGTGCCTCAGCGCCTCCAGCACCGTGATGCGAGATGTCTCCCGCACCAGGGACGGCTTCCCCAGCCGGGCCTCAACGTACCGCCCTGCTACGGACGTGGCGTTCTTGGCGGAATAGATCCCAACAGCCAGCAGCGTCAGCCCGGCCACCTGGAGCGGACAGAGGAGGCAGGTGGTGTCCATCCCATCCCCTGGCTCCCTGGAGTCTTGCCAGGCCCACCAGCACCGGTGCACCAAAGGGCTGGCACCGGGGAGATGAAACGGGCATTTGGCATCCCCCATGCCCTCCCCCCAGCCCCACCAAGGTTGATGCTGAGTCGTTTGAAGTGCCCCAAACCCAAAGGCCAAGTCACTTGTGCCTTTCTGGTAGGGGGAAGGGTGAGCACTCAGCATAGGCGCCAACCCCCAGTGGCTTGCAGAGCCCCTGACATGTGAAAGTACCCCAGGGAAGAAGGCAAAGGCGCTTACCGTGGCTGTCACTTTGTCCCAGTCTGTCACAAAGGCACGGAACCCTTCACCAAACAGGGTGCCTGCTGTCCTGCAGGGGAGCAGTGGCATGACCCAGAAGGCATCAGGCCATGTGCCACGTGGCTGGAGGCCCCTAGGTCAGCCCCAAGGGGCACTGCAGAAGGACCAGTCAGGGGAGGAGTAGGGCACCCACGTAGGAAAGGGGCCAGCAGAAGCCTGCCATGCGGGTCCTCACCTGATGGACTCTAGGATGGTCTGGCGGTGCTCAGCGGCCTTCAGGCGGATCTGCTCTCGGATGATATCAGCGTTCTCGCGCTCGGCCTTGGCCCGGGCGCGCGCCTCGGCCTCCACCCGCAGCATCTCATTCTTGTGCCGCAGCTCCATCTCCCGCTCCACGGTGGCTGCCCGGGGAGGGGGCAGGGGTGGTGCTCAGCCCATGGCCCCCACCCAGGGCTGCTACAGAGGACAAGCGAGCCAGGGTGCCCTCTACCCCCAGGGTCTCAGCGTGCCCACCCCTGATGCTGCCTGGGGAGTGAAAGGCCTAAAGCAAGGGCGTGACCCGTGGCCAAGAGCTCCCAGGTCAGGGCCCTACCTCGCCGCAGGGCCTCCTGTTTCTGCACAGATTCCTCTTGCTTCCGTAAGTTTTCCTCGTTGAGAAGTTGCTGAGAAGGAGCCACAAAGGGAAGGGAAGGGCTTCGAGATTAGGAAACAGGCAACATCACACCAACAGGTTAGCTGCTCTGGCCTTGGAGACACCCCCACCACTCCTAGGGCTCCAAGCTCCTGGGGACGGTTACCCTGGGGCCTGCAGGCTGCACAGCCTAAGGCAGGAAGGAACCCTGGCCCCCCGCTCAGCTCAGCCTCGGGGTGGCCCTGACCTACGGCTGTCCTCATGAAATGGGCCTTTTGCCGAACTGTTGAATTTAGAAGCTAAAATGCCAACAGGCTCGATGTTTGAATGCCCCCTACAAACTCACTCGTCAGTCAAGTCCCACTTGGGAGACCCTCAGGGCAGCTCGGTTGGAACCCTCCTTTTCCCGCCCCTCAACCCAGTGCTTGCTGACAAGAGGATCCCAGACTCTGGCCCCCATGCCCCCTTGGGGAAGATGAGTGGCCAGGCAGTGCTCACCTGCTGCTTTAGCTGGTCCTCGTAGCGCTGCCGGGCCAGCTTGTCCTGGTACTGGGCCCTCTAGGGAGGGAGAGGGCGATGTGAACATACCCCAGCCTCAGGAACTAAGGTCTAGGCCGGGCCCCCACAGGCCCTGTCCCTGATGAGCACCCCTCCCCGGCCCCGCTCTCTTACAGCCTGGTGCTGCCGCGTCTCCTCACTCAGGGTCTTCCTCCGCTCCTCAGCCTGCACTCGGATCTGATCGCCCTTCAGCTGCTCCACTGCGGCCTCGTACTCCTGCAGGACACACCAGCTGCTGTGAGCCAGGGCCTAGTCAGACCTCCTGCCCCCCGTTCCCCCTCTGAGGGCCCTCCGAAGGGGCCAGACAGTGATGTGGCCTGTTCCACACCCCCATAGGCCTGTAGGTGCTCAGCTGCAACTGCACCAAGGCCCGGGAGGACCCAGACCCACAGGCAAAGAGAAGCCAGGAGAATGGACTGGGCCGGTGCCAAAGTAGCCAGAGAGTCTCCTGGGTGCCAGCCCCCCGACATGTGCTTGTGCTAGCTGCTCACTTCCTGATTCGCTTTACAACAACCCAGGTGGAGCATAGAGCAGGGCCTTTTCCACATTTGCTCACTATGTGCTCAGTGTGAGGGTGGGGCTCCCCTCTGAGAAACCAGACTCCTCACCCACACCTGCCTTCCAGAAGGTTCTGTGCAGACCTCAGGCCACACACCTGTGCTGATGCCCATTTCCCTCAACCCTGAGGAGGTGCCTGGGCACCCACCCTGCGCCCACCGCCTGCCTGTGTTCTCTCACCCTCCCCCAGCACCCACCCTCACCGATCACCCCGTCCTCTCCATCCCCCAACCCCTAGCACCCACCTTGCACCCACTGCCTGTGTCCTCTCCTTTCTGCCCGGGTCCTCTCCACAGCCCCCCAGCGCCCACCCTCACCCACCTTGAGCTTGGCTTGATGCTCCAGCTGAAGTGTCTGCTCCTGCATCTGAGCCAGACTCAGCGCCTCCTTGGCGTGTCCTGGGGGGAGGGGCGTGCAGGCATCAGGACACCAGGCAAGCGTTCACCCGGGCTAGGGGCGCTCAAGGACACCACAGCCTCAACCTGAAAGCACGCGTGGCCACGCTGGTTCCTGGTCAGATTTGCTCAGAGGCCCCCACTAAGAAGACCACTGCCCCATCTTGCCACTTTTGTCTATTCCACCCCCAACAGAAAACCCACATGTGGGGTCTGCCCCCAGGGGACTGTCACACCCCAGAGGGCTCCAGCAGAGAGGCCGTCCACTGCTCGTCCACTGACAGCAGGAGAGTCAAGCCTGTGGTTATACCGTCATTTATTTTTCAAGTGTGAATGTTTCTCTTGAGCCTTTGATACCTGTTACTATTCTACAACTGAGCACAGGCCGCTGAGGGCCTGAGTAAGAAAGAAGCAAAGGAGGATTAAACCAGAAAGAAGGCAACGCTTGCAGGCTGACGTTAGAAATGTCTTCACAGGCCATCTGTTAGAAACATGTGTGTAATTAACATCTTCCAGGTGTGTGCTCTTCATAAGGGAACACATGTGGAAATATGTGGCAATACAAGGATATTCTAGAAAAGAACGGACCCCAGCACTCTCCTTTCTTTTTTTTTTTTTTATTTTTTTTTTACTCTCCTTTCTAAAAAACCTTTGCATGGGGCCTAAGAGACCCCTGGTAACACAGTTCTGTCATCACTGTAAAGTCCA
The DNA here is from genome assembly GCF_000754665.1 of Bison bison bison. Classification (NCBI taxonomy): domain Eukaryota; kingdom Metazoa; phylum Chordata; class Mammalia; order Artiodactyla; family Bovidae; genus Bison; species Bison bison. The sequence continues at coordinate 11,251,714 of NW_011494861.1, forward strand.
CGCTTTACCACAAAAACCTTCTAACGCATAAAAGCACAGAGAGAAGCTGGGGACCCCGTGGGCCCACCTCTCTGATGCTACCACATTCCTAGGTTGCGGACCACACGTCCACCCTTCTGTCCGCCACATCTGTCTTATTTTTTGAGGCCTTCAAGGTAGGCTGCAGATCCCAGGACCTGTCACCCCCAAGTTGCAGCCCACACGCCACTGATTAGAACATAACCCCTGGGGCTGCCGGCTCCCAGCATGGGGCTCAATTGTCAGCTGAGGCACTCGGTCTGGCTTCAGAGCTTAGGGAGGACCTGCAGCTGGCTTGTTTACTCAAGCTGTGACCTATGGCAGCCAGGCTTGGTCACAGCCTGCAAGCAAAGCGGGCGCTCCCTCCCCTGACTCGTGGAGTGAGATGGCTGAATTTGAATTTGGCAATAAGGAGTTCATGATCTGAAAGCAGGTAAACTGCTTAGTGCAGGGCCTGGCACCCAGGAGCCCTGCTAACACAAGCTTTGGGCTCAGTACTGAGAATGACGACTGTCACCTCACATCGTCCCGCACCAGGAGACGGGCCCAGCATCAACTGCACCCACCACAGGCAAGTTACTCTTCCCAAAATGCTATAAACACGTGGAGCACACAGCTTAAGGCCAAATGGGCTGCTCTGGCGTCCAAGGAGGACTGAGGAGCCCTGGGGAACCAACAGCATCAGGCTAGGCCCCAAGGAACACAGACAGTGGCCAGGCTGTGAGGGGCAGCTGAGGGTATCTTCGGTTCGCATAGGAGAGCAATGAGTGAACAAGAGTGGGCCCAAGCCAACCAGGGCAGGCCTCTGGCTGGGAACTGGAAGCATCTCCAGAAGACAGGCCTGGGGAGGGGCTGAGGGGCCTGAGGCACCCTGGGGAGGAGGGTTTGGGGACAGAGGGGACAGGCAGCTCAGGGTGACACCTCTCCCACTGACCAGCAGAGAAGCCAGGAAGGAAGGCAAGAACAAAATGAAGTAGGGTTCACACCTGGGACAGCATCACGAGACATGGAGACGGATGAGGAGACAATGCCTCTAAGTGGTGGCAGGCGGAGGCTCTGCAGGAAATGCTGACTGTGGGAGGTGGGAGAGCAGAGGCCAAGGCCCTGCGGACCCAAGTGGAGCATGTTCTGGGGCAGCCAGTGCAGGAGACCTGGGAGCAGCTCACAGGCATGAGCAGACAGGAAGTCAGGGAGTTCCCTCGACTGCTACCCTGAGACACACCACAGGCTATTCACACTGGCCTGTACAACTGTGTGAGTGCGAGGGGCCAAGAGTCAGGCTTCAGATTCCCAAGGGAGGACAGGAAATGGGTGAAGCCCCCCCATCACATGTGTGCGCACACACATACCCCACCCCACACACACCCCTAAGAAATAAGGGCGAACTCCCCCCACACACACACCTAAGAAATGAGGGTGTACTCCCCCCAACCCCCCACCACACACAAACCTAAGAAATTAGACCTCATGTCAAAAGTCTATGATCACTGAGGTGTCTTGAAGCCTGGTCACTGTCTCTCAAGCCCCTCTGCAAGCCTGTCTTCTATTATCTTGCAAACTTAATCCATCTATTACACTGTACACCCACTCAGAGGTAGGGAGTGTTCCAGGTAGGTCTAAGGAAACAGGCTGCCCTGGGCCCAGGCCTAAATATCCACAACGTTCCTCCCAGGATCGGAGAACCAGGCAGGCAGGAGACCTTTGCGCGGGGTGTTCTTGTGGCCCCGGTGGAAGAGCAGAGACTAAGCCACAAAGTGCCAGGCCACCCCTGGATAGGAAGATTCTGCTCACCTCTGCTTACAAGGCTGCAGCATGGGGTGGTAAGAAAACAGCACCTCTGCTTAAAAGTTTGAAAGTCGCTGTATTCTTTCAACTAACATCTTCTCAGCATGTGCTATATTCCAGACTTTTGAGACATCGTCAAATCCACAGAAGAAAAGAAGGTTGGGAGAAAATACGTGGGCTTAGTGAAGGTGCAGTCAAGGGCTGATGCCTTGAGGGTAGGAGCCAAGAAGGTCATCTGCTGCCCTGGGCCGGCCTTATTTGTTGCTTACAGACCTCACCTATTCGAATGCTAACGTTCTCCAACAATAAGCGAAAGCCTGATGCATTTTCTTTAAAGCCTAGGACACTCAAACCCATCTCCCTTCTCAAACGGAAAACTGCCAGCAACTAGCACAGACGGATCCCCAACCTGGCCTGCCTTGGCCGTCCCACGTGGAGGCGGAAAGAGGCCGTAACTGGAGACCAGGGTGCAGTTCCGCCACCTGCTGCCCGTACCCTCTGAGTCTACTCGGCACTGGTTTCCCCACGTGAAGAATGCGTGGCAGCTGGGAAGATGCCAGAAGGTCAGGGCATCCCGAACTTCCCCTGCACGCAGGGTGGCTCCGGCGGGCTTATCGCTTAAGGCTGGTTTCCTCCCCCGACCACCACTTGCTGCTCGATCGCTCAGACCACTTGCCCGCGAGCGCCCCGCCCGGTCGCCCTGCCCGCGCCCACCCGCCGCACTCACGCGAGTGCTCCAGCTCTCGCGCCGCCTTGGCCGCACGCTCCAGGCCCGTCGGGTCGAAGTTGCTCCATTTGTCCTTGGGCCCCGGCCGGTCCCCCGCGCCGCCGTCCCCGCTGCCTTCGCCTCCGGGCTGTACGGGCGGCAGGGGCAGAGGTGGCCCCGTGCCTTCGCCCTTGGAACCCTTGATGCCGAAGAGCCAGGACATGGTCCACAAGCGCCGCCGCCGCGGGAACTTGCAGCCGAATGGACTCGCGGGACTCACAGCGGGTTCCACGCGCCGCGAGCCGGCGGCAAAGACTGCGCAGGCGCAACAGCGGCCCTTCCTCCCTGGCAATGGAGGCGTGTGAGGGTCCCGTGCCCCATGCGACCCTCGGATTGGCTACGAGGGTCGTGACATCATGGTGTCTCAGCCGCGATTGTAGAGGCAGGCACAGAGGGCAGGCCGTCGGAGGGGCGGGGCGAGGTACCAGGTGACAGGCGCCGATCAGGGACAAAATTGAGGAGCTGGGCGCGGGCGCCCCCTTGAATACGTCA
>NW_011494861.1:11254874-11258702 GCF_000754665.1 Bison bison bison
CAGAAAACAAAGATTATGGTATCCAGTCCTATCACTTCATGGCAATGACGCTGGCCCAGTTGCTATGGGCCTCCAGAGTTCCGGCCCCGGGGGCAGCAGAGATGCTGGTGCTGGAGCGGAAGGCTTTTGGGCCCCGAACGAGGGAGCGGCCGCGGGAGCAAGAGTCCTCCACAGGCGCTCGGTCAGCGGGGGAGGAACCGGCCCGCGGCGAGCGATGGGTCGCAGGACCGGGGCAGAGAGCAGGTGCCGGCGCCGCTGGCTGAGCGGCTCCCTAGGATGGCAGAGAGCGGGTTGGGTGTGTCCAGCGCAAAGCGGGCCGGCTCATGGGCCGGGCGGCGCGGGAAGTGCTGGGCCTGTTGCTTGTTGGGTCTCGGTGTTGAAATGATGGAAGGGCGGAAGCGCGGCCCTGGCCAATCTCCAGCAACCGTCAGTAGGATGAAGGGCTCTCCCAAACCTCCTCTTCAGCGTCTCAGCGCAGTGGCTCTCAACAGAGGGGACGTACATGCGAGGGTGTGTTCATGCTCAGTCCTGTCCGACTCTTTGCGATCCCATGGACTGTGTACCCTTCCAGGCTCCTCTGTCCATGGGATTTTCCAGGCAAGAATACTGGAGTGGGTTGCCGTTTCCTTCTCCAGAGGGAATCTTCCCGACCCAGGGATGGAACCCACTCCGATGCCTCCTGCATTAGCAGGCGGATTTTTTTTATCACTGAGCCACGTGGGAAGTCCCAAGTGAGGGGACTGAGCTATCCAACCCCAGAAGTAAGGGGCGGCAGAGTCCAGAAGCCCCACACAGGGCGCCTTCGTGGGAGAAGAGCTCCTCGGGGCCCAAGGGTCCTGGCTCTGGTTACTGTCTGGTGAGACTTCTGGGGAACTCCAAAGGCCAGGTTCCTGCTCCTGCTTCAGGGACCAAGGTGCAGGCCAGACGGCCTGGGACAGATGGAGACAAGGATGGACACAGGGCAGCGCCCAAAGTTAGCAAAGTTTGCTTCTTGGGCCAGTGTCCAAGTTGCCCCTATGTTCTTTCCTTGATGGAATTTGTAGAGTTCCCAGAATCATATGGACTTTCCCCTCAATAAGCCTCAATAAAAACAGGGGGAAAAAATTCTAAGATAATTCTGCCAGGGTTTTGTTGTTTGTTGTTTCCCCAAGTGAGAAAAACCAAAGGAGTTTTCCTGCTAGATGTCACTCATTGGTCATCATCAAGGTCTTTATGAACCCGCCAGAAAATATACATCCAGTAGCACTCCTGGCAGGCTTTGCTGGATAAAGAGGAAATGGGGAAGGGAATTGAAGTCCATGTCCACAGGAAACTGTTTAGTTCCATCCAAAGTCCAGCATTTGGCAAGCTTGTGTACTTTTATGGGCTTTCCAGGTGGTGCTAGTGGTAAAGAACCTGCCTACCAAAGCAGGAGACGTAAGAACCCAGGTTCCATCCCTGGGTCAGGAAGATCCCCTGAGGAGGGCACAGCAATCCACTCCAGTATCCTTGCCTGGAGAATCCCATGGACAGAGGAGCCTGGTGGGTTACAGTCCAAGGGTCACAGAGTTGGACATGACTTAGCACACACACGCACGTGGACTTTTATATGAAAGTGTTAGTCACTCAGTCATGTCCAACTCTGCGACCCCATGAACTGTAGCCTGTCAGGCTCCTTTGCCCAAGGGATTCTCCAGGCAAGAATACTGGAGTGGGTAGCCATTCCGTTCTCCAGGGGCTCTTCCTGATCCAGAGATCAAAACCAGGTCTCCTGCACTGCAAGCAGATTCTTTATCATCTGAGCCAGCAAGGAAGCCTGGTAGTTTTATATGACAAGGAATAATCGAAAATAAAGCTCTGCATTTAAAAAGTCAGTTTTAAAAATTAAAAATTAAAAAAATGTAAAGTCAGCTTCACAAAAAAGTCAGTTTTCCTTAACTTGGCTTAATTAAAAAACAGAAAGCGTTGGTTGCTATCTTAAGATTTAGGTGGTTGCACGCCCTCTCTTGGAGCGAAGAAACTGCTTCCCTCCAGTTTCCCTCATCAGAGTAGTACTGCTGACACTTTCTGATTTCCAGTGGACCACGCAGAACATCAGTCCACTTGTGTTTGTCACTTAAAGTCTTAGGCTGGAAGTAGACACAACTTTGCTAAAGACACTAAGTTAATAGGGAAATTAGGATGACACCTTCCACCTGATGTGTTCATTTTTTTTTAAACTGGAGGATAATTGCTTTACAACGCTGTGTTGGTTTCCACCATACCATGTGAATCAGCAGTAAGTATACATATGTCCCCTCCGTCTGCATTCATGTTTAGTTGACAAACTCAGGGCACTCAGCTGCCAAGCTGTGCTGTTTTGCTGGTGGGATTCCCCCAACACCCTGCTCCCTGTGGCTTCCCCCCTCCCAACCCCCGAGGGAGTCTTCCAGCTTTGAAGACCTGGAGAGACTGAAGAAATTAAAGGTGCAACTTGGCCTCCAGCCTGACCTTGAGTCAGAGAAGGGGGACACTGCTGTCCCCGAGAGCCCAGGCCAGCAGAAGCAGAGTGGGCCCCACACAGGCCCAGAGCAGAGGACTCTGCCCCCAAAGCCTGCATAGCAGGCGTGGCTTCCGAGTCTGTGCATCTGGTCAGACCTCTGGGGAGCTGGAGCCTTCCTGTCAGGCCCCAGGGCTTCCCAGCGCCAGCTGCCTGGCATCTCCCAGGGACAGAAGCCCCCTGTCCACTTAAACTTGGCGGCCCCGGCCCTCACTCCTCTGGCTTGTTCTCCTAGCTAGGACAGTTGGGCCTGCAGGGGCTGGTCTCTCCCTGTCATCCAGCCAGGCCTGTCTGGCTCCTGGTCTCTCCCCCCAGGTTCCAAAAGACGTGCTGCTAGTTCAGTCTCTAGGACCCCTGCACATGCACGCCCCACGCCTGCCCCCAGCCTGGCAGGCCCCAGCCCCCATGAAAGAAGAGCTGCTCAGTTGGGCCCTCCTGGGCCTGAGCCCCCAGGGCTGGGCCCCTGGATGCTGGTCCCCACTCCACCCACCAAAGCAGTGCTGGGATCTCTGGCCCATGCAGCCTCTCCTTCTGACTCTGGGGTGAACAAGAACCGAGCACCGAGCCCTCAGACGGGCTGTCTTGGGTTCAGGTCTGGAGAGGGTCCTGGGGCCAAGCCTAAGCTCTCTGCCCCCAGCCTCGTCTTCCTGCACCGTTTGCCCTTGGTGAGTGGCCACCTACTCAGATGCTCTGACACTGTCCTCTCCCCTGTGGAGCCATGCCCCATCTGCCCCCCACCCCACAGCTGGACCGACAGGCTCATCCAACAGAGGTCAGTAGAGCCAGGCCATCCCCAGAAGCATGGAGGGTTGGGGGGCCTTCAGCACAGGCACACAGCTTCCTGCCCACTCTGCTGAGGCCAGGAGACATGCCATGAGCACTGGCTGGCCTGCTCCTTCCCAGAAGAGCAGGGTCAGCTGCATGATCTGGACAGAACTTGGAAGCAAGTTTTCAAGCCCGGTGGCACTGACGGAGCCCCAGCATCATCTAGGGGGGGTGTGGTGAGTGGCGCCTGCGGGAGTGATTCTCGGAGGAAGAGCCACCCAGCTTGGCCTCGAGTGCCCTCTCATCCAGCAGGGGCTGGCCCTGGAGCAGAGGAAGGAGGGAGATGGGAGCTGGCTGGGACCCTGGGCATACAGTGAGTTGAGAAGCTTGTGGCTCTCACCCCCGTCCTCTGGGCAGCACCCCATGTGCTGTGTGGCACCAGAGTGGAATGGCCAAGGCCTCAGCTCCTGTGGACACTGCTGTCATGGGCTCAGGCAAGCTGCTGGCTTGCGCACACAGCTGGGGGGAACGGTGGTGGTGGGGGC
>NW_011494861.1:11258802-11262015 GCF_000754665.1 Bison bison bison
CCTGCCAGGCTCGCGTGTCTGTGGCTAGGATGACATAATTTGTTGTGGGTGTGTTCCCCGACACTTCTGAAATGTGAGTGATGAGTGCCAGGGATTTTAATTCCTGGTTAGTGAGCAGGGGTCGCATTCGCCCCACGTGGTCCTGCCTGGGAAACCTCAGCCTCTCTCCCTCCTTGAGAAGGGGGCTGTCCCTAGAGCCCCCTGCCCACTGCTGTCAGCCAAAAGCACACCTCACCCTAGCTACTGAGTTGCTGAGGCTGCGTCTGCCTCCCACCCAAGGGCTGGAACCTGTGGGGTGGGGTCTCCCAGAGGGTCCCCACCTTACCACACTCACCTCTAGGGAGAGCTATGACTTCCACTGACATTTTTGTTTTAATGGACTTTGAAAAAAATTTTTCATCCCAGGAAAAAAGCACAGACACACAGCTGTCGCCCTCTAGCTTCCTGAACTGCCCCCTCACCCCAGCAGGAGGCTATGAGGACTCACACGTCTCTCAGGGCGGCTGGGCTTCCGGCCCTGGCTCCACAGAGTTTATTACTGCTGCCATGGAAATAGCTCCTGCTCCAGGGAGACACCGCCAGCCCTACCACCCACTCCTGGACATCCACCTCCCGGAGACCTAGATCCAAACCCAGTGGCCATCCAGCCTCCTCACAGATGGCCTTTGTCCATTACCTGGCTCTCACAAACCCCTGCCGTCAGGCAAGTTCTGGCTGCAGCGAAGACCCCACACAGGAAATCCTTGCAAATTAGGGAGCAGCAGTCACCCGTGAGTGAGAATCGTGCCTACCCAGCACCACTAGAGGAGCCTCTGTTCGAGGGTTCTCCCCACCCAAGCAGCAGCTCCTCCCCAGCCCAGCCCACTCTTGCTGCATGGACCTGGCCCTGTGGGGCCAGCCCATGACTTTCAGGTGTGCGGGGATGCTCGGGGTTGCCTTGGGAAGTGGCACGTGTAAGTTCCTGCAGGCCTCAGCTTGGGCCTGACCCAGAGTGGACCATGGAGCCAGGACTTGCGAGTCAGGGGAGGTGGAGGGAAGGGGTGGGGTCGAGACGAAGCTATTTCCTGGAGACTTTCCAGATGCAGCCTGGACTCTAAGACCTTTGAGAACTGCCTGGGATGATGCAAAGGCCGCACTTTCAAGACGAGGGCTTCCAAGAGAGGCATTCCTAGGCCTGGAGATGACCTGGGGCTCCTCTCTCTGGGCCTCAGCATCCAGCAGAGACGAGGCGAGGCAGGGAGTAGGGTTGCATCTTCCAGCTGCTTTGCCCTCTCTCAGGGATGGAAGGATGTTTTGGGAGAAGGGGCTCACCACTCGTCTTTAATGTGTGACTGAACCACTGGGAAACCGCCCATCAGCACTCGGGACTTTTCTCCTGTCGCCCGTGCAGTGCGCTGCAAGCTGGGCTTGTGGGTGCAGCATGGAAGGAGGCCCTCTCTGGGTGCCTAGTGGGCTGGCACCTGCAGAGCACCCAGGGATCGGGATGGGGAACTCAGGCCTCCACAGGGGAAATCCTGCCCCTCAGGGGTGGATCAGGCCCAGGTTCAGGCCAGGGGAGGGGTCCAGGCCCTGGTCAGTGCTGTCTGGGACCTTGGGACCCTGATGTTCAGGTTCACCAGCCATAGGTGAGCTGCTCACCAGCCATCTCCTGCTAAGATCACAGGAGCCTCTGATCCTCAGCTGACCACTGAGCACCAATCAGGATGCAAGCAGAAACCTTCAGTGGCACAGGCCACAGTGCCAGGTTTCCCTGGGCCTGCCTCAAGGGGATGGGGGCACATGGAGGAGAAACAACATCTATCCGGTAGGCCCCTCAAGCCGGGCCTGGACAGGCACTATCATCTGCCTTGGGGTTAATTCACCACCTGAGCCCTGCTCCCCACCCTGCTCACACAGGCAGTGTGTGTGTGTGGTGACAGGGCACAGGAACACCAAGCACACTGAACTGGTGGGTAGTGTAGGCGCTGGGTGCCTGGGTGGGCGCCATGGGATGCTCAGAGGTAGGTGTTTGGGAAAATGGTGGCAGATTAGATTGCTAGAAGCCACCCCCCGTCCCCAATATACTCACCAGGCCAGGTGGACTGAGCTGCCATCTGGGGCCCCAAGACCACCTCTCAGCCCTGCAGTTGCTTGGATTAGGGGTTCTCCTTCCCATTAGCAGGGGGCAGCATAGCCAAACTGAAGCCGAGGGAGTAGCCGTGCCAACAGAGGTGGGGGTCTCAGCAAAAGAATCAGGGCCTGGGCTCTCTGAAGAGGAGGTGCACAGAAGGGCCACAGTGGCCTGCGACCCAGTGCTGGGAAGGGACGGCTCCCCCTTCACCCTAGCACCAGGTGGGGTACCAGCCTTTCCTACCAGAGCCCTTTATTTTACTTGAAACCTTTCACAGGGCTGGTGTGTTTTGACAAGGAGTAAAGCTTTTAAAAAAGGCAGAGGAACCAGAGATCAAATTGCCAACATCTGCTGGATCATCAAAAAAGCAAGAGAGTTCCAGAAAAACATCTATTTCCGCTTTATTGACTATGCCAAAGCCTTTGACTGTGTGGATCACAATAAACTGTGGAAAATTCTGAAAGAAATGGGAATACCAGACCACCTGACCTGCCTCTTGAGAAACCTATATGCAGGTCAGGAAGCAACAGTTAGAATTGGACATGGAACAACAGACTGGTTCCAAATAGGAAAAGGAGTACATCAAGGCTGTATATTGTCACCCTGCTTATTTAACTTATACGCAGAGTACATCATGAGAAACGCTGGGCTGGAAGAAGCATAAGCTGGAATCAAGATTGCCGGGAGAAATATCAAAAACCTCAGATATGCAGATGACACCACCCTTATGGCAGAAAGTGAAGAGGAACTAAAGAGCCTCTTGATGAAAGTGAAAGAGGAGAGTGAAAAAGTTGGCTTAAAGCTCAACATTCAGAAAACAAAGATCATGGCATCTCGTCCCATCACTTCATGGGAAATAGATAGGGAAACAGTGGAAACAATGTCAGACTTTATTTTTTTTGAGCTCCAAAATCACTGCAGATGTTGACTGCAGCCAAGAAATTAAAAGACGCTTCCTCCTTGGAAGGAAAGTTATGACCAACCTAGATAGCATATTGAAAAGCAGAGACATTACTTTGCCAACAAAGGTCCGTCTCGTCAAGGCTATGGTTTTTCCAGTGGTCATGTATGGATGTGAGAGTTGGACTGTGAAGAAAGCTGAG
>NW_011494861.1:11262115-11264071 GCF_000754665.1 Bison bison bison
GCTGAGTGCCGAAGAATTGATGCTTTTGAACTGTGGTGTTGGAGAAGACTTTTGAGAGTCCCTTGGACTGCAAGGAGATCCAACCAGTCCATCCTAAAGGAGATCAGCCCTGGGTGATCATTGGAAGGACTGATGCTGAAGCTGAAACTCCAATGCTTTGGCCACCTCACGCGAAGAGTTGACTCATTGGAAAAGACCCTGATGCTGGGAGGGACTGGGGGCAGGAGGAGAAGGGGACGACAGAGGATGAGATGGCTGGATGGCATCACTGACTCGATGGACGTGAGTCTGAGTGAACTCCGGGCGTTGGTGATGGACAGGGAGGCCTGGCGTGCTGCGATTCATGGGGTCGAAAAGAGTCGGACACGACTAAGCGACTGAACTGAAATGAACTGAACTGAAAGCACTCTCAGGAGACTGCAGGGCTGAGTTTACATCTGATTTATTGTATTTTATTTTAAAGGCTGGGTCATTAGTGGGGAAGATGAAAAGTGAGCACTGAGTCAGCACAGGTGTGGAGGAGGTGCCTGTGGGGCCACGTGGCAGCAGCACTGCCCGCCCTTGGGACTTGTCCGGTGGCCCCAGCACAGTAAGGAGTGACAGGAGGTGGACACTGCAGGGACGGCTGGGGTGCAGCACCCAGAGGCACCTTGCCTGTCCCTGCCCCAGCACAGAGGCCCTCCACCCAGCACAGGGAAAACCCTCTGCAAGTGCCAGCCTTGGGGCCCTGCAGGAACAGGCTCTCCGGTATCCAGGGTCCTGAATGCCAGGCTCTTGTCGCATTCTTCCCAAAAGGTGCCACCTGGGTCCCAGAGGCTGTGGCTGGGCCCAGGAGGGTTCTGGGTAGGAAGGCAGGGCCACTGTTCCCAGCAAGCAAAGCACTGCCCCCAAGCCAGCTGAGCATGCCAGTGAAGACTGCCTCTCCAGCCACCCAGCTGTTAACCACAGGATCTACTGCCAGCACTTCCCCGCCCCTTTTCCTGACCCTATCCCCTCCAGGAAAACTTTGGGACCTGGCCAGAGCCAGCTCCTTCCCTTCCCACCCTGGACCCGAGTGGCTGGTGGGAACTCAGAACGGCCATCTGGGCCAAGCTCCCTCAAACAGATGCCAGCCTTTGCCACCAGACGTGCTGGCCTCTAACACAAGTGGGAGGCCCGGCTGCCCAGGCGCCCTGTGGCCCTGGGTCCAGAGCCATCTGGAGTCTGATGTTCTCAACGGGCCCCCTGACGCCTTGTCCATCTCCCCGCTAAATCCTGTCCAAAGGACACCACCGAGTGCCCAGGTCTGGACCGGGCAGGGGAGGGAGTCGCAACGGCACGCGCTGCTGCCATAGCTACGGCGGAAGGTGAGGCGAGGCTGCGTCCTGGAGGGCTGACGCCGAGGCGGGGCGCGCTCCTGCGCGGGGGTCCCGCGGGCCTAAGGCCGGTCAGCATCCCATCCCCGGGTCAAGACCCACCGGGATCGGGAGAAGGGGGCCCTCGGGTGCGCGGGCGCGACCGGCTCACGGTTCCCTGCCCCCAGTCCTCTGCGGCTGGGGACGCGGGGCACGGCTGCGCTCGCCTTCGGGCGTGCAGGCCTTAGCTGACAGCGCCCTCTCGCGGCCCGAGCGGAAGGCTGCGGTCACGGTCACCAGGTAGGCGGTGCCGGGCGCCAGGCCCTGAAGCGTGGTGCTGTTCTCGCCCGCGGGCACCTCCACGCTCTGCGCCGCCCCGCCCCTCAGGGGCCCGACCTGCACGTGGTAACCGAGCGCGGCGTCCGGGCCAAGCGCCGGGGCCCAGCTCACGCGCAAGCTGCGCGGCCTGGTGTGCGAGACGACGATGAGCTCCGGCCCGGTCTCCTCTGCGCGGGCGTGGGGGTGAGGGTGCGAGAAGTGCCCGTGAGCGGGAGGGGGCCGCGGCGCCCAGCCGGACCCGTACCCCCAGCCCACCCGGCCCTGTGCCCCGCCTCACCTGGCA
>NW_011494861.1:11264171-11264633 GCF_000754665.1 Bison bison bison
GTAGGTGCTGTGATCTTAAGAGCCGCACGTTGGACTCCGGCACCAGGGCTACGTCGTAGTCCGTGTCTGAGTCCAGACCGGTCCAGGCCCAGCCCGTGGCGTTCCCTGGCAGCTGCTGACGGCGCGCGGCCCCCGGATCCGTGCTGGGCGCCAGTTCCAACACGTAATAGCCTGAGTCTGCCGTCAGTAGGGACGGCCAGGCCAGGCGGAAGCCGCTGGACGTAACCTCGGAGGCATGGAGCTGCTGCGGCCACATCGCATCTGAGTGGGGTGCAGAGGGTCAGAGGACAAAGGTGGCTTCTCGCGCGGGTCTCTGACTGCTGACTCGGGGTAGACTCCCAGAGCCTTGGAGCAGGAGCGCCGGGAGCAAGGCTAGCCTCGGCCACGCCTACCAGATGCTAAGGATCTGCCAAAGCGCGCTGGCGCCAGGCTGGAGGAAGGACGTGAGTGCAACCAGCGGCA
>NW_011494861.1:11264733-11266492 GCF_000754665.1 Bison bison bison
CTCCAAACCATAGCGGGCCACTTCCCACCCACCACTCAGTGGGCTAGACAAAGGGCACTCAAGGGTGGCAGGGTTCAAAATGATGTCAGAGGATGCCCTCCCCACCACTCCGGGCAGCACGAGTGACCAGCACGGGGTCAAGGATCAGTTCTGCTCTGGAGAGTCAAAGAAAAGGGGCCCACAGTTCAGCCAGGAGATGACAGGCTACTGGAGAATGTCCTGAGGGGTAGGAGAGATGTGACAAGCCCAAGGGCAGCTGGACCTGGAGGAGAGTGTGGTGGGGGGACTCTAGGGTGGGACCCCCAAACGTTACTCCTGAGCTTTGATGCCAAGCCCCAGAGGGTCATCTCAGTGACCTGGCAGGTGGGTGAGGCTAACAGATGTCTACATAGGGTTAAGTCAGGACCCGATGCTGTGAACGCTGGGTGCCCAGCTGCCTGGCTGGCACTCCCCTTGCCCATCGCCACACACAGACCCTGCCCCCAATCCCAGGAGAGCCACCCTACTGCCTCACTGCCCTGCAGCCCTGGGCTTTTCCTGTCCAGCTGCTTGCCCTTTCTCCTGCTGTCCCCTTCAGGCTCAGCCCCAGCAGCTGACCCATGGGCCACCAGGGCCAGGTGCCCTGGAGCAGATCTTCAGAAAGACCCTCTACCTCCCTCCAACCCACAGACCAACTCCTTTCGGTTTCAGGTGGATGATTAACTGCAGGCCAAAATTCAGGAAGACCCTGGGGTTGTTGGCATTTTGCAGTGGCTACAGCAAACCCTGCCAGTGACCAGGCCCTTTAACTCCACCTCTCTCTCCTCCCTGTCCCTCTCCCTAGCTGGGTCAGAGGGATCCAGAAGAAAGTCCGTGGGGAGCTGCTAGCCCCTGCAGCAGGCTCTCCCAGGCCCAGCCTCCTTTCCAGCAATCCCCAGCAGTGCAGTCTTGCTCAAACCCCCTTCCCCTGGGGAAAGAAGGGACCCAGCTCTGGTTGGGGGCACTCTCTGCCCTTCCTGCCCTGGCCCTCCCCCTTCCTCCAGGCATGGTGGGTACATGTGCAGAGCTCTCAGGCTTGAAACCTCCTTCTCTACCTCTCCACATAGCCACAAGACACATCTGCTCAGATCCAGCCCGCGGGTCCCTCAGCCCTCACCAAACCCCCCACTCTCCAGTAGGGAGCCTCACCTGAAGGTGTTTCCTCAGACCTGTCCTCTGTCCCACCTCAGCCCAGGTGGTGGGACCCCTGTGGTGACCAGTTGGAATGTGTCCCTGGAGAAGCCGGGTGTGCAGCCCTGGCCTCTGCTCCCTCCAGGCATGTGAGTTCCTCCTGGAGTCTTCCCAGCCCTCTTCCCGAATTCCCAGCTGGGGTTCCCCAGGCCCCCTCCCACCTACCGAGGATGGAGCCCCTCAGTGCCTGGGTGATGATGTGCAGGTCGTCCACATCCACAAAATGCAGGTGTTTCTCAGCGGGGGCTGAAGCGGCAGCAGACAGCTCCAGGAGGTTGCCCCGACCAGTGCTGACGATGAAGACGGTGACCCCCAGGTCCTTCAGCTCCTGCATGGGGGGCCCCACGGGGTCGCTGGAGCCGCCGTCTGTCACCCACACCAGCACCTTGGGCACTCCTGGCCGGGCCCCTGCCGCCTTGGCAAACAGTTGCTCCTTGGTGTATGCCAGTGCCAGGCCAGTGTTGGTGTCGCCCATGCGCTGGGCTGCAGCCCGTATGGCATCCTGGACGGCTGAGCCTGAGCTGTGCTGGCCGAAGGGGAACTCGGTGTG
>NW_011494861.1:11266814-11267966 GCF_000754665.1 Bison bison bison
GGCACGCAGGGCCCCAGGACCCACGGGCAGCAGGGCCGCCAGCCGCCCCAAAAACTCCCGAACTCGGTTAAACTCATAATGAGACATGCTGGCTGAACTGTCCAACAGAAACAGCAGGTCCCCCTGAAGGGCAGATGCCGGAAGGCCTGGGAAAGAGGGGAGGGTTCAGCCCTTGATGGTGGCCCCCAGACAGCCCCACACCCAGGGCAGAACCCCCAGGGCCTGAAATTTCCCTAAGCTGGCACTCGCCTTTACCCAAGGAAGCCCAGGCCAGCTCAGCTACACCTCAAAGGTCCTGGGATGGCACCCCTGGGGGAGAGAGGCAGTAAAGCCAACAGGAGGTCCAAACCCTCAGCAATTCCAGTTCTACACCCTGGCCACATACCAGGGGGTCCCTGTGGGCTCCTGTCTCAACTGCAAAGGAAAACTGACCCCTCCAAGCCCCCACCCCTCCCTGTCTTCAGCGGAATCTAGGCGGGCTGGAGCTCAGTGTCCGGCCCCGCCCCCAGGAGTGGTGGGTGGATACGTCTGGGCCACAGGGGCCTGGCTTCCTAGAAGTAGTCTACATAGCTCACCCTCCAGGTAAGGCAACCGGTGGGGGGTGGGGTAGAGGCATTCGGCAGCTGGGGAGACTGAGGACAGAGGAGGAGGCAGGGGGAAGACAGAGCACCGACTGCAGCCTCTCCCACAGTCCAGAAGTCTGGGTTGGAGTCCTGACCCCACTTACAGATGATGTCATCCCTGCCTGGGCCCCATCCTCGGCTGTGTCCGGACCCAGGAAGCAGGTTACCTGCTGCAGCAGCCTGAGGGCCCGATCATCCCTCAGGCGACTACGCCTTGCTCTCCGCTCCCCAGGGAGCAGATGGGCCCCTAGGTCACGAGCAGACAGCGGCCTGGGGTGTCTCGGGCCTGGTACTAGCCTAGGGGCCTCAGTTTCCCTCAACCTAGTTGAACGACACCAACCCTCTTACCATCCTTCGTCTAAGGGTCATTCCAAGCAAAGGGAAAACTGAGTCAGGAACAAGTCTCTCCGATTGGCACCGCCCACTTCCCCGATCAGGCCCTAAAATCCCGCCGAGTTGCCGGCGGGGCCTGCGCCTCACGTGGGTGGGGTCCCCTGCCAGCCGCCCCGGCCCCACAGCAGCGGAAGGA
>NW_011494861.1:11268109-11274719 GCF_000754665.1 Bison bison bison
GGCGCGCGCGCGCTGCCCCGCGTCCGGAGGAGCATAGGCTCTGCGGAGGCGCACGCTCGCGAGGCCCAGGCGCGCGGCCACACGCTCCATTCATACGCGCGTGGCATGTTTATGTGTATACACATAACTCTTCGGTCTCCCTTTGGGCTGTAAGGCCTTGGGGTCTGCCCTGCTTCTATCCCCTGCCCCCTTCCCCAGCCAGGAGCAGAGCAGGGAGCCACCAAGCTGTATCATGTATCCTCAGCGCTGGGAGTCCCTGAAGCCAAGTCCAAGAGAGCCCCAGGAGGTGTTAGAGTGTGAGGGTGACACCAAACACAAGGCTTGGGAAGGGGAAGGTGTATGAAAACAAAGATCAGGAGGGCAGAACTTAGAACGTTGGGAGAGGAGAAAAAACCTCAGACATTCAAGGAGGGGTTTCTGAGGGGGCACAAAGATCCCACCTCACCAGGCTTCTTGGAGGAAGAGGCATACAGCTGAGGGTGGCTGATTCAGGCCTGTCGTATGTGACCACGTGGGGCCTATAGCTGTCCCCAATAAGAGGCTCAGGGCCAGGGCTGAGGCCAAACTCCAGGACTGGGGCTAGACCCTCCTCAGCAGTGCACTGGGGAAGCCCTCCAGGGACTCACTGTGACCAGGAACCTTGCAGCTCGGATCTTGGCTGGACCAGAGCAGAGGTGGCTGCCTGCAGGGGGCATCCTGAGGGACACTCAGCCCTCCCCCCTACCCACTCCAGGGCAAATTCCTTGCCCTCAGGTGAGGCAAGGCCGACAGAGTCCCATGGGCCGGACTGCCCTCCTCCCTCCTAAGATGCCTTCCTGTGGGGTCACCACTGTCCTGTCCCAGCCACTCCTCTCTGAGGAGCTCGGTGCAGGGTGGCGGGGCACAGGTCCGCATGGGGAGGCGGCAGGCCATCTCTGCCAGGATGTCCCCTCCCTTCCCCCCTGTCAGGAGGTGCTCAGCCCGGAGGACGGATGAAACTCAATGGTTTTCCTTCCTCCCTTTCTGTCAGGTGAGACGCCAGGCTGTGAGACAGGCTGGAGCTCTGACTTTGTCTAAAAAAGGAAGCAGCTCAGCTGAGCCTGAGTAGCTGGGGCAGGAACAAGCGAGAACTGTGTCCCTGCCACACCCCCCCTTGCCGGGAATCTTGGCAGTGACGGGGCTGGCTCAGCTCCACAGACCTCAGGCCTCAGCTAGGACCAGAGGCTGCATGGTGTTTCCGCCTGGGCCCCGGGAGCAACAGTGGGCTTGAACCCCCAAAGTTCAGGGTGTACTGCCCAGAAGGACGGCTCCTGGCCCCCAGCCCTCCAGCAGATGAGGCTGACCAGGGCTGCTCTGGGTATGGGGCCGTGAGAGGAGGCAGCTGAAGACAATCTGAGGGCCCAGCGGGGGACTGACCCAAGTACACGCATGCAGACACAACTTGGCTCATCCTTCACCTTGCTGGGCACCCACTAGCAGGGCACCAGGCCATGCTGGATCTGCCTTGTGGCCTCCCCACTCGTGGCCAGCGGTGGGCCCAGAGTCACACCTCGGCCGTGCTGCTGGGCTAACAGGGAAGTTTCCCTTCTGGAAAAATTGAGCTGCTCTTCTTGGCCACTACTCAAGCCCTTGAGGAAGCAGGCATCCTCCTCCCTTCAGCTCTCCATCAGAGGGAGAAAGGACAGGGGACCTGGCCTCGGCAGTGGTGACAAGGGCCTCTTGCCAGCCTTAGCTGAGCTCAGACACCTGCTTTGGCTGAGAGCCCCTCCTGATGCTCATGCTGAGCTCTGACTTGATCCCCGAGAGACTAAGACCATCCCACCCTCACTGGGTCAGCTCTGTCCTTCAGGCCCCCTGATCTGCCCTGTGGCTCAGCTGGTTCTACCACCCCTGCTGTTAGCATCATGGAGAGTCTCCTTTACCCTGCGGAGACATGGGCAGACAAAGATTCCTAGGGAACGTGGGGGTCAGCCAGGGGTGTGTAGTAGTCCAGGCCAGGGCTGGGCCTGAGGCAGGCACCAGAGGAAGCACAAATATAATGGCCTGGAAACCTCCTCTCTGAAGGAAGACAGGCCTGGGGGCAGGAGGGGCAGAGAAGGACCAGAGGGGGCCAGGACACAGCTGGCCCCAGTCCATGCCTCTCCCTCCACCGGAGCCAGCCCCTGCCTGACCCAGGTGTCCTGGGAACGAGGAGGAGGGACAGGGAGTCCCCATTCGTCACTTCCTAGAACTCGCCCACCATGCCTGTCAGTCCACAGGCAGATGGATGGGGATCCACAAAACCCAGGGACAACATTGCTCTCCAAGGCACTGCCCCTGCCCCCAGCCAGTTCACGGGAATGCGCCCTCCTCCACACCATCCACGCCTACTCAGAGAAGAAGGGCCTTTTGTCCCCAGCTAGCTGTGGTCATGTTGACCCCAGGGAAAAGGGCAGCTCCCGGGGCCTCTGACCCCAGCCTAGAGCCTGAGGGGCAGAGTGGCCTGGCCCCACCCCATTCCGTGGGGGTGCCTGTGCTGCTGGTTTTCACGTCAGTTGTATCTCACATAGGCACCCACACATGCTGGGAGACACAAAAACTGGAAGTGGGGGGCAGCTCCTGTGGGCCTGGAATGAGTGGCCAAGCTCAAGGCCCCCTGACCACACCCAGCAGTCGGAAGAGCAGAGGGAGGGGGTGGCCTACCACCACTCGCCCTGCTGCCCCACCCACACATTCTTTTAGACTCAACCTGCCTGTTTGTGGTCAGGGACATGCCAGGGCCTGAGGGCCAGTCCTGGGGGTCTGACTGTCCCATTGTTTCACTTCCTAAGTGCCCCAGCCTGTCCCTTGTGGCCCCAGAGACAACCCCTACCCAATCTTTCAGCCAGCGACACCCAGGGTGGCAAGTGGGCAGCCTGGTCACAGGGTGGGTGCCAACCCATCTGCACTCATCCTTCATCTCCATGATGGGCCCAGTCACATGACAGACTCTGCCCTGGGGACGTGCAGGCCCTGGGCACAGCCCATGTCCTCCAAGCCCTGCCAAGCTAGAAGAGGGATGGGAAGTGGCAAGCTTGCCAAAATGCGTGTCTACTCATTTTTCCTCTTGGATGATAGCGTCATGTCAGAGCAGGTGGGCAGGAGCTAAAGGAAGTACCAGGGCTCCGGGATGAGGGCCTGCCAGTATGTATGAGGGCAGTAAGGAGGCCTGGGAGGCAGAAGGGCAATGGCAGTGTTCATGGGGGAGGCAAGAGCCCAGGGGGAGGGTGATATCAGGCCTTGTAGACTAGAGGCAGAAGGTCAGAGCTTGGAGGCAGAAAGGCAGGAGGGCATCCAGTTGTTCCTGGGTTTTCAGCCTGTGCAAGAACTGCACAGTGGTGCCCTTCATGAGGTGAGACCCTCCTCCCTAGTTTGGGTTCCCTGTTCTGGAAACTTCTGCAACAGGGAGTGACCACCATGCCCTGTCTCAGCCCCAAGCAGGGTCCTGGCAGGCTTGTGTGGGGAAGGAGAGAGCAGGGAAGGACAGATTTGTGTCCATACCTTGGTATGGGGGCTCCTCAGGGGTGAGAGTGAGGCCCTGGGGCAGGGGGAGGGACCTCAGGCCCCAGAGCCAGCAGGGAGCTCTGCCTAGTCCTCCCCAGCCCACCCACCACAGCTCAGTTTCTGGCTGACATGCCTGCGTGGGGGCAGGGCTCACAACTGTCACAGGGGGCCGGTTGTGAGGACAGAAGGGGCCCCTCCTAGCTGCTCACCACTCAGGGTGTGCCTGCAGACACCTGAGTTGCCAGGAAATACTTTGTGAATGAATACACGGCCCTGGGCAGATCAGGAAACCTCACAAAGCCCAGACTCTACACCTGTGGGGTCTGGAAAAAACCCCCGCCAGGAGTGTGAGGGCCGGTAGACAGAATGTAGGCACACCCTCACACGCACACACATGTATACCCATACACAATGCACACGCACACGCACCCACGGCCAGGTGCACAATGGCTGGGCAAGGGCCAGGGTGCTTGCAGAGATTTTTTTTTTCCCAAAGTGAGGGTCTCATCTTGGCCCACCCAGTAGCTCACAGCCTCTACCCTCTACTTTCCCCACCCTGACAGCTAATGCCCCAAAGCAGACCACTAGGCTCCTCCATCAACCTTCCACAGCCCCCAACAAGCGTTCCTTTTGTGAGTGGGTGGTAGTTAGAGCTGAGGCAGGCTGTCCCCGGGGCCAGCTGGAGGCCATGTGGGGCTTGGGTAGGCCTGGGAAGCCAGGATCCACCTTCTGAAAGGCAGCTCAGCAGCTGAGCTCCCCAGGGTGGCCTCCCCACCCCCACCAAGCCCAGCTGTTGTTTTGATGACTCCAGGGCCAGGCGGATCCTCAGGAGAGCCCTTATCCTCAACGCTTGGCCAGAGCAGCCCGACCCTAGGCAGGAGGGGGAGGGCGGTCTCAGACCAGGAAAGCTCTCCTTGGGCATGGGGCAGCCAGCCAGGCTCCCGTGTGACTGGCCACAGACAATTGGAAAACCCCAAGGACTCCTGCTGGACCTGAGCCAGGCCCGCTCCGGGCCCTGTTCAAGCCACAGCTGAGCCTCAACCTTGGGCACATCTGGACCCTGGTCTCCTGGTCACAGGTGGAGTCCTGCTGGCAACAGAGTGTGCTAGGACCTTCCCAAGGTCTTCCAGCTATTACTAGATTCTGGACAAATTACAACAAACACATCTTTAATACACTGCTGGGCTTACAAGGAAGTAGATCTCTCCAAGCCCCCTCCCCTCCAAGAAACACTAAAAAGAAGTATATAAATAAACAAACTGAAGAATAGTGAACAGAAACCAGGATGCTGAAGTGAAACAAACAGGAAAGCAGAGAATTCCCTGAACACAGGATGGAGACCCACACCACATGAGGGCCACAGGCCCACGTGCATGGTAGGCTACCAACCAGGTCCCTAATAGGGACACAGGCTGGGCACGCCTCACAAGGGCATCCTCTCTGGAGGGACATGGCTGCAGAATTTTCACAGGTGTGGGCTGACGCTTACCAAGTACAAACATCAAAGAAACAACATGCAATTACTGAGTCAGCAGAAACAACAAATAACAGATTTAGACCCCAAGGCAAAGGAAGTGTAGTTGCTAAGTGCAGACTATAAAATAACTGTGTGAAATGTTCCTGCTGGAATCCAAAACACAACCATGCACCAAGAGACCATCAAAATGATCAGATGTGAATAAGAAATTAGTAGTATAACTTTTGAGCTTCCCAGGTGGCGCTAGTGGTAAACAACCTACCTGCCAATGCAGGAGACCTAAGAGACATGGGTTCGATCCCTGGGTCGGGAAGATCCCCTGGAGCAGGGCATGGCAACCCACTACAGTATTCATGCCTGGAGAATCCCATGGACAGAGGAGCCTGGCAGGCTAGTGTTCCCAGGGTCGCAAAGAGCTGGACGCGATTTAGCACACAGACAGTATAACTTGTAGATGTGCGTTTAGTCGCTCGGTCGTGTCCGACTCTTCCGGACTCCATAGACCCTAGCCCGCTAGGCTCTTTTTGGATAGGAGGACAATCAGCAGATTGGACACAACCAGTGCTTAGTGAACTATTAGAGGAAGACGAGGAAATTGCCCAAAACACGTGCAGCACAAGGAGACAAGAAGGAAGACACAGAAGAGAAATGAACTGACAGGAAGTATTAATGCAGTAGGTGTTTCCCAAGAAAGAATATGTGGAATGAATGAGGCAGAATTGAAGAAATAATGGTTGAGAATCCTGCACTACTGATGAAAGATGTGAATCCCTAGGAACGGGAAACAAACACAGTGTGTACCAAAGGAATAAACCAGAAACATGCTTGAAAGCAAAACACACAAAAGACGGAAAATATCTTAAAATTAGAGGAACTGACAGAGCCCTTGCTCTAAGCTGATGCAGGCCTCCGGCTGAGCCCTGCACACTCCGCTGCTCTGGCTGTTGAACCTCTGTAACCGTGGAGTGTGGAAGTCTCCGGAGCAAGCCTCCCCAGCTCTACAACTCGCTGACCAGACGGCGGCCCACAGGGTCTGCCCGTTGTCGGGGCACAGGAGCCTTGGGCAGTCCCAGAGGCAGAAGCCAGGAAGGCCGCTTTTCTCAGAGTCTGGCCTCGCGCCCCTTCTCTGAGGGCCATCTCCCTGCTCCCTGGGGGGCGTCCCAGCCTCTCGGCTGCTGCGGGGAGTGCGGGGTCGGGCGAGGGTGGGGAAGGGCCGCTCAGTTCCGGGGGAGTCCGGTGCCACCTCGCGGCACGTCTGAGCACTGCGGTCGCGCTTGCCGGGCAGGGATTTGAACGCAGACCCTTGAGCTCGCCAGCCTGGGGCCACTGATGGGGGACACAGGGTAGTTCGAGGGCCTCCGGGATTTGAAGAGGCTTCTGGGGTCACACCCAGGCGCAGAGCTGCTTCTCCCCGTCGGACTGGCGGTGGGGTCCGGGGCTCCAAGTAGGGGGCGGCAGCAGCGAGTGGAGGCGTCGTGCCAGGCGGGCGCGAGCGGCCGAGGCGAGCACCAGCAGCGGAGGCAGCGAGAGGAAGCCCAACACGATGACTGCCGCGGAGCCGCGGTCGGACAGCAGCGCGCGGCACGCGGGGCGGGGCGCCGGGTGGACCTGAGAACCGGGCGGATGGTCAGG
>NW_011494861.1:11274857-11278741 GCF_000754665.1 Bison bison bison
GGTAGGGTGCAGGGGCTGGGGCTGGCTGTGGGCCAGACATTTCCTAGCCGAGGATGGGAGATGGGGGACCGGGCGGTAAACGACCGGAGTAGGAGTCCCCTGAGGAGAGGCTCAGAGAATAGCTCCCTGGCTCCCCAACCTCCGCCTTCCTCCTCTCTGTGCTCTCCATGGTCCTTCCCTACGCTGGCATCTGATTCCGAAGCCCTACCTCGGGGTGCCCCCAGCTGGTGTCAACCTTCTCTTCTGCAGCCAGCGTTTGGTCCCCCTCCCCTGCTGTGTGCCTACAGAAAGAGGCACACGGGGCCCACCTACCTATACCCTCCCCATCCCAGACCTAGCCATAGCCCATTCCACAGGTGGGAAAACCCATCCCCCAGTAGGATGGATCCTCAGAGGGGCTGTTTTGAGGGGCCTGAGGGGTGGGGGCTGTGGACTGGTTAAATCCGACAATATCTTTATCTCCTCTTCCTGGAAGCCTTCTCCTCTCCCCACCCTGCCCAGCTGTCCAGGCCCTGGTGGCCCCTGGTACAAGGCTGAGAGGCCTCAAAGAAGGGAGAGATCCATCCCCTTGTTGGCAAACAAAAGCTCTTCTTTTGCTGTGGCCCGTGGCAGGGTGGGGGGCTTGGCAGAAGAAAGGGCTCTTTAGGGAGGAGCACCCACACTCCCAAGGACCCCAGACAGTTCCCCAGTCTTTCCCAGGGAAGGCTCAGCTCACCCTCGAGTGACACAGGAATCCCAGGTACACGACGGCAGCTGCAGGCAGCAGCACCAGCAGGAACACAGCTGCAGGCAGCAGCAGGTGGAGCAGGAGCCGGGCCAAGGCCCATCCTTGGAACAGCAGGGTCCCCAGGCCTCGGGCAGCCAGGCTTGCCCACCCTGGGGACATCAGGTCTGAAGCCTGGTGGTCAGGAAGCCTCTGGGGCAGCATGGGTGCTGTGTCTGAAGGGTCTCCTCCCTCATCCTCCTCTGTCTCCCTCTCCTGATCACTCATGCCCCCAGCAGTGGGCCTGGTGAGCTCACAGCAGCAGTCACGTGGCAGGACTGAAGCCCCTCACCCCCGTCAGATTAGCAACCTTTTAACCCTAGTCACCAGGTCAGATCTCTGCTCAGATTCTAGCAACCGAAGAGTGAACCCAGCTGGAGGAAAGGACCCTGGCCCAGGTAGTTGCACCCCTGACCATCTGTCTCCAGGGCCACACTTGAGCCGCAGGTCCCTGTTGCCAGGCTGACCCTCTCTCTCTGCCAGGTTCCCACAGCTCTGGCCCTGGCCAGTCTCTCTGCCGGCCCCTGCGTGCTCTGGTCAGAGCCTTCACAGCTGTCCTGACAACTCTGCACTGGGCCCTCCTCCCTCTGGGTCCCGCCCTCTCCCCGCTTCCAGCCCCTGCACACAATGACTTCATTTCATCAGTCTCAACTGGCAATTAACTGCCCCATCAGTAGCTGCCTCAGAGAGGTCAACACCCAACCCACCTCTCAGCCCTAGTCCCCCTGGTCGCTTCATCCCCCACACCTGGCCCCTCTCAGCATCAGAGAAACAGCCCCAACAGATGCAAGCCTGTTGAGAAGGCATATGAGCAGTGCATGTGAAATGCTTGTGTGGGACTCAGCACACAGTAGGCACTCAATAATGGCAGCTGCCACCACAGGCATCCTTTTTGTCAGAATCCAAGCCATCCTGAAAACAGGGGGAGTGTGTACTCCATTATTTCAAGTAAGGGGGGAAAAGCATTCCTAGCCCTTCCAAAAACCCTAATTTCTCCAAATGTTACCAAAATATAGTTAGCACCTAACAGTCTCCTGGGGGTTTTGTGCACAACCTACAGC
This sequence comes from Bison bison bison, assembly GCF_000754665.1. NCBI lineage: Eukaryota > Metazoa > Chordata > Mammalia > Artiodactyla > Bovidae > Bison > Bison bison. The sequence continues at coordinate 11,276,682 of NW_011494861.1, forward strand.
ATTTTAAAGGGCACTTAGGTGAGTAGTTGACACTTACACACTGAGTAGGTTGTCTGGGAGCTGGACGAAGGAGGCTGGGTGATACCAGATGGGAAAGTTTCTCTTTCCCTTCCCACACAGTCCACCTCATCCCTTCCATTCCTAACACTCTCCAGGTCTCTCAAGTTCACCAGCACCCTTTCACCAGGCAGGGATGCAGACGATGATAGTGACAGTGAACAATTCATTCAAGGGACGCTGGTGGTGACACCGTGTGGGGCTCCAGGGCACAAAGCCTTTGTGTCCCCCATTTCTTTGATCATAGGGAACAGCCTTCACTCAGCCTCCATGACCTTCCCTGAGTTCCAATGGGCAGATTCAAGCCGTTGTTCATTAGGGAAGGGAGGGAATGGGAGACCAGAGAGAAACCATCAGGAGCAGCCTTGGAGCAAGGTCCTGTTTCCCCATCAAGGGATACACACAATTTCTTTGAGTTATTTTGCAGATAATGAAACCCCTAAGTTTTTGCAGAAAACTTCTGCCTGTGGGAGAAGTTAACAATTAACAATGGAATACTGCCCATAAGCATGTAGACCCCAGACCAGTTGGACCTGAAGGTTAAAAATGCTGACTCCTATGGACTTTCCTGGTGGCTCAGATGATAAAGCATCTGCCTACAATGCGGGAGACCCAGGTTTGATCCCTGGGTTTGGAAGATCCTCTGGAGAAGGAAATGGCAACCCACTCCAGTACTCTTGCCTGGAAAATCCCATGGACGGAGGAGCGTTGTAGGCTACAGTCCATGGGGTCACAAAGAATCAGACATAACTGAGCGATATCACTTTCACTTTTTCTACTTCAACCCAAACTCTGCCTCTGAGATTTGATTTGGAACCAGTGTACAGAGAAGCTGAGCTTTCAGCATCAGTGGAGACACTCTGGCCGGGAAATCTGCTGAGGTCCCTGGCAGTGCATGCCAAGCCCTGCTGCCTGTATGTGTGCAATTGAACTATTTACACTGGCGCACACGTGGAAGATCTCACAGTAACTATTTATTCTGATAGTGAAAGTGAAAGTCGCTCAGTCACAACCGACCCTCTGTGACCCCATGGACTATACAGTCCATGGCATCCTCCAGGGCAGGATACTGGAGTGGGTAGCCTTTCCCTTCTCCAGGGGATGTTTCTGATAACAAAGTTGGGGTTAAAAAAAAATGCTGCAGATGATAACCTTTGGGTGGAGAGAGTTCAGACAGCAAGGATCTCTGTCTCATCTCCTTTTAAGCCCCGCCCTCTCCTCTGATCCTCCACTCAATCATTCACTCTTTCAACAAACAGCTGAGCTCTGGCTGTGGGCCCTGCATGCTTGAGACCAACAGAGGCCTCTGGCCCTGGGGGACAGCTCTGTGTAGGTGCCCTGACATCCAGTGGTCACCTGAGCAAGCTGCAGTGCCCTGGCTGTGGTAGAGGCTGCGGGGACAGGCCTCACAGCCCACTCTTGCTGCTTTCTGCCTGTGGAGAGGCCACCAGGAGAGTTTTGAGCTTCCCTGGCTCTGATGAGGGATAGGATAGTCCCCCAGTGCCCAGGATACGGGCGCTTCTCCTCAGCAACAGGGTGCCCTTCCCACCCCACCCCGAGTGCTTGTGTCCCGTCATCTGGCCCTGCTGCTTTCAGCATCTTCCCAGGTCATCCTGTGCAGGCAGGGCACACAGAGCTGACACCCTTGTTTTTCTGGCTTTTGCCGGCTGCTGGCACCCGGTCCACTCGGCCCAGTCTTAGCCAGCAGGGACAGGAGTGGGGCTGGGGGGCAGGGCCAGAGGGAGGGATCCAAGGAAAGGCATGTGGGTGCCTCCTGGGGGGCAAATCGTGGCACATCAAAGGCTGTGCTCTTCGAGGAGCTGTAGTCCACGGGCAGGTTCCTGCCTGCCTGGCCTTTATCTCCTGGGAGGGAGGACAAGTCAGAGGCCCTGGCGGTTGGCAGGGGCTGAAGGCTGCTGGGACACAGGCTGTGGCAGGCAGGGCCTCCCCCTAAGTTGCTGGGTAAACAGTGTGGAGAGCTGGCCGTTCGCCTGGCCCCCAGA
>NW_011494861.1:11278843-11279686 GCF_000754665.1 Bison bison bison
CTGGACAGATCTCCCATCTCAGCTCCTGCGGAAGGAGTTTCATGAAAGGGCCTGTGGCTGGGCCAGGACTGCATAAAGAGGACCCCCAGCCGGAGGACTGGACTGGGGCCAGCCTGGGCCTCCAGCAACCATGCCTGATTCATGTTGTTTCCAGATGGACTCTGGGGTCTCAGAGCCTGGGGAGCAGGACCTGACAGAGGCAGGGGCGGAGCAGGAACTGCGGTGGTTGGATCTGGGCTCTGAGGAGGCTCTGGGAGCTGGGACACAGGGGCCCAGCACCCCACAGGCCTGGAGGCACCTGCTGCAGGCTGTGTGGAAGGGTCACACGGGCCTGGTGACTCAGCTGCTGCGGCAAGGGGCCAGTGTGGAGGAGAGGTGAGCCCCGTGGGGGCAGGACCAGGTATCTTCACAGGTATCTGGTGGGGTGGTGGCTGCTGTCCCTTCAGTGGTAGGGGGAAGCAGGGATTCCCGGTGGGTAGAGGGGGTCCTTCCTGGGCAAAGGTAGCCAGTTTGAGTTTCTTTCCCCAGCAGGGGGCAGGGGCCGGAGACAGTGGCCTGGTTCTGGATCCAGCCCTCACCCTCACCGCCCATACCTGCTCCACAGGGATGGCGCGGGCCGAACTCCGCTCCACCTGGCGGTATTGCGGGGCCACGTGTCGCTGGTGCGTCTCCTGCTGCAGCGCGGGGCCCAGGTCGGAGCCGCAGACCGCGCGGGGCGCACACCGCTGCACGAAGCCGCCTGGCACGGGCCGTCGCGGGTGGCAGAGCTGCTGCTGCGGCGCGGGGCGCCGGCGAATGCACGTTGCCTGGCCGGCCTCACACCGCTGCACTGGGCCGCCGCGC
>NW_011494861.1:11280045-11286226 GCF_000754665.1 Bison bison bison
AGCCTCCGAGTGATAGAGCGGGTAGCGGAGAGAGGCCAGCCACCAACCCCCGCCGCCCTTGGATATTGGCTCCTGGAAGCCCAGGGAGGGAGCCGGGTGGTAGCACCAATATTTATTGTGCAAGGGGCAGGCCTGTTTGAGCCAGCAGGGAGGATGGGCGGCAGGGAAGTCTCCAAGTAGAGCCTCTGCAGGTGTCATGCCTGAGTGCTAAGTTGATTCAGTTGTGTCCTACTATTTGTGACCCTATGGACCGTACCTCTCCAGGCTCCTCTGTTCGTGGGATTCTCCAGGCAAGAATACTGGAGTGGGTTCCATGCCCTCCTCCAGGGGATCTTCCTGACCCAGGGATCGAAAACACGCATCTTTTATGTTTCCTGTATTGGCATGCAGATTCTTTACCACAGCGCCACCTGGGAAGCCCACATAGGTGCTATTTGTTGTTGTTCAGTCGCTGAGTTGTGTCTGACTCTTTGCAACCCCATGGACTGCAGCACTCCAGGCCTCCCTGTTCCTCACTATCTCCTGGAGTTTGCCCAAGTTCATGTCCGTTGAGTTGGTGATGCTTTCCAACCATCTCACCCTCTGCTGCCCTCTTCTCCTTTTGCCTTCAATCTTTCGCAGCATCAGGGTGACCAAATAAGGAAGCAGTGTCAAGAAAGGAGAGGCCAAGGGCAGCTGGGTGCTACGTGGTTAACACAGCCAGCAGCCTAGCCCCTGCCCTCTTCTCTTCCAGGACATGGAGGTGCTGCTTGAGCACGGGGCAGACCCAAGCCTCACGGACAGGCATGGCCGCTCTGCACTCCACAGGGCTGCTGCGGGTGGACATCTGCTTGCCGTCCAGCTGCTGGCCGCCTGGGGAGCAGAAGTGGATTCTCAGGACCTGTTGGGCCTCACCCCCCTGCACCATGCTGCCCGGGGAGGCCACATAGAGGTCACTGGCCACCTCCTAGACAGGGGTGCAGAGGTCAATGCCGCTGGCTGGCTCCACAAGACCCCCCTGCATCTCGCCATGGAGCATGGCCATGGCCCCACTGCAGAGCTTTTGCTGAGCCGAGGTGCCAGCCCCACCCTGCGGACACGGTGGGGGGATATGGCCCAGGACCTGTGGCCTGCCCTCTGTGGAGAACAAGAGGAGTCCTAGGGGCACAGGGTCCTGGGGTGGCAGGGCCAAAGCAGGACAAAAGGCTCCGGGCTTCCATGGCCTTCAGGGTGTGCTCAGGCTTCTCTCTGCTGGTGCAGGGGAGAAGAGCCCAGAGGTTCCTCCAGGAGACAGAGGCAGTGGCTGGAGCCTGAGTAACAAATGTGTCGCTGGACCAGGAGCAGCTCCATTGACTCTCAGAGCCACTCACCCCTGCAGCTCAGGCCTTCTCCACTCTCTGCAGTGGAGAGACTGAGTCATGACAGAACTGACAGAAACCCGATGGTCTCCGCTTTGTCTGTCCACCGTGGGTGTGTCACCCCTGGTGTGCCCTCTGTGCACGCTGATGCTCTTACTGTGTTTTCTTAGATTCAGTGTTTGTCTGTTGGCGCCCACTCACAAATGATGGGGCCAAACAAACGGCCAGCTGTTCTGCCCTGCCACCTGACCCACCCCCTGAACTGCCTTCTCTCATGTGCCCAGCTGACGTCCTCCTGCCCAGAATCACCCAGGGCCACACATGCTTCTGTGCACCAAGGCCCAGTGGATTATCACACAAACCAATCCCAAACTGTTTCCCTGCCCTGCCCTGCCATTCCTGCCGGAACCCCAATAAAGGCCTGAGCCTTCCCAGGGCCCCTGCTTCTGCCTCCCGGTCGATACCAGTGCTCCTGCCCATGTCCCTGTGCAGCGTGGTGTGCCCCCCACCTTTGGTGACACAAGGCATAAGAATCTGTTTTCAATGGCTTTAGCCTCTCCCTGTCACTCAGTCATCTCTGCAATACAACAGATACAGAGAGACAGCTGTTTCTGATTGCCCACCGCTGTATCCTCAGAGAATACCAGTGCCCTTATTCTGTTTTTCTAGAAGAAAAGCTCTAGAGGACAGATTTTGTCTTTCAAAAGTGAGAGTTGTGTCAAAGTAGTGTCTCTGTGCGGCAGCCCTGGGAACACTTGGATTTTACTCACAAAATAATGTAAACCTTTGGAGAGTTGGTGTGCCTGTGACATGGTCTCTTTGGTTCCAGGCCCCCAAGTGCTGAGTGGACCATATCTAGGAAGGGGGAACCCTGGAGACCAGTGAAATGGTGGCAGCACAACAGTGGAGGTGGGAGAAGCAGGCAGAATTTGGGTGATTCTGTTGGCACAGCCCTCTGGACTTGCTGATGGTTGAACATGGGGGGCCAGGGAAAGGGAGACATAAAAATGACTCCTAGAGAGGCTGAGCTAGGTGGAGGGGTGGGTGGGAGAGCAGATGCACAGGAGATGAGATGTGGGGAGAGGTGGGGCTCAAGTGACGTCTGGAGCCATCAAAATAAGGATGGTTGTGCTTTGTTGGCTGCACAGCGTGGCATGTAGGATCTATAGCATCTTAGTTCCCTGACCAGGGATGGAACCCCTGCCCCCTGCAGTGGAAGCATGGAGTCTTAACCACTGGACCGCCAGAGAAGTCCCAGGCTGGTTTTTAAAGCTGCAGGATGAAAAAAAAAAAAAAAAGCTTCAGGATGGACCTACAACCAATCTCCAGCACAGCCTGTGGTCTCAACCTTAGAGCATACCCCCAGCCTGACTAACTCTCACCTCTCCCACTGCATCCACCACGTCCAGGCCAGCAACAGTCAGCTTTTCCTGCCCTCAGCCTAACCAATCTTCTGGTTTAACCTGTGACTCCCGGGGGCTCTTCTCAGAACAATAGCCATAATTCTACGGCATGATCCCCCAGGGGCTCCCTCTCATGGAGTGTAGACCAAACATAGCGTATGGTGTTTGTTGATACCCCAGTGATCTTGGCTGTCAAATGCACTCCTTCCAGTGGGATCCCCTTGTTCCTCCCATCCAGAGCTGGAGTCTGGGTCTCCTCCTTTTGAGCAGACTTTTGTGACTAGTCCAGTGCCCTAGCACTGCCAAAGCCATGCTATGTGACCTTCCAGGGTGGGCTGAGAAGGTGACCAGGCTGCGTTGTCCTGTCCTGTGGCCACCATACTATGAGGAAGCCCGTGGTACCCAGGACATCAAGAATCCTTCCTCGACCTCCAGGGGCCATACATCCTCACCAGCCTCGGTTTCTGGCCTCTGCCGCTGACTTGCTCACTGGCCCTGGACCTGCACTGGCTCTGCTCCCACCACTCTGGCCTTTTGCTGACCTTGCCCATACTGGGTCTGGCACGTGCTGACCCTCTGCCTGGCTGAGTCAACACTTCCCTTGTCACTGGACCACCACCTTCTGGATGCATCCTTTCAACACTATCTAGAGCCCCAAGGGAAGGCTCTTCTTTAAAGAGAATGTCAATAAATATGGAAAGAGTTATAAAGTCAATGATGGACACCCAAGTGAGTGAGTACAAGTGGTCTTAGAGCCTGCTGGCCACAAAGAGGCTGCTCAGACATCCATTCAAGAACCCCCCCCGCCCCCACCTTGTGGAGCTTCAAGTCCATGGCAGCATTTCAGCTGAAGGCATACTTCTCCTAGTGGCCCCAATGCTGGCTGAGCACAGCACAGGTGCCGGGGTCTGGCCATCTCTGCCCAACACAAGGCTTCCCTTCTAGGCAGTCTTTGCTCCAGAACTGTTGTGCTGGCCGAGATGTTGACCAGTCTGCATTCTCCCTCTCTCACATGCACGACACAGTACACCTCTGTGCTCCTACCTGGCCTCTGCACATGCTTACAGGAAGGCCTGGGATGACTCATGAAGTATTTCCCTACGAACTACGTATTAGTTGAAACATAAACCTGGCAACCATACCAAGTGGTCAAAGCTGACATTACCTGTGTTGGGACAGGCTGCCATCATGGCCCCCTGACACCCCATACCAAGGACACAATATAATTTCTCCAGTATTCTGCCGAAAATGTGTAACCTGATTCTAATCACAAGGAAGCATCACACAAACTCTGGTTGAAAGGCACTCTGCAAAATAACTAGCCTGTACTCTTCAAGAATGCCAAGGTCAAAAAAGACAAAGAAAGGCTGAGGAACTATTCCAGATTAAGACCAAAAATGCAGAGTGTGATCCTGGACAGAGATAAAAGCGGTAAGAACTTTGGACAGAAATGAGTGTGGACTAGACAGCATTATTTTCTGGTAAATTTCCTGATTTTGATCATTGTGCTGTGATTTGTATGAGAATGTCTTTGTTCTTAGGAAACATACTGTGACGTATTTAGCTGTCTCCAACTTCCTCTTGAATGGACCAGAAGAAATCCCCACTAATGTTTTTATAAACAACTATAGAGAGAATGATTAAAAAATGGAGCAAATTAAACAACTGGTGCATTTGGGTAATGCATATTGAGGAGTTTTGGGGACTAGTCTTCCAACTTTTGTGTAAGTTAGAACCAGACATGAAACAATGGACTGGTTCCAAATTGGGAAAGGAGTACATGAGGCTGTATAGTGTCACCCTGCTTATTTAACTTAGATGCAGAGCACATCATGTGAAATGCAGGGCTGTATGAAGCACAAGCCAGAATCAAGATTGCCCAGAGAAATATCAATAACGTCAGATATGCAGATGACACCACCCTTATGGCAGAAAGCGAAGAGGAACTAAAGAGCCTCTTGATGAAAGTGAAAGAGGAGAGTGAAAAAGCTGGCTTAAAACTTAACATTCAGACAACAAAGATCATGTCATCTGGTCCTATTACTTCATGGCAAATAGATGGGGAAAAATGGAAACTGTGACAGAGTTCATTTTCTTGGGTTCCAAAATCACTGCAGATGGTGACTGCAGCCATGAAATTAAAAGACATTTGCACCTTGGAAGAAAAGCTATGACCAACCTAGACAGAACATTAAAAAGCAGAGACATTACTTTGCTGACAAAGGTCCATCCAGTCAAAGCTATGGTTTTTCCAGTAGTCATGTATGGATGTGAGAGTTGGACTATAAAGAAAGCTGAATGCTGAAGAATTGATGCTTTTGAACTGTGGTGTTGGAGAAGGCTCCTGAGAGTTCCTTGGACTGCAAGGAGATCCAACCAGTCCATCCTAAAGGAAATCAGTCCTGAATATTCATTGGAAGGGCTGATGATGCTGAAGCTGAAACTGCAATACTTTGGCCACCTGATGTGAAGAACTGACTCATTGGAAAAGACCCTAATGGTGGGAAAGATTGAAGGCAGGAGGAGAAGCGGACGACAGAGGAAGAGATGGTTGGATGGCATCACCTACTGGATGGACATGAGTTTGAGCAAGCTCTGGGAGTTGGTGATGGACAGGGAAGCCTGGCATGCTACAGTCCACGGTGTCACAAAGAGTCGGACACAACTGAGCGTCTGAACCGAACTCAAAACTACATTTAAATGAAAAGTTACTAATAAATTGCACACACCCACTTTGCCCCTCTTCACTATTTTCTGTAATAATGGTAATATAGTGGTTGTTGTTCAGTCGCTAAGTCGGGTCCAACTCTGTGACCCTCATGGACTGTAGCCCACCAGGCTCCTCTGTCCATGGGATTTCCCAGCAAGAATACTGGTGTGGGTTGCATTTCCTTCTCCAGGGGATCCTGCCTATCCAGGGAACAAACCGACGTCTCCTGCGTTGGCCTGTGGTAAAACAGTGACAAAATACACAGGATAAAACCTGTCATTCCAATCATTTGAAAGTGCGCAGCTCAGTGGCCCAATGGAGACTCTGGCCCCCTGTGAAAAGCAGAGCTGCTCGGGTCCGCAGAGGGAACCACTCTCTGCTACCCTGCTGCGGGAGCACCCCCCGGCCTCATCGGGGTGGCCCCCACCAGGGCCCCAACCCTTTCCTCCACCGCCGCGCCCCACAGCCTGAGCATGCGTACACCGGGTTGTCACTGCAGGCCCGAAGCGCACGCGCGACGGCCCGGACGTTCCCTTAAAGAGGGCGGAGTTGACCCGGAAGCTCTCGAGGGGTGTGGCGGCAGAGCAACGCACGCGTTGGTGCACGGCGGTGCAGGTGTCATGGTCTTTCTCAGTGCGCCGCTCTGGCTGCGGAACCGCATCACCGACCGCTACTGGAGGGTTCAGGAGGTGCTGAAGCACGCGCGGGTGAGTGTGCCGCGCGTGCTTCAG